>NC_136155.1:7076222-7676222 GCF_965212315.1 Lampetra planeri | reverse complement strand
AGTTGAACTAGGAGAGGCCCAGGACCAGTTCAGATCATTGTCACTGGTGTTGGCCGTGAGCGCAGTGCACTAACCGCTACACTGCCGCTACATTGCCTTTACCAACCCCTACTGACCAGCATGGTGAAGTATGGTTAAATAACGTCATGACCTGCACAGCGTGCGAAGGACTTCATCCAGCAGTGCCTTAATAAAAAAGCTGTACATATATACTTTTTAATCATAAACTGCTTTATGTAATGGCGGTTATTGGAATTGTGGTGTGTGCATAATATAGGTAATAAATTCTGACCTTGAATGCACTCTATCGCATTGGATCTCACAAGCTAAACGGTGTCGAGACTGGGGAACTGTTTGGTAATACCAGGTGCTGGAGGTTTGCGCTGCGAGGCAGCCGAGAGAGGGCGGTACAGCAATTGTTTCTGTAATCCATGTGGAGCTTTGAGTGTCATACCCCCTTCGTACGTGAGGCGCATCTTCCCTGTACTCCGGCTTGCACCCACAAGCCAAACTTTCACGAATGGATTTGGCCATTCATCCCAATGCTTGAGACTTGTTGAGGCCTTCCCGGGGAAGCAGATGGTGACCGGTTAACTGATCGCTCAATCTTAAGGTTGTGAGTTCAACACCAATTCGGGGATCGACTCATCCACAGTCCCTTTGGGTTCAGTGAAATAATTGCCAGCAGTGGTTGTGCTGTGGATGATGTGTTTCCTCTCGTTCACCAGTGTCCTCTTATCAGCCATCATCTCTTCTAGCGATGTGTTCTAGCCAAGCCCACTTAACTTTCCTTGACACTCGGTGTGATGTCTCTGACTTCCGTTTGTTCTCTGATCCACGTTCTCCTCTCGCTGTTTCTCATTTGTAATTCCAAGCACACACACGCACACACCTCACCACGCTTCCGTTTTTGTTTTCTCTGTCCACCTTTGCACGCGATGCCTGACGCAGCGTTGCCGTCAGTGCCTTTTAAATAGTTCCGTGAACAGAAACGCACATCGCAAAGCTTTGTGGAAAATCATGCATGTGCGTGATCGTTCTTCCCCATTTCAGGAGATACTGCGCGTTGGAGACACGAACCGAGATGGGCAGCTCGACTTTGAGGAGTTTGTGCGGTACGTGAAGCAGCACGAGAAGAAGCTGTGGCTCACGTTCAAGAGCCTGGACCGGAATAACGATGGTACGTGGCGGTTCGTGCCGTGTCTCCACGTTCACAGTAGGGCGCCGTGGTGGCGAGATGTTAACTACATCGCCTGGTAGGCAGGAGGTCGTGAGATTGATCCCGACCCTGACGCCTGTATATTTGGAGATTGCGTGTTCTCCCCGTGATCGCGTGAATTTTTCTCCGGGTCCTTTGGTTTTCCCTTCACATTTAGAATCAACGTGCGTTTAGAGTATTTGGCTACGATACATTTCCACGTAAAGCCACTTTGTAGAACTATCGTTTGTGATAACCAGATCGCTTCTGAAAAAAGAGCTGTACAGCTCAGTGGGCATTACCTGATCAAATAAAAAAAAGTTTAGAGTAATAGTCACACGAGCGTTGAGTGGCGCTTGTTCCTGCTTGTGCTCGTATGAGGTAGGAGATGCTCCAATTTACTTTCCATGGTGCCTGTGATCACTGTTGAATCAACGTTGACGTATCTGTCCATATTACATGTCTTTCCATCTGTAACGTGGGGTCACGATAACAGTTACAGGTGATCCAAAGTAAAATCAATGTTCGTATAAAGTTGTGTTGCTATGAAGGCCTCCTATAGGAAACGGGCCAAATTGCTCAAAAAGCCTTGCCTAAAACGTAGCCATCAAAAGCAGTGTTCAATGGATTATTCTTGCTGGTCTTGAGTCGTTGGCGGAGATCCAACATTCCTATGACAAGCCTTATAACCGAATCGCTCAGAATGTGTCCGAGCTCATCAGATCCCGGACGCTAAGCAGGGTTGAGTCTGGATAGTGCTTGTGTGGGCTCACCACTCTGCATGTCACAGTTGTTATAGGCTGCTGTTGGGCTACGTAGTGGGCAGCAATGAGGCAGTGGAGAAAAACACATTGTGGTCCTGTGCTGTGCTGCCACGTCTGTGCTTCCTCACCGTCGCCAACCCTCACTGACTTAATGTGGTGAAGTATGGTCAAACAGCCCCCCATGATCCACGTGGTGTATTTCTCTATGCAGGTGAAGCGATGATTCGTGATATATTGAACTCTTTATCAGGTGACAATGTCCACGTATTCTGATCCGTATTTCAGAGCAGGTAACGTGCTCCGGTTAAAAAGTTTCTTCTTTAGACGCAGTGGTGTGTCGCGTATCATGAGTAAGTTTTGGTTCACCGCGGAGACGGAGCGATGAAATCAGCTGGTGCGCCGTGAGAGCTGTTGACGGCTTGGGGGGAGGCCTTCATCCGGCAGTGGGTACATCGCGGGAGATGACGAAGCTCGTACACGAATACACGCGCGAGGCGAAACCCAACGCAAATGAGACCTGAGTAACGCAATGGTTTACAATGCCAGTATCAATAATGTAATAACGTGCAATTCTATGCCAGTTGTTACTTCTTCCATTCCGGTCTCTCAAACACTCCGCCACACGTAATGATCGTAAACTAACCTGCTAGTTATTCAGCATTTACACACAGGCTTGGTTACGCACACACGAAAGGCCCTCTGTCATTCCACTGTTGTATGAGGTCCTTCTCACACCGCATGGATTTTGTTTTTATTTTGTAAAGGCAGGGGGAGGGGGGTATAGCAGTAAAGTATAATGATTTCACTGCACACGCTTGGCACATAGACTAAAATCTCTGCCTTGTTAAGCAGTACCCGCTGAATTCCTCCGTTTAACCAAACATAGACTGGTAGCGTATAAATCGTCTGTTTAACAGCCAAACAATGAGGGTGGGATGGTCTTTCTGATAAGCGGTGGATGGGTAGTGCACGCCTGTTCCAGGCCGACCAGCAGTGAACAAAGGTCAGAGGCTGTGACAGGGGCCACAGTGTCGGCTTTGAAAGCAGACCCACTGCGATAATGAAATATTCACCGTTGGTTACAGATTGTTTTCAGTTGCTTAAGGCGCACTCTAGGACACTGTATAGAGCTGAGAGCCAAATAGCTGATGTAAAACTGTCTACTTATTTTATCATCATTATCATCATCAGCCGTGGTCTATCCACTGCTGGGTGGAAGCCTCCCTGCACTGTTACCGTACCTCACGGGCCTGCGATAACGCGATTCCGTCTCTCTGGTACACGCGAACCGATCTCATCGCTCCGTATACAATCCACCTTTAATGGTCGCAACTAGGTACACGTTCTGATGTGTTCTCTGTCCATCAATGATCATCCTTTGTGAAGTGAACGAGTTGGACCTGACTTCGGGTTCATTCTTTTATCTTGAACCCGGCTCCTTACAGCCTTCTTTGTTAAGGTGTTCAATCACTCCCTGTGGTGACGATATAATCTGCAAATCTAACGCGACTGGAATCAGAAGAGGAGCAAGACAAGGAGACGCGCTCTCTTCGTCAAAGATATTTGGAGCGACGTTCAAAAGTGTTTTCTGTTCCACCTGATGAGGATTGCTTGTGTTGCGATCGAAACGTCGTGATTTGTTTTATTTTATTTTATTTCTACCTACGTGACTTTACCGAAAGAACCAAAGAGTATGTTTTATGAAAATTAGATCTGACAAATAAAAGTGTGAACATAAATTACGAACACACTGGTTCTCATCCGAAAGTAAATAAATGTAACTTCTGTATGCGTATAACGCATGTGACCAAATCACACAGAAAGCCTTCCCATTTCGTCGGCTCTCTGAAGTTAAGCAGATTTGAGCCTGGGTAAGTGTTTTGATGGCTGACCGCATGCACAACACAGGTACTATAGGCTGTGTGGCTATGTTTGTGGGCAGCAGAGGGTAGCAGAGCAAAATCCATTATACTCTACTTGTAAGTTTCCACATCTATGGTCCCCACCTTCACCAACTCGCACTGACCAGCGCGGTAACGTACGGTGAAGTAGCGCCCTTGACCTGCAACGGCGTGGGGATGCTCTCATCCAGCAGTAGGTTGACTCAAGGGCTGCGCGTGCGTGCGTGTGTGTGTGTGTGTAATGCAGCTGGGATTCTCACCCTCGTGATTCTTTTGCAGGTGAGATCGATGCGTCTGAAATTATGCAATCGCTGTCAGGCCTGGGTGTTACGGTCAACCTGCAGCAAGCGGAGAAGATACTGAGAAGGTGAGAGAGAGGGCATTGTCCCGAGGTGACTGGCGAGTGGTGGAGGTGCCACCGTGCCGAGATGTTAACTACCTCGCCTGGTGTACAGGAGGTCGTGGCTTCGATCCCAACCCTGACGCCTGTATATTTGGAGTTTGTGCGTCTGTCTTCCGGTGGTCGTGTGGATTTTTCTCCAGGCCCTCCGGTTTTTCCTTGCACTTTTAGAAACATGTGTTTTAGAGGATTTAGCTGATAGAATTTCCATGCGATAAGCCACTTCTTGAGCTATCATTTGTGGCCAGGTCGCTTCTGCAAAAGAGCTGTATAGCTCAGTTGGCCTTAACCAGTAAAATAAAAATTAGTTTAGTTTAGTTATCGCGTTCCGCTGTGAACTTAGTTGCCTGAGTTCATTTGCCAGCACATGGCTAACATCAGTGGTGAGTGATATCTTAAACAGTTCTAGGTGCTCCTTCAACCTGCCAGAGAAAAAGAAGCATGGATAATGCAGTGCCCCTGGGGCCTGGCCAGCGTAGTGAGAACAATCGCATCACTCTAGTTTTTCCGCGCAGCCTGCAGTCCCAACGTTTCCTTGATTTCCGCCGATCCCACGATCACCTTGAGAATAAGTATTTGATTCCAATAATGGAATCTCGCTTCTCCATAAGGATGGCGATAAGTGCCCACTGTCATCGTCAAATATCTGCAGTAGATTCCACGCGCATTTGTCAATAAGTTGGTAGCGGCGGTGCAGTGATTCGCACTCTGCGCTGTCATCCCAGTGACCTTCGATTCGTGAGTGGCGAGTGATGTCAGAACTTGATTTTACCGCCTTCTCCACCTTCTCTCCTTCAACAACCCACACTGACCAGCGTGATGTAGTACGGTCTGACAACGCCCATAACTGACACGGTGTGTGCGGGGAACTTCATGTGGCCGTATTGTTTTTGAGGTGACTGCATTACATCTTCTTGTGTGTGGTGGTAATGTGTTCGTGTGTGCAGTTAATCCATTATGTATGTAGCTGTCGGCATGGTAGCCTGGATCAGAAGATATCGGCTGTTTACAGGCATTGGCCATGAATGACTAAGGTGACCTATGAATAAATATGAAACACCGACAAAGGGAAAGTGTATGCATCAAATGTATTTTTTTTTACTTGATGATTGATAATAATATTAAAATGTATAATACAGAGTGTACATTATGTTTGCTAGTTGGTGACAATCTATTGTTGCGTTTGATATCACAAGAAAATCACTTGCAAAGTCATACACTTTTCTGTATTGATGACTTTTTATTGGAATACTGAGATTAATCAATAAATTAGTGTGAATATTTAACTTTAAATGTGGTTGGGTGGTGGGCACTTTTGTTTATGCATTGCACTACCAACCCGGTGACCCGAGTTCTATCCCGACCACGGCTAACGCCAGTGGTGGGGGAAATCTGAACGGACTGTTACCAGGTTATGAGTAAAAATGTGCACGTGTGTGCACCGTGTGTTTTTTGTATGTATGTACGTGACTTATCCCGTCTGGTGCACGCGCGTGCGATTGCGTCTGGCTGGCAGCATGGACAAGGACGGCACCATGACGGTGGACTGGAACGAGTGGCGCGACTACCACTACCTGAACCCCGTTACGAACATGAGCGAGATCATCCTCTACTGGAGGCACACCATGGTACGCGTGTGTTCATCATGTGACTTTGCGATACTATTTTATTTTTCACAATCGAGATTTTTGGGTTAAATCGCGTGAATATCAATGTGTCGTTAAACCTGCCGCCACCCGACATAGCCAACTAGTAAGGTTTCTCACGTAAACAAAACGTGGCCAATCCGTTACTTGTTCAGTACACCGGTGTGTTGGAGAGTAAACCCACAACGTCTACAATTCGAGTACGACGTTTCACCAGTAATTAGAACGAGCATCATCAGCCAGATTTGGCCATTGTGGGTTTAATCTCTAACACACCGGTGTGCTGTACTAGTAACGAATTGGCACGTTTTGTTTATGTGACAAGCCCTTATTATTTGGCTGTGTCAGGTGGTGGCGGGTTTAACGACACATATATTTACACGATCTAACCCAAAAACCTCTGTGGATAATGTTGGTTGTGAAAGCCTATGTGTTAAACTGACTTTTTTTCAAAATGAAAGCTATTGTGTAAGAATCTCCACGAGCCCATGACAGCCAGTCATGCATTGCGGTTGGAGGATCTCCCGTCGCAAAGAGCCGACCCGACTTCATTAAACTATGTACCGGAGGAAGGGGGGAGTGGGACACAGGAGAGGTGAGGGAGAGTGGAACTCATTGCCCCAGCAGGTGGGACTGTTAAAACGGCGGGGTGGTGGGACTTTTATATGGGGGGCGGGGGAGGGGGGTGACGGGGGAAGGGAAGACTTTGCGATACTTAAACACTCTTTTCCATGGGTGCATCCAAGCCAAGGCCTCGTGGTCCTCGTGGTTTCTGTCAAGCCGAACCGGAGAACAAACCGTAATGCGCCTCGCAAGACGTCTGAAACGGGCTTGGGGGGCCACGCAGGGCCAGGGGCCGGGGATGTTGTCGTTGAGTGCAACTCAAGACTGTCACCACTTTGCGTGTGACATACGCCGCGGCCTGGTGCCTCCTGAGCCACGGCAGGCTGGCTTGGCACGGCTCTGTTTCACAGTGGTAAATAGGTATTTTGTGTACTGAGCTACACTTGGAATGCTTCTCAACACTTGTATTGGAGGCTGTCTGGTGCTGCAGCCTTGGGCTGCAAGGTGGCCAACAGATGGCAGAGCATCTGTGTGGAGGTGTTATCCTCTCTTATTCATGGGTTTTCTTCGGGTGCACCATTTTTTTCCCATATGAAGCCAATCATCAATGGAGTTGGCCACATCGGTGAGGCTTACCTGGTTAAATAAAGGGCATTGTAATTATATGTGCTCGCTAACAAATATTGCCCCCACCAATGACACTGTATGAAGTTATACGGGGGGAGGGGAGGGGGGGATCTTGCAGTAGTCGTCATTGTGAACGGGTTGCAGGCAAATATAAAGTTTCCGCAGCATTTATTTACAACCTTGGCAGCGAATTGCAATGTCAAAGTTACGATGTAGAGATATGCAGTGCACGGCGATGACGCACGCGATTTGGTTTAATCAGAATTATTTTTTGGCAAAGGCTCGTGGTTATATTTCCCTTAACTCTCAACTGGCTCATTTCCAACACCCCCCCTCCCAACCTATCCATTTACACACCGTTATGTAAGCACTCTCCCAAGGCGGCCCCACTCCTGCTGTGTGGGTCGCTCACACGGGTAAAGGAGCTTCACGTTTTATGTTTCGTGTAGGAATAAAAAAATGGGGCCTCAACTTATTTTTCAGTCTTACCCAGAATAAATGCCGTTCAGATTGCTTTCCAGCAGGTCAACAATGAGAGCTGTTGCTGAGGACATTTTTGGAATTGTCTTTTTGATTTCTCCTTCAAGGCTAATTTTTACCTCTTAAATTTCTCGCCGGCTCTAAAGGCAAATTGGTCGACCATCTTTCACGGCGCTTATCCAGGCGCGCGCGAGCGTTCCTTTTCCCGTGAGAATATCGCCTGGGGGAGTTGGAAACGCCAAACAGTTTCAGCAGTGGATTGTTCCTCTTTGCCGAGACCAAGCCCACCTCGAGTGATCATAATAGGTTTGCGAAGCATTCACACGCATTCTTAAATCCGCCTGTCTGTCCACCTTGCAGTATAAATGTGTGCACTACATTTCAGTTGGTCAGCGGGTCACGTGTGGTGGATTAAAGTGTGGGTACTCCCCCCCCCCCTTACAAAATGTCTGGCCAGCATGGAAGAGTAGGCCAAATACCCTCCAGAGGTCCCTCTAGGCGAGGCCCTTCTGCCAACAAAGTGGCATGAGCAAGTATTGGCAGAACTTGTACACTGAACTATAACAAGCGTGCGCACCTTTGAAGGGACCTTCCTGGTATTGTTTCGATGCAATTAGACGCCCCCCCCCCTGAGGGTTATTAGAAAGCGTAATATGCCAATCGTGACCCAGAGTGTCTAGACTGTAGAGGAATAAAAATATACGCTTGGATATTCGCCCACATTCACGCAAGTATCTCGGGTGTCGTCCGTGAAGTGAAGCCCTGTAGGATGTATTAAATGTGATCTTGATGCGTGTTGGCGGCAAAATTGGCTTTCAATAACCGTTATAATGTTAATACTGCCAGTGTGCTTTATATAATTATGTTCACCCATGCAAAGCCTCATTGAAGGTTAAGACTCTTTCAGGAGGTACCCTGCTTTGAATTTAGTTTGGTTCTTAGAATGAAAAACCTCTGAAATGTTTACTTTTGCTAAAACTCTAATGGGGGAGGATGTCACTTCTGTTGGTGACATTGAACTGGTGATGTCACTGCCAGCTTCGTATGGCAGGGCAGAGAACGTTGAGTCGACTTCCCATAAAATGGTACGTATTTTAGAACCCCAGATGCATGATGGGCTGAGTCGACCCTCCGACCTAGATTTGAACTCCCGACTTTGGGAGATTGTGCATCCGGTCACTTAGTCACCGACCTCCCGGCACGTGGAGCGAAACGTTGGACATCATGCCGAACAGCACGCAGTAAAACCCAAAAAGTCAAAACGCAACCGGAGAGAAATTACATCATCATAATCATTGTAACGACAACTATTGCTTACACTTACTGTTCCAATAGATCTTGGACGTGGGCGACAGCATGGCCGTGCCGGATGAGTTCACGGAGGAGGAGCGTCGCAGCGGCACGTGGTGGCGGCAGCTGGTGGCCGGCGGTGGCGCCGGCGTGGTCTCGCGCACCTGCACCGCGCCGCTTGACCGTCTCAAGGTCATCATGCAGGTGACCTCCTCCAGCTGCGCTGTCCAATTAACTTGACTCGGTCAACGTTGGTCCGTTTCGAACCAGTTGGCAAGATGTTCGATTCATTGCTGTTTACACGTTGTCCTTACTGCCACCGGCTGTCATCACAAACGTGCCATGTGATCCATTGTTCTCTATCAGGGTACTTATTTTTTTTTCCAGTGGGCCATGTAACAATGCGTGCGCTGGCAGACTAAGTGATGTCCGTATATCATTTGTACCGATGTTGTGACATCACGTGGCTTCATGACAGTGGTGGTGAGTGTCGCTGCGTACGAACCCGGTGTCCTGATGTTCGATTGCCGGCCGCGGCTGACATCAGTGGAGAGTGGATATCTGTACCGGTTCTCGGTACCCCTTTCACCAGCGCGCATTTCATAAAACGACCTCCATGACAATGTGTGCGAAGGCCTACATGCAGCAGCGTATTGCGCGTGTACAAGCAGGCACTGTCTCCAATTATGTGCTTACCCTGCAGCACCCGTTGCTCCCTGTTTGTCTTTGTTTACTTCTGCCGATCTGCCCTCCAATAACTCGCCCTCTCACATTCGGAAGGCTCTCTATCTTTATCTGCATTCGAGTCCTTGCTCAGCCACCGAGGTGTAAAGTTGCACCCCGTTTCCATATGTAACAGCAATCCAGGCCAGATTTTTTCTAAAGTGACATTTCCCACGTTAGCTGTAGCACGACACAGTTAATTGAATCATTGATCAGGTTTCCCTTCCGGTTAATCCACTGGCTGTGGCTGGTAAGCAGCCTTTGGCAAGTCCAGCCTTGGCTCAAACTGATTCTGGCTCACCAGGGATTTTGTTTGTCCTGGCGGTGAGCTTGCCACTTGTAGTGGCGATCGCACTCTAAATTCCATCACCTCTGCTTGCCTATAATTTAATAAAAGAGGGCTGCAAAGTTTGGCTCAAGATGGACATTGATCGAAACAAAAGTCACCATATCTCACGGGTTGGATGGACAACTGGGAATAGCGGTGAGAAGGACACAAACTCGAAAACACAACAGTTGTTGCAGGTGGACCGAGATGAAAATGAAGAAAGAAAGAGGTGCACGAGCACATGCAGGAGGGCTTTGAAAGTCTTGGCTAGACAGAGAGATGGATGACCGCTTTCAGGGAGGCCTTATCCAGCATTTGATTGAACATGGCCTGATTGTGACATTGACGACGCTTGCCAAGGACATGTTGGCACAAGGATAAACACCAACCCGCCACGCTTCTTTTGTTTGCCACACTGTATTTCCCTAGTTGTGTAGTTAATTAATCCATTAATTTGCAAACACGACCGCGGCTAATTACCTCTAATGGATACATTTTGTAATCGTTGGGGCCGTGTGCTAGCCTCTAATTGACAACAGCATTAGGCTAGCTCCTTGTTCCCCAGTTGCTTTCAACACGTGTTAATTAATTTTGTAATTAAGACCATTACATCTTAATTAACTACCTCGCCTGGTATACAGGTGGACGTGGGTTCAATCCAAACCCTGATGCCTGTGTATGTGGAGTTTGCATGTTCTCCCCGTGGTCATGTGGTTTTTTCTCCGGGTTTTCAGTTTTTTTCCTCCACATTTGGAAACGTATTTAGAGTATTTGGCTGCTATAAATGTCTACATGATGATAAGCTACTTTGTTGAGCCATCGTTTGTGGTCAGGTCGCTTCTGAAAAAGAGCTATATAGCTCAGTGAGCTTAACTTGGTAAATAAAATCATTTATATCATGGGACCTCCTTTGCCAGTACCAAAATATGAGTATAGGTTTTCCCCTTTTTTCTCGCAACAAAACAGGTGTTAAGATGTTAAAACACCAAACTGAAACCTTTCACGAGGAATCATGTCTGCATTAACCACAATGCTTGTGGTCAGAATGCAAACACAACACATACTCTGATAATATATGCATTGTCTTTGAAACTGATTGGTCCACACCAGAGACAGCTTTCTTTTGAGCCTCGTCTCAAAACGGTGTTAGACCAGAGGACGCCAAAAGAGACGAGGCTCAAAAGAAAGCTGTCTCTGGTGTGGACCAATCAGTTTCAAAGACAATGCATATATTATCAGAGTATGTTTTTTTAAATTTGTTTTGAAGCTTTCGTGACTGCAGGAATTACTCTTTGGTTTTTTCGGTAAAGTCACGTAGAAAATAAATTAAGTAAATAGAAAATAAATAAAGCAAATTATTTAATGAATTCTGTAAATAAAATTATTTAACTTATTTTCTAAATTAAATACATTATATTTCGATTTAAAGCTTTCGTGACTGCAGGGATTCATCTTCTTGGTTCTTTCGGTAAAGTCACGTAGAAGGGAAGTAATAAAATAATAAAAATAAAACATAATAAAACAATTCTCACGACGTTTCGGCCACAACGCAAGCAGCCATCCTCAGGCGAAGAATGAAACACCCCAAGCTTGGAGCGTATATTTAAGCTGGGTTAGAGGGGGGGGAGGTGGGAAGAAGAGCGCCTAAACAAAATAATTTGCATATCAAGAGGAATTCAGCATATGGAAAATGCGTAGGAGGTGGGCGGGGGGGGTTCCAAATCAATACTATGCCCGTGCATTATGCAGGATTAGCAGCATCAAAGGGGGGGGGGGAAGGGGGGGAGCATTAACAAAGGAAAGGAATGTTAATAGTATGTAGCTGTAGTTACTAAACAACCACGTAAAAAACTACAGTATAAACTGCATGACAAACTAAAGTATAAACTACATAGCATCATCAGTAAACTTACTATACTCTACAATAAGCTGAGTTACTAACAGTAAGTAATACATGAAAAATTCTACGTTGTAAAAAATTATATAATATGCTTCCATCTAAACTTTATTCTCTTACATCACACGCGTCTATACCGTACTATATACTTCCATAGGCAAAACCAACATTAAATTACATACTGTATTGCTATAAACCACCCTATACCTTATACATTTTTAATATAACACTATGTATTATTCTACCCACCCTAATGTGTATCAAAATGGTTTATTACGTCCTTCCAGTGATTGCTAAGCCAGAATCCATCTTCTCGGTTAAAATTGTCTCTGTGTTTGTAAATGTGGATCGCCTCATGTACGAATCTCTCATGATAGCCAGATGGCTTGCAGAGAACCTCTGTCTTGGAGAAGTCAATGTCATGTGAGCCCACTGAGTTGTAACAGTGATCTGCCACGGCTGAGGTGTTTGTCCTACAGTGTTTCAGGTCAGCTTTATGTTCACGGATGCGGTCCGAGACATGTCGTTTGGTTTCCCCAATGTAACTGCTACCACAGAGGCAACTTAGTTTGTAGACACCAGGGTACTGTATGTCTGGAACCACATCTTTTACAGACGGTACCAGATCACGGATTTTATGTACTGTGTTGAATCGGACCTGGATCTTGTGTTTAATCAGGATTTTGGAGATCTTTTTTGTGACCCCAGCAATGTAGGGTAAGGTGATGGTCTTGAAAGGCTCCTCAACAGGATCCTTCTTGGTGGTTGGAGTGATGGCTTTGCGGATTGTGTAGTCGGAGTAACCATTAGCCTTAAGAGCTTGGCGTACGTGTTTGAGTTCACTGGAAATGTGTTCATGGTCGGAGACGCATTGGGCTCTATGATATAGAGTCTTGATGAGGGAATTCTTCTGGGATGGATGGTGGTGGGAATCCGCTTTTAGATAAGCATCCGTGTGGGTGGCTTTCCTGTAGACAGAGTGGCTCATTGAACCATCAGGTCTCCTTTTGATTAGGACATCCAAAAAGGGTAGCTTGCCATCATTTTCGACTTCCAAGGACTGAATGCTGGGGTACCCCCCCTGGTGAGACACTGCTTAACCAATACATACTTCACCTGGAATGGAACCTTCTACAAGCAAATTGAGGGCACCCCAATGGGCTCCCCCTTATCTCCGGTTGTAGCCAACATCTTCATGGAGAAATTTGAGACGGACGCCATCCAGACTGCCACTCTACGCCCGACCTTATGGAAGAGGTACGTAGACGACACTTTTGTCATCTGGCCACATGGCCGGCCTGCTCTAGACCAATTTCTCGACCATATCAATTCCATACACCCAGCCATCAGATTCACCATGGAAGTCGAAAATGATGGCAAGCTACCCTTTTTGGATGTCCTAATCAAAAGGAGACCTGATGGTTCAATGAGCCACTCTGTCTACAGGAAAGCCACCCACACGGATGCTTATCTAAAACCGGATTCCCACCACCATCCATCCCAGAAGAATTCCCTCATCAAGACTCTATATCATAGAGCCCAATGCATCTCCGACCATGAACACATTTCCAGTGAACTCAAACACGTACGCCAAGCTCTTAAGGCTAATGGTTACTCCGACTACACAATCCGCAAAGCCATCACTCCAACCACCAAGAAGGATCCTGTTGAGGAGCCTTTCAAGACCATCACCTTACCCTACATTGCTGGGGTCACAAAAAAGATCTCCAAAATCCTGATTAAACACAAGATCCAGGTCCGATTCAACACAGTACATAAAATCCGTGATCTGGTACCGTCTGTAAAAGATGTGGTTCCAGACATACAGTACCCTGGTGTCTACAAACTAAGTTGCCTCTGTGGTAGCAGTTACATTGGGGAAACCAAACGACATGTCTCGGACCGCATCCGTGAACATAAAGCTGACCTGAAACACTGTAGGACAAACACCTCAGCCGTGGCAGATCACTGTTACAACTCAGTGGGCTCACATGACATTGACTTCTCCAAGACAGAGGTTCTCTGCAAGCCATCTGGCTATCATGAGAGATTCGTACATGAGGCGATCCACATTTACAAACACAGAGACAATTTTAACCGAGAAGATGGATTCTGGCTTAGCAATCACTGGAAGGACGTAATAAACCATTTTGATACACATTAGGGTGGGTAGAATAATACATAGTGTTATATTAAAAATGTATAAGGTATAGGGTGGTTTATAGCAATACAGTATGTAATTTAATGTTGGTTTTGCCTATGGAAGTATATAGTACGGTATAGACGCGTGTGATGTAAGAGAATAAAGTTTAGATGGAAGCATATTATATAATTTTTTACAACGTAGAATTTTTCATGTATTACTTACTGTTAGTAACTCAGCTTATTGTAGAGTATAGTAAGTTTACTGATGATGCTATGTAGTTTATACTTTAGTTTGTCATGCAGTTTATACTGTAGTTTTTTACGTGGTTGTTTAGTAACTACAGCTACATACTATTAACATTCCTTTCCTTTGTTAATGCTCCCCCCCTTCCCCCCCCCCCTTTGATGCTGCTAATCCTGCATAATGCACGGGCATAGTATTGATTTGGAACCCCCCCCGCCCACCTCCTACGCATTTTCCATATGCTGAATTCCTCTTGATATGCAAATTATTTTGTTTAGGCGCTCTTCTTCCCACCTCCCCCCCCTCTAACCCAGCTTAAATATACGCTCCAAGCTTGGGGTGTTTCATTCTTCGCCTGAGGATGGCTGCTTGCGTTGTGGCCGAAACGTCGTGAGAATTGTTTTATTATGTTTTATTTTTATTATTTTATTACTTCCCTTCTACGTGACTTTACCGAAAGAACCAAGAAGATAAATACATTATTTCATTCATTTTCTTTCTATGTGACTTTACCGAAAGAATAAAATAGTACTTTTTTTGTTTGCATTCTGACCACAAGTATTGTGGTTAATGCAGACATGATTCCTTGTAAAAGGTTTCAGTTTGGTGTTTTAACATCTTAACACCTGTTTTGTTGCCAGAAAAAATCGGAAAACCTATTCTCATAAAATAATTAAGTTTATTGTTTTCAAATGGAAACTGATAGCCTATGGAGGTGACGTGCAGGCACAGAATACAATCACATGAAAAGCAAGACATTTTAATTTGACCCTGATGCTTGCCATTTGTTAATTAATCGACAATTAATACAAATAAAGGACTTATAATTGTGCTGGGCCATTGGGTTAATTGACCATACTTGACCAGACTGGTAAGTGGCCAGGAATATAACTTGGGCAGCGGTGTTTCGTAGTGCAGCACGCTAACCACGTTGCCAAGACTCCACCCATTCAGTTATTACATTATATAAATAAAGTGGCACTCTGGGTAAATGACTTGACTCACAGTTGGAAACTTGCAAAATACAAATCCCAGTTTAGCGATTGACTCGGCCTATCATCTCTTTTGGGTGGGTAATATGAGTACTGCTTTGTCCACCATCTACAGTTGTCTTTTTAAAGACCTCGGTCACGGGAAAGTGGAATTTCCACCACTGGCTCAGTGCTCTAATCAGTGTTGAGGGCCACCTCCCTTTCACTTGAGCAGAATTAGTTTGTTGTCCTTCCCCCACACCTCCAATTAGCGCGGTTGGCTATGTACGGTGCGAAAAGAAGGTGAACATACATGCATACAGAACACGGCCAAAGGAAGCGGATTTTCACATAATTTCTTGGAGAGACTTTCAAGATAACCTATGTATCCACACTCAATGGGAGTTGTACTGCCTCACACACCCCAAATTGAGATAAATGTACATAGCTTGATGGTTAAACCGATATATTCATTGTCAGAGCTGACAATCCAAATGTAAAGTGTTTTTGTGCAGTCATTGGTTAAAGGGCTGAGGACATCCACACTTGAGAACCCGGTTTTTATCACTGGTAGCCAAAGCACAGTTTTCTGGCTCAGCGCCCTGACCTCTGACCCACCCGTCAACCACAGTATATCGCGCACTAACTCAGTTTGTGTCCACCGCTGACATCTGTCAGCTCAGTTTCACGTATGGGCCAAGTAACTACTCCAATATGAACGATTTGGAACTGGTGCAGGGTATGTTTTATTGTATTATCGATCTTTTTTTCTGGGAACGCGCAGATTAACCGAGCGTGTTAGACGGCACGCACGCACATGCGCGCGCGCGTGTGTGTACTTTGGCAGCGAAAGTTCTGTTGATGGTTACATATTAAAACGTGCTCATTTCTCATCAAATAGCTGAGCGTTGAAGGACAGGCCACGTTATCTCGGTTGTTCCCATGGAAGCCTCCGCAGCCTGAGCGATGGTAATTACCGTCACGCCGGCACGTCAGCCCCCCCTCCCTCTGTGGGAGTGTGATGTGACTCTCAGCTTGCAGCTTAGCTGACTCGAGCCAGGAGGCTTAACTCTTAATTAACTCTGCTCTTGCGCGCACAGCCTCATATATGGGCCCCGCTCACTTCAAGCGTAATCTCGTTCTGCAGCCTGAATGAATAAAGTACAGTCAAACTCCCGATTGTACAGGTTAGGGGAGAGAGCGAAGAGGGCGGCCCAGGTTAAATAGAAACACGGGCAATGGAAGACACGTGAATTAGGCTTTGTAAATGTATTCTGTGTATACCGCCGCGTAGGTTATTGGGAGTCGCGCTCTAGAGTTATCCGTGATGCGTTGTTTGGGCCGCACCGAATGTTATTTAGCATGACGTATGACGTTTCTCTCGACACCGTGACAGTTTCTATCAGCAACTGAGTTTTGAGTTGGTACCGCAGCAGGGCTGTGTTTCAGTGCTTTAGCGACGCAGAGCCGGGGTGAAGGCGTGGAATGCGTCGCCTGTTGTCGTTGCTTCTTTCTTAAAATGGTGAGCAAATTCACCCGACCCTAGAACACATTCCTGCGGAGGGAGCTGGTAGGAACGTTGGGTTGCTCGGTCAATGGCCAGGGTCAACGGCGGCGTGGTGTATTCCGCAATTATGCCCGACTGTGAGGGCGGGCACAAGCCGGCGTGAGTAGGTTAAACGTTGGGTTTTATAAGGGCACCACAGGGTGACCAGCCCCTCTCCACCCAGCCCCACCCCTCCCACCCCCACCCAGCCCTACCCTCTCCACCCAGTCCCTCCCCACCCTCCCCTCCCCACCCAGCCCCTCCCCACCCTCCCCTCCCCACCCAGCCCCACCCTCCCCACCCAGCCCCTCCCCAGCCTCCTCTCCCCACCAAGCCTCTCCCTCCCCACCAAGCCCCTCCCTGCACGACGGACGGACACAGTAATCCTCTGTGGGCTGGTGTAACCAGGAGGTTCCTACCAGTATTAGTAAGGAGCAACACATAGTTAAAGTAGCACACGTGCAAACATGTATTGTTTTTTTGTAAGCACGATTAATCCACAACCAATATAATGCAATGGATAATCGAGAGTTAACTGTAAATGATGATTGTTATTTTAAGAGCGAAATTCATTATCATTGTCATCATCATCTTTGCGTAACTATCAGGATTTCTTATCCTGGTCATAATTGTTACAGTTGTTATCATCATTATCACAAATGTCAATAACGCTCGGTGATTTGGTTGTTGCTGAGTTGTGAATTTACTGCATTGACACACGTTGACCGATCACTGAGATGAACAATTTGGGAATGGCGCTCCATCTAACTCGAGCACGCGGTCTCAGCAATGCGACCTTAGTGCTCTGACTTCTGAGCCTCCGGACCACCCCCGTATGTGTACATCTGCATGTGCCCCTGCGTGTCCGCGTGTGTGGGGAGCTTTTGTGTAGCAGTCGGCGCACTGCCGATTACGAACCCAGGGACCTTAGTTCAATTGGTGGCCACGGCGAAACGTCAGTGGCGAGTGATACATGAACCGGTCCTTCGCCTCCTCCCCCTTGGTCAACTCGGCCTAACAGTAAGCCTTTCCCATTCCGAGACATCTGCAAGTTGCAGGGTGGATGTCCCGTTCACCGCTGAATCTCGGAACGCGCAAGCGGCTCAGCATTAGTAATATTTAAAGAGGCGTAGTAGCGCCATTGTTTTTAAAGATATTGTACCCACCGCAGAGAACCGTAGCGACAAGACCGTACTCTATTATAGCTGGCGCCAAACTGTGCCGCACTCACGCATGGCCTTGTGGGAGCCTCGGTACGTCTTCTGCTGATTCCAAAAAACCGATGACGTACGTCATCGAAATGGAAAAGGGTTAATGCTTGGCTCAGTGTCTAAAATTCGGCACAGAAGAGACGGCCGGGCGTGGTGCTGGACTCCCCACCCCCTTCGTCCTTCGTCGTGACGTTCTTCACCGGCGGTCGTTAACAGCACTTTCCTGAATGGCCTGCGAAAGGCTTCACGGGGGGTTGGATCCTTTGTTTTTGCCTCTGCGTCTGCGCGTGTCCAACGTGCAGGTGAAGGCTTCCCGCCACAACACCATCGGCGTGGTGGGCGGCCTCGCGCACATGATCAGGGAGGGCGGCGTCCGCTCGCTGTGGCGCGGAAACGGTGTCAACGTGATCAAGATCGCCCCGGAGACGGCCATCAAGTTCATGGCGTACGAGCAGGTGCGCTCCGAGCCCCTCATCGGCGCTATATGGAACACGCAAACGGCTCGTTATTAATTTTGTTTCAAGAGGCATAGCGCCATTGATGTTGTAGACATTGTACTCGCTGCAGAGAACTGTAGCGACACGACCGCCGCCTTGTGAGAACCTCCGATTCGCACCGTGCGTAGCCAACCGTGCAAATCGGTGGTGCGGGTTATGGACAACAAACTATAGGTGTGAGTCTATGGGTCTCTGTGTGAGTCTATGGATCTCTGTGTGAGTCTATGGGTCTCTGCGTGAGTCTTTCGGTCTCTTTGTGAGTGTATATGGGTCTCTTTGTGAGTCTATGGGTCTCTGTGTGAGTCTATGTGTCTCTGTGTGAGTCTATGGGTCTCTTTGTGAGTCTATGTGTCTCTGTGTGAGTCTATGGATCTCTGTGTGAGTCTATGGGTCTCTGTGTGAGTCTATGGGTCTCTGTGTGAGTCTATGGGTCGCTGTGTGTCTATGGGTCTTTGTTTAAGTCTATGGGTCTCTGTGTGAGTCTATGGGTCTCTGTGAGTCTATGGGTCTCTGTGTGAGTCTATGGGTCTCTGTGTGAGTCTATGGGTCTCTTTGTGAGTCTATGGGTCTCTGTGTGAGTCTATGTGTCTCTGTGTGAGTCTATGGGTCTCTGTGTGAGTCTATGGGTCTCTGTGTGAGTCTATGGGTCTCTGTGTGAGTCTATGGGTCTCTGTGTGATTATATGGGTCTCTTTGTGAGTCTATGGGTCTCTGTGTGAGTCTATGGGTCTCTGTGTGAGTCTATGGGTCTCTTTGCGAGTCTATGTGTCTCATTGCGAGTCTATGGGTCTCTGTGTGAGTCTATGGGTCTCTGTGTGAGTCTATGGGTCTATTTGTGAGTCTATGGGTCTCTGTGTGAGTCTATGGGTCTCTGTGTGAGTCTATGGGTCTATTTGCAAGTCTATGGGTCTCTTTGTGAGTCTATGGGTTTCTGTGTGAGTCTATGGGTCTCTGTGTGGGTCTATGGGTCTCTGTGTGAGTCTATGGGTCTCTGTGTGAGTGTATGGGTCTCTGTGTGAGTCTATGGGTCTCTGTGTGAGTCTATGTTTGTATGGTGCAGGGGGAGAACAACAAACGATACCCAAAAAAAAGCAATTCTAAAGAAACGAGTTTTCAATCGAGATTTCAAAGTGCATAGCTCAGTTGGCTTCCTAATAGCGTTGCCGAGATATCGATGGCTGTTGAGGAATGATTGATCACGAGTTTTGCCTGCGCCGGAAAAACGCCCTGCCGAATCCCAAGACTCGTTTTCTGCGGGCGGCCACACCTTCAGAATAAGATAACGGCATCAGAAGTCCAGACGTAGCTAGAGTTGCTATTCGCACAGCTCTAAAATAAGACACACATGCCTCCACCGGTGGAGAGAGGAGAAGGGCAACTTCTGATGCAAGTGCACGACTTAGGATAGAAGCACAACTTGCCTTGCTCCCAAGGGGTGTGCTTTGTATTCAGCTTCTTGTGTAGTTGATTGAGTTTGTGTAATGCAGTTGATCATCAATTATCCGGCTCGCGATTATCCGGCTTCCAACATTATCCGGCTTCCAACATTATCTGGCAGTGCCGGCTTGAAACTGGAGACCCCACTCCAAAGGCTGTAGCCAGTCTGCTATCAGCAGCATGTGTGTAAATTTATTTATTTATTTAAAAATACTTTTTTAAAAACACGCTTTAATTAAATGTACCGTACTAGTCATGGCAGAACTCCACGACTCCAGGAAGTGGCCCCGAGGCTTGCCATAACGTAAGGGACAGTAGTGATTTTCAGCCAACGTTAGTTGAGCGTGGACAATTAGACCCAAGCCGAAACATAACATATAAAAAATAATGTTTTAAAATATGTTTTTAAATTTGTTATGATATAATATAGTATTGTCATCAGTATGACATGAGTATACCAAGTTTGCAGTCGATACCATATTGGGAAGTGGGTAAAAATTTAGTTACAAGATTTGAGGATACAACGACAACAACGACGACAACAACAACAGGTAAAGTGAGTTAAATAAACGCGTGTAAAAAATAGCCATGAATGATTTCAGTGTCAAATATTATACACAGTACATTATAGGCTACATACAACGTAAACAATGAAAATACTGCACGTATATACATTACCCCATGCAGTCTTCGAGATTGGAGTGAAAAGTACGGTGCAGTAAATACAGCCACTTTTTCAAGTAGGATATTTGTTGTCTTTGAATGTTTATTTATGCCAATTTAACATAGTAAACAATATAATAACACCAAGAGACATAATGTCATACTAGAATGTGAAAATAAGCTATTTAAAATAATGATTATTTAGTGATTATCTGGCGTTTTTGAAAATCCAGTACCCCCCCTCCCCCGAGGCCACCGGATAATCGATGACCTCTCCCTGTATCTAAACACAAATATCTTCTGACGATTGTGCCCTGCGCTACGCTGCTCGTTGAGTTTCAGTCCCAGCCACAGCTCACGGGACTGGTGAGCGCTGTCTGAGCCAGTCCTCTTACTCACCAACAAAGACCGGCGTGGTGAAGTATGATCGTACGAACCCCAATGACTGGTAGAGCATGGGGAGGCCTTCATTCAGCAGTGCGTTGACAATCATTCGTATTAGTCATAAATACATTTATAAACAGAGATCTGGTGATATATGGTCACTGATAGGTAGATTATAAATGTGTGATGGTGATGCTACACCCATGTGCATTTTTTCAATTGAAAGCTAATTTCTTTAGAACTGCTTTTTGTACTATGAGATCTCTTTTACCAGTGGCAAAATATAGTATAGTAGTAGGTTTTTACCCTTTTAAACTGGTGTCAGTTTTGTACCAGTTTAAAAGGGTAAAAACCTACTACTATAAACTGCTTTTTGTGTTTAGTTTTGGCTATGTACAGTGCGAAAGAAGTTGAGCGTACATACATTTGAACGAGTCTTAGAGGCTTGTTGGAAGGACCCTGTTTGAGATGATTGGTCACTCCGATGCAATTATTGACATTTCCCTTCATGCAATAATTTCCCTTCATGCAATAAAAAATAATTTAAATGTTTAATGCGCAATCCATCCTAGCATCCCAATGCGCAATAAATAAAAAGCAGGAAACTTAAACAGAACCAGGGCAACCGACGAAACTTAAGAGGGAAGGCCACTTTAAAGAGATGGCTTTTCAAAGCAGATTTAAATATATCTACCGACTCCGATTATCTGATTTTAAGTGGCAAGGCATTTCATAGTCTGGGTGCCATGCTAACAAAAGCCCGATCACCAAAAGAGCGCAACCTAGACCTGATGATCTTGATGGAATCTATAAATGTGTAATGAGCGACTTCTGCGACACGTCGTGTAAAGGGTACTTCTTCTTTTATTCATATACGGGCACAACACAGGCCAACCTTATCTCTCACTCGGAGTACAACACTGGATGTTAGCGTCTCTACAGGCTACACACACACGGCCGATCACTCGGCGCGGTTCCATCATTCACACTCGGCCACGCCGCTGGCTGGCGGCGTGCCGACGAGGGGGATGGAAGCCGCAGGAGATCTTCCGCGTGGCCGGACGACGGAGAGAGATGACGGCGAGCAGCGACGCAGTCTGGACCCAAGACTCCACACACCAACCTCGAGTCCTCCTCCGCCCCCGCTTATATCGCCGCAGGCGCGGCTAGGCTCCGCCTCTGGCCACGCCCTCTCGTGGAACCTTCGAGCGGGTTCCCAGAGCATCCCGGCCAGCCCCGCCCATTACCTTTGGCCCAGATACCTCTCCCTTTCGGATTGGATGCTGTTTTAGCAGTGTCTGTACCCGTGCTTCCCTTTTCTCACCAGCAGGTGTCATCATGTCATTACAAATGTATAAGTTCCTGCGAGTAATTACAGTCTTACTAATGATAACACTTCCGGCGAAGGTGACATCGCTGCTGCGGCCGTTAAGGCTGAATTTCTTGTCCTCCGTTAATGAGAGATGGTGCCGAGAGGCGGCTCTACACTTTCGAGTGGACATTGCGGACACTTTAATGGTATGCGTAATCATTAGTGGACTCACAAGAGTGGCTCTTTACTTGGGGGGAAAAGTACGTGAACCAATTGTCACAGTAATTCACGTTGCAATAACGTGTCCACCCTTCTCGATATCAAGAGAGAAATGCCCATAAAGCAACACGGATATGTCGGACGTCCTCGGACGAACCGACTTTGCCAACCGCGTTGGGACGGTGTTGATGGCGCGTTCAGTTTCGTGATGAGCCACTTCGTTGAGCGATCATTTTTGGCCAGGTCACTTCTGGAAAATAAGCTAATAGCCGAGTGGGCTTTACCTGGTAATATAAAAATTAGTTTAGTTTAATTTGTATATTTTTTTAAGTGGTTTGTTTACCTTTCCTATACTTTGCACTCCTATCGTGTTTTTTTGCATTGTTTGTTGATGTAACGTTCTGACACACCCCTATAGGACCTCTGTGAAAAAGATATTTGTAGCTCATCGGATCGCTCGGTATAAATAAATATATTGATTTGCCTGCACTGCCCTCTGCTGACAACGTAGCCCCCCGCAGCAGCCTGCGACACGCGTAGGCCACTACGATGGTCACCCATCCAAGCACCACACAGGCTCAAAACAAACCCCTTCCTGCCTAGCTTCTAACATCTGACGAGAGGCGGGAGGATTCCGGGTGACTTCGTCATTAGTCAAGCGAGAGCCAAGTGGCAGCCGTGGCAAGTTACGTTTCGTTGAGCGATCCAATGTGACCCCCCCCCCCCCACTCGCCACCCCATGCTGTCTCACACCGCCCCACCGCCCCGCGTGATCCGCTCCTTCGCTTTATTCGCCCCTGCAGATCAAGAAGCTGATTGGCATGCGGCAGGAGCAGATCGGCGTGCAGGAGCGGCTGGTGGCCGGCTCGCTCGCTGGCGCCACGGCGCAGACGGTCATCTACCCCATGGAGGTGCGAGCGGCCGCAGCTTGGGTGTCGGAATCAGAATCTTCATTGGGACCCGAGGAGGAATTCGATTGATTCTAGATTTGAAGCTTTCGTGACTGCAAGGATTCATACTCTTAGGTTTTTTCGGTAAAGTCACGTAGGTAAAAATAAAAGAAATAATAAATAATGGAAATAATAATAGAAATAAAATAATAAATGACGACGTTTCGGAGGCAACACAAGTCTCCGTCATCAGGTGGGACCGTCACAGCTGAATTTACTGTATCAAGTGATACAGTAAATTCAGCTGTGACGGTCCCACCTGATGACGGAGATTTGTGTTGCCTCCGAAACGTCGTGATTTATTATTTTATTTAAATTATTTCTGTTATTTATTATTTCTTTTATTTTTTACCTACGTGACTTTACCGAAAAAACCTAAGAGTATGAATCCGATTGAGCAATGAAGTTTTTTTTCGCAGATGTCCAGCGTGCTGGGGTAGCCCCCGAGACACAGAATCCACACCAGGAGGTGTCGCGTTCAATACGTAGAGACCAGGTTTTCATGTTTTGTTTTACCTGGCGACACCACCGCCGGTCGCCACCTGACCCGCTGAGACTCGCTCGTATGCCTTTTGCGCTGGAAAATCCGAGCCCTGAAATTATGAGCACATGGTGACGTCATTGCGTCAGCCGCACGCACGCGTGTCCACTTGTTCATAGCGGTCGCGTATACAGACTTCGTGATGAAACGATGCCGTGCGACGTCGTAACGTCTGCACATGTGACGCTGTGATGTTGAGACCGTGCGTGTTGTATGACGTATGTATTATGTTGAACTTCTTTCGCACCGTACGTAGCCAACCGTGCTATTCGGAGGTCCTAAGGACGTCTCGTAGTCCAGCAGCACACAATAGTTTTATTATGTGGGCCGCTGGAAAATGCAGTTGAAGAACCGTCTAAAGAGGCAGCCCTGCAATTGCTTGCTCCCGCCACTGCTGGCAGGATGGTCTCCAACGAGAAGTAGCTCGAGCGATCCCATCGAGAATATTTGGCCAACTCACTGATAAAACGTCTCGGAAGACGTCGGAGTATCAACACTTCACGTGGGAGTACCCACGTGGCGAGATGTCAACTCCCCCGCCTGGTATGCAGGAGGTCGTGGGTTCGATCCCGACCCTGACACCTGCATATTTGTAGTTTGCATGTCTCTCTCTCCCCGTGGTCACGTGAATTTTTCTTCGGCTCCTCTGGTTTTCCACTCCACGTTTAGAAACAAGCGTTTCGAGGAGTTGGCTGCTATAAATTTCCACGTGACAAGACACCACACGTGACCTGCCCATCATAGACTAACTGCTGCACGTATTCATAGAGAGTGTGTGTGCCTGTGTTTTTTGGATCGTCGACCCAAGGTGGTGAAGACGAGACTGGCGCTGGGCAAGACGGGGCAGTACAGCAGCATGGTCGACTGCGCTCGCAAAATCGCGAAGCGCGAGGGCCTGCGGGCATTCTTCAAGGGCTACTTGCCCAACGTGCTTGGGATCATCCCCTATGCGGGCATCGACTTGGCCACCTATGAGGTGAGGAAACCCATGGGCGCTGTTTAGTGTACGCAGGGCGTTTATGCGTTTGTGTGTGCCAGTCATCTCGGTCAGTTCACCCGTGCCACCTCGGTTTCTCCCTCGGTCTGTCGGCGAGCCTTCGACGCTTCACGTGGCCTCGGAGCCCATCTAACCTGCACTAGCGTTTTGGTGACGTCACCACCACTTCCGTGGCGAATGGCGGTTGTTGTTTTCGGTGTATACCACGGATGTCCTGAATATCGTGATTACCTACAAAGTGGACGATGGATGTGAAATGAGAAGTTCGCTGTGTGACCATCTGTGGGGGTACGATGCAGTGGACAAAGAACCGTGAAGTGTTTTAATCAAGCGGTCATGCGCTTTCATAAAATATGGGTTGTAAACTTGATTCCAATTCGCCCTTGATACGAAGGCAGCATTTTTTGGAATGTAACGAATACTGCTTCATGGCTGCAGTTATGGGACAAAATGTGATGAATATAAGTTTGATATGGACAGATAACAAACATTTTTCCCTGTGGTCATAGGCTTGTTGTGTTACTTGACATGTGTGCACCCAATTGCTCGTGCGTTACAACATATATGTTTCAGGAATGTGCTGTCATTGTCACCAGGAGGACTTCTCCCTTCAGTGGCTTGACAAAGGGCTGTACTTGTTCATTTAGTGCAGTGGTAAAATGTTTCCCTCACAACAGCTCAGCACATGGCAGACGCACGACCTCCTCTTGATACCAAGATCCAGGATGGTCACGTCCATGCGCCGCTTCTCGGTGGCAGCCCCAACAGTCTGGAACGATATCCCTCTGCACATTCGCAGCATCACCTCAATCGCCTGCTTCAAGAGACACTTAAAAACTCACCTCTATAACCACACTTTCGAGCGACTCTGAGCTTGGCTCCGTGCCTCTGAGTTGCGGCCGTTACGTCCGCAAATTTGCGCGCGTTATAAATTGCATTATTATTTATTATTATTATTAAGAAGTGCCTGGGTTGGATCTCTGACTCGGGCACCCGTCTCTGTGTGGAGTTTTTATGATCTCCCCGTGTTATGCATGGTTGACTGGTTTCCTCCAATAACAAAAAAAACGTAAAGTGTGATTGTGTTGGTGAAACATCCCAATGCAGCACCCTCCTGAATGAGTCAATTTACAGACTCTCTGTAGCTTTCCTGGGTAAATAAGCAAATCTTTATATCATTAACATTTGTGTGCCTGAATTACCTAACCAAACTGAGGGCCCTTTCCATTCCAATGACGTACGTGTAAGTCGTCTGAACTCAATCGGAAGACAAATAAAATAACTTCATCAGTACAAGGCCATGCTCCCACAAGGCCATGCAGGAGGGCGTGGCACAGTTTGGCGCCAGCTATCGTAGAGTGCGGTCGTGTCGCTACGGTTCTCTGCGGTGGGTACAATGTCTTTAAAAACAACGGCGCGCTATGCTCCTCTAATTTAAATTAACTCTGAGCCACTTGCGTGTTCCGAGATTCAGCGGTGACCGGGACACCCACCCTGCAACATGCAGACGTTTCGGAACGGGAAAGGATTAATTGTCCATCTTGCCAGCTTGTTATCGTCTTGTCTTTTTGCTGTTCGACAAAAACCCGGCGTCTGCGTAACGCTTTGACGATGGCCCTTCCCTCCGCCGTCGGCAGACGCTGAAGAACTGGTGGCTTCAAAAGCACGGCGCCGAGGGGGCGAACCCGGGCATCGCCGTGCTGCTGTGCTGCGCCACCACCTCCAGCACGTGCGGGCAGCTCGCCAGCTACCCGCTCGCGCTCGTGCGCACGCGCATGCAGGCTGCGGGTGAGCTCCGCGCCGCACCGCACACGCACGCGCCGCCTTATGTTGTACACGCTGCCGGCACGCGCTTTGGTTCAGCAGATAGAGCGTGGGGTGAGAGCCATAGTGTTGCTATTCCTCCTCCATTGAAGGAGCGCGGCCTGCAGTATGTATGTCTGCATGCTGAACCTCTTTCGCACCGTACGTAGCCAACCGTGCTAATTGGAGGTGCGGGGGAAGGACAATAAACTAAACACAAAAAGCAGTTCCAAAGAAATGAGTTTTTAATCTAGATGGTTTTAAAGTGCACAGCTCCAGTGGCTTCCTAATATCGGAAGGAAGAGCGTTCCATATGGCTGCAGAAGCGCACCTGGAAGCGTGCGATGCGGTGTCCGTCTTTGTTCGATGGTCAGCCAAAAGCGTTTGATGGCTAGCCAAAATGACAATGGTTCTGTGCTGATGCTCACTTGTATGGCGGGTAGGGGGCAGTAGAGTAAAGCAGATTGTTGACTCGTAGATACTGAGTGGTCTGCTCTTCTACTAGTGTGTGTGGTTCGCTGTGATCTTTCCAGTATCTTTTGAACACACTTATGTGTGTGTATTCCAAGTGGGAGCCTCTTGAAAATGGGTCTTGATCCTACGTGACACTTTAAGTGGGTAAATAAAGATTTAAGAAAATATTCTAAATATTCCATTAATAACAACTTGCCCTTCCCACGATTAGTCCACAGCTGTCTGGTTGGCACTGTGGATAGAGTGGGGTTTGACTCACAATCTGAAAGTTCTGAGTTTAGGTTTGGTCAGGGATTTGACAAGGCCCTTAGTTTATCTGGCGTTGACAAAGCTGACCGCCACTGTGTAGGAAGTCAACACTGCTGGCTCATGCCATGGCGATGGAGAATTTCTACCACTGGCTGAGGGTCACCGGTGGAGACTCGTGCCACTGTAATGCCCCTTGGAGCTGGGAGACATTTTGGCGTGACTTCCCTCAGGGTTGGACAGCCTACGGGTCAAGGGCCTCACACACGGCCCCCGACTTAACTTCATATTGTCCACAGCCACATAAAGTCTGCCACTTCAAAGCATACACGAACGATATGTATGCATCACTGCAAGCGTCTGAGCCGCGCTAATGGGACACCAACGGGAAATTATTTTGATCTAGCAATGTCGTGTTTCAAATTTTAGTCCTTGCGTTTCGATCAAAGTTCAGGATTTAGACATCATCTTTAGCCCTCGGTAAAGAAACAAGTACAGACTAAAACTGAACTGTTAAAACTAAACAATTTTTTATTTTACAAGATAAGTCCCACTGAGTGGTAAAGCTGTTTTTCAGAAGCGACCTGGACACAAATTATAGCTCAACGAAGTGGCTTATGGCTTATCACGTTCAAATGTATAGCAGACAAATACTCTAGACACGTTTACAAATATGGAGAGAAATACCGGAAGACCCGGAGAAAATCAATGCGACCACTGGGGGTACATGCAAACTCCAAATATACAGGAATCAGGGGATCAAACCCATAACCTCCTGTATACGAGGCGAGGGAGTTAATATCTCGCCACCATGGCGCCCTAAGAGTGAGTTGAGCGAGTGTGGGGTTTCCGCGTAACGTCGCATCTTTTGATTTAAAGCTTTCGTGACTGCAGGGATTCATATTCTTGGTTCTTTCGGTAAAGTCACGTAAAAGGGAAATAATAAAATGCTAAAAATATAAAACAATAACATTCTCACAACGTTTGGATTGCAACACAAGCAATCATCATCAGGTGTGAAATCCACAACAAGAAAATGTGAAAAAAGTGGTGCCACTCTTTTCAAACTTTCTGATGATGATTGCTTGTGTTGCAGTCGAAACGTCGTGAGAATTTTATTGTGTAATATTTTTATTATTTTATTATTTCTCTTCTATGTGACTTTACCGAAAGAACCACGAATATAACGTCGCATCTCTTGCATTCTCCAGCGAGCATTGGGGGCCCTGGAGCGTCGCAGCCCGGCATGGTGGGGCTCATGCGCTCCATCGTGCAGCAGGACGGGCTGCTGGGTCTGTACCGCGGCATCGCGCCCAACTTCATGAAGGTCATCCCCGCCGTGGGCATCAGCTACGTCGTTTACGAGAACCTCAAAGGGGCGCTCGGCGTGACGTCGCGGTGACCCCGGCGACCCTTCAAGCGGAACAACGGCAAAAACAAACGTAAACTCTGAACGACACCAGCGACTTCCCGGAGATGATTATGAAACTGCACCCCCCCACCTCCCCCCACCCCGCCTACCAGTGGGGGTTGGCGGTAAAACTAAAGGAAGCTGCTCGACAATAAACATCGCCGGCGTGCACCAGAGTGGCTGTTTAGATTGGCGCACGCCATGGGATGGTTTTGCTGAATTTCCGCCACCGGCTTAGGGACACCAGCACGGTTGAACATCGCCGCACCCTTGTTAGAACAGGGAGTCTCCGTGACGCGACTCGTTGAATTGCACCCCGCGATTAAATTGCGAAGGCGTTTGTTGCCATGCGGTGGACGTAACGGTTACGCGTGAGGCTCTGATTGTGGCTGCGTCAGACGCAAGTGAGTTGTGTGTGCTTCGGCGAATCCTACAGCAAATCGCAGAGACTTTTAATCGTGAGCGGTTAGCACCGTGAGCTATGGTTTGTTTTGGAGATGCTCGTGCCACGCTTGTGGCACTTGCGCGCACCGCACCAAGGATCTTCCACGGTATTGGTGCCGTAGCTTGGTTTTCTCTGGCAGTGGGGCGACGGCTCACACCTCACAAACCGTTGAACACGAACCTGCCTTGTGAGATTCAAGCAAAAATGTTTTTGCAAGGTTGGCTACGTACGGTGTTACATACATACAACGAGTTGTTCATGGCAGCGGAGCTCATAGTGAATTCAATTGCTTGAAGCTTTGTTTATAGCTTCAGTGAAACTGCAAAAAAAAACATGTTTTGTGTGGGCATGTGAAGTAGTGAATGTGAATCTGTAGGGACTAATTGTAAAATATACTCTGTGTGAGTGCATGAGCTATATTTCTATACAATTGCTGTATAAACTACAGTGCAATTTGGGTGTTGAAAAGAACATATTGAAACACTGCCACCAAATATGCTTTAAAATGTCATTATTCCGAGAAAGAAACCCATAGTTAAGCTGTCACTTGGCAACTGAAGGCCCTTTTTTCTTTTCTAATGTAACCGGAGGTGAGGTGACACATTTGAATGAATAATTCGAACTCCAACACAGCAGCATGACAGCTGGTGTAGAACTGTTAATGAGTTCTGAGTTTGGGTTAATGATTTAGGCACGAAATGTAGTGTCTCGCATGCCAGTCAGGTTCATGTTCCCCCCCCCCGCCTTATTATATTTAAAATCATAAAACATTTCCAGCATCTAGAAAGTTCGCAAACATATATATTGCAAATTACGCTTTCGGCATCACGTCACGTGATGAAGAATCTATTCGAATGTCTCGCAGAGCGCCGGAGTGGTTGCAGAAGAGCTACGGTCCTCACGGGAATTTTCGCAAAGAAAATCCGTCAAGTGGCCTTGTAAACCTTTACCCAGTAGGGCTTGCACTCCTCCATACTGTGAGCTAGTCTCATGCCGGTCCAACCAATATACTCATTTATGAAGGTGAAAATCCCAAATTTAATATGATGCGTGAGCTGGGTCGAGACCGTCAGCCGTGATACTTTGAGAACGTTGTTTCCCCACGGTTGGCTGCACCCAATTCTGACCTATGATCTCCTCGGTGCGAGCTCGGCGCTAATTCGTCAGCGCCCTGACCTCTGAGCCACCCGACCAGTGCCATTTTAGTTTTTGCTACGAATAAAATTATTTTCTTCGTTTAGTTTCATGCCAAGATGTCGCCGAGGTGTAACGGACTTGCGATCCAGAGGTCGCCCGATCGATCTCCCGGCGCGGCAGGTTTCTTGAATTCCCCCCGCCTCTGTCCTCCCAGCAGTATACGTGGGCATGTACACCAGATCACGTGTGGTGGGGTAGAGATGTCTGGCCAGCGTGGGAGAGTAGGCCAAATTCCCTGGAGAGGGCGCTCTCGAGAGCTCCCTCTCGTGGGGGCCCTTTTCACCAGGAGTGGCGTGCGCAAGCAGTTGCATGGCTGCACCTTTACCTTTTTAGATTAATGTTCGAGCGGGCAGCAGACACCGACCGCTACCAGATGAAGCCTGTTTGGAATCGTAGACTTGTTACATCTTCTGTGAACGCATTTTTAAGCACAGGCATTAACCAGCTGCTTGGTGAGTTAATAAATGCGCTGATGCGTGTTAATTATTAGCACCTAATGTTCCACAACCAGCAAAGAAAAAAACAACAACATTGGCATGCGTTTTTTTCAATGCGTGACACTTGTCAGAGCGAATGTAACGATGTGATATAAAAGCTAATCGGATAGCCGCCCCTAGGGTATGGCGAATCGGGGCGACGGCCCGGGACACCGCGCTTTGGGGTGCCCCGTGCTTCAACGTCACGGTGTCAGATGCAATACTTCAGGTTTGGTTTGAAGGCGTTGGTAGGGCGGGTGCCCACACGGTGTGAATTGCCCCGGGCCCGCACCCCTCTATGGACGGCCCTGACTAATCATATTAAATACTTATCATCAGCAGGATCAGTCCACTGCTGGATGAAGGCCTCCCCAAGCAGTCTCCATCTCTTGCGGTTCTGCGATGTAACAACCCGGCAAGCTACTTTGGACACGAGCTGAATTCATCGTGCCATCTTCGCGGTGGACGAGCTCTCGGATGCGATCCCTCCCTCGGTTGCCACGTTATCGTTATTCTCGTCCGACAGCCATCGACGTCCCTCAAGACCGTGACGTGCCTCTACCCAGGCCCTCATGGCCGCGACATGTGACTACCTAGGCCCTCAAGGATGTGACGTGCCTCTACCCAGGCCCTCAAGGATGTGACGTGTGACTACCTAGGCCCTCAAGGATGTGACGTGTCTCTACCTAGGCCCTCATGGCCGCGACATGTCTCTACCCATGCCCACTTTTCTTAGCAGTCAGATTTATGAGGGTGCCACGGTGGAGAGATGGTGACTACATAGCTTGGTACGCAGGAGGTCGTGAGTACGATCCCAACCCTGACGCCTGTATATCTGGAGTTTGCGTGTCTCTTTGCCCGTGATTGCGTGGATTTTTCTCCAGGGCCTCCGGTTTTTCCCTCCACAATCAACGGGAATTTAGAGTATTTGTCTGCTATTAATTTACTTGATCAACAACTTTGTTGAGCTATCAGTTGTGACCAGGTCGCTTCTATGTAGCTCAGTGGGGCTTACCTGGTAATAAAATAAACTCCTTTAAAAACGTTTTTTTTTTTAACAACGATTTTATTAACAACTTTGTTTAACTCACGGTCGAGGAGTACGTCAATGGCGCCTGAGACATGCGGCGCCTGCTTCTTGTGCGAGCCGATTCCACAGTTTAGGGGCCGCGGCGTTTTTGAGCTACACAAATATATAAATAATAAGGCATCCATACAAAACGTTAATTGCTTTAAAGTAGCGAATTAATGGATTAATTTATGCCGATTTTGATACAGGCATGCATTGTCACCGGATCTGAGCACGTGTGCAAAATGTGGAATTGATTGGACAACGGGAAGTGGACGAAATTTTGACGACAAGATTTGACCACGACAAACAGAGGAATCAAGTTGACCGTTGAAAAATAGTGTAGCTTATGTCTTTAACTCACGTTAACTTCTCCATGTGTTCCTCTTTCTGTCTCAATGTAATTCCAAGCATGCTACCTCCCGACTCCATATTTAAATTCATTATCTATAAACATACCGATTGGGTTATTGCCATAATCATCAACCATGATCAACCCACTTCCCTAAGCAATCGCCATACCTCACATCCCTCCGATGTAGAATCCAGCTCCTGCACACTATCCGATTTGGTGCTAAATGTATCGTAGCATTGCACGAATGGTGTTATATATAAATCAGAGCAACTATATTTTGCAACAAAGTAATCAGCGTCAAAATCAGTATGCTTTCAACGTCTCATTTTACAACTTTTTTTGACTGTAGGTCTCATTAAAGTGTCACATTACTGTGAGCATACATTTCAAAATGTAATACTCCGCATCTTTCAGACTAGTCATAAAGCAAATTTTGGCAGTAACATAAATTACGCTTGCAGTGTAGGCGATATCAATATGTGTAACATCTCATGTTGCTAATTTGTTTTTTTGTTCAGGATACTCGCTCTAAAACTCGGATAGTATTTCACTGGTTACTATTAAACACATGGTATCCCCCCACATTAGCGTAGTTCGCTGTTGTAAGTTCAATTGGCTTCACTATCATCATCATGATCGTTCGCTGTGATCACTCCACTGCTGGAGGAAGACCTCTCCAAGTCGTCGCCATCCCTCGCAGCTCGACGGTGCAACGATCAACTGAGCAGCCGCACACGAGACGATTTCATCGCCCCATCTCCTCGGTGGACGTTTCATTCCTTGGCCGCCATCCCGTCGTCATTCTTGACCGTCGGCCTTCGTCCCTTCTAGCCCCGACTAACAAAAACAACTTAAAACTGATTTTATTGTACCAGGTAAGGCCCGCTGAGCTATGTAGCTCTTTTTCCGAAGCGACCTGGCCACAAATGACTGCTCAACGACGTGAGCTGATCACGTGGAAAGTCACAGCAGCCAAATAAACGCATGCTTCTGAGTGTGGAGGGAAAAACCGGAGGGCCCGGAGAAAAGTCCACGCAACCACGAGGAGAACACGCAAACTCCAAATATACAGCAGGCGTCAGAGTTGGGATCCACGACCTCCTGCGTACCAGTCGAGGTAGTTAACATCTCGGCACCCTGTCGTGTCCTGCCCAAGCCCCCACTGGCTTTTCTTGTGGCTTTGAGTGACGTCTCTAACCTGCGCCGGTTCTCCAAATCTACGTGTTGCCCTCTCCGTCTCTCAATTCAATTGCGAGCGTTCATCTCCCCGTGCTTCATAAGAATGGGTTTCACCCTTTCTGCCAATAAAACAGCTGTGTTAAGATGTTCAAACACCAAACAGAAACCTTTTACAAGGAATCATGTCTGCATTAACCACACATATTTGTGGTGAACATGCAAACAAAAACATCCTCTGGCATATGGCATTGTCTTTGAAACTGGTCTGCACCAGAGACAGCCTTCTTTAGGGCCCAGTCTCATCAATATCAGAGCAGAGAACGCCAAAATGCGAACAGTACAAAGGCAATGCCACTATCAGAGCATGTTTAGCTCGGGGTGAGCAGCAGTTTCAACAATATAAGTATATTATCATCAGAGCATGTTTGTTTGCATGTGCACCACAAGGACGTGTGGTTAATGCAGACTTGACTCCTTGCAAAGTTTTCTGTTTGGTGATTAAACATCTTAATGTCTGATTTATTGCCAGAAAAGGTCAACGCCTATTCTTATACTTTGATGCTGGCACGAAAGGCCCCGCGTCTCCCCGCGTCTCCCCGCGTCTCCCCGCGTCTCCCCGCGCTTCTCTGCGCACTTTTCAGTTTCCACGTTTGGCTTGGTGACTGTTACTCGCCGGCGTAGCATTTGCATCGCTTTGTGCAACAAAACCGTGGTGGGGTTATCGAGCGCATTGTAGCAGCGTGTGTTTTGTTAAAACTCGATGTTGGAGAAACGTAATCGTCGGTCGAAATTAAGTTATGGATTATTTGTGATTTTATTGTATACTGTGTATTGTTTTCAAGCATATAACCGCGCGTATATATATATATTAGCATGCACGTTTGATTGCACAAATATATGTAATTTGTACATGACTGAAGACCGATTGTATGCAAGTTACTATTTAATATCGTGACCTCAATTAGCCATGCCTGGTGATGCTGCATGAAACCCCCATGCTTGATCATTCCACTCTATGGTATGACATTTGTTACCAATATATATGATACATAATTGCCGTCAGTGGTGGAGACAAATGGGAGTCGGATACTTAAACTAATTTCCAGGCAGAGCGATAGTCAACGCTTGGCGCAGCGTCTGTCGGCAATGAAAGCGGAGCAATCGGCTTTTGTCGTGAGCGTGAACAACGCCGCCACCTATCTCTGTCGCAGGAAGCCCACGGCAGATGTCTTATTGGTGAAAGAGTTTACCGGGGTATCGCATTAACAAATGTCATTTTGACTTCTGAGTGTTTAGTCTTAATTCTTATCGGCCACTGTGGCTTGCACTGTGTGAGCGAGGTCATTTGCACTGACGTGTTAACATACAAAAAGCAAAGATAGCCCTCTGCGGTGTAATTGCACTCTCTGCGTCTAATATGTGTTTGTGGTGTGCTGTGGAGAGATTACTCACTTGGCTGATAATTCTGTCAATATCTTAATCTCGGCAGCTGTTGTTTGTCCACGTGGCCCTGTCCTTTTTGTAAAGATCTGAACAGGGTTTCGCTTGAAGCCAGCATCGGCAGGAATTCGTTTTCTGAGATATTTCAACAAACAAAAAAGGCTTTGACTTGGCGACAATCGCAAAAACAAAGAAGTACGTACTCCCGGTTACATCCGGAGCTGGGGTAACAACAGGCGAACATCCGGTCCGAGCTTTCTGAAAGGCACCAGACGAGTTGTGGTGTGAGCCACCTGCGACATGAACAACTCCCCAAGGCAGATTGCATTCAGTCTGATGACCACAGCTGACCTGTGCTGCAGCCAGGGCTGGCTTTGGAGGTGCATATGCTTACTGGTGCTGGTCTGTGTACATTAAAGCACACTTCACGGCACTTGCAGCTGCCTACAATGGGCAGGCAGGAAGCCCCCCCCCCAGCTCCTAGCTCGTAAATCACCCAATGTGTTTAACGCGCAGTAGGTCATTCACACGTGAATGGGCGACTAATTACGCGCGGATGGGGGAGATTGCTCGACGCGAAACGGTGTGCTGTGGGGCAGCTGGCTCGGGAGTGCTGTTGTGTGCCTCTACCCTGGCTCATAGGCCCGGCTCACGGGACTGCCCATAGGATCGGTGAATAAGAACGGCTCACAGGGCTGGTTAATAGGTGCCGGCTCATAGGACCGGCTCATAGGTCCAGCTCATCGGACTGCACGTAGGACCGAAACATAGGACTGGCTTATAGGATTGGTTCATGGGACCGGCTCATAGGACCGGCTCACAGGATCTGCTCATAGGATCAGTTCATAAGACCGGCTCATAGGACCGGCTCATAGCATTGGCTTGTAGGACCGGCTTCTGGGACGCGCTAACAGGAACGATTCACCCAGGCCTTGTTCCACCCCTGATAACAGCAATCAATATTTTATCTTAAGTAAGAATTGCTTCTACTTTGTCCTTTAAAAAAGGTGTTACTATTTTAGAGTTTCTTATTAATGTACAAAAAGAAACGTATAAACTTGTCTAAACAAATGGATAGAGCCTGTTGACATAGCATCACACTTCAGGTTACGGTATCGTGTAATGCATGGGAGAATGCAATCGGGAGCAAATCATTGCAATGACTTTTTTCTTTCCGAGGCAAAGTTGCAAAGCGCAATTATACCTTAGTCTATTAACCATCATCCAAGTCAACTTATCGCAAAATATATATTTGACGTAATCATAAACGGTGACAATTAAAGTCATATCAGGCAATTTTGGGATTGTTAAAACGCAGAGTAATAAATGACACAAAACCCACTTAAACGGCATGAATAAGTAATGTGGTGACGTGCTGTGTAACGGGAGTTGATATTTGAACGTGCTTATAGCGAGCGCTCGTAACGTGGCAGACGAAATGTGTCCATCTGTGGGGCAATCCCGCTGGGGTTATTGTTTGCGTTTCTTCTTGTGAATGTTTTTTTTTTACGTCGCAAATCACTTGTAAATATTGTTGATCGCAGCAGCTGCTTAGAAATTCCAAGGCGATCAATAATATCTTTAATATGTTTGCACTGCCCCTCCACAGAGGGACACTGTTTACGTTGATATGAGGCGGTCCTTTAATTTAAAAAGGCCGTGGGATGCTCGTTTAAAAAAAATTAAAATATGAACTCTCTCTATTCGTGTATTTTCAAACCAAACTGGTTTTGTTTTAACGCTCGTCCTGCTCATTCTGTGAATGAAACGGCTTGCAGCATTGCCTCTCCATGCTGCCTTTCTGATTCCATGTTGTCGTTTGATTTCCTGTGCGTGCCACGGAGGTTGGCCCACCGTGTATTCTTTGTTTTGTCAGTCTTAATGTCGAAGCACAAAGTGAACTCCTGCGTGACTCAAGCACGTATCGTGTGTGTGGAGCGGTGTTTCTCAAACTTGTTTGGCTCGTGGACCGCTCAGCCGATGCGAACATTGGCACGGACGACTCAGCTGCCCACCCGTAGTGACGAACGCATTCACTTCTCTCTCTAAATACCAGTCATGCAAAATTATTCCTATGACCGGAACATAAAAATGTTTTTTTTAAATGCAGCTACTCCTCTACTTACGAACACTCTACTTACGAATTTTCGGAGAAACGAACAAATCCGCCCCCGTATGTCCAGTTGCCTGTTCAGACCGAGAGTTGTAAGTTCAACCGCCGCGCAATAGATGGCGATGGTGGCATCTACATCTACAGAAGTGTGAAGAATCAGCGTCATCTACATCTACAGGAGATTATAAAACTTTAATGTATATGCCGTGCAACATGTTAATAATCAACAGGTGTAAAGTTGCGAACAAATCGACTGACGAACAGACCTCTGTAACCTAACTCGTTCATAAGAAGAGGAGTCCCTGTATTCGGTTTATTTTTTAGGAGGGGCATTTAGATCTTGGCGTTAGGGTAGTTTACCAAAACTTTCTTTTTAAATTAAATATGACCTGCATTTGTGTCACAGCCCCGCAGACCACCTGGTGGTACCGGGGGACCACACGCTGAGAACCACTGCTGTGGAGTGTCGTGTGACTAGGCCCCGTTCCACGCGTTCATCTGTTTACGAATGCTACCCTCGTGTTACCATAGGGGTCTCAAGACTCGTTTAACAGGAGGGTCCTGCACTGCGATATTTGTCTGATTACATTTTAAGAGCATTCTCAAAAGGAAAACGCAACCCAAGAAGTTAGCTTCATACGCACCATGCTGTGTGCCATGCCGTATGAACTTTCATCTCCATTAAGAAAATGAACAGAACCTGGGACTCTTTCAGATTCACCACCAGACTTGCCCTCTTACTGCCGTTCGCAAAGCTGTAACCGTGTGACCCTGGCCACATCGTCGTGCTCCGAGCTCGGATGGAGCCGCTCCACGCTCGCCCTACTTTCAATTGCTGCATTTTTGTGGATCGTCACTGTTCTGACGATGTCTACAAAATAACGGAACAAGTGATATATTATTACGTGCGGTTAAAAAAAACAAATTTGCATCGCAGGATCCCGACAGACGGTGGCGCTTTGGGGAGGCCTTCATCCAGCTGCTGGATTGACCGTGGCTGATAATGATAATGATGAGTGTAATACATAGGAGTCAATCACTTATTCGGCTCACGACGTGGCCCCCGGCGGTGGCGCGTTCCCCGCTTGTTGCAGAGGTTCGCGGTTTGAATCCAGCGGCGGCCTTGATTAAAAAACAATCTGCGGTAGTGTCGTAGCCGTAATGATACTACAGCGCCGTCCGATTCGAATTCGATGCTCAAGATCACCCGCCGCCACGTGCGAGAGTCGGCCATTGTGTGCCGATGTTGGGGGGTCAAAATGGTCAAGGCCAAAATCACACCACAAATTCGACTCAATTGGGATTCCCCGTCGCAATCATTGTGCCTCCGACCGGCAGATGAATTCCCCCGGAATCACTCGCAGACGAGATGGCGTGTTCTGTCCTCCTGAGTTCACACCAGGTTTAAGAAAGCAAACTCTGATAAAAAAAAAAAACTTGTTTTTACTTATAAGCCATTTTTTTTTATCTCGGCTGATGTGCATGGCCCCCCGAGCAATTCTTGCGGCACGGTTTTTACTGCCGAGGGCTACGAGTAGTGAGTGATGCGTTCTCATTAAACGGCCCCGTTAAAAAAAACCCATGCGCAATTACTCAAGCTCCAAAGAAGCGCCTGCATTATTATCCAAGCGCAATGTTTCCCCCGCGCAGTACTCTATTAAGCGTAACATTCTAGTCCGGCGAAACATCTCCCAAGCCAGACGAATGTGAGTCAGAGTCTTTCTGGTTATGGGAGATGTCCGGCATCCCGCAAGTAATTACATTTGTAGTTTAACACGTAGGCTTCCGCGATGAATATCCATAATAGAGGTTTTTGTGGTGGGTTAGATCGCGTAAATATAAATGTGTCGTTAAATTGTAAATGTTGTTGGTTTACTCTCCCGACTTACCGGTGTGTGCTGAACTAGTAACGAATTGGCATGTTTTGATTACGTGACAAACCTTAAAAATTGACTCTGTCGGGTGGTGGAGGCTTTAACGACGGATTTATATTTACACAATCTAATCGAAAAAACGTATATTGTAAATAACATGAATTTGCTAAATAGCTGCATTTAAAGCTTGACTTAAAGCTTTCGTGACTGCAGGAATTAATATTCTTTGGGTCTTTCGGTAAAGTCACGTAGACTTTACCGAAAGACCCAAAGAAAATAGCTGCACTTAAATCAAATTTACACACATGACTAACACCTAACACATTCTGATAAGCAAATGAAAATGCACGTTAGAGTAGTTAAATCAATAATATTTACATCACAGGGATGGTGCCTTGGCTGCGACGGTGTGAGCACGCGGGATCTGCGATCAAGATCATAGCCGGTTCGATTCCCCGGCGCGGCAGCTGAAACGATGGGGACAAGTTTCTTAACCCCCCCCCACCCCCTCTTGTCTGTGTCCACCCATCTCTCCAGAGCCCTCTTATCGGAGGCCGCTTTCCGCCAGCGATCGCAGCTCCCGCACGTTCCACCCTATACCCTTTGCCTTTCCAGCATACCCTGTGGTCTGGCGTAACTCGAGTGCGCCTCCCGAGATGTTTCGCTGCGCACCAGCTCGTGAACGCACCGTTAGCACGGGACGCTCGGCAGCAGTGCATTGAGGGGGGGGGGGGGAGGCGCACGTGGAAAGCCGCGTGCGCCACGGTGGTCGCGTGATGGGTTTCTCGACGGGCATGCGTTGCCGTGACCCTTGCATGCGATCCGTGTTTACCAGTTGTTGTCGTTTACAGGATGTGTGCTGAACGTGGCCAGTAGACGGTGCCTTGTTAGTGGCTCGGGCTGGAACGACTTGCGAGCGTTTTGCTGATGCGGCTTTCTCGGTCGTTGCTCTATAAAATCTCGGAAGTGTTTTTTTTGGTTTTGGCTCGTGCCGTGTGTTGTTCGGCGTGATGGTGGTGGGTGAGCTTTCTCCGGATACTCCAGGTTCTTCCTAGCAGGAAAATAACATAGGCCGGCCCACATCCGACACCACCAGCAGCAGCAGCATCGGGCGACGATGTGTGAACGAGGGAGAAGGCAAGCCGCTGAGTTCAGTTCCTGAAGAATGTCCCAGCACGTGGAGTGAAATGTTGGACATGTGCGTTGCTGCTCTGGAGAGCGGGAGATCGACGATCGATGTCCGGTCGCCGCGTTGACGGCATCCGTCGTGATTTCCCACTTAACAGAGTCGGGTCGCTCGACGGCTGCTGCCATCTTCCGCTCCAGATATATTGGACATCGTGCCGAACAACACACGGTACGAGCTGGGAAAATACATCGGATTATTTGCGAGTTTTACCAACGAAACAGTCCTTTGCATCACGTGGGAATGTTTTTCAAAAGCATGGGCGGTTTTTCGTTATTGCTATAAACATGCCGTCTGTGCAATACCTCTCCGGTAAGTGCATCGTCAGGTGGTGCTAACTCGTAAGCTCAGGATGTCGCTTGTAATTAGCCAACACTGCCACTGAAAGACATGGCAATGAATCGGCAAAGGTCCTAGCTACATCGGGGGGTGAACACTGAATTATTCATTCGTAATGCAGCACGCTGGTGCAAAAGGTCACACCGTGTGTTGAGATGCTCGGATATTTTGGCTTCTTCAGTAATGATGATGACACAAGTGATTAAAAAATGTAGGTTGAAGTTCGTTTTCTTGGTTCTTTCGGTAAAGTCACGTAGAAGGGAAATAATAGAATAATAAAAATAAAACAATAAAATACAATTCTCACGACGTTTCGGCCACAACGCAAGCAGCCGTCCTCAGGTGAAGAACAGGTCTGTCGGAAAGACAGCGTCTGAATGAGCCAAAGTTCGTTATCTAACAAACCGCTTGTGTAATTTAAATGAGTATCTTCATCACCGATGACGTTTATACGCTCCGTTGAGTGCATCGAAAGTACGGAACGGAAGTCTGCTCGGCGGCAGAGTGGAGTTCCTCTTTACTGAACGAAGCACATCGATGGACAACCCAACGGAGTCGGGCTCACTGTCCATGTGTAGTGGGTTCAACTCAGGCGTCCTCTTTCAACTCAGAGGCAGCGTATTTTACTCTTGAACACAACAGGACAACTTTAACACAACGACCTAGGGTGGTGACCACCCTGGCTAACCACGCAACAACTGGTCACGTGGGCCGGGGCTGACAGCATACTGCCCGCACCACGTGCTCGAAGACTCGCGAACCGTAGAACGTAGACGAAGGATGGACAGCCAAGAGCCCTCTCGGGATTCGGCTTATATATTCTTCTCCGGCGTGGCCGGCTCCACCCCTGGCCACGCCTCCCTTCCAGAACCTTCACGAAGAACCTCGGTTCCATCACGTGACCCTCACAGCCCCCTCTCGGGGGCCCCTCTGTTACCTTAACTGGTCACGTGTCAACCCGGGTCAACTATACTGTCATGGCCTTTCCCGACCTTCCCTTCATGGCGGCACACACCCTGCCCGCTCGGGCCGGTACAGTCCTTGCAGCCTGGTGATGACATCCCTTGATGTCATTACCCGCATGCCGTGCCTCTCTGGGGCCGGTACTGCACCTACACCATGGTGACATATACAGTGAGGGAAAAAAGTATTTGATCCCCTGCTGAGTTTGTACGTTTGCCCATTGACAAAAAAAATGATCAGTCTATAATTTTAATGGTAGGTTTATTTGAGCAGTGAGAGACAGAATAACAACAACAAAAATCCAGAAAAACGCATGTCAAAAATGTTATAAATTGATTTGCATTTTAATGAGGGAAATAAGTATTTGACCCTCTGCAAACATGACTTAGTACTTGGTGGCAAAACCCTTGTTGGCAATCACAGAGGTCAGACGTTTCTTGTAGTTGGCCACCAGGTTTGCACACATATCAGGAGGGATTTTGTCCCACTCCTCTTTGCAGATCTTCTCAAAGTCATTAAGGTTTCGAGGCTGACGTTTGGCAACTCGAACCTTCAGCTCCCTCCACAGATTGTCTATGGGATTAAGGTCTGGAGACTGGCTAGGCCACTCCAGGACCTTAATGTGCTTTTTCTTGAGCCACTCCTTTGTTGCCTTGGCCGTGTGTTTTGGGTCATTGTCATGCTGGAATACCCATCCACGACCCATTTTCAATGCCCTGGTTGAGGGAAGGAGGTTCTCACCCAAGATTTAATGGTACATGGCCCCGTCCATCGTCCCTTTGATGCGGTGAAGTTGTCCTGTCCCCTTAGCAGAAAAACACCCCCAAAGCATAATGTTTCCACCTCCATGTTTGACGGTAGGGATGGTGTTCTTGGGGTCATAGGCAGCATTCCTCCTCCTCCAAACACGGCGAGTTGAGTTGATGCCAAAGAGCTACATTTTGGTCTCATCTGACCACAACACTTTCACCCAGTTGTCCTCTGAATCATTCAGATGTTCATTGGCAAACTTCAGACGGGCATGTATATGTGCTTTCTTGAGCAGGGGGACCTTGCGGGCACTGCAGGATTTCAGTCCTTCATGGCATAGTGTGTTACCAACTGTTTTCTTGGTGACTATGGTCCCAGCTGCCTTGAGATCATTGACAAGATCCTCCCGTGTAGTTCTGGGCTGATTCCTCACCGTTCCCATGACCATTGCAACTCCACGAGGTGAGATTTTGCATGGAGCCCCAGGCCGAGGGAGATTGACCGTTCTTTTGTGTTTCTTCCATTTGCGAATAATCGCACCAACTGTTGTCACCTTCTCACCAAGCTGCTTGGCGATGGTCTTATAGCCAATTTCAGCCTTGTGTAGGTCTACAATCTTGTCCCTGACATCCTTGGAGAGCTCTTTGGTCTTGGCCATGGTGGAGAGTTTGGAATCTGATTGATTGATTGCTTCTCTGAACAGGTGTCTTTTAGGAGCACTCCCTTTAAGAGTGTGCTCCTAATCTCAGCTCGTTACCTATATAAAAGACACCTGGGAGCCAGAAATCTTTCTGATTGAGAGGGGGTCAAATACCTATTTCCCTCATTAAAATGCAAATCAATTTATACAATTTTTGACATGCGTTTTTCTGGATTTTTGTTGTTATTCTGTCTCTCACTGTTCAAATAAACCTACCATTAAAATTATAGACTGATCATTTCTTTGTCAGTGGGCAAACGTACAAAATCAGCAGGGGATCAAATACTTTTTTCCCTCACTGTATGAAGTCACTACACATGGACTGATTTCCTGCTTACATTTTGTAGGGTTCCCAGTAAACATGGAACATTGGGCCAACGTTGATTCCAACAGTTCCGGGTTCCAATCGCATGCCAAGTTTGACCCAGTTTTGTATCTTTAGTGGGATTAAGGCAACGTGGCTATTGAGCTTCTATGTACTGGTGTGCCTTTCACAGCATGAGGTTCTTTGGCGGCATCGTATTTAGACGAATATGAAGAGAGTAATTTCCACCAACGGGGTTTGCTGGACCCCAGGACTCTCTGTGGAATTAGCTTATGTTAATGTCAAACCTCTAAGTTTGCATTTCCGATATGAAAACCCCAATCGGGTGAGGCTGATCCAATGACATCACGCAAACACGAGGAAGAGTTCACCGGCGTGTGGCGAGGCTGAGGACACCTCGGGAAAAAGAGCAATCGGTTGTGCATTACCATAAATAGCTACTGTATATACATGGATCTGGGGTCAATTCCCAGTCGTGGCTAACTTCGGCAGCGAGTGATACCTGAACCGGCATTGTGCCCCGTAGCGTGGTGAAGTATGGCCTAAGAACACGCACGGCTGACACGGCACGGGGGTGTACGTTATGGTGACATAATTCATTCACGGTGGGCCGTAGTGGTCATTCCGTTCATGGCATGACTCCCGATTGGAAGGTTGCGATTTCAAATCTCTCTCTCTCTCTCTGGTACTTGCTCCGGCAGTACATATACTAAAATTGGAACGATACAGAGAAGATTAGCATGGCCCCTGCGCAAGGATGACACGCAAATTCGTGAAGCGTTCTCTCTCTCTGGGAGTCGAGTCAGCCCTTCATTCTCTCAGTGTCATTAAGTTAAGTACCGCTTTGTAAGGACGTCAACTTGTGGTCGTCTTATGGATAGACTGGCCCCTGCCATATGAGTGTGGAATTTCCTGCGTTGACTCAGGGCCACTATCCTCGTCTGAGCCTGATTGTTAATGATTGTAACTTCAAATTAAGCCGTGTGATAGATGCTGGTCTCGCTTTCACGAGGGTCACCTGCACTTTTATTGCGAGAATGTTTGAGAGGTTATAAAGGGATCCCCTCGATAACGATATGCAGTAAAATTCACCGTACAGGATCCGTATTGCCGAGGGACAAATCTATTGTCAATAAAACGAATTATTTGGCGACACTGCGTTGGCAGTGGTGCACACGCAGAAACAACGAACGCTTCGCACATTCGTCAATAACATCGTGACCTTAAGAGGGAAATATATATATATAAAATGTACGTATGTTGAACTTCGTTCGCACCGTACGTAGCCAACCATGCTAATCGGATGTGCGAATTTTTTTACATTTTCCCCCTATTTTTCAGGCCACTGATATTGACGCACATGTGTTGAGTTTTCCTTGTTAGAAATAATGTAATGAGGCATAAAACTGTGTTCTCATAGATCGAAGCCCCCCCCCCTCTCCTCGTTGTTCTCTGATCCAGTCTTAGCGGCGTTAAATCGGCGAGGAGCATCTGTACGAATGCCCCAAGCGCCCACCAACCAAAAGCCCCTTCCCTCCCCTCCCCTACTACGCCGCGTCTCTTGGTGGCTGTGAGCTGTGTGTGTGTGCTCCTGGCTGGGAGGGAGCCTCTTGTACCAACCTCGGCGTGAGTGTGAGGATTTGGAAGTCGTGACCCACCCTCCCCCTGGAGGCGATCGCGCGAGGTGGCTGACAGAGCGGTGACGTAAGACGTCTCCGAAATAAACAGGGGCTCAGAATAGAACGCGTCCACTGACGTTAACGGCACCGGGGTTAATCTTCTTGACGGCGCTTTTCTGTTGTGTTGTAGTTAATCCGTTGTCGGGCTTTTGCGGCTTTTAGCCCTGTGGCCAGATCGCCCAAAAAGTGTCCGATCTCGGAGAGCTAAACAGGCCATTGTCAAACAACACTGCGGGTAAAAGAGGGAGTGGGATAGAGCGATGGTCGCAGTGGTTAGCCCACTTCGCTACAAACCCCGAAAACCTGAGTGTGATTCCTCGGGCACGGATAGCTTTAGCTGTCCTGCCCCCCCCCACTCTTGCCACTCCGAACTTCACGAACCGTGACAGACCAGCGTGGTGAAGTATGTTCAAACAACCCCCACGACCAACACAGCGTGGGGCGGCCTTATTCCAGCAGTTGAATGGTGAAGTTAAGATGCATGGTCCGATCAGATATCACTCGCCGCTGATGTTAGCCATAGCTGGGAATTGAACTTGGGTTGCCAGGTTCGTAGCGCAGCGTGTCAACCACTGTGACACCACTACAACCATTCCAATCTAAAAGGCATTGTTAATTGTTAAAGTGGTGAATTTGAAATGCTTGCGACATTAACAATACAATACTCATCGCATTGTGCTCCGCAACACACCGCGAGGGACAAGTAAACATTACAAGCCACAAGTTATATTTAGGTATATTAAATATTATATGCTATAATTTCCTTCTTGGAATAAATAATAATACAGTATTTGGAAATACGTTTATTGAAAATGCTGTAAGATTTATTTTGTCAAAATCTCTTCATCCAAATCCTTATTAAATGTATACCTGCCCGAACTTGGCATGGAACGTATGCTTATCATCCTGTATTGGGCCTTAATTTAGGAATTGCTTTTAAAGTGTTACGGTACATCATGGGACCTCCTTTGCCAGTACCAAAATATGAGAATAGGTTTTCCTTTTTTTCTGGCAACAAAACAGGTGTTAAGATATTGAAACACCAAACTGAAACATTTTACAAGGAATCATGTCTGCATTAACTACAATACTTGTGGTCAGAATGCAAACAAAAAACATACTCTGATAATTATATATGTGGAGTGACTGTGAATGTTACTTGTGCGGTGCTGGGCCTGCGAGGCCACGGCGGATAACGTGTTGTCATGTGCAGCCCGGTTACTGGGCATAGAACCAGCCCTAGCGGGGCTTGGGTGAGCGCTGGTCAGCACAGAGGTACCACGTACAGCGTGCGGTGCGGGCTCCCGGTGAGGGAGCGAGAGAGAGTGTCAGCTAGCCAGGGTTACGTTGGGGCATGATACGCTGGTTGACCTGCCGACACGTGACCGGATGATATTGGAGGGGGGCGCCACGGGTGGACAGGGGCCGCTGGGTGGTCACGTGGTATAGAAGAGCTCTCGGGAGCCTTCGGGAAAGGGCCAGAGAGATCGAGAAGGTGGGCGGAGCGAGAGGCGGAGCCAGCCCCAGCCCGGGCCGATATAACGGGGCCCCGTGTGTGGCTCGGGGTTCTTGACTGTCGGTGAGTGAAGATCCACGTCGGGTTGAAGAAGCCTCTAGCCACGCGGTCCGGAACCCAGCTCGTGGTGCGGACCGGGATTGCGGGACCGTGTCTCGTTCTGCCGAAGCGTGGTTAGATGGGCGTTCGACACCAAAGTGTGGGTCACGTGATGTTGTGTTGAGTTGATGTAATAAATAGTGTTGCTCCCAAGACAACGTCTGCGACTCAATTGGACTCACTGCATATGCATTGTCGTCTTTGAAACTTGTTTGTTGCTAGAAACAAGGGGAAAACCTATTCTCATATTTTGGCACTGGCAAAGGAGGTCTCATGATGTAGTTGCTCACCCTGATCTCTCATTACTCTGATAGTGCATTGTTTTTGTGCTGTACGCCTTTTGGTGTCCTCTGGTCTAACACTGTTTTGAGACTAGGCTCAAAAGAAAGCTGTCTCTGGTGTGGACCAATCAGTTTCAAGGACAATGCAGATATTATCAGAGTACGTTTTTTGTTTGCATTCTGACCACACGCATTGTGGTTAATGCAGACATGATTCCTTGTTAAAGGTTTCCGTTTGGTGTTGTAACATCTTAACACCTGTTTTGTTGCCAGAAAAAAGGGGAAAACATATTCTCATATTTTGGTACATTATAGATGTGTACACACTCTGCTTCACGATATGTGTGCACGGAACTGTGGATGCTCATCGATGAAGATTTGTTCATAAAAACATTTTGCTTGAGAATGTAATATTCGTGAACGTAAATTATTTGTGTTATAGCAGTCTTGAGATACGGTCATATTCAGACTCTTTGCAAGTCATAAAATGCGTTATTGACCGTTCCACAGTCCACATTATGCGATATAACAGTCATACTGAAACAGAATAAATAGTTTATAAGAAGGCAGCAGTCGGGATTGATTGGGATGTTTCTCCCGCTGCACTTCGATACGTTGTTTTCAGTTTGGCCATCGCAGCCTTTGTCATTTACACTTGACGATACAGAATCACGACCGCGCTACTGCGTCGGCGTTCGCGCCTGTGCTGCGTTAATGCTCAGATGTTTTCCGATTGTACCGACTGTCGTTTGACGTGGCGTTCAACAATTTGTTCCACGTGATCGCAGCTACCTCAGGAGCTGAGTCAAACATATCTCTTTTTTTACACATTTCCTGAAGCTCCCAAGCACGTGGAGCGAGATGTCGGACATCGTGCCAAACAGCCAGAACCAGAAACTTTATTCATTCTGGAGAAATCCGATGAGCTATGGAGTTATTTTTCACAGATGTCCCGTATAATCAAATTCGCATCGGCGAGCTTGGTAGCGCAAACCGCGAACCACGACGCGCTTAGTATATAAATAATAAAAGCCCTCCTCACCGGGCAGAATGTTATTTCCTCTGAACATTTCGCGTGCAGTTTAATTTACTTGACCGGATGACAGTGTTTCGCTCAACTTTATGCGGGCTGCCACAGATTTTATTGTATCCCCCCCCCCCACCCCCACTGGTGCAATCGCGCATCTGCAAAGCCCCGGCACGACGCTGGGCGAATCCAATAGAGTGCGAGCGACTCGATCATCGCCCCCTTCCCGATCAATAAAAGGCCAACGGCTGTCAATTTGCGCGTGACTTTGAGCTCGTGGGGAGTTTAGAGGCTGTTACGGGAGAATGTAAAGAGTGAGCGCCGGCGTAACGAGAGGAAGGATGAAGAGGATTGTGGAGAGATAGAGAGAATGACAACAACGCGGGCGTGACTGAGAAGTCCGCTGATAAGGAAGAATATTGGCAAATATGCGGGGCAATACCCTAAGAGGGCCGCAGCTGGAGACAACGGCCGTGATTTGTTTTGTGATATAGCGCCCAATTATGCCGGGGAATCTCAAAGGAATCCGACGCAATAAACACACTGCCTGCTTACGTGTACGAATCATTTGTATGTATGTGGAACTTCTTTTGCATCGTACGTAGCCAACCGTGCGCATCGGAGGCGTGAGATTTATATTCGCGATACCAAAATGGTATGTACACTACGCTTTATAAACTGGGGGATTTTATCTTGTCTTTTATTATGTTCATGGTGTAAAGGAGAAGTGAATACATTTAAAAACCTCCGTCTTGAATTTCTGCCGATGCAAGCCATAAACGAACACGATTTGTTTTGACGGTGGTTTATAAACCCAGGCCGAAAAAAAATTCGCACTGTCGTCATTAACAAATGCCGCGTTATGACTTACGATTGTGACGTGAGCTAACATTTCGCAGAATGACCCCTGCGAGCAGAGGTAAGGGGACTGCAACATATAATGATGTGAATTTCGTAAAAGCTAGAACAAGACAATTTCATGACGGGGTGTACACGTGCGGCACTTTTGTCACTCCGCTGCTGGATGAGGGCCTGGCCACAACCTCGCATCCATGATCGCCGGGTTGTTGACGTGCACCACCGCACATCATCATCATGAGCCAGTTTCCATCCACTGCTGGTTTAAGGCCTTCACGCGCCAGTGACCTTTCGATGCCATCATCCAGCTAGTAACTCGTGCGCATGCCCTGGGTCACATCGCTTCGTCTCCTGGGCGGTCGCCCTCTCGAGTGCATCCCCTCCTTTGACTGCCGCTCCTTCACCACTCTTGTCCATCGGACATCGTTCCTTCTTGCGTTGCGTCCTAACCGAGCCCGTCAGATTTTCGTCAGGGTAAATAATATTACAAAAAAACACAACGTGTCATTTTTCCAGCAACAGCTGCCCTTGTTCATGACGGGGGATGTCATCTATTGGCGGTGCTTTAAACCCCCCAATGGATTATACCGGCTCAGGGACGCTTATCTCTCCCAGTTGTAGTTCTTGTGCCTCGAAACTACTTAAGCGTCAGATGGTACAGCTTTCTGATCTGCTGGCTTTGTGATCTCAACGACCTTATCTCCACTGACTGTCCCACCAAACCATTCTGTAATGAATGGTACATCATGTCAGAAATACATGTACAGTGCAGTATTAATTGTATCATCACTCGGCCTGGTAGCTCAGCGGGACGCAGCGAGCAGCTTGGAGTCAGAAGGTGCACGAGTTCACATCCTAGTCGGGGTTTGACTCAGCCCATCATCAATTTGGGGTTGATAAAATGATTACCACTTTGTTGGGAAGATAACTGTGGTTGTGTTGTGGACAGACTGGCTTGGGACTGTAAACGGGAAATGAACGCTGCCTCAATTGCCCATTTGAGCAGGAAGTCGCCGTTGTGACTTTAGTTATTGAACACTACAACAGCAACAACAACGCAGGAAATACGGCCTTGCAATTCTTCTTCAAGAACGCCGCCATCCCTGCTATCCGTGAACACGTTGCTCATTTACCAGATGCTGCAAGGGACCGTTGAGAAAGCTAATTCACGTCGCGATGTGATACGTATTTGAAAAAAAAGCGCAATTCAGACCAATTCACACCTTATTGGTCACCCCGTGCCCTTATAAATCTCAACGTTCATCCTACAAAGTCCCATCACAAGGGCGAAACACAAACAAATAGACAAAAACAAATTTTTTGCCCGTATTGAAACGACTGTACGCCGTATGGACCTGAAAACTACATTTTCCTGCAGAAGAATACGGAGTAAACCATCTGGGTTGACAGCTATGTATAGGTAACCTCAGCAAAGCTCTCTTCCGTGGACAATTATCACAATAAGTAAGATGATGCTTTTGTGTGGCATGCTGAGTGGTTTGTGCCATGTACCATATGACTTTTACTGCACAATAACAACAATAACAACAACGATTGGTGTGTGGATTTGCGAGCACAAACGCAAACAGACTCAAGATGCTTCACAAAGGCAGCGGGGCTCATTGCATGAACAAAAAGGGGCGACATTTGTGATTTAACAAGCAAAAAAAAAACCTACAAAAGTTGTACGAGAATAAACAGGCACGGACAGAGAAGTGGAGCAGCGGGAGGTCGACCGAGATTTCGACAAGGAGGGAGGTGCAGAGCCCCACGGGCTGCAGAGGAGGGGAGCGACTCCCCACGCAGTGAAGGTTAACATTGTGCTTCGAGAAGAGACCTTGGAAGTTGACAGGGCCACAGGGAGGTGGTGGAGGGCCAGGGGCTGTTCGGGGGGAGGAGGGGGTCTGGTGGGGGTGGCAAGCTGTGCAATCTGCCCGGGCCTCAGAGTCAGGGGGGGAGGGATGCGGCGGGGAGGGGGGGGGCCTCGTCTCGAATTTTTGTCTCAGATTTCCAAACACCTTTTGGCAGCCCTGCAGGGTGCATACGCAGTATATGTTGTATACAAATGCAGCCTGCATAAGTGGACAAGGCCAGACGAAGATGCAAAAAATAAAATGCATTCACAATCGAGTTTTTGTTGGGTTAGATCGCGTAAACATATAAATGTGTCGTTAAACCTGCCACCACCCGACACAGCCAACTAGCAAGGGTTGTCACGGAAACAGAACATGCCAATTCGTTACTAGTACAGGGCAAACGTTGTGGGTTTACTCTCGTGTTCGAGAGTAAACCCACACCATTTACAAAATCTTTATTATGGATAATATTCGTCGTGAAAGCCTACGTGTTAAACCAGTTAATTGTGTTTTTTGTCACTGCGTCAGATGCATTCACTCGTAATCCGAACGTTGTGAGATTAAAAAAAAATCCTGCCCGGAATTCTACCCTGCCCATCATCTCTATTTGCCCGATACACCTCCAATTAGCACAGTTGGCTTCGTGCGGTGCCACAAGAAGTTCAACATACACACGGTCCGTACGTATCACTTCATGGGAACGAAAGTTGAAATTCACGTATGAGCAGACTGCCTCATACTGTTAGGAATGTGGAATATTCACCAGCGATTGAGCGTTGCTCAAAAAAACGCTGTCAGTTCGTGACTCCGGGTTACGGAGCCAACAACATTCTTCTCGGTTCTTTGAAGTCTCCGGTGATAACGGGTGCAGGAGGAGCTTATTGATAATTGGAACACGAATGATGCGTGTGCTGCTGATGGTGCTACTGCTGCTACATCGGTGCTGGGCACCTGACGGACCACGGTCTCCTGGGAAGCCACACAGCAGCCGTGGTGGAGAAAGTGCTGATGACGAAGATACTGACGCAGCATTCCCGTTTCTCAATGAATCCACAAACGTGTTTCACTTTTCGGTCTCTGTAATTGTAAAACACACACCTCTCCACGTGTCTGTGTGCACTTTTCAGCATTCGACGGGGAATATGCAAGCAACGGATACAGCGAGCGCGGTAAAAAATGAATGTTTTAAATGTGTGTGCAGTGATGTAATGGTGAGCACACTGGACTTGCAATACGCAGATCGCCGGTTGAATTTGATTCCCAGGCACGGTAGCGGAGATATTGAAGCGAGTTTATTAACCATAATAGAGGTTGTTTTTGGACTACATCTCGTAAATAGAAATGTGTTATTAAACCCGCCACCACCGGACACAGCCAATTAGTAAAGGTTGTCACGTAAACAAAACGTGCCAATTCGTAACTAGTTCAGCACACCGGTGTGTTGGAGAGTAAACCCACTTTATATATAATTCGAGTACGACGTTTCGCCGAAAATTCCAACCAGCATCATCAGGAATAAATGTGATGTCGTCACATGCGAGCCACTCAGGTAAGAAGACCAGGGGGCGGGTGGAAGGGGCAATGAATTCATATCAATTAAACAATGAATATCTATTATTGGTTGGGTTATTCACAGTTCACCAACATGCATAGTGTATGTACATTCACATTACGTATTAAATCTGTTCACCCCGCAGCGTACATCGCTGACCCCAGAGGCAGTAGATCGGCAGGTCGCGTGCGGTGGCTACTTCCACCGTGTCCAAGACATCTCGCCAGCGTGGAAGAGTAGGCCAAACACCTTCTAGAGGCACTCTCTTGTGCTCCCTCCCAGCAGAAGCTCTTCCATCAGCAGTTTTGCAGGGCGCGCGCGCCTGCAAATGTTCTTTCCGACCGCATTAACGACCCGGCGGCGTGGGACAGCAAGACTCTCCACACTTGAGAAGGTGATTTAATCTTGGCCGCTCGAGCTGGCGGTGTGAGGGCGGGGGCGGGGGGGGGAGGATCAAACCCACGTCTTTCCTTAGTTCTCTCCGCGACATCGACACAGCGTGGTCTCCATCAGCCCACTGAGGCACCCGATGGAGACGCAGTCCTTAGCGGCGGGCGGACCTGAATCTGTCCGGCGGGCGGACCCGATGGGATGGTATTGCGCGTCGCGCTCTGCTCGCCTTGCATGGGATCAGCACACTTGGGAGGATTAGCTGACTCTAGCTGCCTCGGCTGCAGCTTCTGCCTTCCGCTTAATACATTTATTGCGTTCTTTATTTATTTATCCTTGAGACCAGGGGGGAGGGGTGGTGCAGTAGGGGGGGGGGGGTGGTGCTTGCGCGCGTTCCTACGCAGAGGTTGGATCGTCACGCGGCCACTTTTTTGTTGTTGTTGTTGTTGTTCTCCCAAATGCCCTCGCCGATCCGCGGTGCCGGCAACACAAAGCATGCCCAGGGAAGGCGCCGCGACATTCGTGCTTCTGCTGCTGGGGTTTCACCAACAAGGTGAGAGGCGAGACGCGCGGCGGCGTGCGCTGTGCTGGCGTGCGGGGTCTTGTGTTGGTGAAGTGTCGTGAGACTGTTTGGTGACGCTGCTGCTGCTGCTGCGTTGACAATCAGTGGTGCACAAGCACAGTTAACAGCAACAAAACTCAACACGGTCATCGATCGCACTGCCTTAAAATAAAAAAAAACAATAGACGACGTTTCAGGCAATGGACTTTTTTGATGCGATATGAAGAATAGTCGTTACCCAAAACGTCGCCTTTATGATGCGTGTTTTTTTTCTTGTTTTAAGTCCATAATAATGATGTTGACAAACGTGTTGAGTTTTTTTTTTAGAACACGTCTCTATATCGCGTCTTGGACTCCGTTGTGCGTTCGTCGTTAAGGCTGCGGTCTCTTTTCCGCTTGCTAGTATTTTTCCAGACGCGTGCGCGTCCCCTATTTTGCATCTATCGCACCCACGTGCTGGCATGGTGGAGTGGTGGCGCAGCGGTTAGCGCACTGTGAACCCTGCGTCCCAAGCTCGAATCCCGTCCACGGCTGACTAAGTCAGTGGCCGAGCGGGAGATCTGTGAACCGGTTCAACCCCAGCACCGAACAGTGTGGTGAAGAAGTAGGGTCAAATAACCTCGCCCCCCCCCCCCCTTGCCCTTGCCTGACAGAGCATGGGGAAATCTTCATCCATTAGTGGATTGACAGAGGGTTGTATATTTTAATGCAGTTGTATCTTGCGGTGTTGTGTTGTCCGAGATCTCCCTCGTTAAAGGGGACGGCTCGTCTCAACGGAGCTCTCTGCCCAAAACAAAAGTGACAATTTGATTCACCCGCGAGCGTCGTTATTCAACGACGCTTCGTGCGCGCGATCTACCTCCGCTGTTAATTCACTGCGTGACGAGGACCTTTCCCAGCGCCGTGTTCGCCCTTACCGGTTGTTTGACCATACTTCACCACGCCGGTTAGTGTGAGTTCGGTGAGGGTGGGGGAGCTTAGACATGGGGGGGGGGGGGGCATCGTATCCAAGGCCGTAGCCATGGAGTCAACATTGGGGGGGACCAAATCTTCCAGGGTGTTTGGGGGTCCCAACCCAAAAAAAGATCTAAATTTGAAAACTCATTTCCTGCCCAAAATATTTAAAAATTCACTAACACATGGTATGGACTTTTTTTTTTACAATAATGTCTAATAGTGTATTATATTACATTGCTCTGTTTTAACTTTATTACCATTTCTTGTTTCATTATATGTAATGGCAGAGATTTGGGATTGATAAAGTACAACCATAACCACAATCATATAAACAGAAATCTATGCATTGATTTATATGAAGATAAGTCCAGATATTGTGGCCAAGATTTTGCAAATTGTTGTTTTTATCTACATAGCATAGCAATATATTGGGGGGGGGGGGGCATTTTGAGCATATTTTACGATTTGGGGGAGGATGTGTCCCCCCCCAATATAAATTATAATTACGGCCTTCATAGTACCGTACAACAATTCATTCTGACGAACACCATCCTGCTGTCCACCACGTGGTATCCACAGTAGCCGGTTTGTGTGCGTGATGGTCGCCCATCCGCGCACCTCTGCGGGCTCAAACCCTGCTGAGCTTCCGAGATCTGTCGAGATCGGGCGCGTTGCATATGTGGCTTGGTCATAGGCAGTTTTTTTGCTGCGTGTAAATAATAAGCCCCCCCCCCCTCCTCACCCTATTCTAAATGGGGCAGTCAGTCCTCCCTGCGCAGAATTACCAACGCTGGTGCGCCTACATCCAAAATTTACAAGCTTCTTATAAGCGGAGACAGGCCAAAGAGTAATTTACAAACTGCGTTCATTGACCGGCGTAGATAATGGGAAGAAGCCCGTGGGAGGTGCTTGCACTGCAGTTTTACGCTGCGCGGTTGGATGCTGTGTGGCACGGAGAGATATGCGAAGAGCAAAGACGGCCGCCAAGCGCTCGTGTTATTCGCGTTTATTATTCAGGCTCTTTTTTATTTATTGCGTAACCGCTGTAAATTGAACCTCGCCTCGTTCAGTCCCAGGGTGGACGATTTAAAAAAATGTTGATTCTGCGCGGGTCTGCCACTGGCGGTTTCACGGTTTAAATGTTGACGCTTCTCATCCTTACGAGATTCATCATCATCATCAGCAGCAGCCGCAGCCGCAGCAGCAGCAGCAGCAGCCATGATCAATCCACTGCGGGATGAAAGCTTCGTCAAGTCGTCACCATCTCGCACACCATCTCACACGGTTGGCTACGTACGGTGTGAAAGAAGTTCAACATAAATACGGCATACACACATCATGTGGACATTTCTAGGAGCCAAATATTCTTAACGCACATTTTGAAATGTGGAGGGCAAAACCGGAGGAACCCGGATAAAAATCCACGTGACCACGAGGAGAACACGAAAACTCCAGATACTGTACACAGCAGGCGTCAGGGTCGGGATCGAACCCACGACCTCCTGTATACCAGGCGAAGTAGTTAACATCTCCTAGCCACCGTGATACCCCACTTACATATGTTGCTCCGTCTGTCTAGCAGTGTAAGTCCAAGTGTGGACACTTTCATGCTTCTTTGCACACTTTTCATATTTTGCTCCATTCTCTTCATTAATGTCCACGTTTCCGATCCGTACGTCATAGCGAGGTGATATGCACATATCGACGACGTTGCTATGCACATTCGCACTGATTAAAAAACGTTTGTGAGAGGATGAAGTGGACAATTTAACCGTCGGCTGATTTGTTGCAAGACAATGCCAAGTCAAAGTGCTTCCCTGCTCAAATGAGAAATGAGCATTGGGCGGAGCTCATGTCTGTTGGTGGCCCTAAGCTGGAGGTGAAAATTCCACTTTCCTATGGTGGGTGCCAATTTATCCATAAGACGACCATTATTGACTTTGCAAAAAGTGATTGGGTTGTTGCTCGAGTTAAACTGACGGCCTATTGATTGCGTATTGATCGCTCTACCACAGTGCCACCTGGCCATAAATGAATTCATGCCGGCTTTGCACGAGTGCAAAATGTTAAGCCTCTCTGTATGTATATATGGTGAACTTCTTTCGCACCGTACGTAGCCAACCGTGCGAATCGGAGGCACGTGGAGAAGGACAACAAACCGAACAAAAAAACACAATTCTAAAAGAAACGAGTTTTCAGTCTCGATGATTTAAAAGTGCACACCTCAAAGTGGCTTCCTACCCTAGGAAGGAAGAGCGTTCCAGACGGCCGCAGAAGCGCGTCCGGAACGCTCGCGATGCAGTGAGGCCGTCTGTGCTCGATGTCCGGCCATCGGCACCTTGCCTGCCCACCACTACCACCGTTCCCCGCTGACGATGAACGTGCACCGCATAACTGACGCCACGACACAGGGCGGGGAACTGCGTACCGGACGAAGGCCTCAGCGCGTCCACGCCATCCCTCGCGTCGCCTCTAAACTAAACTATTTAATCTAGAAACTCTCTATATTTTTTATTCCACCAGGTAAGGCCCACCGAGCCAGAGGCGACCTGGCTGTCAACAATGATAGCTCAACGAAGTGGCGTATCATTATCATCACGTGGAAATGTATAAGCAGCCAGATACTCTAAACGCAGTTTTTTAAATGTGGAGCGAAAAACCGGGGGACCCGGAGAAAAATCCGCACGTCCACGGGGAGAGAGAACATGCAAAATTCCAAATATATACACCAGCAGACGTCAGGGTCGGGATTGAACCCACGAACTCCTGCATACCAGGCGAGGTAGTTAACATCTCGCCACCACTCCTGTGAACGAACTAATAATCTCTTCACTCCCTCTCCACTGTGGTCGTTTTCTCGAGCAATGCGAATGTGCAATGTCATTGGGAGGCTACTGTGTGTTGTTGTCTTGGTGTGGTCTGGGACTGTTCTTCCTCTTGTTTTGCTGCCTTGCCCAAGCTCGGGAAATTGGTGTGCTTATGTCATTCCAACTTATATACCCTATCTATTTTACGTAATTATTTCTAGCGATTGGCTTACCTTTCTTATGCTTAGCACTCCTATATTTTGTTGTTGTTGTTGTAACTTTCTGATCCGCTCCTAATGGACATCTGTGAACAAGTAAACCCGTAAAAAAAAGTTTTTCACTATAAATCCTTTATATGCGTGGCGGCTAGAGTCTTCTCGTCCTCTGGCTTGAGATGGCTGCCACCTATGGGTCAGGTGATTGTCTGCCAGTATTAAGCAATTGGTAATTAAATATTTAATTAGTTTTCCCTAAACAGTGTAAAATTTTGGAAAAAAAATTTCACGAAAATTAATTGTCACACACAACGAGTCTGTGTGGAAAATGTCAGCTCGATTGGATCACGGGAAGTGGGTTAAAAAACGAGCGAAAGATTTGCACGGTCTTAAGCAAGCAAGCGAACTTAATATAAAGGATTTAAAAATATATTCGCCTGTGGAGGACGCGGGGATCGATCCCGCGACCTTTGGCATGGGAAGCGAGGGCGCTACCAACTGCGCTACTCCGCCACGGCCTGTGGAGGGGTTACGCTCTGGGCTCCTACACTGTGACGTTCAGCCAAAGCCATGAATGAGTTGTATTTGAATAAATGTAAAATACATTTTTGTTTGCCTAAAAAGTGTAAAATGTTTGAAAAAAATTTTCACGAACATTAATTGTCTCGCACAACGAGTCTGTGTGGAAAATGTCAGCTCGATTGGATCACGGGAAGTGGGTTAAAAAACGAGCGAAAGATTTGCACGGTCCTAAGCAAGCAAGCACGCAAGCAAGCACGCAAGCAAGCAAGCAAGCGAACTTAATATAAGGGATTTAAAAATATCTTCATAGCTCATCGGTTTTCTCCAGGACGAACACAGATTCCGACTTGGGGAGCGTGCTTTTCTCACCAATCTCGTCACTCGGTCACCATCCCTCCGAGCGACGCGTCCTGCCCAAAGCCCATTTTCGTTTTCGGAAAAGTCACCGCGATGCCTCTCATGGCGATTTATCCTCTGCTTTTACGCCGACCCAGCCTCTACGCTAGCCCCGATAGTTGGACGTATATCCACATTTCTACCCCCCCCCCCGCCCTTAGCAACCCACCCGTCGAGTTATTGCAGTCTCCACATTTCCCTGCGAGTTGCGCCGAAGAGGCAACAGCAAATAAAGCGAAGTGTGCCAACGGCTTCCACCAAATTGATCAGTTCCCAGCCTCAGGCAATGGTGCCATAAATCTGTCCGTGATCCGCTTGGGCTGGGAGGTGCTAGTGGTATGGCTGCACGTGTGTGTATGTGTGTGTGTATGTGTGTGTATCGCTGTGTGTGTGTATGTATCTGTGTGTGTGTATGTGTGTGTGTATGTGTATCGCTGTGTGTGTGTATGTATCTGTGTATGTGTGTGTGTGTATGTGTGTGTGTGTGTATGTGTGTGTGTGTATGTGTGTGTGTGTCGCTGTATGTGTGTGTGTATCGCTGTGTGTATGTATCGCTGTATGTGTGTGTGTGTATCGCTGTGTGTGTGTATGTATCGCTGTGTGTGTATGTGTGTGTGTGTATGTATCTGTGTGTGTATGTATCTGTGTGTGTATGTGTGTGTGTATGTATCGCTGTGTGTGTATGTGTGTGTGTGTATGTATCTGTGTGTGTATGTATCTGTGTGTGTATGTGTGTGTGTATGTATCGCTGTGTGTGTGTGTGTATGTATCGCTGTGTGTGTGTATGTATCGCTGTGTGTGTATGTATCGCTGTGTGTGTGTGTATGTGTGTGTATGTATCGCTGTGTGTGTGTGTGTATGTGTGTGTATGTATCGCTGTGTGTGTGTATGTGTGTGTGTATGTATCGCTGTGTATGTGTGTGTGTATGTGTGTGTGTATGTGTGTGTGTGTATGTGTGTGTATGTATCGCTGTGTGTGTCTATGTGTGTGTATGTATCGCTGTGTGTGTGTGTATGTATCTGTATGTGTGTATGTGTGTGTGTATGTATTGCTGTGTGTGTGTGTATCTGTGTGTGTGTGTATGTATCGCTGTGTGTGTATGTATCTGTGTGTGTGTGTATGTATCGCTGTGTGTGTGTATGTATCTGTGTGTGTGTGTATGTGTGTGTGTATGTATCGCTGTGTGTGTATGTATCTGTGTGTGGGCAGCAGTAGTGTGGCGGTCAGTGCGCTGCGCCGTTGCGCCAACCGCCCAGCCCACGAACCGAACACCTTTTGAACGAAAGTTTCATAGCTCTTGGGTTTTTTTTTCTCTCCCGGCTTCAATCAAATGTCTTTGTTCAATGCCGCAGCAGCCCGTGAAGGCTCTGTGTGTGGAGGGGGGGGGGATCTGCATGCCCGTGTCTATTCGTCCACCATCCAGGCTTCGCGCTCCGCTGTTTTGCCTGCAACGTGGTGGTCAAGCACCGCGAGCTGGACTTTGGCTGCACCAACCCCCAGGTCATCACGTGCTCCTCCCCGCAAGGCTTCAAGGAGAGGTTCTGCTTCACGGCAGAGAGCGGTGGGTTGGTCGCGTTCGTTTGCGTTCCGAGGTTTATAAACAAACTAGCTGGAAGTACCCGGCGTTGCCCGGGCGATAAAGGCACACACATATCGACTTAGACACACACAGACACCGACACTTAAACACGCCTGATAAATTCCACGCTTTAACTCTTTTCCCATTCCGATGATGCACGTGTACGTCATCGGAACGGAATCGGAAGAAAAACTGAAATAAAATAACTGTATCGCAACCCAGGCTCCCACAAGGCCATGCGGGAGGGCGTGTGGCACAGTTTTTGACACCAGCTATCATAGAGTGCAGCGGTCGTTTCTCTACGGCCCTCTGCGGTGAGTGCAATGTCTTTAAAAGCAGCAGCGCCACGCCTCTCTAAGTAAAATTTACGATAAACAGCTCGCGCGTTACGAGAATTGGCGCTGAACGGGACACCCACCCTGCAACGTGTAGACGTCTCGGAATGGAGAAGGGTTAAGTGAAGATTTGAAGTTTCTGTCAGGCGCAACCAGGACACGTGATGAGCTGACAGCCCCTCCCCACTTTTAAATATCAAACGCCCACTCGAGTCACTTCGCCAACCCATAATGGCCAGTGTGGTGAAGTATGGTCCATCAAACCAACATTGCCTGACATGACGTGGTGAGCAGACTATATGTCTCCTTCAAAGATCTTTCCCTCCACGTAATTTTTTTTTGCACTTCATGTCAACCACAAGGCTGTCTGGGACCGCACAATCCCAGCAGCATTGGTTCAAGACAAGCACATTGTGAATTGGTTTCAACACCCAGTGTCTCACCAGCAGAACCAACGCTGGAGAACTACCAAATGATCTCGGCAAGGATCGCCTTTTTCTAAGATATTGGCCCTATTTCGACGCAAAATCACCAAATACATAACACAGATAATAATTTAAAAATATGTTTTAAGTCTCATCAACAGTGGCAGGTTTGTTAAACAAATGCCACTGGGTTGCCAGATGTTATCGGCCAGGGCGCCCGATCTATCTCACATAGATCACTCGCTCATTGTGCACGCCTTTGAAGGAGGTCTGCAGTCATCACCGCGTGTTACATGGTAAATAGATTAATAGTCTTCCATGGCAGTTTCAATTGATGACTCAACATCGCAGTGATGGAAACCACCGCTTTACAATAGTACACCATCGTTCATTCTCTTATCGACATCACAATTTTTTCAGGGTAAATGCTTGCTTTGTTTACAGGCTTCGTGACATTTGTTGATGTAACATTTTTTGAAAGGATAAAAAAATAATAATCCTTTATTGTCACGCTGAGAGGTTGGCTTTGGAATAAAAAAATAGGGCCCCAGGCTCTGTTTTACAAGCATTGCTCAAATTCTGTCCTGAATGATTTTACAAGTAAAAAATATAAACGGATGCAGATTAGGAATTAAAACATTTGGTTAGGAGACTTTCCATGTAACAAAAAATGTAGATGTCTTTATTTTTTTAAACATATTTTTTATTCATTATGGAAGCATTTGGTCCATGATGTACAAATGGCGAATATTTTCCAGCAAAGTTTGTCAAAGGGTATTTGAAATGTACAAATTCGCTTGCATCCCGAAAAAACCGCGGTTGTATTTATGCAGTGGAAATAGCAGAATCGCTCTTAGCCACGCGTTTGTGCTTTCTATCATTCCATTCGTATCTAAAAAAAAACTCAACACATTCGTCAATAACACTGCGGCCGCCTTAAAAGGAAAACGAATATATATCATCGGCGATGTTTCGTGGTAATGGGCCTTCTTCAGAACACATTAATAGAGATGTAGAGAGGAGCCGACACGAGATTGCAGGGGTCTCGTCCTTTATTCCTTTCCTTCCATTCACACCTGTCGCCACCCGTCCCAATCCCGTTCCCGCCAAAGGCCCCTCTTTCCCGCCCGTTCTCTCCTTATATCCCCTCGATCACCCCTCCCCCTAACCCATCTATTGGTGGGAATCCTTCCCCTGACACCCCTACATCACCCCCCCCCCCCGGAGAAAAATTAACCGTCCTCGGTTCTGCCTCCCCCATGGACCATTTAAGTCTCCCCATGCCTCCCACCACTGACAGTGACGACAGCCCTTACCCCCCCCCACAACCATACAATGCAATATAACACAACAAATCAATTGCGCGGCCTGCCCAGGTCTCCAGCCAGCATCCCGTAACAGCCCGGACATCCACAGGCAGCAGATGACCGTGGCGGCCCCCTCCTTCGAAGGCCCTCTCGTCGCGGTCCCTGGTTCGGTGGTGCCGGTGTCGCCTTGCCTGGCGCCGCTGTCTCTCCGGCCCCCGCTCGTGCCGCCGCTCCGTCAGGCCTCACATGGGGTGCTGTAGGTGACAAGGGAACACAGGGCCCCGAACCCCCTGCCGGTCGGCGCGTGGTGGTCGGCGACCTTGGCCTGGGTAGGGATGATGATGATGTTGGCAGTGATGTTGGTGGTGATGTTGGTGAAGATGACGGTGGAGAGATGTATGGCTTAAGGCGGGTGGGGTGTACAAACCATCGTCGCTTACCCAGTTGGACCTGGACGCACTGCGGTCGGAGTGCTTTGATGACCTCGACCGGCCCTTTCCAGGGTCGGTGCAGCTTTGGTGAGAGGCCAACCGGCACCTGAGGACAGTGTAGCCATGCCTGGTCCCCGACTTTAAAGGGCTTGGCTGTCACTGTCCTCTCCCGTATCCGTACATTACTCTCTTGGCTCGCGGCCGATGCGGCCTCGGCTGCTTGGCGGGCCTCTCTCAAATAAATGAGGGAGGTCTTTAGTGCCTTCGGCCATGCGTCGGCTCTTGCCGGAATGTCCGTCAGCTGCACCTCAATAGGCGGAACGGGATCCCGTCCGTACATCAGGAAAAACGGCGAGAACCCCGTCGCCGCGTGTGGGGCCACCCTGTACGCCGCTAAGACCGATGGAATGTGGAGGTCCCAGTCGGAATGGTTTTCGTCCACCACTTGGGACAGCATGGCCGCTATGGTGCGGTTAAGCCGCTCTACCATCCCATCGGTCTGGGGATGATATGGAGATGTTCGGACCTTTTTAGTGCCCAGGATAGAGCAGACGTCCTTCAATAGCTGTGAGGAGAAATTCCTGCCCTGATCCGTGAGCAACCGCTCCGGTGCCCCTTTATCAAGGACATAGCCTCCCACGAAGGCATCGGCGATGGTCTGTGCCGTTTGGTCCGGGAGGGCCCACGCCATCGGCCACCTCGTGCAGTACTCGACTCCGACCAACAGGTATTTATTTCCCCGTGGCGTGACCGGCAGCGGTCCCAAGATGTCCAACGCAACCAATTCGTTGACCCTGGTCACCGTGATGGGCTGTAGGGGCGCCCGGCTTACCCGGGGTGGCGGCTTTCGCCGCGCACATTCGACGCAGGTAGCGACCCATCGATGCACGTCAGCGGTCATACCTGGCCAAAAGTACCGACCCTGTAATGTGTGCAGTGTCTTCCGCCCTGCCAGATGCAGCAGCTGGCGGCCGTGTACGTCCATAACCAATTGTTGACGCAGCGACTCCGGAACTACCAGGCATCGCCGGCGCCCTGTCGGGTCCCATCGCATGAGGAGATCCTCCCATACGATGTACTCCTCCCCCCCTGCCTCTGCTGAGGCGCGTAGTGTTCGCAGTGGGGCTTCCTCCAGCTGTAGCCGTCTCCAATCGTCCAAGGTCAGCCCCAGGTCGTGGTCGGTCAGCTGGACCTCACCCTGTGCGCCCTCCGCCGTGCGTACGGGAGCGATGACCGTCCCCTCCGGCCTCGCCTCCTTGCAGCGTGCCCCGCCTGTGGTGCATGCACAAGGGCCCTGGGGCACCAGTCGGGACAATGCGTCTGCGTTGGCATGTCTGGTCCCTTTGCGATGCACTACTTGGTACCTGTACTCCTGCAGGCGTTCTATCCATCTGGCCAGCTGGCCCGAAGGCTGGTCGATGCGGAGCGAATACTGCAAGGCCGCGTGGTCAGTGCGGACCGTAAATTTGCGACCATACAGGTAGGGTCGGAATTGCTGCACAAAGTGAACGACTGCCAGGAGTTCCCTACGTGTGACGCAGTAGCGCTGCTCCGCTGATGAAAGCACGCGACTACCATAGGCGATAACCACCTCCCGACCCTGCTGGACTTGCGACAAAACACTGCCGATGCCCACATCGCTGGCGTCCGTGTCCAGGATAAAGGGGAGGCCAAAATCCGGAAAGGCCAATGGTGGTGCATCTGTCAGACGTGAGCGCAGCTGCTGGAATGCCTCTTCCTCCAGAGGGCCCCAATAAAACCTCTGGTTCTTCGCCGTCAACACGTGCAAGGGCTTGGCAATGGTTGCGAAGTTGGGCACAAACCGGCGGTAGTAAGAAACGAAACCCACAAACCGGCGTACCTCCGGAACCGTTGTGGGAACAGCCCAGGCCCTCACGCAGGCCGTCTTTTCCGGGTCAGTAGCCACTCCCGACTCACTGACGACGTGGCCCAAGTAGCGTACCGACGACTGCATAAGGTGGCACTTCGACGGCTTGAGCTTCAAGTTCGCGTTCCGGAACCGCAGGAACACCTGACGCAATCGGTCAATGTGTTCCTCGAATGATCGGCTGAAAACAATGACGTCGTCCAGGTAGATGAGGCACGTTTCCCATTGGAGGCCTGCCAAGGCCAACTCCATTATGCGTTGGAACGTTGCCGGCGCCGTCTGGAGGCCCATAGGAAGGCAGTTGAACTCGAACAGGCCCTGTGGTGTCCGGAATGCTGTTTTAGGCCGGGAGTCCGCGTCTAGTGGGACCTGCCAGAACCCGGACAACAAATCCAGCGTACTGAAAAATTTTGCTCCCGCCAGTGCATCCAATGAGTCGTCGATACGTGGTAGGGGATATGCGTCGGCCAGCGTGACGGCATTGAGGCGTCGGAAGTCCACACAGAATCTCAGTGACCCATCTGACTTCTTGACTAGGACCACCGGTGCCCCCCAGGGACTCGAGGATGGAGAAATTATGTCGGCCCGCAGCATCTCCTGCACCGCTTGTTGAATGTGCCCTTTTTCCAATGGGCTCATTCTATATGTGTTTTGGCGCAGGGGTGCGGCATCTCCCGTGTTGATGTGGTGCTGTGACAGATTTGTGCGCCCTAGGTCGAACGGTCCCCGGCTGAACACGTCCGAGAACTCCTGCAATAACGAGTGCAGCTGCTGTTTCTGGTCGGGCGGCAATCCCGGCTCAGGCCCCGCCAGCTGGTCCATCCACGATTTGGCCCCTCTGTCCTCGGACTGGCTGATGCTGCCTACAAGCTCGGGCTCTGTCCCTGGGGCTCCTAGTGACAAGGGACTAACGTGGGCCAGAACTGTTCCCTCCTGCACCGTCGCTGTTCTATCGGAGGTGTTCAGCACCTGAATGAACAGATGCTGGTTCCTCTGTACAATAGTTTCGGCCCCCACCAGCGCATGACGATCCATGGCCGCTGACGCCGGAGACACCAGGATGGGTGAGTCTGGTCGGGCTGTCACGAGGGGGGACCGATATTGCAGCGGAACCAGCATCTGGGCTGCCGGGGGAATGGAGACAGACTTACTGACCAGAGCCTGCACGTAGGGTACACCCCGGCTGGCCCCCTCCGCCTTTAGGAAATGGAGATGCGTTCCCTGGACTTCCACCCGCCCATTGGCCAGATCGATTTTCATTGGCATCCGCCTCAGAAAGTCCGTCCCCAACAGGCAGGGTACGGGCAACGTTGCGGAGACAAGGATGGGTCCTGCTACCGAAAGCTGCCCAATCTGTATCGGGGCTTCAACCTGGCCCAGGAAGCCCATGCTGCCTCCATTTGCTGCAATGAACGTTGTCTTGACGGGGACTAAAGGTCGGATTTTATCCGGCAGCATCTCATGCATGGTGCTCGAGATGATCGTGGCTGATGCTCCCGTATCGACCAAGATACGTGCCGACACTCCCGCGATTTCCCCGACCAGGACCGAGGTTCCTGACGTGGCCGCTACCACCCGCCTTGCCAGCTTCCTCCATTGTGTGGCTGAGTCCGGCCACTGACCAGGCGGCGTCTCGTTATCCTGTGGTGCATGGTGAAATGATGGGGGATGGGTGTGGATGGACTGAAGATGGGGTTCCTCCCTTTGGAGTGCGTCACAGCAGGGTGAACGCGCCCTTGTTACATAGTGTGGGCTTACCCCTGGGTTGCGGGCTGGGCTCTCTATGTAGTGCAAATTGCCCCCCCTAGGTGACGTAGGATGGGCCCCCCTTGTGGTGTGGGGGGGCCCCCCCATTGTAGGGGGCGGTGGGGACTGGGGGGTGGGCCTTCCCGTGAGCCCCTCCCTTTCCTTTGTCACGGGGGCGTGGTCCCCCTGGTTCCGTCTCGCTCTGTCGCAAAGCGGTGGTGAGGCGGGTCGTGGAATTGCTCCAGGGCGCAATGTCAATCGTGTGGGCTGCCTCCGCCCCCGGGCCGTTGCCCCTGGCAACTCGCCGGCGTTGCAGGTAACTGGTGACGTCACGCCCGCCGGCGACGTCACGCCCGCCGGTGACGTCACGCCCGCCCGCGAACCCACGCCCGCCCGCGAAACCACGCCCACCCGCGACGTCACGCCCGCCCGCGAAACCCCGCCCGCCCGCGAAACCCCGCCCGCGCGCGACGTCACGCCCGGCATCGACGTCGCTTCCGCCCGCGACGTCACCTCCGCCCGCGACGTCACCTCCGTCCGCGACGTCCCTCCCGGCGTCGGCGCGACTCCCGGCGCGGTCCCCGGCCTCGGCGCGATCCCCGACGCGGTCCCTGGCCCCGGCGCGATTCCAGGCGCGGTCCACGGCCCCGGCGCAATTCCCGGCGCGATCCGCGACACCACTTCCGACCGCGACGTCACTTCCGGACGCAACGTCACGTCCGTTCGCGACGCCACTCCGGGTCGCGATGCGACCACAGGCCCCGGCGCTATCCCCTTCCCCCGACCAGAACAGCGGGGACCGGGAAACGACACCACCGGCGCCCACCCCGAGGAGACTCCCGGTGAGTTCGCGGCGTCGGAATTGTAATTACCCGGCCCGCCCGAGAGGCCGGGTGGGACGGCGTCACTCGCCTGGCTCCTGTCGGCGTTCGGCCCCGGCAGGTTCCAGGTGACGTTGGCGGCCTCCGGCTCCGTGCGGCACCCCCTCGCCACATGCCCCTCGCGACCACAACGGTGGCAGACCCACGGGGCGTTGCGTCGGGGGGGCTCGGCGCGATGTTGTAGAGGCGGCTGCCAGCGACGCGGCGGCTGGTCCCTCTGCTCCGCCAGTCCCCGGATCGCCGCGTACACCTCCCGCAGCGATGGCTCCGTCTCAGACGTCGGCGGTCCGTCCCCAGATGCCCCACCGGCAGCCTGTGGTGACGGTGCAGGTTCGGCGGTTAGTGTCGCTGGACCAAGTAGCGCCGCAGCAACGGCTCGGCTGTTCACCCCCGCCGCGCCAGCCACCGGCCCCACGGGTGGCGCCCGGCCCATGACCTGCTCGTGGGCTTGGATGGTCCGGGCAGCCCACAGCGAGGTGCGTTCTTCCGGCGTCACTACGGGCATTACAACGCCGGCGCGGCAAGCGTAGGCGATGAGGTGCTCGACCACGAGGTCCTCGAGCGCTTCTTCAGCCAGGCGAGGGAAAGCTCTCCTCGCCAACACGAGCAGCGCCCCCCTGTAGGCTAAAGGGGATTCTTTAGCCCCTCGCTGGCGATCCTGGAACCGTTTAAAGGCTCCTTCCGCCGGGCAATAGATCTCCCCCAAAGCCTCGTAGGCCGCCTGTAGCGTGGACTTGCTGTGCGAGGGAAGGGAGGTGTAAGAGGAGAGTGCTTCTTTGCCCAGAACAGATGGCAGCGCTCGTAGGGCCTCTTGGTCTGTCCACTCGAGAGCGTGGAAGGCAGCCTCGAATCGGCGGACAAACTCCTCCCAATCTTCTTCCTCAGCCACAAACTTGTCGACGGGCCCCAGCCGACGCGGCCGTCCGGCCACCTGCTCTCCGTGTTGGGTGTTTAGCCCTGGGGGTTTTGGCGGGAGCGGCGGCGGCTGGCGTGACGAGGTTGGTTGCGGCTCCTGCCCGGCCGGCTGGTCGGCGTCCGGTTCCCGTGGCCTCTCGTCCCGTAGTACGCGTGGGGGTGGGGGTCCCGGTGCCGGCGGGCCCCCCATAGGGAGCCTCTGCAAGAGCTCCTGGAGCGCCCTCTCCACGCGGGCCATGCGGTCCTCCATGCGATCCTCCAGGCGATCCGGGCCCCCTTCTGCTGCTTCTGACAGCAGGCCCCCTTGTTGCCCAGGATGTGAAGGATCCCCGGCCCCTGCTTCCTCCTCCCTCGGCTCCCTCCCGCGAGGATTCTTCTTTGTAGCCATTAGGATCCCACCGCTGCCACCAAATGTAGAGAGGAGCCGACACGAGATTGCAGGGGTCTCGTCCTTTATTCCTTTCCTTCCATTCACACCTGTCGCCACCCGTCCCAATCCCGTTCCCGCCAAAGGCCCCTCTTTCCCGCCCGTTCTCTCCTTATATCCCCTCGATCACCCCTCCCCCTAACCCATCTATTGGTGGGAATCCTTCCCCTGACACCCCTACAGAGAGGACAGAGTGGACAATACGAGTTGGAGACTGAACTTTACACCATGGTGCCTGATGAGAATTACATTGAAAAAATTCTGATGGCCAAATTTGTTTAAATATTGCCTCCGATCAAATCAAGTGATTTCGTTTTTATATAAAAAATGTTTTAATTATTATAGTAGGCCATTGCAGTGCCTCGAATAAACACTTGCAGAAGTGAAAACATTACTCGGTGCAAACCATCGAAGAGAGTCACCGGCTGAGTTATTTTCTGAGCAACTATTTTACCTCAGAAGGTCATCACCGAGTCTGAACGCAATTCTTTAAGGGAGGTCTGCTTGCAGTGGCTGTCCGCTTCAATACAAAAAACCCCATTATATTTCGTGGCTATTATCAAAGCAGAGTACCCAGGTTAAAAAAGAGAAAACCCACGTGCAACAGATTTGCTCAACTCCACAAGGAAAGGTCGGAACCACGTTGGCTGAACTGTCAGCAACGTGGTTCCGACACGGTAGTGTAGTGGTTAGCGTGCCACGTTACCAACCTGGCGACCCGGGTTCGATTCCCGCTCACGGCCAACACCAGTGACGATTATTTTAACCGGTCCTGGGCCTCCCCTAGGTCGACTCAGCCTCAAATGAGTACCTAGTGCTGTGTAAACATCGCCACTGGGGAGACAAAGGCGGCCGGGCGTGGTGTTGGCCACCCACTCCATCGTGGACCGTGCCGGCCTTCATAGGTGCTCGCTAACAGCACTTGCCCCAACAGTCTCTTGAGGCTATACGGGGGATCTTTGTGTTTGATGTACGGCTCACCCGATGCGCTTTAGTGCGTATGTGTGTTGAACTTCTTTCGCACCGTATGTAGCCAGCCGTGCGAATCGGAGGTTGCGGGGGAAGGCCAACAAACTAAACCCAACAAGCCGTTCTAGATAAATGAGATTTCAATCTAGACGATTTCAAAGTGCACGGCTCCAGTGGCTTCCTAATATTGGACCGGGAGAGCCTTCCAGACCGCCGCAGAAGCGCGTCTAAAATGCGCGATACGGCGACCGCCTGTGTTTGATGGTTAGCCAAGAGCTGCTGCCGCTACTGCTGCTGCGAGAATGACCCGGAGTTGGCGTGGTGGTTTATGCTCCTGGACGAGATCAGCGAGGTGTTGTGGTCCGTACCAAGCGTTTTGCTCACACGTGCTGACCACGTTCCTCAAGATGCTCCCAGGGCGTAGATCGAAACGTTGGACATCGCGTTCGTCCTTGTTGATCCCTCTATGTGCATTTCAGGCCAGGCGTTCATTTTAAGTTGCCTTATCATTCCCTAAGGGAGGCCCATCAATGTCTAATTTAAGCAGCATCATCAAATGGTTTAATGTTATTTTAATTATATGCGGGATTTGGTCCCATCGTCATTATAAACTCTCCGCTGGCACAAACTCAGTGGTGTGTGGCAAGTCAATTGTCACTGCTGCGTGGCTTTCGCGGTGGTGCTGTTGCAGCTCCCCGATGTTGCTGTGCAGTGCGTCGTTTGGCGCGGTGTCCGACGTTTCGCTCGTGCGCGCTGGGAGCTTCTTCAGGAACTGAAGTGAGCAGCTCACTTAATCCCCTCCCTGACGTGGCGTCGCTCGTTGTTGACGATGCCAATCATCGTGGAGAACTGACAACACCGTCGGCGGCGGCCGGCAAACGCAGCTCTCAACTCAGTTGCCGGAGAAGCTGCCGAGCAGGTGTGAGCGAAAAGCGTCGGACATGTGACCCTGTTGGTTTCCCCCCGCAGTGGCGCACGGCGCGGTGGTGTCGCGGTCCTGCGCCACGTCTCGCCAGTGCCACGAGGTGGCCATCCCGGGCGTGCGCGTCCACTGCTGCGAGGAGGACCTCTGCAACGGAGGCCTCCGCACGGCCGCGACTCCTCCCCACGTGGCCGCCCACGCCACTCTGCTGCTGACGCTCACGCTGCTGATGGGGGAACTTTGCACGTGACGGCAGGGTTCTTATTTTAGCCTCTCATCCGCCTCCCTCCCTCCCTCCCTTCGCCGTCCTCCTCCCCTGCTCCTCCGTCGTTGGCTTGGCTTCATCTCGGCGGTCCGGATTAATGCCGTTCGCGACAAAGGAAAAAGGCCCACCAGGGATCAGGCATTAGAAAGCCAATTATGTATAATGTCGGCAAGCAGTTTTGTATGGTCTAAAAGCTTACTCCAGCTTGAATGTAAAAGTCAAAAGTGTCTCACTACTCGAGTGAGCAATCGGGCGGCACTTATCTCTGTTGGCAGGTCTGCAAATTCCACATTCCCATGACAAAGGCAAGTCCGTGCTACGACAAGCAGTCCTCGTTTTGTTCGCGTCGCGTATCCATTTGCCTGCTGACGCTATGCATGAGTGGTTTGGAATGGCACAAGAATGCTCTTACACAATTTGCTATTTGTTTAATGTTAATCGTCACGATGGTTTCGGATCAGTGGGGTTCTGATTCGCCAAGGTTAACGGCCCTGCCGGGGAGCGGACAAGTCAACACGACCTGAATGCAAGAGCTGCATTGCCATCTGTGGCAAGAGCGTCCGTAGAGGTATCATCCGATATATATATGAAATCATTGTAATTAGACAGCAGTTTGAAGCGTGCAGTCGAATTGGTGGAAGCATATTTATCACGAACAAAGTAACGGGTTTAGTTTTTCAATTGAAAAGCACGACTCGTGAGTAAAAGAGAGCTCATGAGAGAAACATTCGGAACAATCGCAGCTGAGATGGTGGCCAACACCTTTGGACTCTCCCCAAACATCGATGTGACGTTCACCGCCAATGCCACTGTGGTCACGTGGAGGTTTATAGGGATGACGCGAACACGGTCAAATGTTCACACGACCACGTGCGCGTGTGAATATGTATCCACCGAGCTCGCGCACTGTCGAATTACAATTCTTTAGTTCTTTAATAACGGATGATTCGTTTACGGAGACTCTGTGCGCTTCTTCAGGTGTATATGCATGTGGGACAGGATTGTGAATCCACAAATGTGTAAGAGTTGCCCAAGATGTTTATTATTATTAGGTGACAGCCTTTTAGACAATTCCACATGAAGGACAAAAACAAAATCTGACTGTCCCCGTGCTTAAACGAACTGCTCTGTTAGTGGCCCTGAGACGGGGGTGGAAATTCCTCGTTCCCATGGCTGGGGCCAGGCCTTCCACGGGGCAATCACTCGTTTTCCTTTGTCAAAGTTATTTAAAGCACTTCGTCGTAACTGAGAGAAAATCAACTTGTACGTTCGCATACACACTATTTAATGAACAATATCAACCGTGGCCTCTGCACTTTTGGATAAAGGCCTCGCCATGCAAAAGATGAATCAAGCTCTTGCGCACGAACTGATTCCATAACTCCGCCTCATCGGTAGATGTCCCCTTGGGCACATTTCACACGGTGTAGGATATTGAACGTGGCCCATGTTAACCAGCATGTCATTACGGGTTGCTTTGTAATTAATTCAATTGAAGTACAGTGCTTAGAAAATGTAGTTGGTAGTGCATCCAAAATTAGGTTAAGTGCTTTTTGCACTGCAATTTGATCGTGCGGACGTGAGATTGAGTCCTGGCCACGGCAAACATCAGTGGCTAGCGATAATTAACGCATCGTTACTCTTCCACCATCGCTGTTCCACGCCATCACATCTGCCCACACTGACGAGCATGGTGAAGTATAGTCAGCCATCCCTGTGGGTTTACACATTTCTATATATTTTTTAATCGCATACAATACAGACTAATCTACACCGTAGATCTGATGGGTGTTTCACAGTGTGTGTTTGTAAGTCTCTATTCTCACGTGTGGAATGCTGCAGGTGTGCGTATGCTTACCAAGGTAGCTGCAATATGGCGTTACTGCAAATTCGTGGCACGATGTAAGGTCCACGATTATCGTATCGTCCCTATTGCGAAGTATCGTGATATCGTGATTTAGCTGCCTAGTTTTATTTTACTCAGCTATTCTATTTGCCCACGAAATAATTCCACAATGCCAAGCGCGCAAGTTTATAAAAAAAAATTCGTAAATAACCGTCATCTGTTTGATGAGTGATTTTCGATATATGAACCTTATGGCGCGACCCCGGGGTCCCGATTAAACGGAAGTCAAAATCGTGATCAATAAATTTATTTTTGGCGACTCCGTCCCACCGCGCACACGAACCCCGCGACCCGCCTGGCGCGGATCGTTCTGTTGTCGCGTCGTCAGCAGCAGCAGAAGCTGCAGCAGCAGCAGCAGCGAGGACGAATGCGCAGAAGAAACGAAACTTTGATTAGCGCATCGTGTGGAGCTCGTCGAGAGGGACAGATCGCCGCGTCGTTCGCCTTCAACAGACGTGAAACGACGTCGCGACGCAGTTTATGCGAGAGCCGGGGGCTGACGGGGGGACCCCGGTGTCCCGCCATGAGGTTCATATAAGGGGCCGTCCATAAATGACGTCACGCGATTTTGGACGATTTTTCACCCCCCCCCCTCGTCACACGGCGTCACAAAAAGTTAGATCCCCCCTCAAATATGACGTCACAAGGCTCTGCCCCCCCCCCCCAAAACCATATTTCCATTTTGAAAATAAAACATGCTTGAAATCGCTTTAAACTATCGTCATTTAATGTGGCGCTGCACTCTGATGTCTGATGTTGTAGGAGTGTATTTCACGCGATCGTCCCAATTCTATATTTATTTAAAGTTGCGCATTTTTACGTGACGTCACAATTCTCAAACCCCCCCGCCCCTCGTCACACATCGTCACAAATGTCTGACACCCCCCCCCACCCCCTAGGTGCGTGACGTCATTTATGGACGGCCCCTAAAACAAAAACATTCTTGGAGTGATCGATGCCGCGCGCTTGGCTATATGGCCTCACACTTCCCATGAATTCACGTAATTCGCGTGTGACTGGCGGCATGTGAGTTGCCCGTTCGTGGAGAGGCTGCGGTGTTCACAGCGACTCCGCAAGGCGCAGCCTCTCCCGTTGTGAGCGAGGTGCGGGTTGCAGGGCGTGTGACTGATCTGTGTTCACGATTGGGAGGTACAGCCGAAGCACAACGGGACGATCGCGATAACTGTCAGATCGTGACGCGTCGCATTATATCATATTGTTTCGCGAGACGTGATATAATCGGGCAAAAACCGCGTATGTACTGTTAAGATGTGCGTGTCTATAAACTAACTGTGTGCTGTGTGTATTAAGTGGTGGTTTATACGGTGCGTGACCGCGTGCCATACTAGCGATCCTCATAATACTGCATACACGTGTACACGAGAACAACACGGAACACCACACACACGTGTACACGACAACAACACGGAACACCGCACACACGTGTACACGAGAACAACACGGAACACCGCGCACACGTGTACACGACAACAACACGGAACACCACACACACGTGTACACGACAACAACATGGAACACCACACACACACGTGTACACGAGAACAACACGGAACACCACACACACGTGTACACGAGCACAACACGGAACACCGCACACACGTGTACACGAGAACCACACGGAACACCGCACACAAGTGTACACGAGAACCACACGGAACACTACACACACGTGTACACGAGCACAACACGGAACACCGCACACACGTGTACACGAGAACCACACGGAACACTACACACACGTGTACACGAGCACAACACGGAACACCGCACACAAGTGTACACGAGAACCACACGGAACACTACACACACGTGTACACGAGCACAACACGGAACACCGCACACACGTGTACACGAGAACCACACGGAACACTACACACACGTGTACACGAGCACAACACGGAACACCGCACACAAGTGTACACGAGAACCACACGGAACACTACACACAAGTGTACACGAGAACAACACGGAACACCACGCACACACGTGTACACGAGAACAACACGGAACACCACACACACGTGTACACGACAACAACACGGAACACCACACACACGTGTACACGAGAACAACACGGAACACCGCGCACACGTGTACACGACAACAACACGGAACACCACACACACGTGTACACGAGAACAACACGGAACACCGCACACACACGTGTACACGAGAACAACACGGAACACCACACACACACGTGTACACGAGAACAACACGGAACACCACACACACACGTGTACACGAGAACAACACGGAACACCACACACACACGTGTACACGAGAACAACACGGAACACCACACACACACGTGTACACGAGAACAACACGGCACGCTTCCTATTCCTGCAGAGACGCTCTCCCACAGAGGACAGCTGGCAGTGAGTGTCTCTGTGTGTGTGACTGTGAGTTTGTGTCCTCGCTCGCGACTAAGAGCGGTGACAGCGATTATCTGAACCGGTTCTTGGCCTCCCCTAGGTCTACTCAGCCTTGAAATGAGTACCTGGTGTGGTGTGTAAACATCACCACTGGGAGACAAAGGCGGCCGGGCGTGGTGTTGGCACCCACCTCCTCGTGTGCCGTGCCAGCCTTCGTAGGATGCTCGCTAACAGCACTTGCCCCAACAATTTGTTCAGGCTATACGGGGGATCTTTGTCTGTTGTGTCCCCGTAAACATGGAACGTTGGTTCTATGGTTCCAGCTTCATGCCAACGTTGCCTGGCCATACGTTGCCATGTTTTACTGGGGTGTGTGAGTGTAGAGAGCGGTGGCACAGTGATTAGCGCACTGCCCGACCTTAGTTTGATTCCCGTTCACGACCAATAACAGTGACGAATAATTGAATCGTTCTTGCGCCTCCGCATGTCGACTTCGCCTTACATGTGTACCATGTACGATGTGTGAAACATCGCCACTCGGGAGATATAGGCGGCCGTGTGTCGTTCCGGCCTTCATAGCCCCAACAGTCTGAGCTATACAGCTCCTTTACAGAAGCGACTTGGCCACAAATGATAGCTCAACGAAGTGGCCCATCGTGTGGACATTCACAGCAGCCAAACACTCCAAACGCATGCTTCTAAATGTGGAAGCACACAAATCGGAGGACCCGGAGAAAAATCCACGCGACCACAGGGAGAGAGAGAGAGACACGCAAACTCCAAATATACAGCAGGCGTCAGGGTCGGCCGGGTTCGATCCCACCACCTCCTGGAAACCAGGCGAGATGGTAAAGGCTATACGGGGGATCTTTGTCTTTGTGTGCTTGAGTGCCACTGGGTCACTGAGCATGGGCCGATGCATGATGTACGATTTCATCCCGACGCTACTGGATTTGCGTTTCGACCACTTTGTGCGTGTGTGTGCACGCAACCTCCGTGAAAGTGATCGTGAGCATTCTTGTGGAGAGCAACGATAACAACACGACAAATAAGCAATGTGTCTCACGTCAGACATCCGTCTCTCCGTATAACAAAATAATAAAGGTCTCTCTCACACAACCCATCGGCTACGCGGATTTCTGGGAGTGCGTAATTTTATCCGCATTGTGTCAAGGGGCCGTCCATAAATGACGTCACGCACTTGGGGGGGGGGGGTCAGACATTTGTGACGATGTGTGACGAGGAGGGGGGGGGGTTTGAGAAATGTGACGTCACATTTGCGCCACTTTAAATTAATTAGACAACACGTTCTACTTAATTAATTATACTTTTTAATAAATGTTTCTCGTACAACATCAGAGTGCAGCGCCACATTAAATAGGCACTACAATGACAATAGTTTAAAGAAATTTGAAGCATGTTTTATTTTGGGGGGGGGCAGAGCTTTGTGACTTTTTGTGACGCCGTGTGACGAGGGGGGGGGGGGGTCAAAAATCGTCAAAAATCTTGTGACGTCATTTATGGACGGCCCCCAAGACAGGCAACCCCTGGCCCGAGTTTCAACACGCGGCGTCTCTCATCAGCAGTAGAGGGCCTCCCTGCGGTGTTCAATACGGCAATGTCGGTCGTAAAATGAGATCGCCGGTTTCAATATTGAATGTTGAACTGCTTTAGCAGCGTACGTATCCAACCGTGCTAATCCGAGGTGCGGGGGGGAAGGGCAGCAATCTAAACACAAAAAGCACTTCGAAAGGAATGAGTTTGTCACAGCTCCAGTGGCTTCCTAATATCGGAAGGAAGAGCGTTCCAGACGGCTGCTGAAGCGCGCCTGAAGCGCCGCGCGATGCTGCGAGACCGTCTTTGTTCTCTGGCGAGCCACACGCCGCCGCCGCTGCTGCTGCTACTGCTGCGAGGATGACGACCCGGGCTCGTTCGGCAAGGCATCGTGCTTCATTCGTGGCGAGCACTTTGTGTGCGTGATGAGCGCGACCTCGCAATCAGGGGCGGTTTCTTCATTAGGGCGATTGGGCGACGCACCACCAATGTCATTCAACCACAGAGTCACGTTAGCCGTCACTGTGCCTCTGGATATAGTCCAATCAGCGTCATGTCACGTTCTGTGGAGTACCGCCTCTTTTTGGGCGATTTCCCTCCAGCTGAGAATCGCCCCGAGTGGCCCCATAGACTTACATTCAAAGATGTTTTTTTCGAACGGGGGGGGGCGCTGCAATGCATTCTCTATGGCTTCCGGGAGGGCTCGCACTAGCGTGCTTACATCATCATACGTGCTTACGTCATCATACGTAAGCACGTTTCATCCAACAATATAATTTGTCGCCACCTAGTGGAATCTTTAATAAAATAAACTTGAGTGGTTTGTTTTAATAGTGAGTATAGAAACAAACAAGATGTATTGTAAGAGTCACTTTATTTTTCATTAATATTAAAGAAGTGAAGTTGCCTTTACATGCTTAAGCTGTTAATTTATCCATTGCATGGGTGGACCTTATCCTTATCAATCATCCAGACATTTGCCCCCCCTGAGAGATTTTGCAGGAGCCGCCACTGCTCGCAATGTGTTCGTTGGGCAACCGGAGGCCACCTTCTTGGTTCTTTTAATAAAGACAGCGTCTGAATTCAGACGCTGTCTTTCCGACAGCCCTGTTCTTCACCTGAGGACGGCTGCTTGCGTTGTGGCCGAAACGTCGTGAGAATTGTATTTTATTATGTTTTAGTTTTATTATTTTATTATTTCCCTTCTACGTGATGACTTTACCGAAAGAACCAAGAAGATGAATCCCTGCAGTCACGAAAGCTTAAAATCGAAATTTAACCGGAGGCCAATTCAGCTCGGCGAGCACCGGACGGACACGGTCAGACCGTTGCAGTGGTCCCGTCACGACACGCGCCAGGGGCTTGTGTACACCCTGCAGCTTGCTGCCGGCAGGTGGAGACATCTCTACGCGTGAGATGGCACATGGATGATTATACTTATTCTTAAGCATTATTATTATTCTTAGGGGCCGTTCATAAATGACGTCACGCACCTGGGGGGGGGGGGGTCAGACATTTATGACGATGTGTGACGAGGGGAGGGGGAGAAATGTGACGTCACATCAAAATGCGCAACTTTAAATGAATATAGACAACACGTTCTACTTAATTAAATAGACTTTTTAATAAATGTTTTCTCCAACAACATCAGAGTGCAGCGCCACATTAAATACGCACTACAATGACAATAGTTTAAAGCGATTTGAAGCATGTTTTATTTTCAAAATGGAAATATGGTTTTGGGGGGGGGGCAGAGCTTTGTGACGTCATATTTGAGGGGGGGTCTGACTTTTTGTGACGCCGTATGACGACGGGGGGGGGGGGGTCAAAAATCGTCCAAAATCGCGTGACGTCATTTATGGACGGCCCCTTATAAGCGTAGCGCGAGAGGTTTGTATCTGTCTTGCCTGTAGGGCGTGTGTATGCATGCACACGCGCTAATGGCGTGTTGGTCGTTCGCTGCTCCACGTGGTCGTTTTCGAGCGATGCTACGGCGTGTGTGTGCCACTGACCTCATCACCTCCAATGCGCCAGATCTCAGAAGCTAAGTCGGTTTGTGACGGGAGAGGGGGTAGAGAGAGAGGGAAGGAGTAAGCAGAGCAGAGCGTGAAATATATCGTGAAATATTTCATTTAAAAAAAAGGGGGGGGGTGGTTACATAAAGCAAAGCATAAAAAAAACGAAATGATGAACGAAGCAAAGTGCCGACTACACCGAGCATCTTCTTGTTTCCTCTGATCGTAAACAAAAGAGATGGGATAGTTCTTGGATGAGTGACCAGTGGTGATCAGAAGAGGGCAGTCCAGCAAAGCCATCGTTTCACTGCGATGTGATGCTTCCCCCATCTTGACCAGCACACACTGACCAGCATGCTGAATTATGTCCAAACAACCACCATGACAGACATGGTATGGGAAGGTTTTCATCCAGCAGTGGATTGACAGAGGGGCTTTACATGACGATGTGTGGTGCAGTGACCTATACCAGATTGTCACTTAAATGACGAAACCAGGAGTCGGTTGACCGCATGGCTAATTAAATAACAGGCATAGTAGACAACCAACAATCAGTAGCCATTGTCTATAAACTGTTGGCTGAAGGCCGCCACAAGCCGTCACCATCCCTGGAGTTCCAGTGCCGCTGTCATCCATCTCACTGCTACACGTGGACTCATCTCATCGCCTCGCAGGGGGTTGCATCATTCACTCGTGTCTGCCATTCTCTCATCTATCGGCCATCCTTACGTTTCACGATGCGTCCTGTCCAAGTAAGTTTAAACATTTACTTTGAGATAAAAAAAAACAACAACAACACGTTCATCAATAACATCGTGGCATTAACAAGAAACAAAAAAGAACGAATAGGCAGCGTGTTGGGCAATGAGCCTTATTTATAGCACAGATGGAGAAGGCCCGTCGCCCATAACGCTGCCTTTTATACATTTAAATTTCGATTTAAAGCTTTCGTGAATGCAGGGATTCATCTTCTTGGTTCTTTCGGTAAAGTCACGTAGAAGGGAAATAATAAAAATAAAACATATAAAATAATTCTCACGACGTTTCGGCCACAACGCAAGCAGCCGTCCTCAGGTGAAGAACAGGTCTGTCGGGAAGACAGCGTCTGAATGAAACACCACCAGGCTGGGTAGAATAATACATAGTGTAATATTACAATGTATAGTCGAAGGTATAGGGCAGGGGTCGGCAACCAAAATAACAAGAAGAGCCATTTCTTTCCAATTCGGTACAAAATTCAGTATTTCAAGAGCCGCAATGCATCTATGTACATACTGTACATACGTACATATTGTCAAGAAGCAGCCCGTAAAGAGCCGCATGCGGCTCCGGAGCCGTAGGTTGCCGACCCCTGGTGTAGGGTGGTGTATAGTAATACAGTATATAATTTAATGTTGGTTTGTCTATGGCAGTATATAGTACGGGGTAGACCCGTGTGATGTAAGAGAAAAAGTTTAGCTGGAAGCATATTATATTTTTTGCGACATGGAATTGTAATGTATTACTTATTGTTAGTAGCTCAGCTTATTGGAGAATATATTTAGTATACTGATGATACTATGTAGTTTATACTTTAGTTTTTTACGTGGTGGTTTAGTTACTGCAGCTACATATTATTAACATTCCTTCCCTTAATTAATGCTACCCCTATCCCCTCCCTTTGATGCTGCTAATCCTGCATAATGCACGGGCATAATATGACTTTGAAACCCCCAGCCCACCTCCTACGCATTTCACAAGTAGTGACTAATCCCATATCTGCATTTCCCATAAATATGCTAAATTCCTCTTGATATGCAAATTATTTTGTCAAGGCGCTCTTCTCCCTTCAACCCAGCTTAAATATATGCTCCAAGCCTGGGGTGTTTCATTCAGACGCTGTCTTCCCGACAGACCTGTTCTTCACCTGAGGACGGCTGCTTGCATTGTGGCCGAAACGTCGTGAGAATTATTTTATTATGTTTTATTTTTATTATTTTATTATTTCCCTTCTACGTGACTTTACCGAAAGAACCAAGAAGATGTTATACATTTGTTTTGCTTTTAAGACGAGTGCCTTTGATTCGTTGAGCTATCGTTTGTGATCGCCAGGTTGCTTCTGAAAAAGAGCTCCACGGCTCGGTGGGGCTTGCCTGGTACAATAATAAAAGGTCGTTTTTAGAGAAAAATAATCAGTCGTTGACTTGTATATGCAACGTGGCGTGCGTAGAGGGAACTTACCAACAAGATCTGGTTATCCAGCAGTATTTGTATTCGCAAACCTGCCTCTGCAGATGTACAACAGCAGGGCAGTACATCTACAGCTTAACATAACCCTATGAGGCCAATAGACTAAAATATTAAACAGAATTGTGGTAAAATGAGAAGGAAGGTGATGTATTACTATTATGTGAGCCCATGACGTCCTTTTTACAAGGATCTCTAAATTAAATAGTGTTCACAACAACGCACACGTGACCAATGACAACGGAGCGTTACAGTGCAACAATTAAGTTACGTCGTAAATGAGTACATTAACGAAAATCGCATTCGGGGTTTTAACTTAATTATACTTGTTACATTATACCGTGGGCTTTGATGCTATTTTTCCATTCGTAAATGATACATGCTGTGTCATAAATTATGGCACTGCCACCCATCCATATTTAACTCTGAACGCCAATACACTTTCACACGTTCACAATTCTTCCATTCCATCCGATTTCTGGTGAGATGAGCTCATGTCGCACATCATCATCAACATTGGGGGTAAAAAAAGAATCACCCAGGTGATGTTTTTTTTTACGATTTTGTCAAGATTTGAATATGGTCCTTGCTGCATTTGCATCATCATCGACGTCATTGCGTGACTATCGTACCAATTTAGACGCATCGATGGTGACCGTTAGTGGGGCCACGGGTCTTCAGTCACGCTGGGTCAGTGGCGGATGCCTTCAACCACGAGTCGTGCACGGCCTTCAGCTAGCAGACGACACTGAAGCAGGTGGGGGGGGGGGGGGGGTAGAGGCATCCATGTGTCTGCTCCTCGCCACAGACCGCGCAGTTCCCTCCCCTGGGCCTGGCTGGAGATGGTCCCCACTTGCTGAGGTTTGCTCTACAGCGGCCCACTACACCTGCACGGAAGGAGGGCCACGTGTAATCGTCGGATTGGGTCGCGGTTCTTCCGACACTGGCTGGAGAGTCTCCGCTATTCACAGCATCATCATCTCAGCAGCCGCTGATATTGCTCGCAGTATTTTCAGCATCACGTGATTGCGTGTGTATGAATGTGGGCTTGAGTATAACACAAGGCGTAGCTATTTAAGCGACCAGTCAATCTTCGCTCATTGGGAGGTTGCTTATTCTCCTCTGCTGACCACATCGTCTGAAACTCCCTTTGCCCCCAATTATCCGTGCTGGTGATTTCCTGCCCCTGTTCAAGCCCAGTTTTAAAAACCTACTTTGTTTCCTCTTGCCCTTGGCTATCTCTTTTTGTCTACAAAATAAATACACCCACTTTTTCCGTTCATTACTGTATTTCGAGCATTTATATGGCATATACACCCATATTGTAATTGTATGCAGTGTACAATCAGATGACTTGAACTGGCGGCAAGCATAACGCAGAGCTTTTGGATCTGCAGCCTCGGACTTTGAGGACCATCCCAACATATATACTTTACGGTATACTGCTTTATAATGGTTGAAATGCAATACCCATGTAGATCTTAGAGGTCATTTGGCAATTCAAGCCATATCGTCCTGTGTATTACTACCAGCTATCTGCAGAAAATAAAATCGAATTTCTCATTGTAACTCTGATTTCGCTTTACAAATTCGTTTGTATACATGTTAAACTAGAACTGAAATAACCAAGGTGAATAACAATGGAGCGTTTGGCATCAGGCATGGGCGATGGTTAATAAACGTAATTTTGCCCTAGCTGTGTGCAGCCATCACACAGCGAGATGTTAACTACCTTACGTGGTATATAGGATGTCGTGGGTTCGATCCCGATTCCTTGACGCCTGCTGTATATTTGGAGTTTGCATTTTCTCCCCGTGGTGGCGTGGATTTTTTGCCCGGGTCGTCCGATGTTTCCCTCCACATTTAGATGATACATTTAGATTATACATTTAGAGTATTTGGCTGCTATAAATGTACGCATAAGCCACTTCGTTGAGCGATCATTTGTGGCCAGGTCGCTTCTGAAAACGAGCTATATAGCTGGTAACATAAAAAGTTTAGTTTAATAATGTATCTATTATATCTTGTATGTTCGTCCATAAACCGAGGGAGTTGGTTTGTACCACCAGGGGTAGCAAATGCGACTCGCATCCACCATGAGCAAGTATTATTATATTCATGGGAAGAATACACCATACGCATACATCGCATCGTAAACACCGTCTGACAGTGCACACTTCCTATTCTGATACCACATTCGTTTTTATTCAAAATGATATTCGATATTACACGCATATATAATACACTTTATGGCATGCTTCTCATACGAAAGGTACCACGTTGACTCTGCTATCTTTGCTCCATGTTTGTGATCTCGACATGGAATTATACGAAACGAGCATTGTTAGCATGGGCCAATGGCTCAACGGACCATTATTGGAATGATGGGTTCATTCATTTCAGCCTGAGCGTGAGTACAGCCGTAAGCCTGTAACCAAGACACACACACACCATCGTTAATTGTGCGGTCCCATTAAGCCGAGCTGCTTTGGTCGATACGCCGGCGTGAACTCTTGGCCTGGCCATTCTCTCTCCTTCACTGCTTCTGGATGTAATGACAGAGCATGGCTATTCCTTATTGGAGCAATGCGCATTGCTTTGTCTGCGGTGACCCACACTGCTAATGACTCGTCCCTATTAATAACATAACCGATGGAAAGCAATGACAACACATTTCCGTTTCCCCAAATTTTGAGAGTTGAGTGTGGTCAAGCAAACATTGGTGGACAGGCAGGAGGGTAGGGGGGGGATCATCCACTAATGCGTGTGGTAATTAGACGAACACATTAATCCACTGCTGGTTGAGGGCTTACACATAAACATTTCGCTATACGGGTAGCATGTGGAAGCACAGAAGTAACAATGGATGTTGTTGTACTTCTCTCTGCTGCTCACAGCCGATAACACCTATCCACCAGGCTTTACTCTGCTTAGTTTCTGAATTGGTCATAGGCCTCGATTATATGAATTACTGTGTTGGCAGTGATCGTCTCATCATTGATCAAGCCAATTGACATCATTGTTGCCATATATCTGTACATTACATTGATTTAAAAAAATACAGAACAGCATTCGCTATGCAGTACTTACTAATTTTGTAAACCATCACGAATATTATAACCGCCATTCGCCACGAAGCCGCAGTGACGTGACCATAGCAATTGTGCCAGGCTAGGTGCACAAATATTACAAATAGACAAAGACCCCCTGTATCGCCTTCACAGACTTTAGGGGCAAGTGCTGTTTGCTAGCACCTAATGAAGGCCGGAACGGCACACGAGGGGGTGGGTGGCCAGCACCACGCCCGGCCGCCTTTGTCTCCCCAGTGCCGATGTTTACACACCGCACCAGGTACTCATTTGAGGCAGAGTCGACCTAGGGGAGGCCCAGGACTGGTTCAGATAATCGTCACTGGTGTTGGCGGGAATCGAACTCGGGTGGCCAGGTTCGTAGTGCGCTAAGCACTACACTACCACTCCCCGCTACACTACACACACAAATACTTGCTATGAGAAATGCATTTTATTTGATAAGATGTTTGGTTCAAGTGCATTGTCATAATTATATATATAATTACAAATTACACATACCGTTTAAATGAATCGTGTGTTTGTGTAAGGGTTCCCAACCTTTTCAACGGACCAAACCCCACGTACAATCCCAACGCAGGGGTTTGAAAGACGCCACGTGACTCTCCTCGCTCGTGCAGATCGCATCTCACAATCGCCGACGAGGAGTCACGCACAAGCGGGAAGGCCAACAATTGCCCAAGCTCTGGAGCCCTCTGAAATGTTCATGTTTCTAGTCTATTTATGAGTGGGATTATATTGTTCTACACGTGGGAGGAAACCGGATCACCTGGAGAAAACCCACGCGTGCGAGGGAGCAACGCAATATCGGCACGCCACGGTGGCGATGAGATGTTAGCTACCTCGCCTCGTATACAGGAGGTCGTGGGTTCGATCCTGACTCTGACGCCTGCTGTATATTTGGTGTTTGCGTTTCTCTCTCTCTCTCCCTGTGGTCGCGTGGATTTTTCTCCGGGTCGTCCGGGTTTCCCCTCCACATTTAGAATCAACATCCACGCGTTTAGAGTATTTGGCTGCTGTACATTTCCGCGTGATAAGCCGCTGAGTTGAGCTATCGTTTGTGGCCAGGTCGCTTCTGAAAAAAGAGCTATATGGTAAAATAAAATAAAAAGTTTTAGTTCATAGTTTAAGAACCCCCTACATTCATAACTCAAAATAACAGATGGGACGTATAACTGTGGTCCACCCTTTGCTGTACTGCCTTCTCCTGGCGAGCCAGGGTACGGCTCATCCTGGACGCCCACAGGAATTGGGAGTTTCACAACATCTGTTTTGTGACTCACCAACACTGGCTACCTCGCTTGCATGGCCACCAACAAATTCCAGCAAAACAAAGATTGTTATTGTTATACTTGCCCGTCCAAGGACGGGTGTATATTGCAGTAAATGTGAAATATTCAACAGAAAAATTGTTCAGCTCATGATTATTAATGAGGGGGGGGGGGTTGCCCCATGTGGAGTGACGTCACCCGCTAATGGTTATTGGGGAGGGGTGCGGCATGTGGAGTGACGTCACGTACATTTTCACGCGGGCATGAATATTGATGAAGGGGGGGGGGGTTTGCAGTAACGTCACGCACGGATGTAGCACTGTGCTGCGTAGATTTATTTTTTACCGTAACTTTCTGTGAAGAAACATCATATTTGAAGCGACTTTGCGTAATAAATTATTTAATTCAGCACGACCTTCCTCTTCGTTCGTGTAAAAATCCACCCACTCATGAATATTAATGAGGGGGGTGGGTCTCATGTGGAATGACGTCACGCCGGGGGGGCTCATGTGGAGTGACGTCACGCGCGGGACGGACAGACAAATCTGGGTGATTATTGTCGGAAATGATTTTCGCAACTGGTAGCGGACTTTTGCTCACTTTTTTGTATTTTATCAAATACGAATCCGGATACATTGATGTACTGTCGTAAATATCACGAAGATTTGGCACTGAATGCATTTTTTTTTACAAGTCTTGCTCTTAAATTGATATACAGTATTGTGTACATTGTTTCTATGAGTAAGCATCGACTGAGTGTCAAATTGCATCTTTCTAGGCCGTTCAAATACTGCATATCATAGCATTTACATAACTCACAACCGTCTGTGTGTTGCTGATGGAACACGGATTCAATAATTCATAACCCTATAGATTTAAATAAGGATTTAACAAACAAAAAACCCCTCCCCACGTTCTGCTGTCGGTGATGTCCATACTTCACCAGGCTGGTCAGCGCTGGTTGAAGGGGAGTCGGGTGCCACTGGCGTTGGCTGTGGTTAGGGATCGAACTCAGGTGGCAAATCTTCACTGCCTCACTTCTAATGATTGTCCTTCGTATCACGCGCCTACAAAATACACGCAAGAGACACGGTACGGGCACAAATACACAAACGTGTTTACCATTATAGACGTGCATCGCAGACGTCTCGCCTTGACACAATGAGACTGTTGGGGCAAATGCTGTTCGCTAGCTTCTATTGAGGTCCACACGCTTGGTGGCCAGCACCACCTCGGGGCCGCCTTTGTCTCCCTCGTGGCGACGTTCACACACAATGCCCCGTGCACTTATTTAAGGCTGAGTCGACCTCGGGGAGGCCCAGGACCTCGCTTCGACAATCGTCCGCCCGGTGCTGGTGACCGTGAGCCGAGAATCCAACCAACTCGGGGTTGGCCCCGTACGGGGTTTCGTCGGCGCAGCGCGCTAACCGCTGCGCCACCGCTCCCCACCCAACACCAACGGGGGGGGGGGGGGAGAGACGCGTTGCCAGCAACTGCGGAGCGAGCGACGCGACGATGATGATCGGTGGGGGCGCCCCCCCCCCTCGCTTCCATCGTCATTGCAGACTCCGCTCTTGATTTGCCGCTCCGTGCCGTGACGCCGCTCCCACCACCACCCCTCGTCCCTGGCGTTGTCCCTCGCCCTGCAGAGGGAAGCACCCCCCCCACACCCCCTCCCCACACCCCCCACCACCTCCCCCCCACCACAGCCCCCACCTCCCCCCAACTCCCCCCCCACCCTCCCCGCTCCCCCATCCTCCACCCACTCTCCCGCCCAGTCTGGAGAGATGCGATCCAAGTGCCGCCGCTGCTGCCGCCGCTGTTGGTGATGGTTCTGCAGTACAGTTGTGGTTGTCTTGCTCTCTCAGCCATCATCCACCCATAGACAAAGACCACCACCAGCACCACCAGCACCACCCACCCCGCATAGACTCAGAGTGTTGGGGCAAGTGCTGCTAGCGGCACATCCAGCCACGCGCCACCGCCAACTCACTCCGGCAAGAGCGACATCACTTCTTCTCGACATGACTCTTGCCTCCTCCTCCTCGCTTTCATCGTCGCCGCTCTCCTCGGCGACGATGCGCCGGTCATAAAGGCGCCCGGAGAGATCGGGAGGCCGTCTCGCCGCCTCGTCTCGCCCGTGCCGCTTTCCGTGCGAGCAGGAGAAGAAGATCCTCCCGTGCGCGTGAATAACTCATTCCGCCTGCTGCTGCTTCTTGCCACGGGAAAGTGGACTTCAGGAGGAAGCCGCAGTGTGTGTGTGTGGACTAACAGGCAAGCTTGTTTAGATCTACTTACAGCCTGCCCCAACACGCCACACACCACACAATACCACACACACCACACACACACAACACACACCACCCACACACAACACACACCACCCACACACAACACACACCACCCCCACAACACACACCACACACAACACCACCAACATCACACACCACACACACAAACCACACACACAAACCATACACACAACACACACCCACACCACACGCAACCCACACCACACACACACACCACACCACACACCACCCACACAACACACACACAACACCACACACACAACACACACCACACGACACCACACACACAACACGCGCGCTCACTGCAGCAGTCTTTGCGAGTGCTCGCTCGGGACACACCCGCGAGAAGAGTGAACTTCAACATTTGGAGGATTTCTCTGATTCTCCCTTGTATGTGTTCATCGACGACCCATCACCGGGAGTCGACTACGACGAACGGGATGCGCTGAAGACTTGGACGCAAAGCTGCGCTCGTCCGGGTTTGGACTCGGCAAAAAGCGCAAACTTTTTTTGTTCGGGAAAACATTTCGCGGTCCCACTTGCTGCGCTGCACTCAACCGCAGTGACACAACATCTTACTCGCCCCGCAAGACTGACCGCAAGCTCAACGCTGAACACCAACACTCAATCTACAACGCGCACCGTCGACAGACGCAAGACCCCCCCCCTCAACAAACGCGAGAAGAAGACTTCCACTAATTAACTGCGTCGAAGGGGCTCGGGTGTGGTGCAGACGAACGCGAGTCGCAGTTTCGCGTCATCATCCGTTAAACTTTTCTTAACTCATCCCATCAATCACCCTCCCCCCCCCTGCCAGCCTCCCTCCTTCCCGACATCTCCATCCCCTCCTCCTCCACCAGCACCACCACCATCAGCATCATCATCGCACGCTGGCCAGCATGGAGGAGTGGAGGCAATGCTGCCGATGGCTCATCGACTGCAAGGTCCTTCCCGTGAGCCATCGAGTCACCCGCTCCGACGAGGTCTTTGATCTGGCCCAAGCGCTCAGAGATGGAGTCTTACTTTGCCAGCTGCTGCACAACCTCAACCCGGAGTCCATCAACCTCAAGGAGATCAACCTCCGCCCGCAGATGTCACAGGTGAGCGGACCGAGTTTGGTTTTACGCGGCCACGCGGTCAAGCCGGAATTCTGCGCAAGCCAAAAGGCTCTGCGATAAGAAGAAATAAACAACGTAACGCTGAGCAAATCCTCTACGTATGTTGCACTTCTTTCGCACCGTACGTAGCCAACCGTGCGAATTAATCGGAGGTGCGGGGCAACGTGCAGTTGGGCTCTATTCGCGGTGGTTCAGCGCCTTGGGCGACGAACCGTGTGCCATCTGAGTTGTGTCGAGAACTTGTGTTCTATCTCGGCCTTTAATGAGTTATATATATAGTACCTTGGCGCTGTGTGTTCACATTGGCAGCACGGGAGATACAAAAGCGGCCGGGCGTGGTACTGACCACGCAACAACCACAGCGCTCGTCTGCAGTAGCGCCCGTTATCATTTGGCGTTGGGTGCCAGCGGTTGTGCCCAAGGGTCTGTGTGTATGTCCTTTTGTATATACACACACACACACCCGTGCGTGTATGCTTCCAGAATAGCGCTTTTGAGTTTATTGTTTATACGCTTAAATCGGAAACTTGGGGATGTTATTGTATCGATGTGCGTGTTATTTTCTGGCAGTCGTTTGGTGAATTATTAAAATAAGACTTGGCACGGTTGGAATTACAGGTGATGTAATTGCCATTCACCCTGGCTTGTTATAAAACCCACAATGTCTGGGTCTGTCCTGTGACCCTCCATTCGGACCTGCCTGTGGCTATCCTGGCACACATTTTCTGATTATATCACCAGTACTTCTCAGTGGCAAACACTCAGGTGTTGCGTCTGTCTGTGTGTATTTGTCTTACAAGCTCAGCCACCCCGGTTAAGGTCTTGGCCATGATGGTCAGCAGTCCAAACACATTGATAATTCAGTGTTTAAACCTGACCTGAACCTCCTGTAGGTTGACTCGATCAGAAATGAGTACATGCTGTGGTGTGCCTAACATTGGCAGATGGCATGGGAGGGATGGCACATGTGATGGGGCTGGGCACACCAAATAAATCTCAAAGTGTGCCATTCTGACCTAAATAGGTAATCGCTACCAACAATTGAGCCAACAGTTCATCGTACCTAGTGGGGTGGGAATCTATTCTGCCATAGTTGTCCAATTATTCTGACTGTGCAATACATTAACTGCCTCAATCGCCGTCTCGTGAAGCCATCAGCTGGATTTCGAACCAATACATGATTGCCGCACAAATTAATCACGAAAGAATACACGTCTTCTTTGGTTTTTCGGTAAAGTCACGTCGGTAAAAATAAAATAAAATTAAAACAGTCTGCATCAGCAGTAGGCCACGCTTTCCCGCCTGATGACGGACGCTTGTGTTGCGCCCGAAACGTCGTGATTGAATTTAGTTGTTTTCATTTATTTAAATTTTTACCTACGTGTCTTTACCGAAAAAACCAAAGAGTATGAATCCTTGCAGTCACGAAAGCTTCAAATCTAGACAGAATACACGTCGTATAATTGTGAAAATACTGCTGTCAATTACTTTAATTGTTAAGTTAGACTGTTTATTTTGATTTGTAGGCTAACCCACAGCTTTTTGAAAGGGCGTTGTTATTGGGGTGTGGGTAATTGTCAGATTTAATAATTGGCTTATACCAACAACACACATTGCTGTTTGTTTGGAAAAGATGCCACAGGGTCTGTCTTTAATGCCCTCGCGAGCAGATGGCGTATTTTGGCAAGTGACCTTAATACTTGCCGCTCATGCACATTGGTAGGGATAGTGCCGAGAAGTGGCACATTGTATTTGCATTGGCCGCGGGGCTGTATAACCTACCATCCCTTCATATCGACTAAGTCCGCATACCATCTGTCGATTTGCAAGCAATAAGCTCCTGTGACGTACAGAAGCCGTCGTTGATAAACGTCCGATCACCGTGAGCCTCCGTCACTGTCAAATTTAGGAACATTTCTAAGTGATAGAAATAACTAAAGTTGGGCTGATTGATGGCTCCTCTCGTCTAAAAGTGCTGTCAGAGCAATTGTCCCCAAAGCAAATGGTGAATGTCCACGGGGGGAAGTGGGAGTGGGGGGTATAAGAGATAGCTCGCGTGCCTGTTTGTGTGGCCGAGTTTCCTCATGTCACCTGTGGCCACCCGAAGACAATTCGCAAGAAGGCTGCTCTTTTGTTATCTGTGGCAATAACCCCCCACCCCGCTCCGCGTCACTGCAGAATGCAGCCCGTGCGTTCGCTGACACGCATGCGACAAAATATAACAAAACCCCCTCGCTTATCTCACCAGGAAATTAAAACACGAGCCTGGCTGATACGCTCTTTAGACCGTATGCTGCAGGTACACTCTTTCGCAATGATGCAACGGCGTGACTCTCCCTGGTGCAGGGCGGTGCAACTGCCCTGGGCCCCATGGGTTGGAGGGGCCAAAGCGCGGGGGGGCTACGGAGAGGGGAGGGGGCGGAATGGGGGGGGGGGCGATTTTATTCCGTGCGCCAGGGCCCATGCCAACCACGCTGTGCCGCTGGTGAAACCGTTGATTTCTTTATGACTGCATACATGAATGCAGCTCGACGCTGCTTAATGTTGATTTGTACGTCTCCGCCCGCTAAACGTACTCAAATCAGGACTTTCAGGACATCGCTGCAAGTTCCTGTCCACTCTGCATCGTGTCTTTCGCTTTGAGGTCTCGTCGCCGTGATGTCTGTGCCCGTGCTGTTTGCTGCATTGCCGGGGTCACCACAGACAGAGCAGGGTGGACCAGGGCCAGTGGTGGTGGCGGTGAAGACGGGGCTTGTAGTCGACGCGACGCGTGACGCGCACGGTGATCGATGGCGCGAGCGGACGCGCCGGTGCGACCGTTACGATGGTGGTCGCCGCCCGCCTTGCCGCCTGGGTCGCGTCGTGTGCGTGGCCTTTGAGCGCACAGGCGGTGCAACCGCACCAGGGCCCACTGGCCCGAGGTGCCCAGGTGCTCAGCTCCAAGAGGGGGAATATTCGACTGGGGGAGGGCCAAGTGTCATTCCTCGCACCAGGACCCATGCCAACCGCGCTATGCCACCTGAGATGTCCCACACTGACACGGGGAATCCGGGTTACGCCTGTTCCCACACTACGCCTCCTCCCTCTTCACCTGTCGTAGAGCGTTAACGCCACTTCTGAAAAGTGCCCGCTTCGCGGAGCCGAGAGCAAAGCCTCTTCTTAGCCTTGTTAACAATCGGGTCTCACATGCCATCAAAAGTGATGCCTTGCAGTTTCTCGCAAAGCTCTTCCAACCCGTACCGAGGAATTTTTTATTCCAGTATGAATTCTGCTTGTAGGTTTGGAGATAGTTTTTTCTCTTCAGGACAAGGCTTGGGCAATTTAACCCGCTCTGACCCGTGCAATGTAAAGTCAAATGTTGCTTATCCGACCATCACGTATCCGCTTGACCAAATGGGCATGGCGCAACTCGCATTTTCTATAGATGTTCGCAAATCCGACTTTTCCAATTATTGTCCTTAAAAACTGTCCCCAGCGAGAGTCTGATTTGCGACTTAGTAACTGCAAGTTCTTGCCACCCCTCAAATTCAACGCCATCTTGATAAACGGCAGCCACCCTGCTCACAATTGCAGCGAATTAAATAACACGATGGTGGACGTAGTAAGCTATATGATGCGGTTGGTCATTCGGGTCTCTGTAGGGATGAGTGTTATTGATCATCTGGGTCGGTACACGGGCCCGTGCATCTATAGAAAGCTTTTAAATGATTCCTGAACACAGATGAAGAGTACGGTTTGGCATAACAATGTGCGCTGCCTCCGACACAGCTTTGCAGACCCATTAATTTCCTTGTGTCTCTTCGTGACCAATTAGCCTCCGCTGTAGCAAATGGATGTGCACCTGTGCTCTTTTGCAATTTAATCGCGTCCGTGGATTGGGAGGATTATGCATGAACTGACGACGCTGCACTGAATAAATAATGCACATTTGGGGTGGGTTTATTTCATTTTTTCTTCCTTCAAATCAGTGTTGTTGTGGACACTGTGATGGTTACAAGTGTAGCGCATAATGTCATTGTCATCAGCCATCCACTGCTGGACGAAGGCCTCCCCCCGTCACTCGCCACGATCCTGCGATGCAATAGTCCACCGAGCACTTGCGCACGAACTGATGCCGTCGATCCATCTCATCGGTGGACGCCCTCTCGGACGCATTTCCATTGCTTTGGCTGCCACTCCGGCGTTAATCTGGACCATTAGCAATGCAAATAACACATACGTAGCATACTCCTAGGCAAGGTAAGCATTGCTTGTGCCATTTTAGATAACACATCTCACCATAGATCCTTGCCGCTGAGCAGAAGTCGAACATTTTTACTCGTTAGAAATTGTTTACGAATTTGTATTTAATTTTGTAATAATTGACCTGGTATGCACTTGCAGAGCTCAACAGCATTCATAAACTAAGTAGGGTTCAGCCTGCGTAGTGCTTGGCTGTGCAACCACCATGCATAAAACTGGGGTTATAGGCTGCAGGGCCGCATTGTCATTCGAGGGCAGTGCAACAAAGCCCATTGTTGTGCTGTACTTCTATGCTGCCAACTCTATTCTCACCGCCTGCTGCAACCCACATTGATGAGCGTGGCAAAGCGTGGCCGTAGTAACCTCCACGATCTGCATGGTGCGTGGCGGAGGTTGACAGGAGGGCTCTGCGTGTACACGCAACGCATGGGCAAATCTGCAAGCGATCAAGAGGAGGGGAGAACGGGATATGAAACCGAGCAGTCGAGCGTCGTCAATGGCATCGCCGTCGCGGTCCATACGGAGACGCTGCGGTCCATCGCTCTTCGCAGCCGCACTTAATGCTCACCCGCGGAATTTGCATTTCTACGAGAGAGGGAAGGCAGGAGCAGAGAAGGACGGGCCAGGGAGATGGAGCGGGGCGGGGAGGTGGGGAAGAATGATGGGGAGAGAGAGAGCTGGCATTGATAAACCATATACTTACTTAAAATAATACATTTGGGACCGTGCTTAGGATTTCGCTGCTTCTTAAGCGTTCTTCCTGCCAACCGCCGTCCCCCCCCCCGCCCACTACCCCACTCCTACTTTCATTGTGTCTCCATAAATTATTCAAATCATAAGAAATGTACATTTCCCACGGAGCAAATCTCTCTGAAAATAATATATCAGCAAGGCGAGGAGGAGGAGGAGAGCGAGCAGGCGACGTGGGCGCGCCGCGGTTCGTACGGCTGTGACTGATCTGGCAATATCGCTCCGCGTAGGCAGTTGCCGCATGAGGCAGAAGCAAAGTAAGCGAGGGCGGAGTGGCCCCAAGAGGCTCAAAGGAAGCGAGGGGGGCCCTGAATTCATGAAAACATTGGGCGCCTCAAAATGTGAGGTCTAATTGTATTGCTGGGTCTGTCCTGTGGCCCTCCAATACATTATAACAAGCTAATCAACATAAAACCCAAATTAATCTCTCCCATCCCCGTATCGTTTGTAATTCAGCAACTACATCTCAAGCCTGCATCTGTCATTTCGCAGCATGGCTGTCTCATCTCTATGTCTCTCATCTCACTGCATCTCAGTCTTTGGTTCATACTTCCCTACTTTTCTCTCACCGCACCGCATCTCTAACCTCTTGTTTGTATTATCTTCCGTCCCCTCAGCGGGAGTTCAACCGTAAGAGGGGGCTGCCAAAAACAATTTATGCCAGGGGCTCCCAAATGGGCTGGCACCACCACTGCATGCTGGGAGCTCTTAGTTTGAGGAGATTCGACTTCCTGTGTTGCCGTTTGGCTCGTGGCTGAGAGAGAGCGAGGAGCTGCGCCGGGCTAAACACAGACGAACCGGAGCCTCCCGGCACACCGTGTTGTTTTGTTAACCCTGCCTGCGACAGACGCCGCTCAGCTCGTGACTTGTCCTGCAAGAGCTGTTGCCTCTTGAGTCCTCAGACTGCTCATTGTCATCATCGTCACCGGCCGTGGTCATTCCACTGCTGGATGAAGCCTCCCCCAAGCCGCCGCACCGCCTCTCGCGACGATTCCTGCGACGTGAAAATCTACCCAGCCACCTGCACGCGAACTGATTCCATCGCTCCATCCTCCTCGGTGTGACCTTGGGACGAGTTTTGTCCCTTGGCTGGCCACTTCGTTCCTCTTCTTGAACCCCCAACGGCCATCCGCCCTTCTAGTGACATCTCCTGCCCAAGCCACACTCACTTTTCTCAAGACTTTGAATTACCTCATTGACCTGCGGCATATGTTCTCTAACAAAGACAAAGATCCACCGTATAGCCTTTAACAGACGTTTGGGGCAAGTGCTGTTAGCGAGCACATAATTGAAGGCCAGCACGGCACACGTGGGTGGCCAGCATCACGCCCGGCCGCCTTTGTCTCCCTAGTGGCAATATTTGTACACATCGCACCAGGTACACATTTGAGTCGATGGAGGGGAGGAGGCCCAGGACCGGTTTAGATAATCGTCACTGGTGTTGGCCATGAGCGGGAATCGAACTCGGGTCGCCGGGTTCAAAGCGCAGCGCGCTAACCGCTGCACCACCGCTAGCCGCCACTATTTTCTCTAATCCACCGACGTCTCATGCACAGCCAAGCACCCATCGACCGTATTCTCTCTGCGGCTCACAAGATGCACTTTTTATCCTCCTGTATTTTAAAGATGATTTTGGGTGGGGGTCAGCATGTATTTTAATCCGGTACATGCACTCGTCTTCCGGGAGACGTGATTCATGGTCGAGTTTTTGGACGTCACCTTCCTGAAGAAGGGTTCTCTCCGTAGCGTCACAGGGACAAACCCAGAGGAGAGAAGATGCCGCCGGCCATTGAGAATCATCTTCCGCAGCGCATCCTCTTTCCGTTGTACAGCGGCGCGTTCGTAACATTCTTACGCAAGACTGCTGTCCTCCGTAGCATTACTGTCTTCTCGATTAGAACGGACATTTAAAAAATAATCAAATTACCCCAATGTTTTGGGGTGGGGGGGGTGCAGCTTGCTTTTCTGCACGTGAACACGCATATATACGGTGCATGTAATCACGTGTTCACGTGCGGATCTCAAAGGCTGTTATTTGGGATGGCAAGGTTGGGGGCTCCCAGGTTGGAAAGTGGCATCTGCATTAATAATGAACGCAGGCTGCATTGCCACCTTGTGCTTGCAAGCTGGATGCTGCCCGTGTTAACCAAAACGGCTCGTTAATGTTTCACGAGTTTAAGAATCATTTCTCCCCCACCGCCCATCAGCCGTAATCCGTGCTGTGGCGCTGTTGTGAGGCCACTTAGGATGATTACGAGGATGCTGGAAAGGTCAGAAAGTGGGTCCCAGCATGGCACGGCAGCGCTGTGTGGTGTGCGCGCAGCTTCCTAACCGCGCACGTCACGAGAGTAACCTACGTGTGATAAATGCGCCGGACTGTGCGATCGCATCACACTGAGTGTGCCTGATTGCGCCAGGTCTCGTAAGCAAAGCCGGGTCGAAACTGGTTCCTGCTTGGATGGGAGTCTGCTTGTGAAATAGCAAGCCTCGCGCACTCCAGCTGCGAGTTGGGCCAGGACAAGAAGGCGGTATGCACGGAGGGATTCTTGGGTGTTATCAGTCCGGAGATTTTGTGTTGTTCTGCCCTACGTACGCTTGGAATTAATGCGGGGACTCCACGTGGTGTAGTAGCCCAACGCTCCGTAATAGAAATGGCCAAGTATCCCAATGCAGCCTCGGAGGAGGGGGGAGGAGGGATGCAGGTGAGACATCTTGCCCTGGGCCTCAGATCCGAGGGAGTCTCAAAAGGGCAGTGGGGGGGGGGGGCTCAGAGGAGGCCTCATCTGGTGTTTTGTCCCAGGCGTCTGAAAATATTTTGGCAGTCCTGGTTTATTGAGACTACGATTCTTGTGTGTACGGGATGGTGAACTTCTTTCGCACCATATGTAGGCAACCATGCTAGTCGGAGGTGCGGGGGGGGGGAAGGACAACAAACTAAACACAAAGAGCAGTTCTAAAGAAATTAGTTTTCAGTTTAGATGTTAAAAGTGCCAGACTTCGTCCACCCACCATGTATTACCTTGGGCACTAGGGTATTCTTAATCAAACATAAAACTTCGAAGGCAATTAAAACAATAACATGTGTAAAAAAATTAGCACGAAACAATAATTGTAGGTTATGACCACTTCTTCCAAGTACTAAACTTTTTCTTTTACCAGGTAAGGCTCCACTGAGCTATGTAGCTCTTTTTCAGAGGCGACCTGGCCACAAATGATAGCGCAACGAAGTGGCTTATCGTCACGTGGCAATTTATAGCAGCAGCCAATATACGCTTAAACGCGTGACGTTGATTCTAAAAGTGGAGAGAAAAACCGGAGGACCCCGGAGAAAAATCCACGCGGCCCACGTTGCAGAGAGACACCGCGAACTCCAACAGTACGTCTGGCCAGTGTGGCAGAGTGGACAAAATCACCTCTAGAGGGGGGGTCCCTAGTAGGGCTCTCTCTCTCATAGAGGCCCTCACACGATCGCAGCGGCGTGACGAGAAATGTCTCTTCCCACAGCGGCACGCGTTTCCTGTCTCGTGAGCTTACGGGGCGGAATTTGCATGTTGTTGAACGTGGAGGCCCCGACAGGAACGAGGAAATGTCCTTGGCACCAACCTGACAAACGCCATTCCTGGAAACCTTTGAAAAATTCACGTTGAACAGATAATGCGTTTAACGCCTTTTGAACGCTCATCACCTGAGCCTAACCTACATCATTTGTACTTAGTGCAGCGCTTCGTGTGAATGGGCATCACGTGATGAAGATTGTCTTCTTGTTTAGTTTTTTTGTTCGGGTGTACGTCCGCCGTTGACAATTCTCCCCGGACCCGCTCGCTGCTGCGTCCATCGCCGCACCACGCGGCTTTCCCATCACCCTCGAGTTAATACTGAATTATTTGGTGATGCTGAGTCTGCGGTAGCACACAGGCACGGTTAACAGTCTTTGTGTTGTTTTATTTGTCATAGTTATCTCTGGGTAGAGATGGATCTGAATTTTACATCGCGCACTCTGCAACGACAAGGATGTTTTCAGCTTTCGTTCCATTACAATGCGCGCCATGCATAGACCAGAACTGGTTTTAACCCCTATAACTCGTCTGCAAAGGACCTTGAAGAAGTCCCAATGCGGAAACAATGTATTTTTAGAGGTTACCATTTGCATGGGGAGCATCGTGGCATCTGAGACCAACACTTGGGACTTTCGCCTCCGCATCAAAGCTGCCAATGGAGATAAGCGCCGCTTATAATGCTCAGTTGTGACTTTTTAATTTGATGACACAGAGTGAGGTTAAAGGTGCAGCCCTGAAATTGCCGGCTCACGCTGCTACCGGTTGAAGGGCTTCCACGAGAGGTTGTCTCGAGCAGCGGCTCCTGAACCTAGGGTGGCACGCACCTCCTGGCAGTGGCGGGCCGTGCATTTTACACTAAGGCCTTCAGTGCAATTAAACCGCCTTCGAATAACCTCATCATGACACTAGGGCTATAGGCTATTGCCATTTGATGTAATCACCCCATATTCACAGTGACAGTAACCTTTATCGAGTGGAATAAAGTGATTTAACACGAGGCTCAACACCGATGAGAGTTACAATACAAAGAATTGCAGAGACATGAATACATGGTGACTGAAACCATCAAGGATGTACCACTATGACGCAGTATGACAGGATGCTGCATCACAAATAGACATAGCATAGCCCAAATCAATGTCATTACCAAAGAAACAAGAACAAATTCACAACAACCAGTCATATTCTTTGGTTTATTCGGTAAAGTCACGTGGGTATAAAATGAAATAGATCACGACGTTTTGGGGCGCAACACAAGCGTCCGTCATCAGGTGGGAAAGCGTGGTCTGTTGCCGAGGCAGAATGTTTTTTAAAAGGTTTGAAATGTGTGTAGCCCAAGGGTCATAAAGAAGTGGCCGGGGCTAGTGATGTTAATGTGAGAAATTAGCATGTAACTGTAATATAGGAACAGAGCGGCCTCCGCGACGAGGGCACGGAAGTGGCTATGTTAATGTGAGAGATTAGCATGTTAATGTGAGAGATTAGCATGATGTTAATGTGAAATCGAAGAGTGGTGCAATCCAAAGGCATGAGTGCAACCCAAAGGGTGCAACCCAAAGGGCATGTGAGTATGAGAGTGCAATCCAAAGGCGTGAGAGTGCAATCCAAAGGCATGAGAGTGCAATGCAAAGGACATACCTAAGTGACTTTACCGAAAGAACCAAAGAGTATGGATTCCTGCAATCACGAAAGCTTCAAATCAAGAACAACCAGTCACATTTACTCATACAACCACCATGCAAGCAAAAATGCCGTAATACACAAATAACACAATCAGGATTCAACAGGCTTCCCCACACACAAACACAAAACTAAACATCTAAAGCACTACATCTAAAAATCTAAACGTCTCGAAAGAAAGTTTAAATGAATGATAGATGATGGTACGTTACGTGCAAGCTAGTTTTACTTCAGTTAGCTAACTGGCCCTCCAATCACGCCAGACAAAAAATGCTGACGTAGGCGGCTAGGCCAGCTAGAAGGCTCCGGCGTGTCAAAGAATACGCCCAACATGGCAAACTCGAAATCTGATTGGTTAAAGAATATGACAACAACATCGTCCCCATTTGCTTCAACAGCAGAGGTGATTCACTCGACATTCTGAAGGCCCCAGGGTCGATTTTTCACCTGGAGAGGTGAAGGCGGCACAGGTGGAAAATCTGATTGGATAAAAGCTCAAATTTATGAGCTGCACTGGAAGCAGCGCAACTGAGGGAGAGAGTAGCAATGAAATGACGTCGAAAGACTGATGGGAACGAACTTTGTAAAATACATCTAGCATTAAATCTTGACTTAAAGCTTTCGTGACTGCAGGAATTCATATTTTTGGGTCTTTCGGTAAAGTCACATAGATAGGTTCAAAGAAAATATCAAAATAACAAAAAACTACGACGTTTCGATCGCAACACCCAGCAATCGTCATCAGGAGAAAAAAGTGGGAAATTTTAAAAAATATATAATTTTCTGATTCTGACAATCTCAAGGCCAGCAGAGAAGGCCTTGCTGGCCCTGACGGGCCCGCCTCTGCCTCGTGGAGGTGCGAGGTGCCCTTTCTCGGGGTGCGAGACAGGGTCAGATTTTGGGGTCAGATTTTGTTTAGAAGGCAAATCATCGAAACACAAATTAAGTACGGGCATGTAAGTACAACTACTTTGTTTCATCAAACCCATGTATTTATTAACATTACACATTTTTTACGATTGAGAATATTTAGCCGACTCTTCCACGCTGAACAGACATCTTTGAAGACGTCAGTGTACTCATACTTGACCCCATCACACGCGACGTAGCCAATCCACGTACTGTGGTGTGCACATATATACCGCTGGGGAGACAGAGACAGGGAGGACTCAGGGATTTGCCCATCGCTTCATCTGCCACACCAGAAGATCGAACTGGCAACCTCTGGATTTCAAGTCCAGTGTGCGAACCATTACACCACAGCAGTACGGCATTCTCCATCTGACCAGAATGGAAGAGTAGGCCAAGCTACCCACGGGTGTGGCTTTTCTAGAGCTCCCTTTAACGGGGAGGCCCTTTTGTCAGCAGAGGCGTAATTAAGGGGGGTGGGGGGGGGACTCAGCTCATCATTCTTCCGGGTCGATAAAATGAGTCCCACTTTTGAGGAAGTCAACAACAGTGGTTGTTCTATAGCAGCCGGTGGCCAATCGGCGTCTCCCGAAGCCGCACGCGGCTTTCGAATCCACCACAAGCGGCTCCACCGAAGGGGCATGTAACGTAGCACGTGCTATCACAGACGTAGCAAGTAATCATGAGTGTCTCTCGTGCTGTTCCGAAAACTGTCACTATATACACACACTTATACACAGCGTGGACTCGGCTCTGCAGAACTCGTGGGTACTGTTTGGCCCCTGTAACAGGTTGGCCGCCACCCCTGCTCCGTAGACTTTCTCACCCCCACCATGGGAATGTGAAATTTTCCACCGCTGGCTCGGGGACGTCAACGGGATATGAGCACCGCTGGCAGTGCTTATGGATGTGACTTGGACTTTTTTTTTTGTCACGAACCACAGTTACAACACGGCCGTGCGGTTTGGAGGTCAGTCGCAAAACCCCGCCGCGTGATGTTGCCCGTGCCCGGCGTAATGAATGTGATGATGGAAATTTGCTTTATTGTGCAAACGCGGATGAGATGGATGTGTTGGCCGTGCTGTTGAGCCACAGTCTGGCAAAGAGCTCGCAATTAGCGGCTGTAAAATACAAAATTAACCACTGACCAGGTGCGGCCACGCGTGCATGCGAAGGTAATTGTCTTCCCATTAATGGCCACAAAGTTGTGCTGCACAGTAGAAGAGGCTGAATAATGTATGGAGCAATGCAGAGCAAGTCCAAATTAATAAACTTAAACGATGGCTGTAGTAGCGGCCAGCAATAACCACTCAGACGTCTGCTGTGGAATGATAAATGAATAAAAACCTGCTTTCGTCATTCCCTTCCAATAAGAATGTTTTTGACGTTGTACCAATGTCCTCGGAGCGTAAGTGGATATTCATGTTGTGTATTATATTTATCTCAGGAATTGGTTGATCCGATAGAAGCATTTTACCACAAAACACTATCTGCAGATGCTGCTGTGAGGTCAAGGTTCGCAGCACTCATGGACTTGTGGCCCAGACGTCGCCGGTTACATTTTGATCTCTCGGCGCGGCAGTTTGAACAACCGTGCACTTTCACAAATCGCTCCCCCCCCACCCCCATCTGTCCACCCCACCCACAGCATAAATGGGTACGCTACAGTTAGTCGATCGACAGGTCGCGTACTGTGTGGCTAGGTGTGGGATCTCCCGCGCTATTTTAAGATGCCTGGCCTGCGTGGAAGAGTAGGCCAAAGTAACCTCTCGTGGGGCTTTCTAGATCTCCCTTCAGCGGAGGCCCTTCTGTCTGCAGTGGAGTGAGCAGGTCCTTGCATTGCTGCGCCTTTACCATTAGCTTTGACTCTTTTGATGACCGTTCGATTGTCTGCGGTTGATAACTGAGCAGGCACCCTCCAGAGGGAAGAAGCCCTTCCGCTAGCGGCGGTGTGAGCAAGACATTGCAGGGCTGCACCTTTTCACTGTGAAATGTGAAACCGAGTAACAATTTCGGGCCAAGTCGAACGTCGACGGGAATTCATCAATTGCTGCTCACGAGCAAAACACTTTTCCAAATCGGCGGAACTGGCGGTGCAGGGTTCCGCGTGGACCAGGGCTGGGCATGGGCCCCCACCTTCATCAGCGCGGAGCCGCACGTCGAAGCGATGAGAAAATAAAAAAATAGTCGACCCTGAGTAATGTTCACGCTTGGACGTCGGGGTGCGTCTTTTGCAGACACGTCCAGTAAAGTCTCAAACACCTTTTAATTAACCTTCTGAATTGTATACGTGTACGTTGAACGTCTTTCGCACCGTACGTAGCCATCCGTGGTAATCGGAGGTGTGGGTATCCCTCTTCCACTTAACATGCTGCACACGATATGTACGCGTGTATCGTCATTGTATCATCGTTATCATCGTCAGCTGTCATCAATCCACTGCTGGATGAAGGGCTTCTCAAGCCGTCGGGCAGCTCTCGTGAGCCTGCGATGTAATTATCTACTTGGCGCCTGCATTGTTGGCACATTTTATCGCTCCATTTCCATGGTGGACGTCCCTCTAGGACACATTCTGCTCATTGCGCTGCCTCTACCGTCGCTAACCTTGACTATCGGCCATCGTCCCTTCGAGCGACACCTCCTGCCCAAGCCCGCTCGCTTCTTCTGAACATTTTGTTGAATTCTGTCTTCAACTTGCATACGTCCTGCAATTGTATATTGGCTTAGATACTGTGGCGACGTAACGGAGCCTCGTCATAATGGGGCGTGCGTTCAAGGTGAGAGCAGAGAAAGCGTTTCAAGGATGTCCTCAAGGCCAACGTGAAGAAGTGCATCATCGACACGGACTCATGGGAGCCTCTTGCCCAGGGATCACCTCAGATGAAGACACGGAGTCGTATTTCAATGATGCAAACATTTTGAAACTCAGCGGCGAAAAAAAAGCAGAAACGGCACGCTGCAGCCCGACTTACTAACCCAGTTCCACCCGCCCACTCTCTCTGGACACACGTGTATGCCCGAGCTCCGGCAGAATCTGTCAATGACAGATCGGTCTATCCAGCCATCTTCGGAACCACAGATACTCCAACTTTTCTGTGGAAGACAATCATCCTTGATTGCGAGGAATAGCCTATGACGATGAATAACAATGGTGTTAAACTGGTCAGGTCAAAGTGTCTCCTTCCTCTTAAAATATTGAGGGTGGTATCTAAGCTATTGATAAAAGTACAAGTGAATGGTTGCGCCAATGGTTAGTGCGCCGTGGACCCTGAGACGCGAGCTCCGATCGTTGGCCACGGATGACCCCGCAGGCGAGGGCTCTCTGACTTGGTCTTGGGCACCCCTTGACTTGCTCACACTCGACTCGCCCCGCTCCCCTTCCTCACAAACGAGGCACTCCTCAGACAAGCCCCCAGACAACCTCTTTTGCACAGACTATTCAGCTCTGCTGTCCCAAGTCATTGGTCCACCTTGCAGCGAACCCATGATTATGCCGATTGGATGCATTAATGTCTGATACGGCTATTGTTCACAATTGCACCCAATAAACAAAAAAGTTTGGAACTCCCAAACCCCCCCCTCCCAACCAGCTGTGCGTTGCCAACTCTCAGCCCCTGTCGCAAGGTCAGACTCAAGACCTTTCCTTTATTTTCCCGCTGCCTCTGACTGACGTGCCTCTCTCGCTCGAGTAAATGCGCCCACTGTTCCTTTTCGGCTTCCTGAGATGCCGTCACATTTAGGTGCTTTGCAAATCAACGGGTGGAAGTGGTGGTGCCGCGGTTAGCCAGAACCCGAGCTCAGAAACCCGGTAACCCGAGTCCGATTTTTGGCCGCAATGAACATCGTTGGCGAGTGGTATCAGAGAACAGTCCTGCTCCCCTACCCAGACGAACTAGCGTGGTGAAGTATGGTGGATAAACAATATTACCGACATGGTGTGGGGGAGGCTTTCACCCGTTGGTGGATTGAGAATGTTCGCAATTTTACAAATCCGAATTGTGTTGCATTGAACAGTTTCCGGTGTGTGCCTGTGTGTTCTCATAATATCCCATTCTCAAATGTTTGATTGGCCCTCTTTTGCACAAACGGCACTGATTAGGTCGCCGAGGAATCGATACTTGAAGAGACACCAGTGGCTAGAGTTCATGCGAGGGTGACTGAACGATAAACTATCCGGACAGATGGTGCAAAGCTATCTCATCAGGTTTGCATACATTGCTTACATTATTTTGACAGAGAAACATAGCGTGCATCTTCGCTGTCCTGTCCTAATGCGGCTCTCGTCGGCTGCAAAGAGTGAAGGTGACCCCTGCTTTTGCCCAGATTGTAAGCGGTGCTGCTATTTCCGTCCCCTGTGTTTGTTTTTTACCCCGTGGTTGCTTCGGATGTTGCTCAGACTCCTCGCCTCTCATTGGCCTCAGGGAAGCAGGGCTGGGCTGGAGATCGCCACCCTAGCCGCCGTTTCACAGATCCTCCCCTCCGTCCGAGGCCAAATTGAGAACGCGTCGGGAATAACCGTCCGAGGTGTCGGACGGGAGGCGGGTGAAACAAAACGGTGCGGCAGTTTCGCTTCGCGGCGAGCGCCGTGATATTTTGCACTTAAATCCGCCCACTGTAAAACTTTCAATTGCCATACGTTTCGTGTGACTTTTGATTTCCCCCGTTGCCCATTCCGTCTGCCCTCGCCCCTGTCTTGCGCACTCGGTCTCTCTCCCCACTAACGTGGGGATCTTTCCGGGGATCTCATTTCAGCCTGGGAAGAAGGCGCCTCACGGATGGAAACCAATTAAAAACAAAACAACGTGGCTGGAAATTGAATTACAGTGGGCTCAGGGCTTGGGGATGCTCCTGTGATGTAAAGATTGGCAAACTGGATTTGCAATCCGGAGGTCGACGGTTCCATCTACCTGGTTCGGTTAGTTGAAAAAATGGTCAAGTTTCTTGAATCGCCACAACCTTTGTCTAGCCAGTGGTGTAAATGGGTTCACAATGGTTAGTCGATAGACAGGACGCACGTGGTGGGTTCAAGTTGTGGGCTTTCCCACTTCTTCCAAGACATCTGGCCAGTGTGGATGCGTAAGACCAAAATACCTACTGGAGGAGGGGCTCTCCATCCCTCTCGGTAATTGCAGGGCTGCACCTTTGCTTTTACCAGGGCTTGAAATTTCAACTGCGGAGCTCGTTGTTTTGTCTTTCTCTGCGCGACTCGGTTCGCGGAGGGCCCGTATAAGTGGCTGCACGTGCCAGAGATTGACTCCGGGGCGGGGTTTGCAGCCCTATCAAATATCAGCAGCCCAGACGTTTAATAAAGCAGGTTTTATTCTTCTTGGAAACGCCGCGGCGAATTGCACCCCACGCTCATGCGAGGTTAGGCTGACGGACGGCCTCTATGGCTGGAAAAGATAGTCAGCTCATTTTCCCCCCTCCAAATACAGTACAGGGCTGTTGCTGGTGCTTACGATTATAGCCGAGTGAGTAATGCGTCGTCGCTTAAAGTCTTTGATTCTTTTTTTGAGCACCGGTTAAATTAGTACCGCGGTTGGGGGGGGGGGTTTAGGGAAGTACATGCTGATTGTCCATTTGAGAAACTGGCACCGCTTGAAAGAATAAAGGTGGCCAAGTGGCTAAATGCAATGTCACAGCACTGAGCCGGGCACCCCCGGCGAGCCTGGGTTTGATCCGGGGTTGTAGCCGCCCATAATTGAAACCGATTCTCAAGTGTAGCGAGTTGATGGCTTCACCCCAGTCGCAAATAAATGGATGCAACGAAACCCTTCACTCGGCTTTAGTTGCAGCTCTCCAAATTAAAAGCTTTTGGGTGTCGCTTTTTACGCGACGGACTCTCGCTCCCTTGATTGGGCTTCTTCCGGCTCGAGCGAGAACGTTTGTTCAGTTTGACCGCCATCTGGCGAACGCCTCCACAGCCGGGCCACGTGAGGCAGTGACGCTGCCCAAGTGTGACTAGAAGCCAAATGAAGGGCCCCTCGGAGGTAGTTCTGCGATGTCGTCTTCCGCGGGCAGTTCTCCAACACGAGGCGGTGCCCCTTGGGCATTGCAATGATGGGTAAGGTAAAGTGCTCTGCGTTGCTGAGGCATTTAAAGCAAGTGCCCTAATAATCCAAACCCTCATTCCTTTTCTGAAAGGGTTCCGAATGGAAGTGTCTTCATCGCACGATGAGACGGAGAAAGCACAATTGGGATTTAATTGAGAAAAAGGAAAAATATATAACAGATAAAATGAAGTGTTTTTTTTTTATCACTGGAGTTAGGTCCATGAACGAGCAGAGTCTGACACTCAATTGGGGAGAGAGGCACTTTGACTCGACTGTACTTTAATGTCCATTTCGCCTCCCGTTGACTCATCCCACAGTTGAAACTGCTTATGAAAACCATTTATTTGTTTAATACTTTATGGAGATATGTTAGCAGTGTCCTTATCCCCTGGGCGCTAGAAAATGGTCTCCTTGGAAACTCTTGGCTTCATTGCACACTTAAAAAAATTACCTTCACTTGATGTCCCTACCGGGATATATGCCACCCATAAAAAAACACACCCACACACGGCCCACAATGGTTTCATGGGGTTTACAGTCGAACGCAGAAAGCTTTTTGTTGGCTCCACAAATTCGCAGCTGAACCTTGCGTCCCGTGCATGTTGGTTCTTGCCGCTGCAGCAAGCGGTAAAATCAGGGGCCTTCCCGAGGCTGTTACCCTGTTGCCATGATGACTGGGTAGCGAGCTGGCCTGGCCCACGTGCCCCAACTTAAGGAGGCCAACCCAGGCGCTAAGCGGGCTTCTTAAGTTGGGCCGTGTGGCTGTCTTCTCCAAGTGATCTGCACGCTCTCAACCCGGGCCACCCGCAGGACCACACGTGCGACATTGTGCGGTCAATGCGGGAGCGAAACAGGCGGTCAATTGTGATCCTGTTTTTGTTCAACTTCAGGATTTCGATGTTATGACAATAATAGATGTGTTTTTTTGTTTGTTATGGATTGCGTGACCTAATCTAAGCCAGAGTTAAAAGTTGTGGGAAAAACGAACGCTTCCTTTTGGCCATGGACGAAGGCAGGACCAGGGGATGGTTGCAGAGGCTGAGCCCTACGGAGCCGCACGGCTCTCGAAGCGCAGTCGATGCAGATCTCCGAGCCGTGCTGGAACCATCCAGGGCCATTCCTAAGGCTGCGAAACGGGCCGTGGACGCGCGGCGTGTGCGAGCGTGCGACGTGCCGGCTTTGGTGATTGCGGGGGTTCGCAGTGCGAGTTTATCGCTCAAGCCCACGCGGCTGTGCGATGTTTTAAGATGCGCGCCTGGCTGGACGCAGGAGGGGGATCATCCTCCTCTTCCTTCAGCTATCACCTCGCCACCAGCCGTCAGCAGCGCTCTCCCATAGCGGAGACGGGCCATGAGCGGGTGAACGGCTGTTGCTTTGGGAAATGGACACTTTTCGAAGCGGAGAGGGATAATAGTGCAGCCGGAATGTGGTGACTGACTTATGTATCTAGATTTGAAGTTTTCGTGACTCCAGGGATTCATCCTCTTGGTTCTTTCAGTAAAGTCACGTAGCTATAAAATAAATTAAATCACGACGTTTCGATTGCAACACAAGCAATCATCTCTCCCACTTCAGCAAAACATTTTCTTGCTGTGGTTTTCCCACCTGATGATAATTGCTTGTGTTGCAATCGAAACGTCGTGATTTAATTTATTATATTTTATACCTACGTGACTTTACCGAAAGAACCAAAGAGTATGACTTATGTATGTATGTACGTATGTTGAACTTGTTTTGTACCGTATATAGCCAGCCATGCTCATGGGAGGTGCGGAGCTGAAAGGACAACAAACTAAACACAGTGCAGTATTGGAGGCCGCATTCTACAACGTCAATAAAGCCGCAGCGTCTCCGTGCTCGGATGAGTGCTGTTCGCAACTTTTACCGCTGGCTTGGGTTAGGTCATGCTATCCCCAAGCCAACATCTATTATTGTCATTCTTCTCTCGTCTGGATTGTGTCGGGAAACCACTATGTACGTACTGTATCATTGCCCAGAGAATCCGTTCAAGACCGCACCGCACATTTGAATGAATGAGGTGTCATTTGAAAGTTTCAGTAGATTGTTTCCAGGTGTAAACAAAATAATTTGGCTAAGTTGTTTAGCTTTTTGGTGTTGCTTATTCAAGCTATCGCTTAGAACACCATGGTGCATGAGACACTTCTGTTTTAAAATAATCTAACTGAAAGGCGTGAATGAGTGTTGATTGTCACTTGAGTGGTAAATGTCTGACAAAGGCCAGGTGAGTGTCAAGTGAATGTCACATCACCCTGTCTATAGGACAGGCTGCACCCCCAGGATTCAAATATGACTTTAGTGGAAGAAATATTCTGACTCTCCTTTGTTGATGTTGTCAAGGAGGGCCACTGCCCACTGGAGAAATTCAATGATCTATGAAGCTCTTTTTCACAGATGTGTAATAAATCCGTTATATTCCAGTATTTTATGTTAGTTTTTATGAACGGCAAAACACATCATTAAAGACATGGCCTGACATAACAATGCTTTACCCTCCGGAAAATGGGCCTTTCGCATTCGCGAAGCCTTTATTGGCACGAATATATATTTTTTGCGAAGAATATGAAATAGAACACCTGACTCAATTCTATTTTCGCGAGTGTGGTTGTGGACAAAATGCATCGTTACAACGCTTGTAATGTGGTGAAACTCGTCGCTTTTTTCGAACGGCGAACGCGAATGTTTAATCTTCATTTACATTTGCCGGTAATTAAAACGCCTTCGGGCCATTTGAGTAGAAACTGCATTGGGGGGTTCCGCATTTGAATACCCTAATTGGGTTCAAGGCGTTGAGTTCACATCTTGCGCAGTGCCGTTGTACATTTCGTACGTTATTTACTGTCAAAGACAAAAATGAAATCCACAGACAGGTACAGTGTCCGTGTAATAAAGGGGGCCCCGGCGAGAATAACTAAGCCAGCATAAGTAGACGAGAGATGATTGAAAAATTTAATCATTTGTAGCGGCTTTACATATGCTCGGAGCGAATTTTATTTTTTATATTCGTCGTCTTCTTGGAGGCACCTGCTTATGGGAACGATTCACAACCAAAGACGCAACTTTCAGTATTCACTTGTCTTCTGTACAAAGGAGACGGTGATAATACGGCCGTGATGCTGCGGAGGTTTATGTGTTGCAACAAAAATCTCACGGTGAAATTGTAACCTATTTTGAAACAAGGTAAAAAATAAAAAATGCATACGTGACCTCTGTCATTCATCACAGGGAATTTTACAGTACACATTCGGCATCCTCTCATCAATTTTGGAGGCCATTTCCTCTTTGTATTTGTCATATTTACCATCGGGTTTTTCCCCGTCCGGTTTTCGCAGCCTCGTGGACCGTTGCCCAGCGGCTCTTTCGTTTCTTTGTAGAGCTCTTTCGTTGCCAGCGCCTGATGTCATTGACCGGGTTGCCAACGTCTCTTGGTGCTGAGTGGGAAATGGGATGAGTGAGCCCCCCCGCGCTTTCAGTCGGGGCCTGTCACGCTAGCTTCTACGTATGTACGTTGAAATTATTTCGCACCGCACGTTGCCAAAACAACCACAGGCCTTGTTGGTGAATTCACCGCTGGATGAGGACCTCGTCACACTTTGTGGCTCATGGGGGGTTACGTGACCATATTTCACCACACTGGCCTGTATGTGTTGCTCTCGACTGTAGAGGGGAAGGACCTGTTCCGATATCACTCGCCATTGACTGTCAGCCTTGCCTCGGGTATTTTAACTCGGGTCTCCGGGTTCGTAGAGCAGTGCGCTAATCACTCGAGCCCCACCGCTCGATCCGGTGAGAACACTTAAAACAAATTGTGGACTGGGTCTGGAAAAGGTCGGCCGAGCATATTCGTATTGTGACACCCCACCTCTATCGGTAACAAGGATAAGGCAGATTTAACATCTGTGCCCTGTCGCCGTATGCCCAGATGTCCTGCAGATCGTCGCTTAGAGAAGGGAAGAAATCCACAGGAGCTGTGAAGGCAGCGATGTGAAGCTGCTCGACAGACTCTCGCGTGGCGTTTTTATCTTTATTCTATTTTTCATCCCCCATTTAGAGTGGTGGTTCTCAACCTTTTCGGTATCATGACCCCCCCCCAATCAATACCGCTGGTCCCCGTGCCCCCCCCCCTTGCCAGGTCACAAGGTCACAGTGCACAGAGAGGTCACATGGCGGTGCCTCGAGTTACCGCGATGTCAGCGAGACATTTGTTTTACGTTGCGTGTTTTTTGTCCGCGAGGCATGCATTTCACGATGCGTGTCAATGTGATTCGTCGCTGCTACGTGGCGCTTCATTGCGCGCACTCGCACATTTCTCCTGCGTGATATCCACGCCGCAGCCTGCATGTATGCGTGTATGAATGTAGTAAGTATGTTGAAGTTCTTTCACACCGTACGTAGCCAACCGTGCTAATCGGAGGTGCTGGGGATGGACAACAAACGAATCTGGGAAGGTGCAGAGCAGGGGAGCCATGTGTGTCTCTGTCACATGACCTACTGGTGGTGCTCATCTCCATCGGCATCACTGAACTCCGGTCATCCTCGCAGCAGCAGCAGCAGGGTCGGCTTGTGGCTGACCATCGAACAAAGACGGTCGCCGCATCGCGTGCTTTCAGATGCGCTTCTGCGGCCGTCTGGAACGCTCTTCCTTCCAGTATTAGGAAGCGACTGGAGCTATGCACTTTTAAATCTGCATTGAAAACGAATTTCTTTTGAACTGATTTTTGGCAGTGGCCGGGATGTCTCATAGGACATGCCGCTATTGACTTCCTACAAAAGTAAAAAGTAAAAGTCCTGCTCAACTGAGCACTCTTCTCCTGTATACAAACCTGAGCCAGCGGTGGAAATTCCACATTCCCATGGCAGGGGCCACACTGCCCATAGGGCACCACTGCTATGTGGCACTCATTTACAAACTCAACAATAATGGTTATCATAACATTCAAAGCTAAAAAGGTAAAGGTACAGCCCTGCAATTGCTCACTCACGCCACTGCTGCTGCTGCCGGAAGGGTCTCCACTCGAGGAAGTACTGGAGAGAAGCTCTATGAAGGTTCACCCCTCCACGCTATCCAAGCGTTTTGTAAGAGGTGCGAGTACCCACGCTTTACCCCACCACACGCGACCTACCAGTGGACTAACCGCGGTGTAAACATTGAAATTGCTGGGTGGGGGGGGAGTGTAGTTTACAAAACTTGCAGCTTCGGTGCAGCTGCCCCGCTGGGAGATCGCAGCGAACCGGCGGCATCTGGATTGCAATTATATTGCGATAACCATAACGCGACGGCGTCGTCGACGGCGTTAACTTACGACGCGCGTTTGGCTCTGTGCCTGCAGCAAGCTATCGTCGCGCCTGTAGGGCCCAACGAGGCTTGGAAGGTGAGAGGTTCGGGGCCCCGCGTGACGCCTGCCGGCCGCCGACAGCTCCGCTTCACTCGCTGAGCAATGGGCGCTCGTGTCGCCAATGGAACGAAAAATAAGCACCTTCATTTGCCTGATGATTGTCCCACCGGCTTCCTCGGGTCAAAGTTGAACACATGGCTCCCCCATTCAGCAGTTGTTGTTGTCGTGGTTCTCGCGGGCAGTACATACCCACTGTGGTTCCCGCTGTCGTGCACGTGTGTGGGGAGCGGTCGTCTAGCGTTTAGCGTGCTGCGCTACGAACCCCGGCGACCCGAGTTCGAATCCAGCTCACGGTCAACAGCACCAGTGACGATTATCTGAGCTGGTTTTGGGACTCCCCTAGGTCGACTCAGCATAAATTGAGCACCTGGCGCGGTGTGTAAACATCGCCACGAGGGAGACAAAGGCGGCCGGGCGTAGTGCTGGCCACCCACCCCCTTCGTGTGCTGTGCCGGCCTTCATAGGTGCTACTCCCGCACAGCACTTACTCCAACAGTCTGTTACAGGCTACACGGGGGATCTTTGTTTTTGTCTTGATGATGATTGCCACTATCCTCTGCTTTTCCATTCACAGTTCCTCTGCCTGAAGAACATCCGCACGTTCATCAACTGCTGCCACGAGCAGTACGGCATCCGCAAGAACGACCTCTTCGATGCCTTCGACCTGTTCGACGTGCGGGACTTCGGGAAGGTGAGCCCGCGATTCTCTACTACTGCTAACACTAAACTATTTTATTTATTTTACCAGGTAAGGGCCCACTGAGCTACATAGCTCTTTTTTTTGGAAGCGACCTGGCAATCACAAGTGATAGCCCAACGAAGTGGCCTGCCATGAATACATTTACAGCAACCAAATAAGTTAAACGCATGTTCATTCTCAATGTGGAGCGAAAAATCCCCGAGGACCTGGGAGATAAATTCGTGTGACCACGGGGGAGAACATGCAAACTCCAAATATACAGGCTTCGCCTGAGTCAAGATTGAACCCACGGCCTCCTGTATACAACGGGCGAAGTAGTTAACATGTCGCCACGGTGACTTCAGTTTTCTTAAATCACGGTCGGACTGGGCGCAGGCCCAGCGGAACAAAACGCCAAGCGGCCAGCCATCGGCAGCACGATTTAAAAGCGTAACAAGAGTAGAGTTAATGCGATCTTCGTGGGCGGGAGGCGAGGACTCGTGAAGGTCCCATTAGCCGCGAACGGAAAGGGGGAAATGCGGAAGACGGGAAGGGGACTGTGAGCAGGAAAGCTCTCCAAGACTTTGCACCGCTGCCGAGTCAGCAGTCCGCGTACACTTACCAAACAAATCATTATAGGCGAATCGATCATTTCACTGTACGTGCGCATTTTCTGACACATCAGCATGCATTTTCAATAATTTATTTTTTCTGTGTGGATTTAAAGCAATGATGTTTGGAGTGGCTTTGTTTTATGTGTGTGTGGGGAATGGTAGTGGTTCGCGCGCTGCGCGTAAAACCCAGCGACCCGAGTCTGGTTCCTGCTCACGCCCAACACCAGTGACGAATATCTAAACCGGTCCTGGGCATCCCCTAGGTCGACTCAGCCTCAATTGAGTACCTGGTGCGGTGTGGAAACATCGCCATTGGGCAGACAAAGGCGGTCGAGCATGGTGCTGGCCACACCATCCTCTACCGTGCCACGCTGGCCTGAGTAGGTGCTTCCTTGGCACTTGCCTAAGCAGTCTGTTAAGTGTATGTATGTTGAACTTCTTTCGCATCGTACGTGGCCTACCGTGCTAATCGAAGAGCTAATTTCTGACCGCACTTGCCCCAACAAGCTTACAAGGCTGAAGAGGTGAACAGCACTACCCTTGGTGTTTCATCTCTACAAGTTTGCTTGATGCAAAATTTGGGCCGTCTGTACATTTCCACGATTCCTTACACACGTGCATACGTACGTATCGAACAGGAAACAGAAAGCGATTAAACGCACCGCTGATAGCCAATTTACGTAAACAGGAAGGGGGCTCGTTCACCCGACTCTCCTGCACGGCTCGTTTTACGCGCACTTTTCATCCGCGCCACTTCGGGGGATCACTCAACATTATCGACATTTGTCACGGACGTACGAAACAACCGCGCGTTCGGGTGGGAAACCCAAACACGAGCTTTATAAAAAAAGATTTTAAAAAATCACTCAAATGTTTGTGAAACGATTTCTCCATTTGCTGTGAGAGGAGAGAGGGGGGGGCTGGGTATAGAGATGGAATCAAAAGAGATTATCTGCTGGACATTTTTTTTGTAAACATTAGTCGTAGTTTAACGATTCCTAACGGTCAAGTGTGCTAAGGTTGCAACTTTGTGAGTCACACAGGCAATCAAATACTAATGCCGTTAACCGCACGGGATGTTATAAACCATCCGCGCTGTTGGCAGAAAATAGATAACGGTACATATCCTGTTACAGTGCATTTTGAGTGCGGAGGTAACCCGGTTGATTCGGAATACTCCATTACGAGTTGCGTCTACGGTTCCCCACGCAAACCTTGCGGCCGCGTCTCCGTTTGGCGCAAGGCCGAGTACAGTACTCGTGACCTCGGCGATGAAGTGACCGCGTGGTGCCGTTATCGCCTTTCCCATCGTGTCGGTCGCCGGTCAGGTGACTCGGTGGCAGAGCTGAGCGGCTCACGGTCGGAAGGTTGCGAGTTCAAATGCTTGGTTGGGAGGGGTTGGCTCATCCATCGTCCGTCTGGGGTCGATAATATAACGACCGCTATGGGGGGAAATCAACAGTGGTTATCCAGTGTGGTGACTTGGTCACCCCCGTCATAGGAATGTGGAATTTCCGGCACTGACCCAAGGCTATAAGCAGGACATTAGCAGCCCGTCAATGCTCACTTGAGATGGAAATCACTTTGACTTGACTTCTTACCATTGTTATACCGTTATCCCAGTTACATATGCGGGGACGATAATCTTAAGTGGCGACGGAAGCTCATTTCATGCTAATCTTTCTCCCCAATCTCTCTCTCCCTAATCTCCCCCTATTAACACAACTGACGTGCTTGCGTGCGGGGATGGAATTCCTTTCCAGCTCAAACCCCGCCTGCTTGCCCTTCGCCACGTAAATAACCTCTTGTTGTAACAGCTCTCTCGCTGTGTTCTTCCTGGTTCAGCAATTCCACTGCTGGATTATTTTTTCTGCCTGAGGACGACCGCTTGTGTTGCGATCGAAACGACGCGATGTATTATTTTTTATTTAATTGAATTTTTCTACCTCCGTGACTTTACCGAAAGAACCAAAGAGTATTTACAAGAGAGTTTGTCCACCATGATCCTCTATCGCTACAGTTTCTCCAGGTCTTTCCCATCACGTCTGGAGCTAAGTGTCTAAATATTACGGTGTATGGGCTGGCTTTGTCGCCAAACTCCTGTAGAATACTATTGTAAAGGAGAGCCGACACAAGATTGCAGGGGGTACGTCTTTTAATCCTTTTCTCCCATCCACACCTGTCCCCAGCCGTCCCAATCTCGTTCCCGCCAAAGGCCCCCTCTTCCCGCCCGTTCTCCCCTTATATCTCCTCGATCACCCCTCCCACTAACCCTCCTATTGGTGGGAATCCTTCCCCTGACACCCCTACACTATCCTTGGTTCTTCACCCTGTCTGCTGGTTACACAATCATCCCACTCCAGTACCGTAAGTTCAAAGCTGTGTGGTGACCTTTCTCCTATCTGCTGCATTCGCCACATGCATTTCGCTCGCATGCATTACAATTGTTTTAACTTGTTTGTTTTTGGTGACTCCGCGAGTACTTATCGGCTTCTGCCGTCGTCTAATGCTTATCGATTAGATCTCCCGATGAAATAATGGGGCAGGTTTCTTGAATTTTTGTCCACCCATCGGCAAAAATAGGCACACCACAGTGAGTCGATCGACATGTTGCATGTGGTGGGGTCAAATTGTGGGTACACCCACCTCCAAGACATATAACCAGTATGGAAGAGTAGGCCAAATATCCTTTAGAGGGACTCTCTTAGAGTGGCCTAGAGTGGAGTCCCTACTGCCAGCGGTGACATGAGTAAGCAATTGCAGAGCTGCATATTTAAAAAAATATATTCAAGAATCCAGAATACGGACATTACAGGGGCAGATGCAACTCATGAACATGTGTCGAACCGAGAACTGCAGGCCTGCACCCTTTACTATTTCTAGTATACTTCATTGCCTTCTTAGCACGGTTATATATTGCATTTTTGCCATTGGAATGGCACAATACATCAATGATTGCAGTGTGAGCCTCACCTATACGCATTAAATCAGAGCGTTTTACATTCCGTGCAACTAGAATCTTTCTTGTATATTAACGAGATATTCGGTCACAAACGACTGCTTGAATTACTGTGGCCGTAACGCAGTTATTAGTGCTTTTCAGAGGTTGCAGCCAGCGTAGTAATGAATAGTCATAATCTAACCTCTGAAAATGCATAGTTTGAATGAATTGCTGCACGTGGCCATGTAAATACCATACAAGAAGTGATTACAATAATTTCCGCTCCCCCCCCAACCTCCCTCCACACAAACATAACTCTGCATTACATTCTTTTAATATTGCGTTTTTGCGTACGTCTTAAAACAAGCGGCTTCGCAATATTCACGTGAAATGAATGCGTTTCATTTCCACTCTCGCGCTGCGAATCGCCCTCGGAAAGTCAACGTGGGAACACATTTCGTAACCGTTTGGAATCCACCCCGCTCTCGACAGCAAACGGGTTCACCCCTTCGCGCACGGCGCGTTTGAAACATCTGACGTGGATTTAGTCCCCCTCCCATAGTTCTTGTCCAACACCGAGGCGCGTGAAAATGATTCTCGCCCGAACGCCAACGGCCCTTTTATTATTTTCATCGACGCGGCGTAGCAATAAGCTGGAATTACCAAAAGGGGTGCAACTTGCTCAGGTCTGCAAAATGCCAGATGAGCCCCCCCCCCCCCCGCTAAGGTCCCCATGACCCTTGCTTAGCCCCCCCACCGCCCTAGATCTGAGGCTCCGGATGAAATGTCTCAAGCTGCCCCCGGCTCCACCCCACCTCGCCCACGGCCCCTCCCCTCCACCGCGCCCCACAAGCCTGGGCACTTGGCTTGAATTTTCTCTCAGCACTTGGTATTGCCATGAGGCTTCACATTGGTGCACACGCTAAATTATTATTCTATATTTTTGTATTTAACCAGGTAAGGCCCACTTGAGCTATGTAGCCCTTTTTGGGTATTGGGAATATTGTTTATATTGGCTATTGGATATATTGAGTATTGGGTATGTTGGCTACTCGATACAATATCGGGCCTGCTGCCTGTGCTACCCGCCGCGGGGAACAATGGCGTTCACCCCACACTGCGGATTTGCAGCAGCTGCCCTCTCTGCCCCCCGCGTGCATCCTCAGACCATTGTCCCAGCCGGATGAAAGCTGTCCCCCACTGAGACATGGCCCACTTGGCAAGCACAGGCCAGGGCTTGCAGCGCCTGGCCCAGAGTCCCTGCCATTACAGTTGAATTAAAGGCTAAACATCGGCAGTCGGCTCTTGGATGTGTGTTTTCGGCTTGCGCCGTGTGGTGTTCAGCGTGAGGTCCAGCATTCCGCTCCACATGCTGGGAGCTTCGTGAAGGCCCCGTCTGTTTTGTGGACTTCTACAGAGTGCTTGTCACCCTTGTACGCACTGTGAACTGATGATGAGCTTTCTCCGGGCACTCTGGTTTCCTCCCAGACGTGGCGAATAAACAACATCGCTCGGCCCACATCAAACACCCGCAGCAGTCGGCAACCCTGCACAGTCGAGGGAGACCCGTGAGGCGCTCAATTCAGTTTCCTGAAGAAGCATGTGTTGCGAAACGTCAGACATCATGCCGAACAACACCACAGAGCAATCTGAAAACAAATCGGAGAGCTACACAGCACAACCACGGAACCCTTCATAATAACATTTTAAGGTAGTAATCTAATCGGATAATCAACAATTTAAAAACATGGCTTAAGTGAATTTAACGATGTGTATACAAAACAAAACTGAATGCGCCATCACCATCCCAGCATAAAATGAAAAAAACATTTCATCCGAGTATGTCTGGCACCGTGGTATTTATTGAGCACGCTCTGCCCAGATGACAAGCTGTTGTCTCACTCCAGACGAGTGTCTTATTAAGCGCACTTTCTGTGCAATCAGGGGAGTTCTCGCCAGCAGAGAAAATGTGGCATTTTTGTGTCATCAGTCGTACACAAAAAAATCCTCGAGGCATTCAATTATATTTTGAGCCGTGGAGGTGACCATTTGGCTCAGATGTCAGAGCTCTGAGCTGACACCATAGAGGTCAGGTCCTGGGTTCAAATCCAGACAGCTGCCTGTGATCAAACTGTGGAGTGAGTTGATGGTTTCAACCCGGTCGCCGATAATTTCCCATAATCACCGCCGCGTAGAATTTCTTAGATTTGTTTCTCCACTTAATTTCTTTGCTAACTTCCAGCTTTGAAAATTTAAATCGCTGCTTTCACCGTTGTGCTACATGGAGTCCCTCACAGCAAGAGCCCCTTGCTCTGTAGAGGATGAAAAGGGCCACTGGAAGGTTTTGTTGTTGTTGTTGTTGTTCTTGTCCTTCTTGAAATTTCTGCGGAATAAAAAATCCTCCCTCAGCCACTCTGTAACACGTTGGGGCTTTACCGCTCTGCGAGATTTTTGAACGGATTCCCCGGCACATGACACTATGCCGATAGTACGATTGGAACAAATTTGGTAAAAAAGAAAAGAAAAGACCAGATGCAGTAAATAAATAACTAATGCACACACACAGAATAAAATCTGGGCGCTGTGACATTTCCAATGTGGCTGCTATGAGGCGTATACCTCCAATGTCCAGCCTACTTGCTATTTAGACGAAATATACCGTTTGGATTAAAATACATTGTAGCCCTACAAACACTCAAAATGTTTTGCGCAATTTTTTATTGTTGTTATTTTTCCTGGAGTGTATTTATTTTTTATCTCACGCTGTTTGTGAGCCAGGCTTGTGTGAGGGTGCCATGTTGGCGAGATGCTAACTACATCGCCTGGTATGCAGGAGGTCATGGGTTCGATACCGTCCCTGGCGCCTTTATATTTGGAGTTTGCATGTTCTCTCTGTGGTTGCGTGGATTCTTCTCCGGGTCCTCCAGTTTTCCCCTTTTGGCTGCTATAAATGTCCACGTGATAAGCCACTTCGTAGTGCTATCATTTGTGATGGCCAGATCGTTTCTGAAAAAGAGCTATACAGCTCAGCGAGGCCTTACCTGGTAAATCATATTTCTGTTAGTTTTATTACGAGGGCCTCTTGGCCGTTTTGTAATGAAGTCTGACAGCACCGTACTGCAAGGGCCCTGTGCCTCGTGCCGGCAGGGAAGGAATAAAAATGGCTGTCGGCTTACTCTGCAATGAAGAGAAGAACGGGCCTCCAAGATTAAACGATTTGAAAAGATCACGGCGAAGAGATCACAGCGAAGAGGTGAACACAGCTGCTGCAAGTGATACCGCCACACCGACGCCATTGTTCTCCCCTCTCTGGAAGATATTTCAACCGCCACCAAACATTTGCTAAATCTAACGCGTAGGTTGTCCGTAACAAATTTCAATTAGCTACATTTGGTTTGTGAGGGCTTGCCGGGGAGCTGTAAAAATTCTAATCGGCGCGCTATTAAAAAGTTTGTCACGTGAACAGAACATGCCAATTCGTTACTCGTGCAGCACACCGGTGTGTTGGAGAGCAAATCCACAACATTTACAATCTGAGTACGACGTTTTGCCAGGAATTACGACCAGCATCATCCGGCGACAGCCAGATTTGTGGAGAAATCCTCTTGTTTCGTTCCTTAAATAGAGGGATAGATGTGATGACTTGTTCTGTGTGAGTGACAAACCTTATTAATTGACTGCCGGGTGGTGGCGGGTTTAACGACACATTTACGTGATCTCATCCAAAAAACCTGTATTAAGGATGATATTGGTCGCGAAAGCCGACGTGTTAAATTAACGTGCCAATAATTTTTTTTTCTTGCTGTGTCGGGTATTGGAGGGTTTTTAGTGACACAGATTTTGGGTAGATCATTACGTGGACTGCCAAAACTCCATTATGATGTTTGCTACATGTCATGTAGTGTTCAGCTTGTTTCCATACACTGCTGTGTTCATCATTGGGGACATTTGACCATGCTTTACCACACTGGTCAGCGAGGGTTGGTGAAGGGGGGAGCCCCGGATTGGTTCGCATATCGCTCGTGACTGTTGTTAGCCATGGTCGGAGATTGAACTTGGGGGGCCGGGTTCATATTGCAGAGTGTTAACCACTGTGCACCGCTTGACCCCATCTTCATCATCAGCCATGTTCCATCCACTGCTGGCCGGGTCATGGCCTTTCCAGACTGTTGCCATCTCTCAAGTCATTATCTCTGGCCCATGACCTATCCACTGCTGGATGAAGGCCTCTCCGAAGCCGTCGTTCGTTCTGCCAAACCCGCCGGGTGCCCGCACGTCCGCCGACGTCATCGCCCGACCTCATCGCCCCATCTCCTCGTCGGTAGTCGTCCGCTCTCACGCCGACGATCATTTGCCTGGGGGGGTGGGGCGGTGTTGGCCAAATTATCCCAGCCGGGGATCTGTTTAAATAAGCGGCAGACACACCCACACCCCACCCCCCACACCATGCTTGGGCATAATGTCAGTCGCCAATGGACTGTTGCGTTGCCAGCCGGTCCTGCCTGCCAATGCCGCTGGTCTCCATTTAAACGGACCCCCCACCCCCCGTCTCCCCGTGCGGTTCATCCTCTCGCGATCTGCGACCACGCCCCACAGGCATCGCAGGATGGCCCCTGTGATCACAGCACCTGGCCGCTATGTCGCGGCGCGATCGATTTTGTTTTTGTTAAACATTTTATTTTATTTTCCGTGGGGTTAAACCTGGGCTGCAGTGCGATTTTAATCGGTCGGCTAACCCCCCCCCCGCCACTTGGAGAAGAGCCTTAATTGGCCAGCGACGCCTGAGATAAGCCCACAGTATTGTTCTTCTTGGTTCTTTCGGTAAAGTCACGTAGGAGGGAAGTAATAAAATAATAACAATAAAACATAATAAAATAATTCTCACGACGTTTCGGCCACAACGCAAGCAGCCGTCCTCAGGTGAAAACCAGGTCTGTCGAGGCGACAGCGTCTGAATGAAACAGCACCATGCTTGGAGCGTATATTTAAGCTGGGTTGGAAGGGGGGGAGTATTGTTGTTAGACGAACATTGGGAAACGTTGCTACGCAGTACAATGTCGCGCATTCTTCTCGCCAGAGATCGATCATCTGTCCTGGGCCTCCCCTAGGTCGATTCGGCCTTAAATCAGTGCCTAGTGTGGTGTGTAGGCATCAGCCTTGGGGGAGTCAAAGGTGACCGGGCGTGGTGTTGGCCACCCACCTCCACCCACCCTCTCATCTTCATAGGTGCTGCTTGCTAACAGCACTTGCCCCAACAGTCTGTTAAGGCTATACAGGGGATCTTTGTCTTAGTATGGGTGTATACATGTCATTGCTTGTTTGCCGTGTGTGTGTCCATTGACGCCCGTTGCAAACGAGATGTATTGTCGCCAGGGATTTCCAGGTGAAAGATTTTAATGAATAATAAAACAAACACCCCTTGACCCTATCCGTGTGCAGCGGGCAGGGTGGGCTGGCGAAGACGGCCGTAGGAAAGAGAGGAGATCGGAATAATGTAAAAGAAAAAAAAACCCCAAGAAGGTGAAGGTGTAGCAGTGACATTGGTTGCTTTAACAACTGCGGGCAGAAGGAGTTCTCGGGAGCCCCTCTCGCGAGTATTTAGTGCGACTCTTCCACGCTGGTGAGACGTCTCGGAAGACGGCGGTGGTACCCACACATCACCCCGCCACACAAAGACAAAGATCCCCCGTATAGCCTTCACAGACTGTAGGGGCAAGTGCTGTTAGCGAGCAGCACTTATGAAGGCCGGATCGGTACGCGAGGGGGTGGGTGGCCAGTGCAACGCCCGACCGCCTTTGTCTCCCCAGTGGCGATATTTACACACCGCACCAGGTTCTTATTTCAGGCTGAGTCGACCTAGGGGACGCCCAGGACCGGTTCAGATAATCGTCACTGGTGTTGGCCGTGAGCGGGAATCGAACCCGGGTCGCTAGGTTCATAGCGCAGTGCGCTAACCGCTACACTACCGCTACCCCGCCACACAAAGATCCCCCGTATAGCACAGACACACACAGACACACACAGACACACACACACAGACGCACAGACAGACACAGACACACACACAGACACACACACACAGACACACACAGACACACACACACAGACGCACAGACAGACACACACACACACACACAGACACACACACACAGACAGACAGACACAAAGATCCCCCGTATAGCCTTAACAGACTGTAGGGGCAAGTGCTGTTAGCGAGCACCTATGAAGGCCAGAACGGTACACGAGGGGGTGGGTGGCCAGCACCACGCCCGACCGCCTTTGTCTCCCCAGTGACGATGTTTACACACCTCACCAGGTACTCATTTGAGGCTGAGTCGACCTAGGGGAGGCCGGGACCGGTTCAGATAATCGTCACTGGTGTTGGCCGTGAGCGGGAATCGAACTCGTGTCGCCAGGTTCATAGCGCAGCGCGCTAACCGCTACACTACCGCTCCCCACAAACACACACACACACAGACACACACACACAGACAGACAGACACACACACACAGACACACACACACACAGACACACACACAACAACAACCGCCATTCGCCACTAAGTGGCGGTGACGTCACCACGACGCTTGTGCCAGGCCATGTGCACCTTGAGGCCACGTGAAGTGTCGAACGCCCGCTGGCAGGAGGTCACGGGGCAGACCCAGGTGCCACGGGTCGACTGACCGAGATGACCGAGATGACTGGCTGATGCACCACCTGTGCCCCCTACTGTACCAACTTGCTGTGCTTTAGCCACCCGGCGCTCCGCTCGTTGTTGTGAGCGTCGCTCCTCCGCCCTCCGTTGTTGTTGGAGGGCGACTGCCTCCAACTGCCCAGTAGCGTCCTTCACGAGCCTCCTCCACTGAGGCCGATCTTGACACCGCTGGTACCAGTCATCGGCAAGTCCACTCAGCTCCACGTCCTCCTGTACCACATCACTCCATCTCTTCTCTAGCCCGTGCCGCGCCCGTTTAGCCCCCTCGATCCGGCCGAACAAAAGCTGTTTAGGCATGCGGTTGCTGGGCATGCGGGCTACATGACCCAGCCAACGCAGCCTTGCCTGCCGGAGGAGCTCACTGATGGGACTTTGCCCAGATCTTTCAAGGACTTGTGAGCTCCTCACACAATCCAGCCTGGTTAAACCCAGGATGGATCGTAGGCAGGCCAACCTAAATGTTTCCAACCGGCGAAGATGCTCCACTAGGGGGGTCCACGTTTCGCAAGCGTAGAGAAGGGAGGGAATGACCGTGGCCGAGAAGACCTGAAGCTTCGTGCGGAGCGACAGACCAGGTAGCTTCCACACAGCGTTACGCAACCGATGAAAAGATATTGCCGCTCGACTGATTCGGAGTGAGACCTCTGCTGATAAACTGGAGCCGGTCATAAGCACACTGCCCAGGTATGGGAAACTCTCCACTCTCTCCACAACTGCCCCATCACCAATTGGGAGTTGTGGGGGTGGAGTGTCCGATGGTACAAAATACCCAGGCAGGTGCTTAGTTTTGGTGGGGCTGATGGTAAGGCCCCACCTCTTAGTGGCACGCTCCAGTCTCAGCAGCAGCGTCTCCAACTCCTCTTCTGAATGAGCAGCTATTACCAAATCATCGGCATACATAACGTGGTTGACCAATAGGGAGCCATCCCTTGATCGCACCCGGGCGTCGATCAGCCTCCCATTATATCTGTACCAAATGGAAATTCCCCCGGTACAGCTATTGAAGGCTTCACGAACTACGCAGTCGAAATAGATGTTAAATAATGTGGGAGCCAAAGGACATCCCTGTCGCACCCCAAGGTGTACAGGGAAAGGCTCCGACTCCCGGCCACGTAGTTTTACCCGGGCCCGCTCACCATCATGAAGGTCCTTAATGATCGTGAGCAGAGGGTCAGGGACTCCGAAAGCACGAAGAACAACCCAGAGCCCAGTCCTACTGATGGTATCATAGGCCTTGACCAGGTCAATAAAGCAGAGATGTAGGTCTTTTTGGAATTCCCTACACCTCTGCTGTAGCAGACGGACAGAAAATATGGCATCTGTGCAGGACCGCCTTTTCCTGAAACCGCATTGGGGCTCCGCAAGCCTCTCCTCAGCGTGCCTAGCAAGGCGATGTTGAATAATCCTTGCCAGGACCTTACCCGGCACACTGAGGAGTGAGATGCCCCTGTAGTTGTTACAGTCGGTACGGTCCCCCTTCTTAAAGAGGGGGACCACCAGGGCATCCTTCCAGTCCTGCGGAACCCGTCCAGTGGTCCAGACTGTTGTTATGATGTCATATAGGGCAGTCTGTGCACAAACGCCACCCTCCCTCAGCATTTCGCTTGGGAGATCATCTCTGCCCGGTGCCTTCCCTGGTCTCAGACTCCGGATCGCCCTCAGTACTTCCTCAACAGCTGGCACCTCAGCCAGCCACTCACAGGGGGTGACCTCTTCCAATATTTGAGGCACCGCAGCCTCAGCAGGGTTATCCCCACTTTGTGCCATGATGTTTTCCTGGCTGAGAGATTTTCCCTCCCCCAGGACCTCACAGAAATGCTCAGCAAATCTGCAAACCTGTTCCTGGGGGTCGGAGATTGGATCACCGTTTTTTCCTCTAATGATAGTAATAGGTGTGGCGCTGCAGGTTACTTTTTTGATGGAGTTAAATAGTGATTTGTGATCGCGGGCCACTGAGGCAGACTCCATCTCCTCAGCAACCCGCGACCACCACCCATCCTTACAGCGCCTTATGGCTCTCCGAACCTCCGAGCGAAGGCTGCGGTAAACCTCCTCATTCTCTGACGTGGGATGCTGTAGGCGATGAGAGTGGGCCTGTCGCTTTTTCTCAATTAACCTGAACACCTCCTCCGTCAGCCAGGGTTTCTGGGGAGGTCTGGACCGCGTACCCAAAGCAGCCATTGCGGCTGCATGAGTCACAGTCTTAAACCTCGCCCATTTACCCTCGACATCAGGTGGAGTGGGGGACGATGCCAACCCCAGCTGCAAGCGATGATGAAATTCTCGCTCGCAACTTTCATCAGCTAACTGAGACCAGGCCACTTTTGGTTGGAATGGGATCCTGGGTGTACACCCACCACCGGAGTGGAAGAATGGCAGGCGCATCTTACAGATGACTAGTCGATGGTCAGAGGGCAGATCAGCTCCACGGTAGGTCCTGGTGTCAAGGACATGGGCTCGCATCCGCTGGTCCGTCACTATGTAGTCCAGCAGATGTTCTTGCTTGGACCCGGCATGTATCCATGATGTTGTGTGGATGCGCCGATGCCGGAAGAGCGTGTTGGTAATTACAAGCCCATGGGCTGCACAAAAATCTAGCAGCCTCCTACCGTTATTATTGAGCTGATCTGGCCCATGCCTTCCAATCACTCCAGACCAGGTGTCAGCATCATGACCAACTCGGGCATTGAAGTCACCCAACAAGATGACTCTGTCCCGAGTGGCCACTTTAGCCAGCACCTGTGACAGGAGGTCATAGAAAGCGTCTGACTCATCGGCTTTGCCTGCATCCCTCCACGGATGTTCGTCTTCGGTGGGGGCATAAGTAACCACGACCACCATTCCTCGCCTCTGATTGATGGGAAGGCGAGCCCAAAGTATCCTGGGGCTTACAGCTTCCCACACCTCACCGCCACGCTCCCACGCCCCCTTCATTCTTTTGTTCAGAAGAAGAGCCACACCCTGTTGTTTGGCAGTCTCCTGCCCCGAGTAGAGGACTGTCCACCCCTCATGGTGGCAGGATCCAGAACCAGTCCACCAGACCTCCTGAATGCCACAGAGATCCAGACGGTACCGGTCCAGCTCCCGACAGAGGAGTGGCAGCCTCTCCTCCGCAGTGAGCGTTCGAACATTCCACGTGGCCATCCGCAATGGTTTTTCGTTGTTTCTGGAGGAGCCCCGAGGGTGAAAATTCAATCTCCTGGCTCCGCCAAATGGGGTTTGGCCAGGAGACGTCATAAAAGCCTGACCCCCCGGGGCCTCCGGCACAAGCTTATTAGTTACAGGTCTATGTTTACTTCGTAGTTTAGTGGTGGTTAATTGAAGGTGGAGGGGTTACCAGCCCCTCGCACCCGTCCAGAGCCCCCGTTTAGCCACTGTGGTGTACACAGACGCCATGAGGGGAGAGGCCAATGGGCATTGGCCCTCCCCCCACAGCACTGCCCACGACAGTGTTGCCCGTCCGGCACCGCGAGGAGGTAGGAGGTTGTTTTGCCGGACTACACACACACACACACAGACACACACACACACAGACACACAGACACAGACACACAGACAACAACAACAACAACCGCCATTCGCCACTAAGTGGCGGTGACGTCACCACGACGCTTGTGCCAGGCCATGTGCACCTTGAGGCCACGTGAAGTGTCGAACGCCCGCTGGCAGGAGGTCACGGGGCAGACCCAGGTGCCACGGGTCGACTGACCGAGATGACCGAGATGACTGGCTGATCCACCACCTGTGCCCCCTACTGTGCCAACTTGCTGTGCTTTAGCCACCCGGCGCTCCGCTCGTTGTTGTGAGCGTCGCTCCTCCGCCCTCCGTTGTTGTTGGAGGGCGACTGCCTCCAACTGCCCAGTAGCGTCCTTCACGAGCCTCCTCCACTGAGGCCGATCTTGACACCGCTGGTACCAGTCATCGGCAAGTCCACTCAGCTCCACGTCCTCCTGTACCACATCACTCCATCTCTTCTCTAGCCCGTGCCGCGCCCGTTTAGCCCCCTCGATCCGGCCGAACAAAAGCTGTTTAGGCATGCGGTGGCTGGGCATGCGGGCTACATGACCCAGCCAACGCAGCCTTGCCTGCCGGAGGAGCTCACTGATGGGACTTTGCCCAGATCTTTCAAGGACTTGTGAGCTCCTCACACAATCCAGCCTGGTTAAACCCAAGATGGATCGTAGGCAGGCCAGCCTAAATGTTTCCAACCGGCGAAGATGCTCCACTAGGGGGGTCCACGTTTCGCAAGCATAGAGAAGGGAGGGAATGACCGTGGCCGAGAAGACCTGAAGCTTCGTGCGGAGCGACAGACCAGGTAGCTTCCACACAGCGTTACGCAACCGATGAAAAGATATTGCCGCTCGACTGATTCGGAGTGAGACCTCTGCTGATAAACTGGAGCCGGTCATGAGCACACTGCCCAGGTATGGGAAACTCTCTACTCTCTCCACAACTGCCCCATCACCGATTGGGAGTTGTGGGGGCGGAGTGCCCGATGGTACAAAATACCCAGGCAGGTGCTTAGTTTTGGTGGGGCTGATGGTAAGGCCCCACCTCTTAGTGGCACACTCCAGTCTCAGCAGCAGCGTCTCCAACTCCTCTTCTGAATGAGCAGCTATTACCAAATTTTACCAAAAGACACACAGACACACACACACACACAGACACGACCTGCCGTGTGTGTGTGTGTCACCCTCACGTTATCCACAATGGGGTAGCCGAGTGCATCCCAGTCGGTGTGCTGCCAGGACGGAGCTATTGCTACTGGGCACACACACCACTTGGTGTTTCTTAACGAATGAATGCATCTTTGCAGTGCTATTACATTCCCGTTATCCTGTTGCCAATCCTGCAACATTCGACTCCGTATCTCCTGAGTGGGCAGGGGAGGGGTGCCAGAGATTTGATGAAGTTTCCCACCTCCCCCCCCCCGTTTCAACCGCCGCAAGGGCGAGCGTACGAGCCTTGGCAGCATCCCCCACGCAATGGTACAGCGTGCAATGCCGTCCAGCTCAGACTTAAAACTGTGTGTGTGGTGCGGTTTTGTGCGGGGGTGCGGTGGTGCAGTGGTTAGCGCGCTGCCCTATGAACCCGGTGACCCGAGTTTGATTCCAGCTATCGACCAACACCAGTGACGTTTATCCTGAACCAGTCCTGTTGCCCTCCTTAGGTCGACTCAGCCTTAAATGAGTGCATGGGGCGTCGCCTGTCAACATCGCCACTGGGGAGACAAAAGCAGTCGGGCGTGGTGCTAGCGACCACACGCCATCGTGTGCCACAGTGCCGGCCTTTATAGGTGCCGTTCGCACTTGCCCCAACAGTCTGTGAAGGCTATACGGGGGATCTTTGTCTTTGTGCGAGGCACCTGTGTGGTTTACTCGCCTCTCCGTACGTGATGGTGCCTTTCGGAGAATTTCTCGTCGCTCTCTCTCTCTCACCGCGGGACGGTCTCTTTTGTAATTACAGCCATTACTCTCACGATTTCCGCAATTCCCGACCCTCTCGGCTCGACAATTATCAGCCTGCCAGTGGAACAAGATGGGGGTGCCAGCTCCTCAAAGTGATGTGTCGTAAATCCAATTTAGGAGCGTCGCGTTGTTTGATAATGGGGGGGGGGGGGGCGGGAAATTTGTCCCAAAGTGGTGCGTGATGGGGACAACTAATTGCGTATTGTATTGCATTCAGCTCAGATTTGTGCAGCATTAACAGAACAAAACCACACACATACGTATCACGGCCATATGGCAACGACACGCAGCTGCTGTACAAAATGTTATCTGGTAATTCCCCGACTAAACCGGTCCATATGCGGTGATTATGGAGCGATGATGCAGTCACCCCCCCCTGCATTGCCCTTTGAATCTGCTGGCCTGAATTACATTCCCGGCCCAGGCTGAAATGAGTGGCGAGTGGTATCAGTGGTTGTCCTCTGGATATGCTCGCCCCTGTCGTAGGAATGTGGAGTGCCCAGCACTGGCTCAGGGCTCTAAACAGGTGAGGAAATCACTTTGAATGGATATCAGAACTGCCTCCCTGAGCCGTGGCCATCTCGCCCCCCCCACCCCCGCCTTCTACCCGGACTGACCGGTGTGGTGAAATATGGTCATACAACCCCCACGACCGTCATGGTGAGCGGAGGGGCTCATCCAGCAGGTGATTGCCAAGGGCCTATTAAGAATTAATTTTAATGATAAATAACGGGCCGCGTATTAACGGCATTTGCGTGCTTGGAATTGCACTGCGAGGCATGCAGGGAGGTTCACGTGCATTGGTTGGTGAACCACTTACGTGGGATTGGGCAGGACACATCGGGGCCTTCAACCAGCAGTAGTTTGGAAAAAGGGCTTTAAACTAAGTGAAGTCACAATGTTTGAAGAGGATCGGTGTGGTTATTTTGGCGAACCTGCATCACAATCTTAGCAACCTGGGTGGACCTACATTGTCATATGTATATACGTAATCATATATACATAATATGACCTACATGAGTCGAATGTCATATATGTGTGGAGTAGCAGATTTCTCGTGATTCAGAGAGGCAAACACGAAGATCCGTTGCTTGGTATATATATTTTTTTCCTCTTTAGAGCTGCAGTGTTGTGGACTAATGTGTTGGGATGTTATTTATGCTTGTGCACCACTGCCTCTGCATCATCACAGTGATTTCTCCGCGCCAGCGTGCTTGAGTTAAACAAAAAAGAAACACCCCAGCTCTATTGGAACATCTTGTTAGTCTGGAAAGCTGGATCTTATCGGCAATTAAGATGCACGATACGTACCGTCTGTTGATGTACAGGATATGCAATATGTTAGCGGGGTCCTACAGGATCGCTGTAAAATACTAGCCCGCAATCGGAACCTTTAGAGCTTTGCTGAAATTACTCTCGAAAATGTTTATTGCCCGCTAATTAAAATGCGGCCAATCTGCTCTTTTATTGCTTGGCAAACGAGAGAGCAACGATTGTTTAAAGACGTCCGCACACATCCACGCTGGGTCCGTGGTGAGCCGTCGCCCGGAGGTAATTGAGAAAGCAGATGCGTTTGAAACTCGGGAGGCATGGCCACGAGAGCTCCGAATCCCTGGGCGCCACTGACATTCAATCGAACATTCCACGGTAAATATCTAACACCTGGCTGGCTCACTCACTCTCTCTCTCGGAGGCCTCGCTGCCGGGGAGATGCTGTAAACGTGCGGCAACGAGACATTTGCCACCACGTGTCACGCTTTGGAATAAATAACCGCAGTCTCTCTCTTTTTTCTCACTCTCGGAGGCGGCTCTCGCCTGACCCTTGTGCTGGTTTTATTCCAAAGTGTTATTTCACATTTTTCTCCTCTTTCGGGTTGGGATTTGCTGGTGGGAAAACTGTAAACATTTCTTTTTATCAAGCTGTCCCTTTTGGCCACGGATGAAAAATGAATACCGCCATCTCGGTTTCCGCCGGTGCCCTGAAAAATCTTTCTTCACAGGCCTGACACAAGAGTGGTAAACAGCTCGCTGGCAGAGTTGTAAGTGGGATTTTTTTCATTGCGTGACAGGACACCGATGCTGCAAATGGAATTCACGGTCATTTTGTCGGGGCACGGGTGGGTGGTGGAAGTAAAAAGTTTGGGGACATATTCATGAGCGGCGATGTCACACCGCGCAAGCGACGAAGCAAACGAACAACCTTGGCCGGCCTACGTCTCAGGCGAGCAGCAGCCGCCGGCAACTGTACATACGTCTTAGGAGAATGTGACCTGCTCTCATTCAGTTCCTGAATCGGGTCCAAGCAACACGCGGCGAAACGTCGGACTTCAGGCCGAGCCAAACACGCAGTGCAAATCCGTAAGCACATCGGAGAGAAAACACGTAAACAATTAAATTGAGCTTTTCTGCGATCGCGTTACAAATACAATGCATCACTTTTAAAGCACAAATTATCTTACAACAAAAACGAATCGGCCGGCAGCAACATGCAGTCGGTTCGCTGGGTAAATTGAAATAAATCGTATCGAAAGTTTTAACTGAAATTATCAGATGCTATCGATATGTGATTTTTTTCTTCTATATGAACGTACTGTAAATGAATCCCGTCTAATTATTTTTCAAGACCACAGGCATTGCATTTCTACATCAACAACAACAAACAAACAAAAAAAATCACTGCGTGTTCTTTGGAAAAACATCCCACAAACTGACTCTAATTTTCCCTAGATTGATTTTTTTTCGTGAAAGATGAGCTTTCCGGCCCGGAAGGCTTCGGGTATTTTGTTGCGGCAGTGGCGGTCGCCTGGGCGTTCTAATTCGACGTTTGAACGGAGATAGCATTCACTTCTCCACTCTCAACATTGCAAGGTCGCACTCATAACACGCAAAGTGCTCGCCACAAATGAACCACAATAGCTCGCTGATCTCGTCAAGCAGCTCAATCCATCACGCAAACTCCGGTCGTCCTCGCAGCAAAGACGGTCACCGTACCGCGCGCTGTCAGATGCTCTTCTGCGGCCGTCTGGAACGCTCTTCCAACATGAGGAAGTCACTGGAGGGGTGCACTTTGTAATCGAGATTGAAAACTAATTTCTTTAGAAGTGCTTTTTTTGTTTTGTTTGTTGACCTGCCGCACCTCATGGTTGGCTACGTATGGTGCAAAAGAAGTTCAACATACGTACAAGATTAAATAGCCAGCCTTGAACTCAGTCTTTTCTCCACATAGTCCTTGAGTCAAGGGGTTTGGTTCGTATCACTTGGGGTGGCAAATTCTGCCCATGTCCATATTCGGTTTGTTTAATAGACACACCAGCAATCTTTGGAAGAACGTAATCAACCAGGTAAGGTGCTGACTGTTGTGTTAGCCGACTCTCTGTGTTGGATTGCATTGTATTTCTCAGGTCACTAGGTTTGTTTTCTACCTGATGACGATTGCTTGTGTTGCAATAGAAACATCGTATTCTATTATTTAATTTATTTTCTATCTACGTGACTTTACCAAAAGAACCAAAGAGTAATTCCTGCAGTCACGAAAGCTTCAAATTAAGTTTAGACACACCATACTGTATGACTCTATCACAATTGTCTCATGAAAATCTACCACAGTGAGCTTGCCACCATACATATTTGCGATTTTGAGATTAGGTTATTCAAGGAAATCATTGTTAGCATTTGCCACCCTGGTTGGTACTGATCAGCCATTCATGGGCCAATGGAGTCAATTCCGTATGAGCCGGAATACACTCCTGTACCGAAACAGCCCTACGGAGCGGAGTGAGGAGCTGATCGGGTGGTACTCTGGACTGTGGATAATGCGCAGCTTGAAAGGCTACGACTTCAGATCCGATCCCTGGGGGGGGGGGGGGCAAAACGGTCAAACATCCAAAGCTGATTTGCAACGCGGAGGAGGGAATGTGCCGGAGATGACGCGTACCGCCGGGATGGAGCGATGGTCATCCGCTCGGTGTGCGGCAGCTGGATGGATTAGTCTTTTTTTTCCCCTTCCAAAAGTGTTTATTTATTTATTACCAAAACGATGTCGGGTACCACAACGCAGAGGGTATAAAAAAGGGGGTTGACACCAGCACTAACACACATTACGGATTACAGTTGCAATGAAAACCTGTCTAAACCGCATGTTTCAATAAACTGTTTCAGCTAATCCCCCATGAATGCTCTTAAGAATCAATGCTCACTGGAGGAGAGGTCGTGAAGAGGCTCCATGTTTGGTGGTGAGCTTCCTCGCTGCCCCTTAGTTTAGCAACTTAGACGCTCGATCGCGGCAGTGTTTGAAGGATGGATTATTCACTTGCAAGACTTGGAGAGATGGCTTGGGGAGGCATGTGTCTAGCATTGCATAGATCATGGCTGCTGTTGCTGCTGCTGATGATGATCATCATTTCTTGTCATCAATAATGTCACTGATGGTAATATTTCTCTAATCACCTGACATTCTTTGTTCCCTCCAACCTAACACCGTTCAGGTATTCTATCTCGTTCAAGCGAGCACGCTGCCTGACAGTTGATACAATATTGTCGTTATGTATAGGGTACACGAATGCATTCATTCTGCAGTTTGTTTGAGATCTTCCATTAAAAAAAAGCCATCAGAGCCAAGCCTGGGGGCAGATGTTGATAAGTTGTGCCCTCGGAAAGAAGTTGGTGAGGCCGGGAGGAGGTGTTGAGCCGTGGGTCGTGATGTGAATTCGCCGTGCATTATGCTCTACTCAGCGATCCCTGCAAGCAGAGTGTGCACACAGGCCTGCTTGTATTTTACGTATGTGTGTGGCCTGTCCCGTTTTCCGACGTACGGTTGATGTCTATTTTAGCGCGGTTCTTCTGCTCTTATTTTGTTACATTGTCATTGCTGTATTTTTTGGGGTTTTATAATTTTTTTGTCATTTTAGAGACTCGAGCCCCTCTTGCAAATCAAGACTATTCTGGCCTCTTGAGCTCTCAATCTGTGAAACAGAGTTGGGGTTTGTTGTTCGTCAGAGAGTGGCTCCGTGTATGGGAGCGAGGGTCCCATCATTTGGTGAATTATTTTTAGTCCATTCCATGTTTTATGTTTAAAAATGGTATTATCGTATTCATCGTTACTACTAATTCATTACAATATTATGATTATTTTTTTCAAAATTTACACCAGGGAGAACTGGTTCAAATAAATGCATCGTTCAACAAACAGGCCCGAGTGTAGCAGCTACAAACACACCATATTACAAAACCAAATGATCTTCCCGTGTAACAAATTAAATTGCAGCATTCGATTTAATGGCAGATTTCCTGCCAGCAGTTGCTATGGTGCAACAACGTGAGCTTTTAATAATTTTGTTATTTTACTATTGGCTTTATAATTGTAACTGTGACACGTTGGTTAATGTTTTACGTCTGTATATTTTCTGACACTTTCATTTGCTGGGATTGCCCTTGCGCAGTGTGGTTTTGTTCGTGAGATGGGGAGTCGTTCGTTATGAACGAGATTGGCCCATGATAACGCGAATTCAATAGATTGCTACCGATGCATTCACTCACTACGTACACATGTTGTGGGCAGCATTCTGCTTAGCTCAGCAGCATAAAACGGACTTGCACTCGAATATCTATTCTGCATATCTCCCCGTGGGACAGTTGAAACAACTGGAACATTTCTGAAATCCCTCCACTTCCGTTCACCAAGCAATATGCAGGGGTACGCCGCCACTGCCAGTCGATCGGCAGTTTGTGCTTGGTGGTGTAAAGCGTCGGATTTCCCACCTCTTCAAAGGCATCTGGTCAGTGTGGAAGAGTAGGCCAAAACACCCTCTGGAGAGGTTCTCTCGAGCTCGTTCGAGTGGAGGCCCATCTACCGGCAGTTGCGCGAGTGGGAAATTGCAGGGCTGCACCTTGAACTCGCGATCATCTATTCTGGATATTTTTCCTTTCAGAGGGAGTCTCAATTGTGAGGGCGGCAAGGCAGTGCAAGTTGCTGTGGAATGATTGCAATCTAGGATCTAGTTAAGATAAACTTTGGAAAAATAGATTTTCTTTTTGAGTGGCCTCAGCAGGAGAAAATCCTGAGATATGAAGAAGTGCAAGCGTTTGATTAGAGCTTGCGCTGCACTGCCTTTAGGTGCAATGGCGGCCGCATTGATCCGACGATCATGTTGATGATTGCGATGAAGTCTGACACATGGTGCGGGATCTCTGCACGTGAGCTTTCGATCGAAAACTCACAGCGTGAGGCACGGCCAGAGAGTTTCCTTCCACGTTGCTCATTGTGGCTTTCCGTTCAAGATAAGTTCAAAGTGTCTCCCAGCTGAAGTGTGCGTGGGCTTAACGTTCATCTCCATTGTCCTGAGTCAATGGTGGACATTCTAACTGTCGAAAGACTTAGTCAACCATCACCTTATAGGAGGTTGCTTCTTCTCCTTCGCTGCCCTTACAGTCTGTAACTGTCTGCCCACCCCAGCCATTTGTGCTATCGACTCCCTGCCTCTATTCAAGTCCAGGCTCAAGAGCTTACTCTTCTCTTCTGCCTCTCATTGTTCCCTGAGATGCACCATAATCTGCCGATGTATAAGATGCATACCCCCCACCCCTGCATTTTAAATCAAGACTTGTGGTGCATTTTATGATATGGTAGCTATGTGTCTGTGTGTGTGATCAAATAAGTATATCTTTATTGACACTAGGCACACGTTTGAGGATGTGTTTTACATTCCGGTCAAACATTGCAAACGAGATGTTCCACCTTAGAGGTAAAATATTTAAATTATGCACGAATGAATGCAATCTTAAGAATAAGGTCCCACTATTTTAGAACTTAGTCTCGTAATGCAATTGCATTTACGTGCTATAAAAATTCAAATGGTATTGTTATTCATACGTGTTTGTTTAGTGGTAACCAATCTCGTGCAATGAATGTCGACTTCACATCAAACCGGTACCACATTTTAATCAACCCTGGTGGATAACGTTGCCAAACGTCCCCGTGGCATGAGAAAGTCTGGCCCCTGTGGCATGATAAAGTCTGTCCACTGTGCCCCCCCCCCACCCCCTGCCGGAAGCTTTTCAGGATTTTGTCCCAGTTAAAAAAAATAATAATCTGGCCTCATGGCCCAACTCCCTGATAGGGCTCAATGTCAGGGCTGCCTGAGTTAGTGGGTGGGGCCCACGAGAAGTGGGCAGTGCCAACATCAGAAATAGAGAGAGAGGCCACTCCCCGTGGGCGGGTCCAGTGACTGAGTGGGCATGGCGACGTGCAAGTGGGCGGGGCTGACGGAGGGAGGTGATACCCAGCTCACCCATGTGTCCTGCTTGAGCCTCCCTGAAATGTTACAGCCGCTTACCGGATGCACAGTCGGCTACATCGCTGCCCGACCAGAATTTAAACTCCTCGCTGCCTCATTGTGCGTTGAACACACTGGCACACGGACTGCAATCACACAGAGTCCACTGATTGTTATGCAGAGTACACGAGACCTATGCTGTGAGCAGCCGATATGACTATGCAACATCAATATTCTGTTTGTTTCTTTTTTTCACGCTTAGTCATCAGAGCGCAGGCTGATACCATCAAACTCGGAGTGCATTTAAAGAAATCCTCCGGGCGAAAGTGGCGGCACTCAATTCTCTGCTTTCTTCGCCCGAGGATCTTGAGCTCGACATCTTCCACAGTGCCGGCTGAATACCCTCGCGTGAAAAATGTACTCCCTTGAGCCTTGCCATATTGAAATATAGGTACTAGTTTCATACAGCAAATAAGCTCTGGAATACAGATGGCACAAAAATATATTAAATGAAAGTGAAATAGTTATCATTTGATTGTCCAAATGACGTTAAAAATTGCGTTCTATATTTAGCGCATTTTTAGATGTATATATTTTTCAGCTGTGGTTGATTGGCTGGAAGAATGTTGATGTGGAGCCAAATGCTGCGTTCTCATGGACGCTAGAAATTGGACGCAACATTCTTGTCCCAATGCGTGGCTGCCTGGACCTGTCACCAACCTCCACCCATCACCCATTCCCCTCCCCTTCTTATTTTCGATGGTTCAACATATGTCATGGGGCGGCCTTCATTCAGCAGTGGATTGCCAAAGGACCGTACATTATTCGATTGTCAGACGATGTAAATTCGTTACCAGCATTGCAGATTTTTGTTATGGGAAGACTGGGTAAGCGTGCGCCATCTACATCTTAAAATATTGTTATTTTTGTAATTTTTCAGTAACATTCTTTTCTTACCAAAATATGGCCCTGATGTGGATTTTTCACGAGGGTTGCCAACTTGCCATAGACCAGACGCGCCTTTTCCACGTTGACCCGAATGAGCTCAGTCTCTGCCCCGGCTGAGATTGTGTCGTCAATGCGGCCCCGGCTGAGACTGAGCGGCCCACCATTGCCGAATGAGCCAACGTGCCCCAGAAAAAAAAGTGGGCCCCATTACTCGCTTGCAGCTGTGTTGTGCCGGTAAAGTTCCCATAACGAATCTGGGCCAAGCCTGGACTGGTCCGTGAGCCGGGCAGGCCCCTACATTTAGAAACGTGCATTGAGATTATTTAGATTATTTTGGTGCAACAAATGTCCAAATGATGGGCCACTTTGTTGAGCTCTCATTTGTGGCCAGGTCACTTCTGAAAAATAAGTTAATACCTCAGTGGGCTTTCCCTGGTAGGATGGGAATGGTTTCGTTTTATTTGTATGTGTTTTCGTGATGTGTTTACCTTTCTTGTATTTTGCACAACTATCATGTTTTTGTACTGTTTGTAGTTGTAACGTTCTTACTCGCAACGTACTGGAGATCTTTTAAAAAGAGCTTCATAGCTCATCGGATTCCTCCAGGATAAATATATATTTTCTGATTCTGATAAAGTGGTCGTGGGGACATGGGAAGAGTCAGGCTGAGCGAGGCTCCTTCACCAGCAGAGCCCTCTTACCAGCAGGCCATGCTTTATGAGGCCCCGTGGAACATCGCTATCTTACTCCGGCCAGCTGATGTCTCGTCGTCGTCAACATCAAATATTCAATTACACAAACGAGCGTGTCTGTTTTCATATCTCATGAGTGTACTCGGGGAATTGTTTTGGAAATTGATTGCGTTTGTGGGGACAGGAATGGGGTTATTTATTTTTAAAGTGTTTTTTTTAATACAGCTTTTAAGACAGTTTTACAACGCAAGTGAAAAACTGTTGACATTTGGATGAAAATATATAAGTCGTGTCAGGACAATCCCACATCATTGCTTCATGCTGTTGAGTTTGTGAGTTCGCACATCTCGCATGGAGCTCGAAGATGAAGGCGGGAAGCATAGGTGTGGGCCTAAGAAGTTCAAGACAACAATTATTTTTTGCTACACTCCCGTCTACTGCCCTACACGTAGCCCCACAGCCTATTATAACCTATTCTGTGGATGGTGGTCGCCTATCCAAACACTCTCCGGGCTCAACCCTGCGTATTACCTTTCGAGATCTGTCGAGTTCGGGCGCAATCATGGTCATTTGGTGTGAGGCCATATATATATAAATAAGAGGTGATGATGTGAGTTTTCCGTGGTTACCTGGTTTTTCACCATTGATCTTGCCTCAGGCCTCTGAACATAAGGATATACTACTTGTGCCTAGAAATCTGTTTCTCTGCTTATGCAACAGTGAGAAGCAGAACTTGTACCCCCATCGGACCACGGGGCAGACTGCGCACACAGCGGGGAGCAGCCTGTTAAGCTGAGAGCTCATTACGCAAATCCAATTAAGGAAAACATAAAGTTTTATCGTGGAATGTGAGGAATGTGATCACGTCTCTCCACGCATCCACTTCTGCTTCCCCGCACGTAAATGACGGGCGTCTTCTGTTTTCTTCGGAATGCAGCGTTCCTGTGTACACTAAAAAAAAGTAGGTCGGTCTGGTGTGCGCAGATCGGTGTACGTGGGCCTCGGTCCCGACCCCCGTGGCAGCCTTACAGGTCAGAGCCAGCACCGTTGGGGCCTTTTCACCCGCATTGTTTGGGCCATGTGGCTCAATTCTAGATTGGAAGCTTTCGTGACTGCAAGGATTCATACTCTTAGGTTTTTTCGGTAAAGTCACGTAGGTAAAAAAAATAAAAATTAATAAAAGTTAAATAAAAATCACGACGTCTCGGAGGCAACACAAGCTTCCGTCTTCAGGTGGAACCGTCACAGCACGATTGCTGTATCAAGTAAAGTGGCTCACTTTGTTGAGCGAGCTGCGTGGCCTTAAATTAGTTCTCGCGAGGAACCAGCCGTGATGTCACGAGGTCAGTGCAGAAGAGAGACCTGTGGTCATCTGCGTCTCTTGCTTGGAATACATTTCAGGGCCCTGGTGGCATTTTTTTTTACAAAATAACATAGCAGAATTTTTTTTACAAAAATTTGACTGTTACAAAGGGATTACTGGGTGATTTAAGGTAATGTAACAATTGAGCGGATGTTCAACTTGGTTTACAACTGTGGAGAGAAGGCAGGAAGAAAGAGTGAAGGAGGGGGGGGTGGCAGGAGAGTGGGAAGGGACAACAACCCCACAGAGCCGCATGCTGGATCACCAATCGAGCCAGCGAAGCTTTGCGTCTGATTTTCCTAACGGTCGTGGAAACGTAGCATGATCCGGTATTGACGGAGCTTCTTCTTCTGTATCTCGTGCAAGCCAGCACCTTGCAGCAAGGAAAAACATGCTTCTGAATGCAGGTGTTGACCAATGTTTGGAGGCCAGGCTTTACGGCACTTTGGTGGATTTGACTTTAGGCCACATTGAATTCTCTCAATTTCCATTTGTTTATGTCCTTACAGCGTGTCTCCATTTACCGTTGCTTTTTTGTGTGCCGCCTGTCTTTTTGTGTATCGCTTGTTTTGTTCTGCACACTGTGGGTAATGTTTTCATGTTTGTATTGTCAGCCAGAGCTGTGTGTGTGTGCGCGTGACGTGCAGCGTGCATAGCGGTGTCGCGTTGGCGCTTGTGCTTGTATGTGCACGAATAACATTGCGACTAAAACGTTCACTAACACTCGGCTTTATATTCTACAGCACCAGAGCGCAAAGGTCTTTTAAGTGCGATGAAAATTCTCAGTAGCTATATGTGAGGTGCATTAACGAAATATTCAAAATATCCTCCCCCTCCTAATCGTCATCGCTATCAAATTGTGCGCTGCAGTCCAAAAATAATTATTGAGAGTTGTTTTGGAGTTCATCCCCACAAAACTTGTCAGCAACTCCCTTATCAATCAAGTATCATAATACATCTCTCAAGAGTTCATCATCATTAGTGTAATAATCGTCATCTTTATTAACATAATACTCATCAATCTTGATTTGAAGCTTTCGTGACTGCAGGAATCCATACTCTTTGGTTCTTTCGGTAAAGGTGAAACCTACGTGACTTTACCGAAAGAACCAAAGAGTATAATACTCATCATTCACATAATCATCATCATCATCATTCGCGTAAGTCATCATCATCATTCACGTAGTAGTCATCATCATGCACGTAATATTCATCATCATTAACATGATTATCATTAGTGTCCACGTCTGGGCCATTGCCACGGGAGAGAGTGCCACTCCATCCTTTCTTATCCTCCATTCTTCTCTGTCTCCATCATTCTCCAGTCGTGTCCTCCTGAAACCATCTGTCCACCTCTTCTCTACCTCCGCCTGTCTTCTGGCCTTCATCTCTTCACACTCAACTTGAATGAATGACCCTCCATCCTCCCATCCTTTCTGCAGGCAAAAAGCTCAAGTAACCCTATTACTTTATCCTTGCCAGTGCTCTCCTGTTACAAATCCCAATACATCTCATCTTTGATTCATGATCACAAAGTGATAGTTTCCAAGTTTCGCCCAACATTTCCGCTAAACCCCCCCCCCACCATCCGTTTCCTGCAACGGTTGCCACTCGGGTTGTCGCACTGAGGTACAAAACAAAAATCAGGACCTATCATTGGAAGAAAAAATTATATCTCCACTTTACCGGAAGAAGTGAGAACTACGTGTCATTGCATTGTCGTGAGTGGTGCATTGTTACGCAAGTGACAAAAACCGGGACTTTCGGTGTCTGGTTGTTCGGGACAGCTACATCAAAAGGTGGACACTCCTCGGAAAACCACGACAGGATGCAACCCTCTTTGCCATGTGAGGTGGCTGAGCCTGTGGCCTATCAATCCTGACAAGTGACTGCCCATCTCAGTGCCCCACGCCTCTGGATGGTTGCGTTCTAGATAAGGTTGCCACTTATCCTGGTTTTTACCAGGATTGTCCTCTTTTTTTTAAGGTAGCTGTCATGGGAAACCTGTAAGTTTTCCCGGGATATTTAAACATCCAATTTGTTATCGGTAGCGTATTCATATTGTAATACGACGCTCGGGACGGTTTGTTTACATCCAGTTGTTCGGTGTTGAGATATTCTTCTTCCCGTGATAATGCCTTGGGTTTTTTTTTTATTCAGAGGTGGCAACCCTAGCTGTAGATCTGCTCATAGGAAAGAGGCCAGTCGCTGCACATGTCACCTGCCTCGAACCACGATCTCCTAAATTACAGGCGATTTGTGAGCATCATTTGGCACTCCCCCCCCCAGCCCCAACACGGGCCCGATAATCGGGGCCTAAAGGCGGAATTGTGGCAATGGCTGCCACCCCCTGCATGGAGCCACATGTCGCGCCCATGGTTACCGTGGAAACCAGGCGAAAACGGGTGCTGGTTTTTATTATTATTCCTTTCTCATCATTGATACTGCGTATGCATCATTTATACTGGCAACAGGCAGGCCCATTACTTATCCATGGGGCCCTGTCCGCTAATGGGCTGCTCAAAGATGGGAAACAGAATTCATACGCTGACCGCTAATGGGTGGTGCACTCAATAAAGCGGCGTCCACATTAGACTCGGATAGGCTGCTGCTTCCTTTCTAAAATAACTCGTGCTCTTTGGGGTCGGGCTGAAGGGTTAAAGGGCGAGGAGACCTGAAAGATCGGGGTCAATCGGGGCATTTGTTCTGCAACTCAGTTCTTTCAGAGGCCTGAAGGGAATTAACTGGAGTAATTACATATGCAGTACATGGAGACAAAAGAGAAAAGATTCCCCAGTTTATTTGCAAAACAGAAATGGGCAAGAGCCTGGCCACCTTTGTCTGCTCAGTACTCGGGACCGGATTGATGCGTGCGCTTTATGCGCTGCAGCCGGGGGCCTTGAATTTTGATGTGCCCACCATAAATAAATAAATATGTACTTATTTTTCATGGTTGGAATGCAATACTGCAGCATTATGATAATCCTGTGGATAATTAGGTAATGAAACCGATAGATAAACTACATGTGTTACTGCCAGTTACGGGCTGAAATAAAAAATGCTTTCGCTGATTTAAACTTTGACTTAAGTTTTTTACCATTCGTTCATCAAAGATGAATTACAACGGAGCGTTCGGCATCGGGCACGGTTGGTGGTAAAGTAGTAAAGGGAAGGAATTGAATAGATAAAGAGGGCTCCCCCCCCCCCCCCCCCGAAAAAAAACTATAACGGTTCTGGACACCCAGCAAACTTAACAAGTCCCTGCAATTATATGTTGGGTGACAAAAGACATCAGGTGTACATTTTAGGCCGAGTCGACAAGCGAGAGACCAGTGTTCGTTTCGAATATGCAATTGCTGTTTTCGCAGTCTGGAATTTGGACCGGTTCAGATAATCGTCACTGGTGTTGGCCGTGAGCGGGAATCGAACTCGGGCCGCCGGGTTCGTAGTGCGGCGCGCGCCCACTGTGCCACCGCTCCCGCTGTAAAGACACACGGCACGTACACGCATGAGGTGTCTGCGACGCACGGCAGAACTCTCAGCACATACAGTATTAATAGAGCATGAATGCAGTGCAAGTGAAATTAATTACACACATTATAGGCTTATGAATATTGTATCGAGGTACATGCCACAGCCGTCGAGTGCAGTCTTGCTCCCAGTGGTGTGCTGGCAATTGCTCGGTGCACGCATGGCTCAAGACGTCGGTGACTTGTTTTCTTTGGCAAGGGGGACGGCAAGAAGGAATGTTAATGCTCAGCAAGTAATGAGAAGCCCGTCTGTATCGCAGATTGGAACGCTGACTCGGGGTGTAATTGAGAAAAAAAAATTTGACTTAAAAAATGAATGTTATTTCTTCCATACGACGAATTTTAAATGGTGTATTTCTGAATTAATTTGATGGAATGGATGATTACGCACCAAACAGAAGCAAGCTAACTGTTTTATGCCGGCTCTGGTTTTTTATTTAATCAAGGCGATGATGTCCCATTATTGGGTTCTTTGCCAAAACATACATTCCCCGCGAGATATAAATTTCCCCAGCCCTGCGAACAGTGTTGTTTGTGAATGGTCTCCGTCTTTCTTCTTTAGTATGACTCCTGAAAAGCAATGGACTGGTTTACGGCTGTAGCGAACTCCGGTGCGTCTTCGTGTCGCACCGCACGTCGATCAGCACGATGTCCGACGTTCCGCTTCACATGCCGGGAGCTTCTTCAGCCAACCAAATTGAACGCGAATAGAATTGAGATCGTGAAGAAGATAGAAAGCACTTGGAATGGAACATCGCATACATCGTGTCGAACAACACACGGCACAACTTGAAAACGCGTCGTAGAGCTGACCGTGGTTTGAGTTTTTTTTTTAATCCGTCGGTAGCGTCTGGGGTTGCCTTTGTTCATTGTGATGGCAGTTGCACTTGGGACACAGCTCAGAGCATTTGGCTGCTGTGAATTTCCACACGATACGCCACTTCGTTGAGCTATCATTTGTCATTGCCAGGTTGCTTCTGAAAAAGAGCGATATTGCTCAGTGGGCCTTGGCCTGGTAAAATAAAAATAGTTTAGTTGAGTTAAACAGAGGGATTCACATTGCATGTTCTTATTAGCGGAGAGGTTAGTGTGACTTTAAGACAATGAAGTAAAAGTGAAGTATGTTGAACTTCTTGTTTTTTTCGGTAAAGTCACGTAGAAGGGAAATAATAAAATAAAATAAAATTATTCTCACGACGTTTTATTTTTATTATTTTATTATTTCCCTTCTATGTGCCTTTACCGAAAGAACCAAGAAGATGAATCCCTGCAGTCACGAAAGCTTTAAATCGAAATTTATGTTGAACTTATTTCGCACCATACGTAGCCAACCGTGCTAATCGGAGGTGCGGGAAGTGTTGCCAGTGTCGTTGTTCATTGTCTGAAACGTTACCGTGCTGCGTATTTTCCCAGTGTTTATGCTACGGTGGTTAGGATTTTGTTTATTATTGTTTTGCTTGTTTGAAGTCTGGCTGTGTGGCGCTGTGGTGCAATATTTCAAGTCACAAGCAGCAGGCTGTGAGTCCCAGGGTGGCTGGCCATCGTCCCAACCGCCAGGACAAAACAATGAGCACGAACCTATAATCATTATAATCACGCCGTTTGGTTCGTCAGAAGGACCTCACTGAGTCTCAAGACTTTTGCAGGAGGGTTTTTTATTGCGACGTTTGGCCAATTCATTTTTGTTTTGCATGTCGGAGCCAACCGGAGGGACCTCGAGAAACACCCCATGTATACGAGGGGATAACCCTTCAAACATTCCTACAAACGGGTTCACGAACCGCCGGCTCAGGGCAGGGAGAAGCACCCCCGCCCCGTTGCTCATTTGCCTAGGAGAGGACGGTGACCAAATTTTGTTTTTAGAAATGGCTTGAATGCGCCTCGAGCGACCTTAGGCCACACTGCTCTGAGCACGAACCACAGTGGGCCCCATTAGAGGGGCCGCACGTCACAGCAGCGTCCAGGGGCTAAATTCCCACCGTTCAACTTCTCGGTGCCCTGGCGAGACTTCCGCGTTTGGTTCGTGCGGCGATCGACCCCTCGGGCGTTTGCACCATCGCCCACCACCTCCTCCCCCCCGTCCCCCGTCGCTCGTGTCCGGGTGGTCCGTCGTTTGCCGTGCAGAAAGTGCATAGATGACATTTCCCTTCCACTTCACACGCAATTCATTAATTAATTGCGAATACAAACATTTGCACGGGAAGCCGCGGCTGTTGAATGCTCACCACTCATGCCAGGACTTTTCAGATAATCTGCGCATTCGTTCTTTCCGTTCGGTATTCGCGTCGTTCTTCAATAGCGCAGCACTGTTACCAGTCGCCACTGGATTTTCGCAGACAACTATCGTCGGCCGCAGTTTTGCAATTGTCGGGCAATATGTTAAACTACTATATATTAAATAAATGTGTATGCTCTTATTCAGAGGTGACCTGGCCACAAATGATAGCTTAAACGAAGTGGCTTATAATGTGCAAATTTTCCAGCTGCCAAATGTATGTATGCATGTTGAACGTCTTTTGCACCGTACATAGCCGACCATGCTAATCGAAGGTGCTGGAGGTTTATAGCAGCCAAACACTCTCAATGCATGTTTATAATTGTGGAGGGAAAAACCGGAGGACCTGGATAAAAATCCACACGACAACAGGGAGAACTTGCAAAGTCCACATATACAGGCGTCAGGGTCGGGATGGAAACCCACGCACTCCTGTATACCAGGCGAGGCAGTTGACATCTCGCCACCGTGGCACACCCGTGTTGCAATGCGGATTAACCCAGCGAGGTAATTTGCGAGTAATTTTCTGAAAATTTGGAGCGTGACGCCGGCATTTTCGAATAATGCCGTCGCCTTCCTTCCAGGCACACGCGCGTTCACAGAATAAGCTTTGCGACTACTCTAGGCTCAGTCCTTTGTTATGTAGACTAACCGTAATTTCAGCCGCACCAACCTTACCATAATAATAAAAAGGGGGCCTGTCCTGGCTCCTCCCCCCTCAACCAGTATATATACGGGGTAGTATCTCTTAGAATTTCTCATTTACTTGATACAGCGAGCATGCTGTGACGGTTCCACCTGAAGACGGAAGCTTGTGTTGCCTCCGAAACGACGTGATTTTTATTTTATTTTTTATTTTATTTTACTTTTATTAATTTAAATTTAATTTTTTTACCAACGTGACTTTACCGAAAAAACCCAAGAATACTCTGTGCCATTTCTCGCATTTGTCCCCTGGCCCGCTCGCCCGCCCGCCGGCCGGCCGGCTGGCCCGCCCGCCCCCTCCCCCCCAACTGCCCCAGCCCCAATGAGGACTCCTGATTATTCCCGACGACGGTCGCGCCAGGCTGGTGCAGCTGCGAATGTCGAGCATCTGTTGTGGGCTCAGCAGCCCTCGGCTAAAACAAAGACACCCCCCCCATCACCCCAACTCGGCCGCCAAACCGCACCACCCCCCCCACCCCACAGCCCTCGCAAACCCACCACCCGATCGTCACTTTGCCCCCTCCGCAAACGAAGGGGTCTCTCATCTTCGGACTGCCTTCGTCAACTCACGTGGTGACTGTGGTTTCGTGACAACAGCTCAATCCGCGAGCCAGGCGACGTGAGCACGCGATCACCGTCGTCCAGGCGTCTCGATGCTCAGGCTAATGTTGTTGGGGCAGTGTAGGTGTAGCGAACTCGTGTAGCCCGCTCACTTGTGCGTGTAAGCTTTATGGCCTTGGCAAGTGCAGCGAAGTTGGGGGGGTTCATCTCTCGTGGGCAATCCCCTCTCGTCTAATTGCTTCGCGTGTACGTCTTTCTCTCTGCTCAAATGGGCAACCGCGTGACGATCGCCTCCAGTTAAAGCCCTGCCTGGGCCCAGTGGAAATTCCACATTGCTATGGCAGAGCTGCGTATGACATATTGTTCGTCAATGCACCCAATGTCAGATATCAGAAGCTAAATGAGGTTAAGCCTGCGTAGTGCTTGGATGAAAGGCCACCGTGCATGCCACGTTTTTATAGGCTACCCTGGGGCTATGTGGCAGGAATCGGAGGGCAGTGCAGCAAAAACCGCTGTTGTACTGTGCTTCTGTGCTCCCTAACTTCAGTAATGTGCACTGACCAGCCCGGTGAAGTCTGGTCAAAATAACCTCTCCTTCCTCCGCAGTATTGGAGGCTGTCATTCAGCAATGGATTGACCCAGGGCTGTACGTATACACACATAAATGGTAAAGATTGACTGTTGACTTCCTCGAAGGTGGTATAGTATATTAATTTTTATCTCCTGATATTCCCAGGTGCGGTTTGCACTTAAAATAATAACAATAATCACTTTCACTCCTTTGCTGGATGAAGACCTCCCCACGCCATGTCGGTCACACGTGCCATGTGATCATATTTCACGCTGGGGGGGCGCGATGCGTTAACCGTTGAGCCGACCGCCAACGCTTTGCAAAATCCGAATTGCAATTGAACGATGGGCTGAGTTGACCTCCGACTGGGCTTTGAATCCCGAGACCTATCCCCGTTGTGAGACGGCGTCGCTTACGCAACGCTGCTCGGCGCGTTCAGTTTCAATTCGTCAACGAGTGACGCCCGGGGGGACGATGCCATTCTTGGACGGGCGCAGCGTGCTTCTCCGGCCGTGTCGTGCAGCCCTCCTCCGGTTGTGTTTGTTTGGGTTGTGCCGTGGCGTTGTTCGGCACGATGTCACGTTACGACGACGTCGTCGTCGGAGCGCGACGCCGTCGTCGTTGGAGCGCGACGCCGGACGCGTATGAAGAGAAAAGGCCCATCGAGAGAGCCGTGCGACACGACCGCGTGAATCTCCCGAGCGGCACCGAGAAACTCGCAATTGACGAGACGATTCGACAATGTTCGCGTGAAGAGGAACAAGACGGGACTCGCGTGCCGCAGAAGAAGACGCAGCACGACCCGGGAGCCGTGTGGGCACGGTGCGTCCCTGCCCACGCAAGCTTTTACTGGAGATCCGTGCAAAAAAAGCTTCACAGCTCATCGGATGTCTCCAGGATAAATACATATTCAGATTCATTGGCCGGCCGGCCTGCGCTCATCTCTGTCCGTCGTCCTGAGCCTGTGGCGGGAGGTTCACGTTCGTTACATTTCTCTTGTTCGTAATTACGTTTTACAATAGCCCGCTGAAATGTATTAATTGTTTTCCGACACTGACAATTGTTCGAGTACGCGATTGCTTTCAGAGCCCCCCGGTGCATCGAGTGTGAACAGACCGGAGGTGAAAGCCACCCCGAAAGCGGTAATAACGCGTACGCGTTAGCACGCCAATGAAGTGGCGTGCGAACGCGATAACGCAAATGATCGGCTGAGTTCCGCGCGCTCACTGTATTCACATGTGAGTGCCATTGTGTACGCATTGTTTATTTAGTTATCGACCGCGTTATTGATTTTACGCAGTCTAAACGGACAAAGGGGGGGAAGCTGTAAGGGATCGGCCTCTCGTTGCGCTTGAGACTGGGTATAAGTGGCTCTATCTCGCCATCTCGGGAAAGCACAAAGACAAGGACATGTGCTGTGGTGGCGAGTACTTGCAGTCGGCCTCATTGTGTCAACGTTTTTGCTATCGGGCGGCTTTAGCAGCATTTTTTTTTGCATCGAGACGCAAATCCCCAAAAAGTTCTCGAGATTGTGAACCACGAGACTAGTCCCGCGTGTTCACGCACACACCCCCCTGTGTCTGCGCATGTTTAATGACGCTCAAACATGTAGTCGCCCTTTTATCTTTAAGAACGTTCAAACCTAGATGCGGCCTGGTGGCTCGGAGGACCTGGGTTCGAATCCAGGTTTCAGCTGTTGCTTGAGATTGAACAGAGTTCTCAAGCAGAGTGAGTTAATGATCTTAGCGCGGTCACTAATGACTGCACAAAACAAGGTCAACATTAGATTTGTCTTGGCTAACTCTCTATCTTTAACAAGTAAATATATTGATTTGTCTGTCGTGCCACGGACATTACTCTCAGTGGCAGGCTGGTTGGGACCAGAGGGCACTTGAAGGGATTTCAAAAGTAGCTCTTTGGTATCTGGTTCCATGGGCTGCTCTATAATACAAAGGGTTGCACTGCTCTGCAAGACATCCGAATAGATACTTTGTCTCATGGAATTATGCTGCTAGCACAATTGTACTATCTCTGTATGGAACTGATAGACATTGGCCTAGGTGATAAAATTACGTGTGGATGGAATGAGAGTTTTTGATTTAAGGTTTGAGCGTTCCCACGGATAGACTGGTGCTATACATCACCAGGAAGGCATATGATAAGAGTGGGTCAGTGAAGATAAGGAGGGTGAGTGAATGTGTTGGCATAGAAGTGCAGTACAACAATGGATTTTGCTGCACTGCCCTGTTATGCCTGCTGATTATTCCATCCAAGCACGATCCAGTCTCAAGCCTGCTTAGCTTCATGAGATCCAGGAGGTCCTCATGCAGCGGTGGATTGACATCAACTGCGCTGTACACGCGAAACAAATCTACACCGCAATCCTTCGTGCATGTGCATATGCACGAAGGATTGCGTGACGGTGAGAGCCGCTCCCTCGGTAGCGAGGGGAGGGGAGCGGCGATGCGGCGAGCCCGTCTCTCGCCGGGGTAAATCTGGGGGAGCTGCCGCCCGCGTGAAACATGTTGGGCCCCCCCCCCCACCCCTGAGGGCCTGGGTTCGAATTCCGGTCAGGCATCTAGCCTGGCAGTGCCGCGCCGTTGGAGCCCTCGGCCCGTCTGTTGAAAAGCGACGAGTTTGCGACCCTGTTCCGGCCAGGGGCGGGCAGAGGGGTTGACTCGCATTGTCCACCCAGGGTCAATAGCATCCAGGGCAGGGGTCGGCAACCAAAATAACAAGGAGAGCCTTTTTGTTTTGGAATTCGGTAAAATAAAACTCAATATTTCAAGAGGCGCAATGCATGTGAACACGAGACGGTGGGGTCCTTAATAAGCAACGCGTCACGAAGCAGTTCCTTACAGAGCCACCGCACGCCGCTCCGGGGCCGCAGGTCGCCGACCCCCTGATCAGCGGGGGAGGCCCTCCGATGTGTTCTTGGATCACGGCGCGTGTTGTTGGACACGATGTCCGAAGTTTCGCTCCACGGGCCCGGAGCTTCCTCAGCTCCCGGCGCGTGCAACGAAACGTCGGACGTAATGTACGTGGAGCCAAAGTCGGCACGGATCGGACGACATGCCGATCAACGCACGGCAGAGCTGCACGACCCAAACGCGAAGAGTGAGGTCGCAGAATTTAGTGGGAAATTAACAGCGGCCTTACTGGGCTTTACCGGGTTTCACTGAGGCTCCTGACTCTTTTCGGGAGAGTTCTTTGGAATATTTAGCCGATTGTATTTCGAGGATTGTGAACCCACAGCACCCGAAGAAACTCACAAATGTGAAGGGATAACATGAAGAGGTTCCTACTTATATACTGTGCTACTATCTTCTGGCAGTCGTGCAGCCCAGTGTCATGAGACACATTTGGCGATGCTGCTGCTGCTGCGTTGGTATTGGTGCACAAGCATAAATAGCAAAAAAACATTTCACATATGTCAACAGCACTGTGGCCTTAAAAGGAGAAAAATATGAAACATAACAAATATGAGACATAGTTTGGGAAATGGCCCTTCTTCATAGCACGGTTTGATTAGGAGGCTAACAAATATATACGTGCTCCACCAATCCTTACAGCCAAAGCAGTGGATTGCAAGCGTGGGTGTTCTCTGGTGATGGGAATGTGTAATTTTAACCACTGGCTCAGGGCTCTGTCAGCAGAGGTTATAGCTCTGCCTGACACCCATCTGAGCGGGTAAACACTTTGGCTTTTGACCTTGGGTTAAATCAGGTCCACAAAGTGAAGCAAGTATGGTGGGTTTCAGCTAGGCCTCCAAATGGCTACACAAGAAAATAACCACCTCAATGATTTGTTTTAAATGTTGTGTGAAGAGGTGAGTCGTTGCCATAGCCTTTGTCTAAATAAAGTTTGAGGTGAATGTAAAAAGCACGAGTTATTTAATTGTCATTTTTTTGCCTTGTAACAGAAAACACAAGTTTCTGTCTTGATGGGTTTTCTCGTCATTTTGCAGAATTTTGGGAACCTTGCCATTTAACGACCCCCTTTTCTGAGCTCGCCTAAAGGAAGCACAAACCAAACAGCAAATTACTTTTGTGCGCTGTGGAATCGTTACCAGGCTCTGTGCCTTCTGGGCTATTCTGCAAGTTTGAAGCTTCAGATGAAACAAAACAAACTTTTTGATGTGACTTTCAGCAATCCACAATTGTGATGGAGTAATTTGTTTAAAGGCGCAGCCCCTGCAAGTGCGTGCTCACATTACGGCTAGCGGAAGGTCTTCCATTACAACGGAAATATGAAGAGCCACCTTTTAAAGGGCATTTCGGGCTACTCGTCCACACTGGTCAGATGTCTTTGGAATCGGTGGGAGTTGCCCTCGCTTCACCCCATCACACGTGACCTGCCGATTGGCTCTCTTTGGTGGTGCCTATTTGTCCTGCTGATCGCTGGCATCACGATAACATGTACCGCTGTTAGTCTGCGATGATTCCTCTTGAGTGCTTTGACTAAACTAATGAGAGTCACTTTTGAAGTCTTTCTTTAATATCTAGGTAAACCTTCGAACTCGTGTTGGGCAGCTGTCAGCAAGCATCGGTGAAGGTGGGGAGCATAGATATGAAAGCATAGAAGTATAGTACAACAATGGCTTTTGGGATGTGGCGAGATCAGGCTCATTCATAGGGATATTATCCACGTGGCAACTGTGATTGTAGACGTTTGTTTCACATCAGTAAAGATTCACGGCGGCCACCATACTGTCTTGGCGAGCACGCTAAAATTACATCGCGCTCACAATTTAGGACTGCAGAGGGACCGTCCGTCACCGGGGGTGTCATCGTTTGCAGGCAATATTGTGCTGCTGCATATACACTGCATCGTCCCCGTGAACATAATTGATAGGGGGGTGAGCAAGCCAACAGCCCCGGCTGGATATGGGCGAAACTGACTTGCGTTGGCGGTGTTTCATTGCAGTTTCAATATTTTATATTTTGTTGTTGTTACACCCGTCTGGGAGGTTTCTATCAAATCCAGGATGTCTCGTGGAATCTCAGAGAGTTGCAGCCGTGGTGTGCGAGGGCTTTAGTAGCGTCTTCGGTGACCCCGGGGTCAGATTTGACATTGTCAGGAGCTTGTTTCAGTTTGGGATTCAAAATTGAGGTCCTCGGGACATGGGATAAAAAAGAGAGCGAGGATGGGGGTCGAGGAAAAAAAAAAATCAATGGCCCTATCTTTGCCGGGTGATAATTCAATGCGATGCCAAAGAAAATCGACCGCTAAAACCCACAGATAGCATTTGTAGCTGCCCCGTATGTGAAACAGCTGTGTGTTTTTAAGATGTTTGAAGAGCTTGATAGCTGTTAAGAGGGCACTATTTCACTCGGCAAATGTCATATCAAGTATCGAGCCAAAAGACACGTTAGCCATTCGCTTATTGTTTTTCCTATGTGCTGTGTGGGTGTGTGTGTGTTTGGGGGGAGCGGTGGTGCCGCCGTTAGCGCGGTGCTAATCGATACGCTACGAACCTGGCGACCAAAGTTCGTATTCTTTGGGTCTTTCGGTAAAGTCACGTAGATAGGTTCAAAGTAAATAACAAAAAATAACAAAAAACTACCACGTTTCGATCGCAACACAAGCGTCCATCATCCTGATGACGAACGCTTGTGTTGCGATTGAAACGTCGTAGTTTTTTGTTATTTTCTTTAAACCTATCGATGTGACTTCACCGAGAGAACCAAAGAATATGAATTCCTGCAGTCACGAAAGCTTTTAAGTCAAGACCAAAGTTCGATTACCACTCACGGCCAACACCTGTGACGATTATCTGAACCGGTCCTGGGCCTCCGTTAGGTTGACTGAGCCTCCCCTAGTTCGACTAAGCCTCAAATGAGTACCTGCTGTCGTGTGTTATCGCCACGAGGGAGACAAAGGCGACCGGGCGTAATGCTGGACACCCACCCCCTCGAGTGCCGTGTAGGCCTTCATAGGTGCTCACCAACAGCACTTGCCCCAAATGTCTATCGCAATTATACGGGGATCTGTTTTGTCTTTGTTTATATACTCGAGCTTCGTTTGCCTATTTTACCATCTGGAACGATGAGTGCCCTGAGAGCGCTTGTGACCGACACAGGTTGAGCGGAGGATTTAAATCCTCCTCATCAGGCAATGAAATAGGGCCTAAAATATACAAGCGATTTCAATTTTTTGATTCGTGGCCGTGGATAACATCAGTAACTAGTGCTAGTTTGACCACTCCTAGGCCTCTCTTTCACTAACCTGCATTGACCAGCACGGTGAAGTATGGTCAAACAACCATCCTGTAATGACCGGGAGGGGATGGGGAGGCCTTCATCTAGCAGCGGATTTGCAAAGAGCTGAAGAAGACGTAATGTTTTTGCGCAATAGTGTTCAAATTGGAGTTTTGAGAGTAGTTTTCTGGACTTTATTCCATATTTTTTTTACTTTAGGTTGGCAAAACGTCACATGGGCAGAGAGTGCATTTTTTAAAGACGTCAAATATGCACCGGCAACAAAAGGGAATTGAGTGCTTGAGAAGAGCGTGACATTACGTTTTTCATTTTTCGACCAGAATAAAATTTGACCAAGCGGCAAAAAGGAATCTTTAAAGAGCAAAAAGCTGGCTTGTGAAAACTCATCGCAGCGTAAATGTCAGCATATTATTTCATTGTTTCCCTTTAATTTAACCGACCCCCCCCCCCCCCGCTGTCCACCCCTTACGAGAAAAGTCCTGCTGGCAAAAGTAAAATTGTGCATCCGTCGCTCAGCGGCGCCAACCTCAAAATCATCGTTTTCGGCACGGATCGCCCATTGTTCACCTCCAACATTATCATCCATTGCAGAGATAGTGTCCAAAAATGTGATGTTCATCATCAAAGGATTATATATAATGGGATGATCGGAACGTGTTCGTCGTATGCTTAGGTTTGTTTGTTTTCTTAACTGGAAAGCTTGAGTGATCTTCGAGAGCAAATTGTAGAAGCATTTGAAACAATTATGGCGTGGGATTTTCGTTCAGCATCATCATCATCATCGTCGCCATCAAAAGCGCTTTAGGTATCCCTGGCATTTTTACAGCGCAAGGCTGAGTTTCACAGACGAGTGTAGTCTGCCAGCACGGGGTGATGTTGCTTTGTGGTTTTACCCATGGGCGGAGTTTACTGACCTAAACTGGACACCTTCATTAATTTATTTTCAGTATCTTACAAGTAAGATAACAGATTATTCATTAATTATATGAACCCGCGATTCCGAATGTGAGGGAAAAAGCGAACCCCTGCTCACAAATATAGAAATGAAACTCCGCTTATGATGTTACCCAATTAAGTAATTTGTTACTCAAAGTTTAGTTTTTTTTACCAATTTTTACAAATGTAGGCCGTGACGCCGACACGCTTGGCCTGCTGTTCTTTTTTTTGCTCGAACGACATCGCGGCATCCTTTTGGCGTCCGCCGTGAAGCAGACGGCACTTGGTGCTTCGTGGGCAATCTGCCCGCAGCAAGAAGCGAACGTGCGAGCTCTCCGCGCGGCGCGCGAGGCCTCACAGGCCACGACGGTGGACTATGTGGAGCTCCAAAGGGATGACAGCCGTGCAGCGTTACCCCCACACGACAAAGCACGCGTGGTTTTATCACCCGAGCTCAGACCGCTGTCCATAATTCTTCAATAATAGGCGATACCTTCACGGGCACGCCGTGCAATCATCCGACGTGTGATATATTTGCGACTTCGGCTGGTAACTCCTGCAACGGGGTTCGTCAGGAACGTGCATAGTTTGTCTGTGCGCGTGATACACTGCGTTGGCGTCTCGGAACTTTCTTGAGCATTGCCTGGGTGGCCCGGCAGCAGAGACCACCGGCACGGTCTTCAGTTCCACGCGCGTCAAGGACGATTGGCCAGCTGCCCTGCACGCTGGGTCGTTTTGCAGCGCACGACGCCGTGCGGTTTCCTGCTGTATGCTCTCTGCATTTTCACCACGCGACGATAACTCACGGTCATAATTGAATGTAAACCAATTTGTGGGCATCAATAAAAGCAGCAGGGTGGCTAATGAACTTTTGACCGATTCTCAGCGTCGCACACAATGTATTGAAGCCCTCGGTTCATTTCACCTCGCTCGTGCTCTTCCCGTAATCATAATGGCTATTTGCATACACACCCATGTAAGATGTTGCCCTTCCCTCGCACCTCCGATTAGCACGGTTGGCTACGTACGGTGCAAAAGACGTTCATCATACGTACATGGTCATTTGAACGATCCAGCCCATTTCATCTACGTTAAAGTGTTAAAAGTAATATCCTCTACGAATGCCTCGAGTCATTTCCAGACATTGTTTTTTTAATACTTATTTTTCAGTATTTTCACAGCTGTTTTTCAATATATATAGAATTATAAGAGGTAAATATGGATGGGGAACAAACGCAAAGCAGTGACAGCACAGTGACTGTTAAGGAAAGGAAGTGGAATTGGGCAGGACTCCCCGCTAGATGGGATGAGGGCCAGTGGTTCAGACAGGCGATGGAATAGCAGCCAAAGCAGAGAAACACATTTAGAGAACGTCTGCTGTGGAGATGGAGCGATGACATGTGTGTTTGTGCAGGAGCGAGATGGATTGTGTGACATAGCAAGACCATGATAGATGGAGATAGTTTGGGGAAGCCTTCATCTCGCTCTAGATAGATCATTGCCGTTGATAACCTCCAATGTTTTTTTTTCTCTCGATCGTCCATTTATATTGAGTTCAAAACGTTATTTTAAACGGTGATATTTTGACGAAAGAAACAGTCGTAGTCACAATTTATCTCCTTTTGTAGACGAGCAATCAGGCATTCCTAACACGCTCTGGCTTCTCTGAGCCAGTGATGGCGAAGTCGACATTTCCACGGTCGGGGCCAGCAGTATCTCTGCACGTCAACCAATTTTACCTTCCGACAAAATGTCAACTCGTGACCGGGATTTGAACTCGCGGCCTTCCGCTCGCGAGACGATAGTGGCGACGTCCGCTCCGCCAGTCAGCCGGACGATTTTTTTTTTGATCAGTAAGATGTTGACGCGTGTATATTTTGTTAGATCCAGCTCTAGGGCAAGAGCATCAGCTGCAGAGCTCCGTCAAGGCAGGCATAGCAGGGGCTCTTAAGGGCGGTCGTATATTCATCGCAGGGAGGACGTTGCACAGTGGAGGATTAACTGGGCGGCTGTGGATCCGTTAATGCCCTCCACAGCTCAATAAAATATACCGGGGAGAGTGCGCGCAGAAGAATTCCCCTTGGGAGGGATGTTGCTACACAGCTTCCTGAACAATGGAACTACTGAGCCAGTAGCCCGTGTAAATTTTTGTTACACTGATAATTAGGTTATGCTATAGCATCAAAAGATGAAATTATATCCGCCATTTAGCCTAATAGGCTGTTATTGTGTAATTAAATTTCCACAGTTTATCCCTGCTCGAATGCTGCAATGAGCGCTGGGGCAGCACTCATTTTTGTTGATAACACTGTGGTCTTAAAGGGAAATTGACGTAAACTAAAACAGTATCATAGCGCCGACATTACGTGCTATGAAGAAGGGTCATTGGCCTAAACAATGCCGATATATATTTATTTGACAGTATTTTTGATAAACGAGTTGAGTTATTTTTGCACATGTGCTTGGGCACCACTGCAGTATCATAAAATAATTTGTAGAATGTTTCGTTCGGTGGCTCAGACGCAATTGTGGATCTTCAACATCACCACAGTAGGACTGTTGTGTCGTTAGCCGAGTCACTTTTCAGGCCAGCAGGATGCATTATGAGGCCGTGTGGCCAAGCACCACAGCCTTGCCGGCCGCCTTTGTCTCCCAAGTGGCGCGCCTTTGTCTCCCAAGTGGTGCTGTTGATAGATGGCACCGGTCAATTCATGCCGAGTCAAACTACCCGAGGGCACAGGCCAGGTTCCGATTCCCTCCGTCAGTGGTGACTGCTACACTTATGCAAAATATTGAATGCAATGTATGCGCACGTACGCACACTCACGTGTGCGCGTGGGGATTTGCCTGCAGACCGTGCACTATTGTGCGCATGATCATTTACAGCAGCAACATTTCTACTTCTTATAAATGAGTGGGAAGTCCGCTGAGATTGGACGCTAATAAATTACTTAGAGATGCCTCAAGGGTATCTTGTCACTGCCTTCCACTCCCCTCTTAAGCCCCCCCCCCCCCGCATGCACTCCTCCCCAATGGCACCTGCTGAACCATTGTACGATTTTTAAAACAATTCACATATCTCGCATCAGGACATTGAAATTGGTGGAGCGGATAAGCAATTATTGGGTCAAAGGTGGAATAATTTTTATCGTAATTTTGGCCACGTTCGTGTGAGCTGTACTTCGGAGGCGTTCGACTGACACCTCGTACCAATGAATCGCCGACGTACGCAGCATTTACGAAGGAGAGGAAACAAATGCCTGGTTGACGATGTAGAAAACCTTCGTTGTTCCGATTTCAATTCTGTACCGGGCTCTGCCGTGCTTCCCGCTGAGGGTAGGGGGGAGAAAGAGTTGAAGATGACGACGGCACACGGCATTCGTAGCCGCCACCGCTTTGGCAGAGATTGCGCTCTCCTTCCCCCCCCCCCCTCTTAATGCGCAGCGAGGAATTAGCGGCAGCGCCGTGGGCTCGTGAAAAGAAGGAAGAAACCAGTCGGATTGAAATTTAGTGATGAAAAGTCAACGACACGGCCTTCCGAGTACATTTAGTTTTACGGGCGTTGTTCGACGATGCTCCATGCAAACTTCTGCCAGCTGGCCTCGGCGGAGGCTCTCACTATCGTAAGTCTTTCATTGCGTTTTTTTCCCTGCCTTAATTAAAACTGCAACACATGTACTACGTGAGCTGTTCAACACGTAATTTGGGAGTGTTATCAAAACTCAAGTAATGCAGGGATTTTTTCCTTTTTCTTACGATTAGTTAATGACTCCCTTGGTATATTTCAAGAAAACGTGCCATGTGTTTTTTTAGATTGTTAGTCGGCAACTAAAATCTCTAATTCAACAGGTAAATTTGAATCAATGGGATCTTAAGGTGCATTGAAGCTTTCTGTGGACTAAACGTCTCTCAATCGTAATATTGACCTTTTATTTATCCAGAAGAGCTTCGTCGAGTCATTTTCACGAGGCTGCTACTACCGCCGCATGGGAGGTTGCTGCTGTGGTGAATCGCACCGAAATTGGCAATCCAGGGGTCGCCGTTTTGATCTCCCCGTGCGGCAGTTGAGATTATCGTGAAAGTTCCCTCAACCGACCAATCGGTGTTTGTTTGCTACGCGGAAATCCCCCCACTTTTGCCTCCCCTCACCTCCCCCACAGCAGCCCATTTAAATAGCTACGCCACAGTCAGTCGATCAGCAAGGTCGCATGTGGTTGAGTAAAGTGTGGGTACTCCTACCAAACCTTACCAAGATAGCATGGAAGAGTAGGTCAAATAGCCTCTAGCGCAGCGGTGGGCAACCTACGGGCCGCAGGCTGTATGCATCCCGTGGAGCCCCCCTCGTGGTGGCCTAGTCTGAGTGTGTCCAGGGCGATGCGTGGGGTCGTGCTTAGTGCACAAGCACGATGCCAAGATTGCGGCCCACTGAGACGAAGGAGGGACGCTCCTGTGGCCCACGAACCACTCCTATGTTGCTCCATCTCCGCTCTAGCGGGTTCTCCCTCGAGCCCCCTCCAGAAGAGGCCCTTCCACCAGCAGCAGCGTGAGCAAGAATTTGCAAGGCTGCACCTTCAGTTGTTTTTACCTGTGTAGTGGCGTAACGCGCGGGGTTAGCAAAGGTGACACTGGAGTGACGTGGTAGCAATTCGGGGGCGGGGCAGGGATGGAGAGGGAGCGACTGAGGTCGTGCAGGTGCAAGCGTGGGGACGTGGATTAGGCGGCGGAGAGGCGGCGGAAATTATGGGGCGAAGCATCGACTGAGCGGGTGCATTTGGGGACGAGCAGGTGTGAGCGTTGGGGCACGGGGTCGGTGCCAGAGAGGCGGGGAGATGGAGGGATGATTGGGGGATAGCGCGTGCAGGAGACGCCGTGGAAGTGGGTAAGTGAGGACTCCAAATGAGGAGGGATATATCAGAGGGTGTGCGGAGCAGTACGGAGAGTTGGTGCTCAAGGGATGAAGGACACAAGAGTCGGGGAGAAGACGCCTAGGACCTCGCCCTCCTCACCCCGTCCTGCCCGGCAGTGTTGGCTGATCCCCTGCTGGGGACAGGGACGAGGACGAAGGCGTGAGGCAAGCAGGACAGGGTAGCGGAGTAGAGTGAGAGAGTGAGAGAGGTAGCGGAGTAGAGAGTGAGAGAGGTAGCGGAGTAGAGAGTGAGAGAGAGAGCGCGGGGGAGACAGGGTGGTTACCGTGCACGAGGTGCGTGGAGGTGAGTGGGGGGATGTCGGGGAGTTTGGAACAAGGGTGTGTGTGTGTTAGTGTAAGTGAGGAGCATCCACACTGGATGGCAAGGTAAATGAAGTGACACAGGTGAATAGTTAAGAGTGTCCGTGCGAGTACAACGCTACACCTGTATGGAGATGTTTATTTGCAGCTCCATGAAGCGGCGCTTGGCGTTTCTTGGTGACAAAGTATCTCCACGCTCAAACGAGGATTGGGCGGTACTCGGCTTCCACGAGTGCCCACGATGGAAATTCCACATTCTCATCGCGGGGGCCCAGCTATTCACCAAAACTTTACCAAAAAACCGTTCATGAGCGCTCACATGTCAAACGTTCCAATTGAATTTGGCGTCTCTCGTGGCGTCGGCTGCTGGCACGTACAGCTGGAAACAGCTCTAGCGCTGCGTGAATTGCATTAGCAAGTGCCACGCTGCGTGCCGCAGGAATGCCTGTGGAATCCAGACACAGCGAGCCCCTTGTCCGCGCCAGCGACGTTGAACCAAACCAGGCAGCAGCCCCAGTAACGGGTGGGTCGCGCTCAACCTCCAGCTCGCAGCCTGATTGGCTCCCGCCTCTGAATTAATGTAACGTGGCCCAAGAGGGCCCTGAAGTAGTGAGCGTGAAATATGATCTTGTCCGAATGGCGTGCACAATTAAGGCCAACGTAGGAGTCACGGACACTGCCTAGGGCACTTAACCCTTGGCCCGCCTGACCCTCGGATTCCTGGGTTGATGTGGCTTTGTTAGGAGGCAGCTTGCCTCTTGTTTATAACGAGTCAAATGTGCACTCTCTGGTGTGCTTTCTGGTTGTGCCGGGTGCTCTTTGGCACGATGTCCGACGTTTCACTCCACATGCTGGGAGCACGTGGAGAAGCTCCCGGCACGTTGAGCGAAACGTCGGACATCGTGCTGAGCAACGCCTGGTACGAGCCGGAAGCACATCGGAGTGCTGTACAGCATAAGCAAGACAACCTACGCAGTCGTTACAATGTGCACTGCTTCTGAGTACAATCGCACACAGATAGCGCTCTCAGAATTCAAATATCTGCCAAGAAAAAGAACATGCGGTGGTGTTCATCTCTGTCGGTGGTCTAAAGGCAGTGGGGAATTTTTTGCTCATTACTATGACAGGGACGAGTCTACACAAAGGACAAAGGCTGTCAAACATGGATCGGGCCAAACGTCCCAGCATGTGTGCCTCCTGATAAGATTCAGAAGAAGAATATTTATTTATACTCGAGGAATCCGATGAGCTGTAAAGCTCTTTTTCACAGATATCCAGTCGGGGCAGGTCAGAATGTTACAGCGACAAACAATAAAACAAGACGATAGCAGTGCAGAGTATAGGAAAGGTAAGAAAATCACAAAAAATACAAACAAAACGCAACTATTTTATTTTATTTTGCCAGGCAAAGCCAACGGAGCTATTTGCTTCTTTTCTAGAAGCGACCTGGCCACAAATGATAGCTCAACAAAGTGGCGCGTCATGTGGAAATTTATAGCGGCCGAGTAATCTAAATAAGAATCTTGCAGCTCAGTGAGGCTTTATTGGACATGCAAAGGGAATTCTTGTTTGTTCTCCACCATAGTAATCCTACATCATTGCCATTTCAGTCCGATACATTTTATTTTTAGATGCGTATGGAAGTAAATTCAAATTATTTGGTTTTCTCCCCTGCGATGTATTCCCCGTGGGTCTTCTGTTTGCGAGATATATTCTTTCTGTTTTGGCACCAACCTGGTTATAAATGAACACTGTGCTCAATATATTCATTCACGTAACTAACTTATAGCCATTTGTCAATCCACCGCTGGATGAAAGCCTCTGTACGTGGAGTCAGTCGTGAGGGTTGTTCAGTCTTACTTCACCACTTTGGTCAATGCGAATTGGTGAAGGGGGGGGTGGTAAGGATGAGTGCGGACATCAATCATCACTGATGTCGGCCGTAGTAGTTTGGAATTAGACGCAGGTCGCTGGGTTCATAGCGTAGTGCTGCTGATCACTGCGCTGCCACACCCTATTAATTTATTTATCCATAAACGTTGTGTTTATTCAGCTAATTTACTTGTACTGACTTCTTTGTATTTTCGCGTGAAGCGTTGTGACAGCAGCTGGAATTAATTTCGGAAAGAAAAATCCTTGTGCATCTATTATTATTCAAGTTCAATATGATGTTGGAATTTTAAACGACAAATGGCCGACCGTATCACGGAGCCCTTTAAGTGGTGCTAAAGTGATAGGGTGCTTGACTTTAAGTAGCCTTGCATCATCTTAATGTGACATTTACACGTTTGTCTACTTGTTTGTCCTTGATTATGGAAAACATTATGACATTCAGTTGAACACGTAGGCTTTCGCGACCAATATTATTCACAATAAAGGTAAAAAAAAAAGATGCCATTCATAGAATTTTAGCTAAGAATTATAAAATGTGTAATTTGCCTAATAATTCCTGACATCACTCCACATAGGTTACTCATTCAAGGCTGAGTCGCTCTTCAGGGGTCTGGGGGGGGGGGGCAGCACAGGTCCAGACATGAATTTTGGCAGGGAATTGAACTCAGGTCTCCCTGGGTTTATAGAATGGTATCCTAACCGCTGTGTCGCACGCACACATAATAACTTATCCTCTGTTTCCTTGGCAGTACTAAATGCTCTTTCTGTGTTCATGAAATACTGCGTCAGAATTTTTCAATAACTGGTGACAGATGGAAATCATCAATGGATTGCTGAGAAATAAACCGAGTGTGTCATTGTTGGCTATCAGGCCATCACGAGGATCTAGGGTGGATAAAATGCCTCCTGCGTTCAGCGTGAGCTATGATTTCCTCTTAATGTTCAGTAAGAAGTGAAAGGTAGAGGTGCAGTCCTGCAATTGCTTTCTCCGCGCCACTGCCGACTGAAAGGGCCTCCTCCAGAGGAAGTTCTCGACAGCCCATCGAGAGAGAATTTGGCCTACTCTTCCATGCTGGCCAGACATCTTGGAAAGGGGTGGGATTCACCACACTTTACCCCACCACGTGAGACCTGCCGATCGACGTCCATGCTGCTGGCTGGATAGAGGCTGGGGGGACTTTTTAAAATTAAAACGCCCATTGATTAAACCGTCGCACAGGGAGATCAAATTGAACCGGTGACCTCTGGATCACAAGTCCAGTGTGCTAACCATTACACCACTGTGGCAGCTGCAGCAGCATTCCCCATTGTTGAGTAGTAAACACCTTGCTCGACAATGGAAGGTTACGCCGGCTCTTTGTATCAACTCCTTCGTGTGAGTGGAAGAGAGCAGTCGATCCATACAATGAGACCTGCCAAAAATTGCTTGAAGATAATACTGCCTTTTCCCCCCCATACGCTATGCAGCTCGATACACTCCCTTGCCTAAATCATGCTGGGGGGTTGAAATAAAGATTTGAAAAGAACAAAATAAGATGCAGTGAATAATTGCAACAACAAAAACAAACCTGTCACCGCTAAGTAGGATTACACTCCTGTTCGCTAGGCCAGACTGGTTTGTAGTATTTTTTTCGGGAGAGTGATGTGCAGCCTCTCGTGACTTTATGGCATTCGCCTCGATGGTCTGATCGCCTTAAATGTGCATCTCTGATGGGGATCGATGTCCAGCACAGACACACGTTGATATTCCCAGCCACGGTCAGGGAGTGGGCTTCCGACTGTACACGTCTCTTATAAACCTTGGTTTCACCATGCATACAAACAAAAATACAGAGACATAGCCTACATCAGCTGTTGGGGGAGGGTGCTGTCAGTGAGAACCAATGAAGGCCTGCACTGCGAACGACGGGGTGGTGTGGCCAGCACCATGCTTGTATCTCCTCTGTCGTCTCAGTGCTGATGTTTACATCTAACAACTAAATACTAGTTTCAAGATGAGTCTACCTTGGGGAGGCCTATGACTGGGTTAATACGTTTTCCGCTGGTGTTAGCCATGAGTGGCATGCGAATCCAGCTGGCTTAGGGGCACAGTGCGCTAACAACTACACTACCACTCCCGGAACAAAGACAAGGATCCCCCGTGTAGCCTGTAACAGACTGTTGGGGCAAGTGCTGTTAGCGAGCAGCACCTATGAAGGCTGGCACGGTGACGCAAGAGGGGGTGGGTTTCCAGCACCACAGTTGACCGCCTCTGCGCTGTGGCCGCGATAACCGGGTGGTGAGTCGTGGGACCTCCCTTGCCAGTATCAAATTATAACAATATGTTTCACCATTTCTGGCAATAGAAAACAGGTGTTAAGATCTTCTTGGTTTTTACACGTAGAATGGAAATAATAAAATAATAAAAATAAAACATAATAAAATAATTCTCACGACGTTTCGGCCACAACGCAAGCAGCCGTCCTCAGGTGGAGAACAGGTCTGTCGAGAAGACAGAGTCTGAATGACACGCCCCAGGCTTGGAGCGACTGGGATACTCAACCGAAACGTTTAGCAAGGAATCATGTCTTGCATCAACCACACATACTTGTGATGAACATGCAAAGAAACATGCTCTGATTGATCCACACCAGAGACGGCTTTCATTAGAGCCTAGTCTCAAACAGCGTTAGATCAGAGGACATTGAAAGACAATGCAGCATATACTACCAGCACAGCATGCTTTTTTGTTTGCATGTTCACCACAAGTATTCGTGGTAAATACAAACCATGATTCATATTCTTAGGTACGTGACTTTACCGAAAAAACCTAAGAATATGAATCCTTGCAGTCACGAAAGCTTCAAATCTAGGAGCCATGATTCCTTATAAAACGTTTCAGTTTGCTGTTTTAACATCTTGATGCAACTGCTTTGTTTCTAGCAATGGTAAAACCTATTCTCATACGTGTGGTGAGTGTTACACGCCCGGCCGTTTCACGTCCGAGTACAGGAGCGGGGGGGCCGCTCATTTAGCGCGAGGTGCCGGTGTGAGGAATCGTGCGTTTTTGTGTTGCCACCGCTTATCTGCGGGGGGGGGGGGGGCGGGGGGGGATAAGTTCTGGCCCCAGGCATGCGTGGTCGGGTGAATTGGCTGCCTTGGCACGTGTGGCTGCCCAGATTTCGTATTTTGCACGCGCCTCGGGCGCTGCGGCCGTCAGCGTCTTGCGTGGCGCGGGTTACTCTGCGAGAATTGTGCGTGGGATCCTACGAGAATTGTGCTTTCACGACCGCGACGAAATCACCCAGCATGCACCCCACCGTGTCGCCATATTTCGAGAAGCCGTGTGGGGTTGAGCCTGGATTGCGCTCGGATGTGGCGATCACTGCGCAGGCTGTGGCGGGCGGCTTCGGGGCTGTGGGGTGAGCAGCAGAGGGCAGTCGAGCAAACTCCATCGTTGTACTCTACTTTTATGTTCCCACGTCTACGATTCCTTGACTTTACCAACCAGCACAGGCGAACGTGGTGGACTCTGGTAAAATCACCACCTCGACCTGCGCGTGGATTGACAAAGGGCTGTACCTGTGTATTTATGGAATTGTGCGTGATAGACGTTGGTTGTCCTAAGCCAATGAGGAAATGCAATGTTTGAGCAGATCAGTTGTGAATGGACTACACAGTCCGTCTTGGATGAGATTGGTGATTGAGACGGAGATGATTTCTGCGTCGTACAGCTCAGAGAGCCGGATAAGCTTTCGAGCCTGTTTATGCAAAAGGCATGTGGGGAGGGGGGGGGGTGTTGGGCATTGCATGGCGCAGGATAGGCCAAACGACTGCAAAATGTTGGTGAAGGACGTGGTGGGAAATCACTGTCGACGTGATCAGGAAAAAGTGGCTGCGATAGGTGGAACGTGTCTACATCGGAATCCTCAGAATATGTATTCATCCCGGAGGAATCCGATGAGCTATAAAGCTCTTTCACAGATGTCCAGGAGCACAGGATGAAGGAGGGCAGGTTACAGAGAGCCCATGCAGTGGCACGCAGGGCTGTGGCGACCAAGGTGTAGACGTGAAGCCAAATGGTGGCGATGGACCGCCAGAGCCGACCCTTGAAATACGTAACGATTGTGTGACGAGGGGAGAAGCCTAGGGGTTCCTTGAAGGGGAATGTCACCCGAATAGCCTAAAGTCAGACGATGGTCGTAGTGAGACCGCGAGCGCTGACCTTGGAGAACGGGCGGAGGGTGACCTTTCGACGGCCGTTCGATCTATCAGGGAGGACAGAACGGATAGCGAGGGATGGCGAGATTGTAAGCATCGGCCACGTTGACCCTCACTGGCCTTGACACGTGCTTTTTTTTTACTTTGGAGGAAAAGCCAATAACGTTCAAATGTAATCCACATCATTGGATCCGATGAACATTGATTAACGTACGATGCATAGAACAGGAAAAAAAAAACTGTACCACTGCCAAGTTAGTTTGTGCATTTTCCATTTGGTAACATTCATTCGTTTGAGCGGGGAGGCACTCGGACATGGCTTCGCCTCGCATCCAATCAGCTGAGGGTTAAATCCTCTCTTTCGTCTCGAGCGGGGAAGCGCATCTATTTATTTATTTATTTCCTGCAATCCGTTAGGGTGCCGCTGTGGTGGAGTGGTTTGTGACACCCACCGAGGAAGGTCAGGATAATTGTGCCGATTCCTTGCCAGCTTCCCCCCCCCTCCCCAACGTGGATTTATAATGGCGAGAAATCTGCTGCCGAGCCATCCCGAGCGGAATGGGGGGGGGGGCGATGCTGTGTCGTGTAACAGTTAGCACACTGGGCCTACAATTCAGGCCAGAGGTTGCCGATTCAATCACCCAGCACAGCAGTTGAAACAATGGAACAGTTTCTTGAATACCCCTTGCACCCCCGTCCACCCTCCCGGGGCCTCAGCAAGCCTCTGTTCACTCAGCAGTATAATGGACACACCACGATTAGTTAACGGCAGGTCACGCGTAGTGGGGTAGAATGAGGGACTCCCCAGCTATTCGAAGGCGTCTGGCCGGCACGGAAGAGTGCGGTCAAAAACCTCTCCGGAGGGGTTTCTCCAGAGCTCCCTCTCGAGTGGAGGACCTTTCGCCAGCAGTCACTCGAGCAAGCACTTGCGGAGCTGCACCTTTACCTGCACTTGCCGCCGCAACCTCCGATGAGCGCGGTTGGCTACGCACGGTGTGCGAAAGAAGTTCAACGTATATACGTACTTGCACCTAAACGGTCTTGCTGCCCTGTATTTATAAACCATGGGCCTCTGAGGACGTACAATACTGCATAAGAGACACAGTGTTCAGGCTACAGTCGGTCAGACACAGCAATCCTCAAGCCCGGCTGACAAGGGTGTGGTGAGGGCTGTTGTTATCTTAGGGCTGACTACCACTGCTAACACATGAGGTCCATTAGCCACGGGCAGAGGAGGGAATGTGAGAAATAATAAAACACAAATCCAGCACGGGTTGCTTGGCACGCTCGAATTTATAACTGGGGCGCCGCCGCCGCCGCGTGTGAAACGTCACAGATGCGGTGACCTACACTGTCCGTGTCTTTAGCCCAGCGACCGCAAATGTTGATGCTGGCAACCATATCCACTGTGATTTGCACTTCCTCCTGATCGTAAACAGTCACAGAGGCGGCTGAATATCACGCGACAAACAGGTTTTTCCCTGTTGATACGCGTTTTAAAACATTTGTTTCTGGCTGATTTTTTCGGGTAATATCTTTGTATTTTCGACAACGTGTTTTGCATCTGTATATTGGAGAAGTTTTTATGATTATTACCTGCCTATGTGGTTATGTTAATCTAAATGGGAAGACTTGAAGTATAGCAAAGCCTTGGTCTCAAACTGCTTGCCAATGACTACACAAAACCACCCGTGCAAAATTGCAGCATTTCGAGAAGTGACATTTTTTTTGGGTTCGATTGTCATTCGGCAGTGGCAGCTTGCGGACGAAAGCTGCCAGCGAGAATATCATCATCGCTTGCAGCTGGGGTTGGCAAGAAAGGGAGGCACGTTGAAGAGATCCCAAAGGTTTCTCTGCGATGTCACTCTACGGGGCTGTTGCTTGACGAGGTGCGAGAGTTCCAAATGACATTTCCTCCATGTCGTGGCACGAGGCCAACAGCGCAGCTGGATAAAATCGTAGAGAGGCATTGAGCAAATAAATATTAAATCTCGAAAAATGGCTATTTTTGAACAGTCGCAAATCACGAAAAACATACTCTTTGGTTCTTTCGGTAAAGTCACGTAGTTAGAAATAAAATGAAATGAAACAAAACATTTGATTTTGAACTACGTGAGTGGATTCCTGCAGTCACGAAAGCTTCAAATCACAAAAAACTTACACGAGGCTCACGAACAGAACGTAATAAAAATGTAACCGGAAAAAAAATCGTCGCTAGACAATTTTACTCGTTTTTGTACAGCTCGCTGGACTTGCTATCCAGAGGTAGCAGCTTCGATCTCCTGGTGCGGCACTTGAAGCAATATGTGCAGGTTTCTTAAATCGCGTTCCGTCTCTGGCCGCCCAGCAAGCGTGGTGGGCACGCCACTGTGGAGCGGTAGGTCGTTTCCATCTCCTCCCCGAGCTATCTGCCACGCGCTGGATTAGTTTTGAATAAAAAATGCCTACCTTAGAGCTCCCTCTCGTGAAGGCCCTTTTGGCAGCAGTGGTGTGAGCAAGCAGTTGCAGGGCTGCACCTTTATTGCTGAGTAAAAGTCAAGTCTGAGTGTCTCCTGGCTCATATGAGCATTGGCATATTTCTCTCCTTCAGTAAGACAGTGGTCAAAATAGATAATTTTTATAGCGAGGATGAGTATTTCTGCCAAATAGCCACTCTAAGTGTCCCACAAAGTGGCACTCGTTTTATCAGCCCCATATGGGCGATAGACCCGAATCGACTGTGAATAGGGATTTGAACTCGCGACTTTCCAAGTGCGCGTCATGGTGCATCGAATCATCTCCCGCACCACCACCTCGCTGGATGACAGCGCTCGTCCTTCGTGCTCCATCATTCCGAAGCATATCTCGCGCGTGTATCTCTGACCGTGGCGTGCGAGGTGCGTCCTTGCGTGGGTGACCCCGCGCGTGCGCGCGTGACCATAAACCCTGTCCGTGCGCCTCCCCCTCTCACCGCCGAAATTAAATAGCGCTCCCCGTTCCGTCCACCCATCCACCCGATCCTTGCGGCTGGCCCTTATTGTTTGTGCTGCCCCCCCCCCCGCATCAAGGCTGTGCCCAAGGCTACGCGGCCAAAAACCGTCCTGCCGTTCTCTGCCCGCGCAGCCGCCTGCGTCTCTCCCCCCCCCACCCGCAGTTCCCAGCGCGGCGCGTCCATTCCTTCCTCTCCCGCCTCCGCCAGATCGATAAGAACGCGTGCGGCGAGCCGCGCCGCGCCTAACAAATTAGATTTTGGCCGCTCGCTTTGGTGGGTAACTGAACGCTTGTCGGAGGCTGCAGCCGTCTGACCGCCGCCGTGTGCGCAGGAAGCAGGTCTGATTAGGCCTGCGGGCGGACGACATCGAAAAAACAAAATGCCACGGAAGGCGGCCCCCACCGTCGCAAGTCGAGCAAGGCATTGGTGCGCTGCGCACAATGCATTGCGAGGTCGCACTCATTACACACGTGCAAAGTGTTGGCCACAAGTGAACCACGATACCTTGCTGATCTCGTCAAGAAACATAGGCCATTGTCACGCGAACTCCGGTCGTCCTTGCAGTGGTTTTTTGGCGAACCGTCGAACAAAGACTGTGTCACCGCGTCGCGCGCTTTCAGGTGCTCTTCTGTGGCCGTCTGGAACGCTCCTTCCTTCCGATATTAGGAAGCCACTGACCTATACATTTAAAATCTGGATTGAAAAATCATTATGCTTTGAACAGCTTTTTGTGTTTTAGTTTGTCCTTCCCCCGCACTTCCGATTAGCATGGCTGGCTTCATATGTCAGCATGCCGTTCCTGCATTGTGGAACTGCCTTACTTATCCCATCTTCCCTAAAATGTCAACCCTCTCAAAGTAATGTCTGAGAGCTTGTGAAGTTGGGAAAGGTAAGAAACAAAAGTGGTGTTCATTTTAGTTGATGCCCAGTGAGTAGACAAAACTGTATCGGTCTCAATGAAAGACCAACCAGGCTTTTATTTGCTTACAAGCTGCTTAGCTGCAGTTATGCGTCTGGCACTGTGTAATACAATGAGCCATAGCAATCCCAACGGTACCTTGTATTATATTCTATTCATAATCCACTGCTGGATCCTGTGTCAGTCTGGAGGTTTTTTTGACTATACCTCACTGCGCATAAGGTCAGTGCGGGGTTGGTGATTTGGAATCGGCCCAGGATCAGTTTAGATACCACTCACCGCTGACGTTAGCGTGTTAACTACGGTGTCACCAACCCACTCCAATTTGTCAGAGCTTGACTCAAGTTTAGAAGCTTGTCAATGCCAACCTAAGCAAAACTTATTATCTTCATTTGTTTGTATCTTTGATGGAAGATATCGGTATGAGTAATTTTTATTTCTTATTTACCCAGGTTCCTTATGTGCACATGATCTCTGTGCGATTCATCATCCCTGCCTCTAAGCTTCTGGATAGATACATGGCTTTTAATACCCAGAAGAAGCCTCACCGTGTCTCAAGACTCTTTCTCAGGAGCTTCGTGAATTGGGATGTTTCATTATTGAGCATTAGAACATATGCCCCCTGCCATGGGATTATGGAATTTCCACTGCAACCTCCTCAGAGATGATTGTATGAGCACAGGGGCACCTTGACTTGTGACTTTGATGAAGGTTGATGTGCCAGAGTTGAAGGGTGTGTGTGTGCGCGGCATTACAGGCATAATTACAACCTCACCCGGCCAATATACTGATATATCGATAGGTGTTCACAAATCAATAGCATTTTCGAAGATAAATGTCACCGCCGTTTCTTTCATAGACAGCTAATGCACCCAATTTTGAGCTTAAACCCCAAGCAAATGCTACTCTGATAATCCAGCACAGGCAAAAGGTCTTACACTTGCCCCATGGTGCAGCTTACAGTTAATTCCGATTGGCACCATCAGGTTAGTGCAGCACGCTAAATTGCTTGATTGATGGTTTTCTACGAGGCGCACATCAATTATGGCTGCAACCACACCTCACGACCCGACCCCCAGCCACGGAAAAGGTAAAAACTGCAAAACCCAGCACATTTGTTTCTCCTGCCCGGAGAGTTTTCACATAACCTTGCTTGCGGACGTGGGGGGTCGACACTTTGCTTGCTACCATGGCACCAGTCGAGATGACCTTCACGGTATTTAGTCCTCGGGCGTCCGGTGGTGGGTGGCGGACGGTGAGCTTGCAAATCGTAAAAGCCCCGTTGAATGTCTACAAAGCCAAGCGTCTATTTGCCCGCGTAACCAATGACGCGCCCCCCCCCGACTCCATCACGCTTCCTTCCATGACAAAGTGAATCCGTGCATTCCCCGGATGTGGTTTAACCAATTCTCACAGTGGTGTTTTTTTTTCACTTGCATCGGTGTCCGCGGTGCCGAGAGCTCATCTCTCAACCATACGTCGTCGCGAAGGAGGGCCCCCATGTACACGCGCACTCGCGCGCAACGTGTACGCCGCAATCGATAAATAAATATCACAAAAGCGATTACCCAGCTGTTTGACATTACACAGCGATACCTGTTGGGATCAATCTAATTTTGTTACGACAATGCGCGTCACGGCGACTCCGTTTTACAGCGCTGCGCTTAGCCACGCCGTAGAGGCTGTTGGCCGAATGGATCCCAGCGGTTGTGGTTTTTTTGGTCTCACAGAGGGGATCCATAAAGTTTGCCTGCACCCTTTGTTGAACAAAGCCAGGGGGGACTTTCTGACTCAAAAGCAAGAGAGGCATCACAGCTGGGCAGCCCTCAATTCAGGTAGAAGGTCAAGTTCGAGTTTATTTATTTAACCAGGTGATAACTAAATCACACACTATATTCACATTTCCAAGGGTGAGCCTGGGTAACTTCTCTACCTAATTAATGTTTTGAGGGTTCGTTTTTTTTATTTATTGAACTCAGTGGGAACTCAAGAGACCAGGAAGAGTTTCATTCGCAACGGGCGACCTGTGTCACCAATAATGACAAGAGAAAGAAAAAGTACAACGATGAAGCGAAAAGAAAGCGGAGCAAAAGCAACAATGTCGAATAAGGGATTTTAAATAGTGCACAATTATAAATAAACGTTAAATAATAATTTCCTGTAGCGCAAGTCGCCCTGGGGTCGATTGCGTTTTTGCTCCACCTGTTATTATGTGGTCACTGTCTCCTATTCACCGCCTGAATGTGATTCCATCAATAGGCGCACCACAGAGGTGCAGGTCCGTGTTGGCCTGTTGTGAAAACATCCTCGGCAAAAATATTTGTAACTCGTTTCTATCGGTAGCCGTTTCAAATTCCCTCATTAAATGAGAAAAAAAATGAGTAGGGCATTGGCATTCTGTTTGGCGCTAAAATTCCCTTGGAGCTGGTGAACATTATTTGCTCGTTGGTTAACTGCACAAGTGAGTTAGCGACACAGAGCGGGGAATTGAATTTGGCCTGTGTCTGGGTCTCGTGACTGATTAAGAATGCCAGGAGCTGACACAGTGGACAAACAAACAAGCAATTAAATAAACACGAAGCACGGACACACACGACCGCACGCGCATTCATACATACAGATGGATGTGCCTGCACACACTGCATGTAAAAAACATTTTTTTTGTTTTACCATACACACACGTGTGTACATTGAAGCAACATTGGATATTTTCATACATGTGTAATAAAAGACTTGACCACGATCTCTGGCTCAGTGTCCTTTATTCGGTCCGTACTGCGTTCCCACACGGCTGTCTCTCTTATTCTCTCTGTGCTGGTTCCGATGTCACTCCAGTCCACATCAGCAGCCCCGCTGCTGTTCTTGTCGCTCTTGCAGCCCCACAGCAGCTCCGCTGCTGTACTCTCACACAGCTCCCTTGGCTGTTCCTGCTGCAGCTCTGACAGCTTCGTGCTGTCTCGCCTTCTCGTCGCTCCTGCGACTCTTGGCAGCCACCCCGCTGCCCCTCACACACAGCCTTACTGCCTATCTCTATCTGCAGCTTTACACCTCCCAGTAGCTCCCTACTGTTCCCAGGGTTGGCTCCCGCTTCTGATGGTGCCCCCTCGGCTCGTACGCCCGCGTGGCCCCACACCTTTCCATTCACACCCCGACTGCCTTCTCCTTCCGGTTTACCCGCTTAAGGACCCCCTACCTTTCACCCACGTCACCTGGCTCCGCCTCCTCGTGACGTCACATCCGGAAGGTCGCTTTCGCCCGCATTACACCACCCTCCCCCATAGAAAAAACCCAGCCGACCTCGGCTGAACAACACCAAAGCGTAATGCGGTGAACCGACCTTCCCCCTTAAAGGACACTAAGCATGCAATATAACAACAAGAACAACACACAAGTAACATCGACGAACGTACGAAAGCATGCGATAAATACGACGGCAAGAACAAGAACAATAACAACATACAATCAACGAAACGTAAGCGATTTGGAACGAGTGCGGGTCGCCGGCCCGTCCCGGACGGTCGGCGGCCCACTTGTAGAACGGGGACGCGATGGAACACGAGAAATGACAGGGGGTAATTCCCCTGCTGCGATTGGAAGTCCACCGACATCTCGTGTCCCTGACGAATCAGTCTTGGTCGTATTCCGCGAATGCGCCTGCGGCGGGGTCGGAAGGGTCGCCGGGCCTGAAGGTCCCGCAGCCCTGGCAGGCGCCCTCCGAACAGGCCCACTCCTCCCCCGCGGTGTCACGGTCGGCCTGTCTGGAACAGGTACGACAGGCGCTCTAGCAAGATCAATGGACGCAGGCGGGGAAGAGTCAGAGTCAGCAGCAACAGACCCCGGCAAGGCAACATTGGGAGATGACGCATCACGTAGGGGAGCAACATATGGTTTCAACCGCGACGTATGAACAAACCAACGGCGAGAACCAAACTGAACGCGCGCCGACTGTGGATTGGGAACCTCAATGAGGCGCACAGGACCATGCCAAGGTTTGTGCAATTTAGGAGAGGTCCCCGGCCGCACCTGCGGGCAATGGAGCCAGGCCAGGTCTCCCACCTTCCAGGGGCACTCCCCCTCAGACCGCCGAGCATACCGCTCGTTCCGGGCCTGGGCTTTGGCCGTAGCCACGCGGGCGTTTTCCCGCGCCTCCGTAACCCGGCGAACCGTGTCCTGAATGTATTCAGGGAGTGGTTTACGAGGTCCCTTCACCCCAGTACCCAATTGCACATCCACCGGAGGCACGTTTTCCCGACCATACATAAGGTAAAACGGCGAATACCCTGTAGCCGCATGGGGCGTCATCCTGTACGCCGAAAGCACTCCGGGGATGTGCAGATCCCAATCCGATTGCTGTTCACTCACAGTATGGCAAAGCATGGCAGACAATGTCCTGTTCAGCCGCTCAACCATACCATCCGTCTGCGGATGGTATGGAGATGTCCGTATCTTCTTAGTCCCAAGGCCTGCGCACACTTCAGCCAATAATTTAGAAGAGAAATTTCGGCCCTGGTCCGTGAGGAGTCTCTCCGGCGCCCCCTTGTCCATAATGTATCCAAACAAAAAGGCGTCGGTGATGGCCGCGGCCGACTGATCGGGCAACGGCCAGGCCATCGGCCAACGGGAGAGATACTCAACCCCTACCAGCAAATATTTATTTCCCCTCGCCGATTGTGGGAAGGGTCCCAATATGTCCAGTGCCACCAATTCATTGACTCGAGACACCTGAATCGACTGGAGAGGCGGCACGTAAGGATGTTTAGGCGGCTTACGCCGGGCGCATTCAGGGCACGCGCGCACGTGCCCTACGACATCTGTCGCCATGCCGTGCCAAAAATAATGACGTTGTAACGTCAACAAGGTCTTCTGCACCCCTAAATGCAATAGTGTGTCACAATGGAGAGTTCTAATCAACTCAAATCGCAAGGACGTTGGTACCACCACACGCCAGCTTTCCTGGAACCTTTCTTGCCACATAAGCAGACCATCTCGGAGAGCGGTTCGCGGCCCCACAGCCGAACTCGGACTCCCATTGTCCCTCATAGACCGCTTCCGCATGGACAACAACGACTCGTCCATCATCTGTTCCCGAATCCAGACAGACCGCGGCAGATTCAAAACCCCATCAGTCGGTCCCGGTTCCATCGGAGTATCCGACTTCCCGACGGCCAACGAAAGCGGCTGAGGGGGGTTCAGAATCGGCGAACACCTATGCGTCCCCGACGCACATTTACAAGGGGCGCGCCCTGGTAATCTGGAAAGTGCGTCAGCGTTCGCATGGCGCACTCCCTTCCGATGTTGAATTTGGAAGGAAAATTCCTGCAGCGTGTCCAACCAACGTGCCCACTGTCCCGATGGCTGGTCCATTTTAAGTGCATATTGCAAGGCCGCATGATCCGTACGCACAATAAAAGAACGACCGTAGAGGTACGGTCGAAATTGCCGTAGGAAAAAAACAACCGCCAAAAGTTCTCTACGAGTGACACAGTAGCGTGTTTCCGCAGGCGACAAGACTCGGCTACCATACGCCACGACGCGCTCTACGCCCCCTTTAGACTGTGATAATACCGCCCCAATACCTGTGTCACTCGCGTCCGTATCAAGAATGAAAGGGCGATCAAAATCGGGATAATCCAATGTCGGGGCCGTAGCCAATAGATCACGCAGACTCCGAAAGGCCGCCTCTTCCGGCTCTCCCCAAACAAATTTCCGTCCTTTACCCGTAAGGAGATGCAAGGGCCTCGCAATCGTCGCAAACCCCGGCACAAATCTTCGGTAATACGAGGCAAATCCCAAAAACCGCCGAACATCCCCCACAGAGGCCGGAGTCGGCCAATCCCGGACACACGCCGTCTTTTCCGGATCCGTGGACACCCCCTCTGCACTCACAATGTGCCCCAAATAACGGACGGACCGTTGCAGTAGGTGGCATTTCTTTGGTTTGAATTTCAAATTGGCAGAGCGCATCCTCGTGAACACTGTCTCCAGCCGCGTTAAATGTTCCTCAAATGTGCGGCTGAACACAATAATATCGTCCAAATATATAAGACACGTCTCCCACTGCAACCCCGTCAAAACGAGCTCCATCAATCTTTGAAATGTAGCAGGGGCCGCATTCAATCCCATCGGGAGGCAGTTGAATTGAAATAACCCCTGCGGCGTACGGAATGCGGTTTTCTCCCGTGAGGACTCGTCAAGGGGAAGCTGCCAAAATCCCGAAGAGAGGTCCAGTGTGGAAAAGAACTTAGCCCCCGACAATGCGTCAAGGGAGTCGTCCATACGCGGCAGGGGGTACGCATCTGCCACCGATATCTTATTCAATTTCCGGAAATCGACACAAAATCGCAAGTTGCCATCCTTTTTCTTAACCAAGACCACAGGAGCGCCCCATGGGCTGTTAGATGGCGATATAATGTCCGCAGCCAACATGTCTTCCACCGCCCCCCGAACGTGTTCTCGCTCCGCTGGACTCATCCGATGCGAATTTAACCGAATAGGGGCAGCGTCGCCCGTCTCAATGTGATGGGAAAGCAACGATGTGCGTCCCAAATCCAAATCGTCGGAGCTGAACACATCCGAATACGTCAGCAACAATTTACGCAGCGCATCACGTTGCCCCACGGACAGGGAAGAATTTTCGTCACATAAGGTAGCGATCCAACGATTATCCGAACCCCTTGGCTCGGAAACACCAGCGACCACTCCCCGGCGATGCGGACAATCGTGCGTCGCAAACGCCGTAGTGGCATGTGCCACAACCGTACCGGCCGGAACACGGATGTTTTCCACCCCCGCATTAAGCACCTGTAAAACCGGTAATTGATCCGGCCGGACGATGGTCTGTGCCCCAACTAACGCCAATCCCGTTGTTATCGTGGCGGATGGTGACAACAAGACCCCTAATGCTCCTAGCCGATTGGGCAGGGGCTTCCGATACCGCAAGGGTATAAGCATCTGTGAACCAGGTGGGATGTCCACAGATGCGACGGACAGCGCCTGCACCTGTACGGCCGAAGCAGGTCGCCCCCAGGGCGACGGCAGAAACGAGATTCGACGGCCCCCCGGCAATTCAATACAATTCTCATTGATTTTAATCAAAATGGGCATCTTAGCCAAAAAATCCGTGCCTAGTAAGCAAGGAACCGCCAAAGATCTCGATATTAACACAACGCCCGAAGCCGACACATCCCCTATAGATATCTTAGCATCCACCTGGCCCACGATACCCATACTACCCCCGTTCGCAGCGACGCAAGACCCATAAACCGGACGCACAGCCCCCGGCGGAATGCCCAACAGATGGAAAATGACATCCGATATAATAGTCGCAGACGCTCCCGAGTCGACCAAAATGCGCACGTCCACACCTTGTATGGACCCCGGTACAGTGGACGAACCCGTAGCGGCCGCGACAACTCTCCGTGCCAATTTGCGCCACTGCGTAACTGAATGACAAGGCCCCGTCGATGGCCTTTCTTTAACAACAACAATAGGATCGCGCAACAAAGGTGGTGGGTGAGGTGTAAAGCCTTGCCGAGTGTCTGGTGCGTGCCGACATGCCTGTTTCGGAGGTTCCTTGGTCGGCTTGTCCGGTGTTGTGGGCTCCTGCTGCGGCGGACCCGGGAAGCGGGCCCAGCAATCTTTGGCGTAATGGCCCCTACGGCCGCAGCGGAAGCAATCGGCCTCGTTGCGCCGAAGCGCAGGTCTTGCATCCCGGCGGCCCCGTCCCGATGGTGTAGCGCGCGGCCCCGGCCTTCCGCGTCCCGACCATGGAGAGGAGGCAGCCGTCAGCTCCTGTGGACCCCGCTCATCCGGCACATAGATCGCCCTTGTGGGGTCCCACCCCATCGCGCCTCCTTCCTTGACGGGCCCACCCGTCCATGCCGCCACTTGCTTCCAGCGACGGAGATTAAACTGCGCATCCAGACACTTTGCTGCCGCCCGGGACGTAAGCTTCTCATGCCCACACACAGGCATGGGGATCCCCAGATCCCGAGACAGCTCCAGCATTTTTCCCAATATGAGAGGCTCGAGCAGATCCTGTGGCGTGTCAGGATATGCTGCCATGGCCAGCTCCAACACCGCACCCCTGAACGCCACGGGCGATTCTTCGGGTGCTCGTTGTCGTTGAGCGAATCGCCGATGCGCGTCGTCAGGTGGCTCATAGGCGTCGGCCATTTCCTCAAAAACTCCACATAAAGTCTTCTTCTTATCGGCCGTTATGGAGCGGAAAAATCGAACAGATTCGTCGTCCAGTAGAGTCGGCAACACTTCCAAGGCCTCCGCATCGGTCCATCTTGCTGAACGAACCGCCGCCAAAAATCGGCAGGCGAAAGCGCTCCAATCGCCCCCGATAGAGAATTCCTTAACTGTAGTAAGGTGGCGACTCCGACTCCTCTTTACGCCGTCTTCCAATGATGGTTGTTCTGGAGGCAAATTCAAAATGGCGTCGGCCCGCGGCGTGGCCAAGATGGCGGTTTGGCGCCGCGGAGCGCGCAAGATGGCGTCTTCTTGCCGCGTGGCCAATGGCGGCGGCAGGGCAGGCAACGTGGCGGCCCGTGGAGCACCTTCTCGTTCCATCGTCGTCCTTGGCGTAACGAGGTGACATAGATGCGCCAGGACGTCCTTGAGTGTCTCCAGTTGTTCTGCCACCTGTTGCCATCTTTGGTCAGCGTCCGATGTTGTTGACGGACCCGCCATCGCGCCGACATCTTCCACGCCCGTCCCCGTGCTCGCCTCAGCAGGGCTCTCCTCCACCACCCCAGCAGAATCCGTGGTCGGAGGGAATTCGTCGTCGTCGGACGAAGAAGCCGATGCTGGCGCCGGGGGAAGTTTCTTCCTTACTTGCTTAGACATGCCGTTTCACTTCTGACCCCAGTGTAATAAAAGACTTGACCACGATCTCTGGCTCAGTGTCCTTTATTCGGTCCGTACTGCGTTCCCACACGGCTGTCTCTCTTATTCTCTCTGTGCTGGTTCCGATGTCACTCCAGTCCACATCAGCAGCCCCGCTGCTGTTCTTGTCGCTCTTGCAGCCCCACAGCAGCTCCGCTGCTGTACTCTCACACAGCTCCCTTGGCTGTTCCTGCTGCAGCTCTGACAGCCTCGTGCTGTCTCGCCTTCTCGTCGCTCCTGCGACTCTTGGCAGCCACCCCGCTGCCCCTCACACACAGCCTTACTGCCTATCTCTATCTGCAGCTTTACACCTCCCAGTAGCTCCCTACTGTTCCCAGGGTTGGCTCCCGCTTCTGACGGTGCCCCCTCGGCTCGTACGCCCGCGTGGCCCCACACCTTTCCATTCACACCCCGACTGCCTTCTCCTTCCGGTTTACCCGCTTAAGGACCCCCTACCTTTCACCCACGTCACCTGGCTCCGCCTCCTCGTGACGTCACATCCGGAAGGTCGCTTTCGCCCGCATTACACATGCAGGTGTGTGAGCTCACACACATACACAAATACTTCTCATGGACACGTGCGTAAACATACACGCTCAAACACGTAGTTACCAAGTTCAGCTTTATAGAATATAGGAAGAAGTGGTGTTATTTAAAATAGTATAAATTAATTAAATTTGTCAATCCACTGCTCTGTCAGGCATGGGCGGTGTTTGACCATACTTCCCAATGCTGGTCAATGCGGGTTGGTGGAATGGATTCCCAAAAATATTTCAATTGCCACCGAGGTTGACTGTGAACGGTAATCGAACTCATGTCGCTGGTTTCATGGCGCAGAGCCCTAACAACTGCGCCATGTGAAACGCGGACCATAAAACTAGGGGGTAGTGTGGCCAGCGCCATGCCCTCTTACCTTTTACTAACCAGTATGGATGTCTACACATCGCACCAGGTACCCTGACGAGGTTCGGTCGACGTAGGAGAGGCCCAGAAGCACTTGTGTTATCTCTCGTCGGGCTGCTGGGTTTACAGCGCAGCGCGTTGCCCACGCTGCCGCTGCGCACACTGCGCGTTGGCGCACGCACGCACGCACACACAGGGCAGCATGCCTGCCAGTGTGATCTCAAACTGTGGCAGCCCAAGTGAACGACAGCTGTCGGGGGGTTCGGCTGCGGTGGAAAAAGACAAAATCGGTGGCTCTGCCTCGCTCTCGCGTGTCCTCACTTCTGCCCGCGGACCAAGAGAAATTCCACGAGGGCAATTGCACGGCCCAGCCCTGCCCCCCCCCCACCCCAGCCGCATTCAACATTTATGTTGCTGCCCGTTTATGTCATTGTGGTTGTGTGTGTGTGTGCGTGTGTGGGGAGCGGTGGTGTAACGGTTAGCGCGCTGCACTACGAACCCGGCGAACCGAGTTCGATTCCAGCTCTCGGGCAACATCAGTGACGATTATCTGAACCAGTCCTGGGCCTCCTCTAGATCGACTCAGTCTCAAATGAGTACCTGGTGTGGTGTGTAAACATCGCCACTGGGGAGACAAAGGCAGCCAGACGCGGTGTTCGCCACTCACCCCCTGGTGTGCTATGCCGGCCTTCATAGGTGCTTGCGAACAGCACTTGCCCTATCAGTCTGTTACAGGCTATATGGGGGATCTTTGTCTTTGTGTCAGTTAATGAATATTACTTATCATCATCTGTTATTAAGAAGCGGGTGATAAAGGCCCATTGTGGTAAAATTTTGTGATTCTGGATAAAAAAAAAAATGCAATCACAGTTGCCATGCACACGCCGAAAAGCCCATAATGCCAAAGTGGTCAGCAGTTGATGTTAAGAATAAATAATGCTTAGCACGTTCTTTTTTTAATTGAGCAAGGTTACTACTACTCCAAGAGCTTGGGAAAAGAGACAATTGGGAGGGAATTCAAACGTCAATCATTGGGAGGTAAAAGGCGGAGAGAGCAGTGTCTTGACGGGCACTCAGGATGCTGAACACAGTATGGATGAGACTGAAACGCAATATATTGACTCCCAGGTTCGGGAAAACTTACAGGTTAGAAAAACATGTGAGCTGCGAGAATGTATTTTTGTTGAACTTCGCTCGCACTGCACGTAGCGATCCGTGCTCATCGGAGCTTGAATTGAGGATAAAACAGTTGACATATACAACCTATATATATTTTTTATTTCGACATTGTGCACGATTGAATTGCAGACGGCTGTCTCTCATACTATTGGACAGTAGCGCCCTGTGGGCATCTGCAGGAATCAACATTTTGTTGACCGTGTTAAAGTGGGCCTCATGGTGAGCAAACTGACGACCGAGCAATCCTCCGCCACCTCTCTGCGGTCGAGTGGAGTTCGTTTCGCCATCGGCCAGTTGTCTATTGGCCCGCTGGGTAAAGGCCTCCCGCACCGTGGCCCTGCGATGCCACAAACTATCCTACTCCTGCACGGTTGGCTATGTATGGTGCGAAATAAGTTCAATATACCTATGTATTTTGATTTAAAGCTTTCGTGACTGCAGGGATTCATATTCTTGGTTCTTTCGGTAAAGTCACGAAGGATGGAAATAATAAAATAATAACAATATTAAAAAAATATGGAATTTTTTAATTATTTTTTTTTTCCCTTCTACGTGACTTTACCGAAAGAACCAAGAATATAAATCCCTGCAGTCACGAAAGCTTTAAATCAAAAGACATAGGTTTATTGAAAAATATATATATTTTATTATTTTATTATTTCCCTTCTACGTGACTTTACCGAAAGAACCAATAATATCTTCTTGGTTCTTTCGGTAAAGTCACGTAGAAGGGAAGTAATAAAATAATAAAAATAAAACATAATAAAACAATTCTCACGACGTTTCGGCCACAACGCAAGCAGCCATCCTCAGGCGAAGAATGAAACACCCCAAGCTTGGAGCGTATATTTAAGCTGGGTTAGAGGGGGGGGGAGGTGGGAAGAAGAGCGCCTAAACAAAATAATTTGCATATCAAGAGGAATTCAGCATATGGAAAATGCGTAGGAGGTGGGCGGGGGGGGTTCCAAATCAATACTATGCCCGTGCATTATGCAGGATTAGCAGCATCAAAGGGGGGGGGGGAAGGGGGGGAGCATTAACAAAGGAAAGGAATGTTAATAGTATGTAGCTGTAGTTACTAAACAACCACGTAAAAAACTACAGTATAAACTGCATGACAAACTAAAGTATAAACTACATAGCATCATCAGTAAACTTACTATACTCTACAATAAGCTGAGTTACTAACAGTAAGTAATACATGAAAAATTCTACGTTGTAAAAAATTATATAATATGCTTCCATCTAAACTTTATTCTCTTACATCACACGCGTCTATACCGTACTATATACTTCCATAGGCAAAACCAACATTAAATTACATACTGTATTGCTATAAACCACCCTATACCTTATACATTTTTAATATAACACTATGTATTATTCTACCCACCCTAATGTGTATCAAAATGGTTTATTACGTCCTTCCAGTGATTGCTAAGCCAGAATCCATCTTCTCGGTTAAAATTGTCTCTGTGTTTGTAAATGTGGATCGCCTCATGTACGAATCTCTCATGATAGCCAGATGGCTTGCAGAGAACCTCTGTCTTGGAGAAGTCAATGTCATGTGAGCCCACTGAGTTGTAACAGTGATCTGCCACGGCTGAGGTGTTTGTCCTACAGTGTTTCAGGTCAGCTTTATGTTCACGGATGCGGTCCGAGACATGTCGTTTGGTTTCCCCAATGTAACTGCTACCACAGAGGCAACTTAGTTTGTAGACACCAGGGTACTGTATGTCTGGAACCACATCTTTTACAGACGGTACCAGATCACGGATTTTATGTACTGTGTTGAATCGGACCTGGATCTTGTGTTTAATCAGGATTTTGGAGATCTTTTTTGTGACCCCAGCAATGTAGGGTAAGGTGATGGTCTTGAAAGGCTCCTCAACAGGATCCTTCTTGGTGGTTGGAGTGATGGCTTTGCGGATTGTGTAGTCGGAGTAACCATTAGCCTTAAGAGCTTGGCGTACGTGTTTGAGTTCACTGGAAATGTGTTCATGGTCGGAGATGCATTGGGCTCTATGATATAGAGTCTTGATGAGGGAATTCTTCTGGGATGGATGGTGGTGGGAATCCGGTTTTAGATAAGCATCCGTGTGGGTGGCTTTCCTGTAGACAGAGTGGCTCATTGAACCATCAGGTCTCCTTTTGATTAGGACATCCAAAAAGGGTAGCTTGCCATCATTTTCGACTTCCATGGTGAATCTGATGGCTGGGTGTATGGAATTGATATGGTCGAGAAATTGGTCTAGAGCAGGCCGGCCATGTGGCCAGATGACAAAAGTGTCGTCTACGTACCTCTTCCATAAGGTCGGGCGTAGAGTGGCAGTCTGGATGGCGTCCGTCTCAAATTTCTCCATGAAGATGTTGGCTACAACCGGAGATAAGGGGGATCCCATTGGGGTGCCCTCAATTTGCTTGTAGAAGGTTCCATTCCAGGTGAAGTATGTATTGGTTAAGCAGTGTCTCACCAGGGGGGGTACCCCAGCATTCAGTCCTTGATGAACCAAGTCTTCAATGATTGCGATGGTGTCAGGCACAGGCACCTTGGTGAACAAGGAAACCACATCAAAACTGACAAGCAGGTCGTCTGGGGACAGGGCAATCCCCTTGATTGTTGATACCAGGTCAGTAGAGTTTAGTACTGCAGAGGTGGTTTTTCCAGTGAAAGGCCGTAGGATTTCGGACAAAAAACGAGCCAGTTTGTAAGTCGGGGAGTTGATAGTAGAGACAATGGGACGAAGAGGTGTATCTTCTTTATGTATCTTTGGCAAGCCGTACAATCTTGGTGGCCTGGCTGCAGAAGGTTTCAACGAGAACTGTTTGGTCTGATCAATTAATGCGGTTGAAGCAGAAATGATGTTGTTGGTTTTGGAGACGAGGCTGTTGGTTTGGTCTCTTTTTATTTTTGTATAGCTGCCATCGGTGAGTAGTTCTTGAATTTTGTTGTTGTATTCTATTTTGTCCATGATGACAGTGGCATTGCCTTTGTCGGCTGAGAGGATGACAATGTCATCCCTCTTTTTTAATTGAGCTAATTCAAAACGCTCATCTTTGCTGATGTTGCTAGCTGGCATCTTAGCGTTTTTGAGGGTTACAGAGATTTCCGATCTTGCTACGTCTGGAGAAATTTGAGACGGACGCCATCCAGACTGCCACTCTACGCCCGACCTTATGGAAGAGGTACGTAGACGACACTTTTGTCATCTGGCCACATGGCCGGCCTGCTCTAGACCAATTTCTCGACCATATCAATTCCATACACCCAGCCATCAGATTCACCATGGAAGTCGAAAATGATGGCAAGCTACCCTTTTTGGATGTCCTAATCAAAAGGAGACCTGATGGTTCAATGAGCCACTCTGTCTACAGGAAAGCCACCCACACGGATGCTTATCTAAAACCGGATTCCCACCACCATCCATCCCAGAAGAATTCCCTCATCAAGACTCTATATCATAGAGCCCAATGCATCTCCGACCATGAACACATTTCCAGTGAACTCAAACACGTACGCCAAGCTCTTAAGGCTAATGGTTACTCCGACTACACAATCCGCAAAGCCATCACTCCAACCACCAAGAAGGATCCTGTTGAGGAGCCTTTCAAGACCATCACCTTACCCTACATTGCTGGGGTCACAAAAAAGATCTCCAAAATCCTGATTAAACACAAGATCCAGGTCCGATTCAACACAGTACATAAAATCCGTGATCTGGTACCGTCTGTAAAAGATGTGGTTCCAGACATACAGTACCCTGGTGTCTACAAACTAAGTTGCCTCTGTGGTAGCAGTTACATTGGGGAAACCAAACGACATGTCTCGGACCGCATCCGTGAACATAAAGCTGACCTGAAACACTGTAGGACAAACACCTCAGCCGTGGCAGATCACTGTTACAACTCAGTGGGCTCACATGACATTGACTTCTCCAAGACAGAGGTTCTCTGCAAGCCATCTGGCTATCATGAGAGATTCGTACATGAGGCGATCCACATTTACAAACACAGAGACAATTTTAACCGAGAAGATGGATTCTGGCTTAGCAATCACTGGAAGGACGTAATAAACCATTTTGATACACATTAGGGTGGGTAGAATAATACATAGTGTTATATTAAAAATGTATAAGGTATAGGGTGGTTTATAGCAATACAGTATGTAATTTAATGTTGGTTTTGCCTATGGAAGTATATAGTACGGTATAGACGCGTGTGATGTAAGAGAATAAAGTTTAGATGGAAGCATATTATATAATTTTTTACAACGTAGAATTTTTCATGTATTACTTACTGTTAGTAACTCAGCTTATTGTAGAGTATAGTAAGTTTACTGATGATGCTATGTAGTTTATACTTTAGTTTGTCATGCAGTTTATACTGTAGTTTTTTACGTGGTTGTTTAGTAACTACAGCTACATACTATTAACATTCCTTTCCTTTGTTAATGCTCCCCCCCTTCCCCCCCCCCCCTTTGATGCTGCTAATCCTGCATAATGCACGGGCATAGTATTGATTTGGAACCCCCCCCGCCCACCTCCTACGCATTTTCCATATGCTGAATTCCTCTTGATATGCAAATTATTTTGTTTAGGCGCTCTTCTTCCCACCTCCCCCCCCTCTAACCCAGCTTAAATATACGCTCCAAGCTTGGGGTGTTTCATTCTTCGCCTGAGGATGGCTGCTTGCGTTGTGGCCGAAACGTCGTGAGAATTGTTTTATTATGTTTTATTTTTATTATTTTATTACTTCCCTTCTACGTGACTTTACCGAAAGAACCAAGAAGATGAATCCCTGCAGTCACGAAAGCTTTAAATCGAAACCAATAATATGTATATCAATGTATGTTGAACTTATTTTGCACCGTACGTAGTCAACCGTGCCAATCGGTGGTGCAGCCATGATATCAGCTCACATGAGCTGATATCATGGCTGCATCTCCACATTGGTCATCCTCTCCGGGTAGTTTTTTTTCCTTTGGCTGCTATTGTGTCACCAGCTTTATCCACTGGCCGCGGTCCCTTCTAGCGTTGTGTTCCTGCCACAGCAAGGTTCCTTTGCTTGGCAGTCAACGCGATGCCTCTGATTTGTGTTTGTTCCCTCCCTTGGCCAAGACGTTCATTATTCTGTGTCTCAGTGCATCTCCAAGCGTGCATTTCTCCAAGCTTTTTCATGCACCTCTCAGCTTTTGTTTCCCGTTTTTTGTTATCAGCGTCCACGTTCCTGAGCGGAGGTTTCTGTCGTTCAGCGAAATTAAGTAACGTTTCCCACCATTGAATTTATATATTTTTTTTATTTAAGCCCGCACAATTTCTGTGCCTGGGGCATTTCATAATCTTATGAGATCTCATAATTTTGGAGTAAAAATTTTCCTTTGAATAATAATAACTATTTTTTCTGATAAGCGGCTGGCTTAATACAAGAAGAGCTGCTCAATCAATCGAATTTTAGTTGAAGTGAAATTAAACTCACTTATTTGAGGAGAATATGACCCCAATGCTAAAGTCCAGAATATTAATTTACTTCATTGAGTGTTTTAAAATTGAACTATTCCAGTCCAATATTGGGAACAATTGACGGTAACGTATGGCAGGGCTGGCTGCAGATTTGTCTGTGTTAGGTTGGCTAACATTTAATTAACGTCATCGTTTGTATTAATGCTCTTGCCATTCAATTTAAATATATTTCGTAGATAGCCCGTGTGAGTCGTCGTTTCCACTTAATGATTATTTGAATCGATCTCGGAGAGTGTAGGCGTTGAATGTAATTTCATCTGAGCTCCCCCTTACATTACATACATTAATCTGCCCATTTTGTGGTCATTTTGTGGTCATTTTGTATTTTCTTTCCTCGCCGTTTGAGGTGCACGTTTAGAACGCGTCCAGGGCTAACAATTTAGAAGCTTGTGTCAGCCGGTGGTTCTTTCGGGTTTATAGGTAAAGGTATTACTGGAATATTAAATGTACACTAATTTAATCCGTGATGGATTTGTGTTTAAAATGCTGCTGCATAAATACACGAGGAGTTAAAAACAACGATACAGCAAAGCGTTTAAAATGACGTGACTGTACACTTGTTCTGTACTAAATTTAGACTTAAAACCTTCGTGACTGCAGGAATTCATATTCTTGGTTCTTTCGGTAAAGTCTATTATTCTCGTGTATATATATTTTTAAATCAAACTGCGGTTGATATGGTTAATAGTTATGTTTACGGCAGGATGGTGTCGTGGTAACATTCATGTCTCACAACAAGAAGGTCCTGGGTTCAATTCCTGAATCGGGTGACTGTTTAGATAATGTATGATCTCCCCCAGTCATGCATGGGTTTTCTCTGGGTTCTCTGGCTTTTTTCCATAGCAAAACAAATATAACAACGTACAATGCCTTACATTCCAATGTAGAAAAATTACCTTCAAGTTACTAAATTGGGATTACACATATCAACATCGGCCCTGACTGCAAAAACCTGGCACAACCCTCCTGAATAAGTCTCTTGAGACTTAGTGAGGCTTTCCTGGGTAAAAAATCGTAATAACAACAACAACAATATGACACAAACATTATGTGAAAATAAATTAACAGTATACGTTAATATTTTCGCACAAATCGATACACACGCACTGCAGCAGACATTCTCTCTAATCCAACAAATACTCGCGAGGTATCCTGGAAAATTGCTTCGAATATCAGGGGGGAAATTGGCTGTGGGATGGCTTAGAGATGTGGGAGGAGGTGGCATCTTGGGAAATTCAATGCCATACGGTGATAATGATCTGTTCAAGCCTCCATGCGTCAGCTTGACTCACAGAGGGGTTCACGGTCTCCGTTGTCTGTCTCACCCTCCTCTTATCTGTGTTGCACATCTGGACGGAGTGTGCTTTCAGAACTTTTACCCCAAATCAGACGCTGTACGTATTGTATGCCTGTTGAACCTCTTTCGCACCGTACGGAGCCGACCGTGCTAATCGGAGGTTCGCAAAAAGGAGTTGTAATGAAATACATTTTCAGTCTAGATGATTGAAACGTGCATAGCTCCAGTGGCTTGCTAATATCGGAGAGAAGAGCGTTCCAGACGGCCGCAGAAGCGCATCTGAAAGCGCACGATGCGGTGACCGTCTTTGTTCAATGGCCAGCCAAAAGCCGCTGCCGCTGCTACGAGGTGCCGAAAACCATGAAAGGTGTCACCTTGTTTTGGAAATTGTGGTTCTTTTCTGTGAAACAAGATAGTTGTTGGAACAATGATGGATGGAGTCTTTTTTGTTTTAGGCACTAAAGGAATAATGGTTTGGCGAGGCCTTTATCCAGCAGTGGATATATCATGGTTCATGGTGATGATTTTCAAAGTGACACTGTTTCAATATTCAAATAAGCAATATAGCAATGCTAATCTCTCTCTTGGAAGTTTTAAGCTGGTGGTAGACATTCTGTATTGCAATTACGAGGCCAGTCAATAGAATTACCAAAACTTTATTTCCCACAAGATGATAGGAAGTTTATGGACCATTAAGAGATGATGGGCTTAATTGTCCCCCCACTAGGATTTTAACTCATGTTGTGAGACGAGCACACTCCACATGCTATCCCCAAGCAAAATGAAGTGTGCATTGCATAAGTAAGATAATGTAATCCCTGACTGGGATAGAGGTGATTCGGTAAAGGTGCAGCCCTCTAATTGCTTCCTCAAGCCACCTCTGGTGTATAGGCCTCTGCTAGAGAGAGCTCTAGAGAGGCCCTGCCGAGGGCATTTGGCAGACTCTTCAACGGTGGCCAAATGCCTCAGACGAGGTGCGAGGAAGCGTATTTTGCATCGCCACAGGTGGCCTGCCGATTGACTAACTGTGACATCCTCGTATCTACGTTTACACATACTGCTGGGTTGACAGAGAGAGATCGTGGTGAGGGAGGGGAGGGAGGGAGGGAGGTGGCACTTAATATAATAAATGTAACCCATTGGGTCAACTGCTGGACCAGGAGATCGAATAGAATCGGCGACCTCTGGATTGTAAGACCAGTGTGGTAACCAACGCAGCTCGGCAGCGTCCGACTGGGACGCACCTGGCAATGAAGGTGACAGCGCGCGTAGTTGTCATTGGCACTGGCCATGGAAATGTTGTGGCCTCGTCGTTTTATCTGCCATGCCTTGACGTCCTCCGTGACGCAATGGCCCGCTCGTCCGAGCAGCGCTACGGGATCCGTCGAACAAAGGCCACACTTTGCTTTCTAGTCATTCATTTTTTTTTTACATCAGCGGTTGCTGCCAGCGATCATCGCCAAGGTGGCGAGGTGTTAACTACCTCGCCTGGTACGCAGGAGGTCGTAGGTTCGATCCCGACCCTGGAGCCTGCTGTATATTTGGAGTTTGCATGTCTCTCCGTGGTCGCGTGGACTTTTCTCCGGGGTCCTTCGGATTTTCCCTCCGCATTTAGAATTAACGGCACATGTTTTAGAGTATTTGGCTGGCTATACATTTTCATGTGATAATCCACTTCGTTGAGCTGTCATTTGTGGACAGGTTGCTTCTGAAAAAGAGCTACACGGCTCAGCCTTGGGCGCATTGCTGAAGATTACAAATGGGAGCCGAATGGGTTCTTTTCACAGCCAGAGAGACTGAAATAATCCTCGTGTTTTGATTTCGGGGGGAGGGGGGGTTATCTCCCTGCCGGGCAACAAGTGTTTGGGGGGTGGGGGGGTATTAAGCTGTCTGCGGCTGCGTTCATCTGCCGCCACACTCCGCCGTCTGCGGTGGCGGCCTAAAACCTCTCGTCAAGATTATCCGCGTGAATTGTTGGCCCATTAAAGAGGTTGGGTTTTCCGGCGGGTTAATTGCTTGAACGCCTTGCTTGGTGACGTGGGGCTGGAACAGCTCTGATTCAGCGGTGGCTCTTATTCGCCATGAACACACCTTTTAAGTGAGAATTGGAAATTCAATTTGCGCGCAGTAATCTATAAGAATTAAGCAGACAGGTACAACCCATTGACCAACTTATTATGTACTGTGTGCTACTACGTTTGCTGTGTGTGTATTGTGTACTGCGCGTCCATAAATATTGTCCTCTAAAATATGCTTTTGTATAGTGATAAAATATCACAAATGGGGTTCATTATTAACAAGTTGGTTTTACTCCATAATTGTTATCTTTTGTTAATTTTTTTCGCCATTGACACCCTGTATAAAATCAACAACAGTGAGGTGGTGGCGCTGTGGTTAGCACCACCCTCAGCTGTCATCAGCGGTGAGTGATGTCTGAACCTAGACCTGGGGGGGGTCCCCTCTCCACCAACCCGTATCGACCAGCGTGGTGAAGTGTGGTCAAACATTCCCACGTAACTGCACAGAATAGAGAGGCCTTCATTCACTCGCCCCCTCCACTCCTTCTCGTCCCTCCCCTCTAGCCCTTCCGTGACCCCTGTGTGTCCCCACTGTTGCGGTCACTCGTCCCTCCGCCTTTGCACGCCCTAAATCACGATAATTTGTGACTGCTCTTTCAACTGTGTTAAGTGCCTTGAGCAAAAGGAGCTCTGTGCATATAAAATAAGGTAAGATAAGATCCAACAGCGGGATTGACCAAGACTGAGGATGAAGATAATGATCATCATGATGAAAGGCATTCAATGTTTCTATTGCGTTATGTACAAAAAAAACACACACAGACAATCTCAGCTGCTGAGCCTTGCCAAGACCGCTGGGGCAAGTGTCGTGCGTGAGCAGCTGTAATGGCCAGCAAACACCTGTGGTGGGTGTGGGTGGGAGAGCACAAGCCCCCAGCCGATTGCACCCAAACGGTGCGAGTGAAATGCTACAAAGGGAACTCGTTTGTACGAGTCGGTCGAGGGCGAGGCGCGGGGGAAGGTACAAGTCAGATTGCTATTGATGCTCTCTCTCAAGTATTTGTTCTCGGGCACCAAAGTTCCACCTGTTGCTCAGTTGAGCCCTCTTTGAAGACACCCCACTGATTTCTAATGACAACTTTTCAGCCTTCTCAACAGGTGATTGAATATTGTGAAAGCGACCGGGTCCATATCTTAGAAGGGGGGGGGGAGTGTTAAAAATGTTGATCGAGGTTGGTTGCAGACATGCAGCGTCTTTGACATGGCAATGTTGTTTTCTCTCCAATTTCCACTTATTTTAGTGTGGCATATATAAATGCATCACCATTTACATCGTGTAAATATATTCCCTCCCCCGACCTCCCCAAACTGCAGACAAGGAGTAACCCATCGATGACCAGAATATAGACCAGTTTGAACACCATTCTAGCCAGATATGCCTGCTTTTAGTAAGTCGTTTTTCCAAATTAATAATTCAGTATTCACATGCTGCATGAATATTCTTGGTTCTTTCGGTAAAGTCACGTAATAATAAAATAATAAAAATAAAACATAATACAAATTCTCACGACGTTTCGCCCACAATGCAAGCAGCCGTCCTCAGGTAAAGAACAGAGCTGTTGGAAAGACAGCATTTTGATGAACACTGCTAAGCTTGGCAGCGTATTTTAAGCTGGATGGGAGGAGGAGAGCGCCTTGACAAAGGAGTTTACATATCAACAGAGGAGTTTAGCATGTTCATGACAAATGCAGATATGGGATTCGTCACTCCTTGTGGAATGTGTAGGCGTTGGGGGGGTCTCAAAGTCACATTATGCTCGTAGTGTGTTATGTAGGATTAGCAGTAATAATGGAAGGGAGATTTTAACAATAAAGAACTGCAGCAGCCAAAACCACCGCATATCAAGCTCGTGCATTATGTGGAAAACAAAAAAGGAGTTTCTAAAGAACTGCAAATACCCTACTACCATACAATACACCGATGTGAAAAAACTAAATATAAACCATTAAATATAAATTACATCAATATAATCAATGTACTCAATATACTCTCCAATAAGCTGAGCTACTGACATTAAGTAACTGGGTATACACTACAATAATGAAAATGCTGCATGAAATTCGTGTTTGGGCCGGTACTAACCTCCATGGATGGCCCAGAGTCAGGGGTAGACATTCCTTGTTCTCATGGCAAGGGCCAGTCTCTCCTTGGAAAATCAATGTTGACTTCCCACAAAGTGGTGTATGTATTTTAATCTATCACAAAGGTATATCGTGTGTTGAGGTGACCCCTATTTGACCCTATTTGCGATTTGAACCCTCAATTCTCTGAGTTGCGAACTGCACGCCCCAACCACTGCGCCACTCTGCCAGATGCTTTCGTTTTGCTCCTGTATTCATCTTGGCGGTGCAGTACTGGCAAGATTACGGGTTTATATGTATAGCGAGTAATATAGAAAACTACTAAATCCAATAATGTTTGGGTGACATGGTTTCTGCTTGTCACAGCATCTCAAGTAGCTGCATAGAAACCGTGACCATTATTTTAGTTGTTGTTGTGGAGAAGCAGCTGTCCATAGACAGATGAAATAAAGTGTCTTGATCGTGTGCTTCAATTGGGGCAGGGATTCAACAGCACGGAAGGCTGGGGGAAGGGAGCTTCACACTATGGGGGCAGTAGAGGAGAATGAGAAACCCCCCCACCGCTGAGCCAAGGTTGACTGGAGGTTGCAACAGAAGGCTTTTGTTGTTGTAGAGGAAAATTCGTGGAAGAGAGTGGAGTGAGATAAGAGGGGAGAGGTAGGAGAGCGTGTGTAGGGAAGTAGAGTGAGATGAGAGGGGAGAGGTAGGAGAGTGCGTGGAGGGGAATAGAGTGAGATGAGAGGTAGGATAGTGTGTGCAGGGAAGTAGAGTGAGATGAGAGGGGAGAGGTAGGAGAGAGAGCGTGGAGTGGAGTAGAGTGAGATGGGAGGGGAGAGATTGGCAGAGGTGAGTCCATGTCGCATACTGGAAGAGGTTCAGTGCTGATTGGATCTGCGGAAATGGGGATTGACTGGATCGATGGGTTAAGAAACAGATTATCTTCCCGATATGAGCAACGCGATCGTGGAAAATTGGACATCAACCGTGCACCCGCAGTAGAGCGGCATCTGCCCACCTGCATTCATTCCCACAGTTCACGGGGTTTTTTGTTTGCTCATCAAACGCAACGGAAATGGCCGCGCGCGCCTTACCGGCACGCATGGACCCTCGCGGTGAACGGTGACAAGGGAAAGCCAAACGGACTCGGCGGAGTGTAAGGGATCATGCCGGCTGAGGACAGACAGACAGACGCACATGCGTGTGCGTGGAACTGTTTGTCTGGCTTATCGCCTTCACGTCAGACCCCTGTTTCATCAGCGGCGGGCTGCTCGGTGGGCAAGGGGGCTGGCCGTGTTTGCCCATCTGTCGGGACGGTCGCAGTTGAGAAGGGATGGGGGGGGTGACACGATGGCGGGTGGTTTAATGCGCAAGTTGTCGAGGCAACGTTGCTTGCTGCGGCATGCCACAATGATTCCAATTTTGCATGAATTGTTCGGCCCCGTGGCGCATGTGCCTAATTCGATTGGGTGCGCTGTCGTGATATTACGTTTTTTTATATATACGAGGCATGAAAAAGACAAAAATGCAAAGTTGTAAAATGCCGCACGCTGCGTTGTTCCCATTCCGTGCGTTCACGAAGCAAATGTGGCTGGGCGTTGCTGCGGTGCAAAAACTATTTTCACTCAAAAATGTGCAGAAGCTCGCGAGTTTACATCCTTGTCGGGGGTCAACTTGGCTCATCTCTCCCCTGTGGGGCCGATAAAAGAAGTCCCAATTCGTAGGAGGTCAATGGTGAGTTTGTCCTGTGGATGAACTGGCCCGTGCCGAGGCATTGTGGAACCTAAACTATGGTCTCAGCGACGCTGACGGGGATGCGTACCCCCGAGTGCTCGTTTGATTTCGTGGAGACTTTGGAGGAGATTCAAATTTCGATAAAATGACCGGAACATGACGCCTCCGGCATTTTGCCCTGTCCTTGGTATTGGAGACATTTTTACCAAAAAAGTCGCGAAAACTGAACATTTGCCAACAATACATGACTAGAGCCTGTGTATTATTTTGATTTGTAAAACAAGGGGGGAAGCTGCCTTGGTATAGCGGTTAGCACACTGGACTTGCAATCTAGAGGTCACCAGTTAAATCTCCGTGCAGAGCAGTTGAAACAATGGGCACACCTCTTAAATGACCCCACCCATGCCCACTCAGCAGTCTAACCCAGTGGTTCTTCTTCACCTGGTGTGCAGGCATCCACTGTGGGTGCGAGACATGGGCAAGACTGCAGTAAAGTTAAGAACCACTGGTCCACATAATGGGTACCACCACGGTCGGTCGACCTGCAGGTTGCACACGGCGGGGTAGTAGAGCGTGGCTCTCTTACCTCTTCTAAGACATCAGTGTGGAAGTGTCGGCTAAAGCCCTTCTCTCAGGGCCGCTTAGAGCGCCTTGGAGTGGAGGAGGCCACTGTCCCCAGTGCCTCTCACCTGAGCTATGCACCACGTGGCCTGTAACCCAGCACTGTGCAGGCGAGGGGTGGTGGATGGCACGGATGTTGCGGAAGCTCCCTTCCCGCGGGCGTCGAGGTGCCAGGAGAATGCAGCTCACTTGCAAAGTGTGGACTGATCTCCGTCTGTTGTTTTTCTCCCGGTGCTCCGCTTTCCTCGCACGCGTATGATGAACACAACTCCGTCGTCGTTTGTATTGGCTGAAAAAAAAAAACATTTTAAATAAAACACCCGATGTTAACAGGAACCTCCTGAAAAATAGTCCTGTGACTCCGCGTGGCTCTCCTGGATAGAAAAGTGTTGGCTTATTTTAATGAAAGACAGCGGGAGTGAGTACTTTGATGTAATTCGCATAGGCCGTACGCAAGTCGTGGTTGTGCCTCCATGGGGGTGGATGGATGATGATAGAGTTGAAGATGATGATGATGCCGGTTTTTTTAAAATAAAACATTTCTCCCGTCATGAATTTCTCCCCCGATTGTACTCTCGCCACCACGCTCTTGGCACTGCGTAACGCGTCACACGTCCAGTCTCCAGGATCTTTTAAAAAATTAAAGTCTCGGGGGGGGGGGGGGGCAGGGGGCCGAGACTTAATTTTTTTTCACAATGTTCAGTGTCTCATGGATATTTGTTTCTAGTTTGCCTGTGGTAAATGATTGCTCTCGGCCCTAATTATTGCAGTGCAGCTGCCCACCGATGGTTCGGGTCTTATGGAAGGGTCGGCTCCAAACGTGTTGTCTTTACTCTTGGCCTTTCTGTGACAGACAAGTAGGAAAATAATCACGGTTATCCGAAGATGTTCCTGTTATACAATTTACTATTGGGGGAGGGTGGTGTTCACTGAGTGGTGGACATTAGCTTATTGCTGCTATGCAAACTCATTTATGAAAACAAAGCAAGTATGAACGTCACCTCCTTGGAATGAATTGTCCCTCTGAATGGTCGACTGGCGTTGAGAGCATGATTTTTGTGAGGAACAGAAAATAAAACATTGCAAGTATGGCAGTGGTCTTCAAGGCTCTATTTTAAAGGCAGACGGAGACACACACTCCCTCTATACCAATATGTTGTTCTGTATTAGCATCTCTCTGCAGGGACACGTTCAAATACTGATGACACCGAACTGCATTTACTCCACATGGTCACTTAAATTCGCCAATTGGAAATTGCTCGCGTTAAATATTATTTTTAGTGTAATGCATTGTGTGTGAGGAATGGTGACGCAGTGGTTAGCACACTGCTTTAGGAACCCGGTGAGCCCCCGATTCAATTCCCAGCCACGGCCAACATCAGTAGCGAGTGATATCTGAACCGATCCTGGGCCTCTCCTAGGTCACCTGGGCCGTAAATGAGTGCTTGGTTTAATGTTTGCCACACCATTCACCTCCACCCCACCAATGGGATGGTCTTGATATCAGCACTTGCCCCAACAGTCTGTGAGGCTAAAGGGGGAATATTTGTCTCGGTTATTCTTTGTCTTTATTTACCTTTGTTCATGTGCCAGAGCGGCCTGCATTGCCTCGGCTTTCCATAAACATTGTTCCCGCCTCTGCTGGCTTGAGAAATGTTCAAAGCCAAGGCATTCTTTTGTTAAACCTCGCGGACTGTAAAGGAATTCCTACCATTTGGGAGCTGCTGCTTCGAATGAGATTGAATTATTTGGCGTGGGTGTTGGTGAGTGGAGGCGTATACAATGTGTGTTTATCTGTGTGTCAGAGCTGAGAGAGGTAGCGTAGCGGTTAGCGCGCTGCACTACGAACTCGGCCACCCGAGTTCGATTCGCACTCACGACCAATGACGGTGGCGAAATATTTGAACCGATCCTGGGCTTCTCCTACGTAGACTCAGCCTCAAATGGGTTCCTGGTGCGATGTGTAAACTTCGCCACGAGGGAGATAAAGGCAAGCCGAGCGTGCTGCTGGCCACCCACTCACTCGTTCGCCTTTCCGGCCTTCATAGGTACTCGCTAACGGCACTTGCCCCAACAGTCCGTTAAGGCTATTAGGGGGATCTTTATCTTTTCAGAGTGAAGAGTGACTTGTGCGTTGATCTCACTTACTTAGGTTCACGCGAAACTCGTTGAGATTCAACAGGAATATGCTAATTATGTTGGGTTACCAGATGTTATAGGTGACAGCTGCCCATCAACATGATAGGGCCCACCATGTGGTGCAATATCAACTAAAATATATCGAACTATCCTCGTGTAAATTTACTAGAAAACGGTATTTGCCATCCAGAGGTCACCGGTTCGATCTTCCAGCAGAGCAGTTGAAACAATGGTGCAGGTCCCTTAAATCTCGCCCACCTCTGTCCACCCAGCAGTATAAATGGGTACAGCAGAGTTCATCAGCAGGTCGTTAGTGGTGGGGTGAAGTGTGAGTAACTCCTCCGAGATGGCTGGCCAGCGTGGCAGAATAATTCCAAAATACCCTCCAGAGGGACTCTCTCTCTCAAGCTCCCCCGAGTGGGAGGATCTTGCACCAGCAGTGTCATGAGCAGGCGATTGCAGGGCTGCACCTTTGCCCTTCACGACAGGCGGGTAGCCCGGGACGTTTCCCTTCGTAGCGTCCGCGGAGCGTGGCACGCGCTTGAACGTGCACAGTGTGCACCTTGCGGATGGCACGGGCGTGCATCTGCAAGTTGTACATTCTGCCAAAATGTGGCAGTGCGAATGAGATTCCGTTGCACGAGTCATACGCAGGGCTAGGGCTCGCTTTACGGGGCGAGCGATTGTAAGTTATACAGCGGATAATCAGCACCCGGGACCAATAAGCATAATTAGCCAAATTATTCGGTTGTAGGTCAATTAAAAAATCATATATTTGATTTAATGTGCATAAACTACATATCATAAGCCTTCATATGACACCTCCATTTAAACTGGTGTAGTGGGCGAGGAGGTACTGTCCAGACAGCCATACAACACGCACACATACCAACATACAGATTAGCCGCTCATTATGGATCTCGTCATTATCATCAATCTGCGGGACGTCGTTGAATATGAATGTCTTCATGGCGACGCCTTCATGTCACGGCTTACGCGCGCCGCCCGATTTCACCGCCGCTTCCTCCGGCAGCAGCTGAGCGACCTCGTGGTCGGCACGCAAAGCGTCCCACTCCCAACTTCGTTTAGACCCGGTCCGAGTTTCACTTCCTTCCGATGCCCACAAACTCCCGCGGGGATCGCAACACGCGGCTCTCGTTGCCTTGCGTGACGAGGGCGTTAATGAGGCCGTATGCCCGTGCCGCGGTGGCGAGATGTTAACTCCCTCGCCTGGTATGCAATGAGGTCTGGGGGTTCCATCCCGACCCTGACGCCTGCTGTATATTTGGAGTTTGCGTGTTCTCCCCGTGAGCGCGTGGATTTTTCTCCGGTTCCTCCGGTTTTTCTCTCTCTCCGCCTTTCAAATCAACATCACGCGTTTAGGAGTATTTGGCTGCTGTAAATTTTCCCTTTTGTGAACGTGTCGTTTTTTTTCTTCCATTGAGCGAAGGCGTCACCAACAGGCCGATCCGAGTTCACGTGCGTTCCCCACCAAATAAAGCCGCGGAAAGAACAATAGAAATTACGAACTTGCTGCCACGTGCATCTCGCAGTGGGGACAGACAATGGAGTGAGCGAGTGTCAGATTTCAAGGGGCTGGGTTTCAAATATAGAAATCAAATCAGAGCACAACTCGGTATGAGATATTGCATCAGGAGGCGGCGGTCTTTCCCCTTGAGTGATGTGCCCAACCTGCTGTTGGAAGAAGGACGCATCCAGTGCCTGTGAAATAACCTTGAATCCAATGTCCCCTGAAACTGTTCATGAATTGAACAAGTTGGTATTTTCACCAAGGTAACGTAATTTTTTTTCTTCCAATTTTAATCGACGCTGTTGCGGAGCTGCGGATCGTCGTAGTCGATGTATGCAACCGCGTAGATGTTAGCGGCCGTGCTGCTGTATCGCCCTGCAATGTCTACCGTGGTGCAATGCGCTAACCGTTGTGCCACCGCTCCATCCCTCTAAAACGCTCGGTATCACCCATTAAAGACCTCAATTTGGGCTTGCACACAGCAGCTAGCATCACGCCTGTACTGGCAGGCTAATGCCTGTTTGCAGGCCAAGTTCTGAGCCACATTGTGCCACACAGGGACAGCTGCCACTGGGGTTACCCCTTTCAAAGGTGATGAAATACAAAAAAAAATACAATTGTCATTATTATCATTAACTCGTATTGCTTTAATGCATACAACAATCGGCGGGCGCGCGGTTTATCTGGAGCCCCGCGACGGCGAGAAGGACTCCCTTTCTGTTCATTTGCCTGTTCTGGCGTTGCCTGAACCCACGGGGGTGGTGTGGGGGGTTTGGGGGAAACTGAGGTGCGGTACATTTGAATAATGGCACGCTCGCGCGTGCCGGAGAAGCCTCGGAAAGGAAACACGCCGAGGCAGCAGCTGTAGCCCCGGCGAAGGCGTCTGGCTCACGGGTTCGCCGACCGCTGACACCTGTGACTCGCACCTGTTGGGATCTGTCGAGGGCGGCCCATCTGCCGTCTGGCACCACAAAGCGCTGTGCTGCACGTAGATGTCGGCACGCCCCCGACACACGCGCGTGTACGGTTACTAGCAAACTCTTTCTGGCTATATGTGTACGTGTGTTGACAGCGCCGGATGAAGCTAGTGCGGGGCCTGTAGCATATGTTGTAAAGGGGCCCTAAATAAAAAACGCGTAAATATTCAAACACAACTTTTTTTACTTGCATAGGAAAGTAATTGTATTTTTTTATTTGCTATACAGCCAGATAATACGACAAATCGTTAACCTTAAACACCCATTCGTGCATAAAAGTTGAAGGCGGTATAGTATTATAGTAATAGAGCAAGTGCAGAATCACTGAACCGGAATTGATAGCTTGAAAGCATTTAGCGCGGGGCCCTTCAAAGTGCGGGGCCCGTAGCTACATATGTATTTACTTTTGCTGCTAGGATAATTTGGCACTGTGTGTTGAACTTCTTTCGCACCGTACGTAGCCGACCGCGTTCATTCCGAGGTGCGGCGGCGGGGAGAAGGACAACGAACTGAACGCAAAAAAAAAACTGAACACGGAAGATGACGGTCGTGATCCGGCATCGCCAACGTGGCGCGCCAAAATTGCGGTCAAACATTGAACGCCGCTTTCGTCGTCAGCCGCTCCTCCTGACGCGCCCAGGGGGCCCGTCGACCGCTCGGTGCCCACGAGGCCACAGCGTGCGTCGGCAAGCAAATCCAGATCGCTTCACCTAACACGTCGTCGGAGTAATGGTTGGGCTTCTCCACAATAGAGGGTTTTTTTAAAAATGTAAATGCTGTCGCTAGACGCCGCCGCCACCCGACGCGGCCAATGGGTAAGGGGTTGTCACGTGAAACACTAATTTGCAATGTTTCATTTACGTGACAAACCTTGCTACTTGGCTGTGTCGGGTGGTGGCGGGTTTAATGGCACGTTTATACTGGTAGGAAACTCCTGGTTACACCAGCCCACAGGGGATTATTGTGTCCGTCGTGCAGGGAGGGTCTGGGTGGGGAGGGTGGGGCTGGGAGGGGCGGGGCTGGGTGGGGAGGGGCTGGTCACCCCGTGGTGCCCTTATAAAACTCAACGTTTAACCTACTCACACTGGCTTGTGCCCGCCCTCACAGTCGGGCATATTTGCGGAATACACCACGCCGCCGTTGACCCTGGCCATTGACCGAGCAACCCAACGTTCCTACCTGCTCCCTCCGCAGGAATGTGTTATAATCACGCGATCTAACCCCTCCCCCCTAAATAAAAACAACCTCTCATGAAACCGATGACTCTTAGAAGCAATAGACCCCCCCCCGCCCGCTTGATTCCACTTCGGTACGCAGTAAACACGATTCATAGCCTAATCTGCATGTGTTTGGCATGATCCGTGTTTTTGTTTTATCCGAGCCACCGCTCCCCTGCAATTACCCCAGATAATTGAGGTGTTGATTGTACCGCACGTGTGCAGTAAAGCAAACGGGAGTTGATGTGTAATGTATTAGGAGCTCCGTGCAGCTGTGATTGGGTTACGCAAATCCATATGATTACTCGGTTTCGGCGTGTAATCATATTACCTCGACTTACATGTAGCAGCTGATTACTCTTTATGATGGGTTTTAGATGTAAAAATGAAAAAAAATCTAATTTAACGTGTTTTCATCATCAGTTTAAAGTGGAAATTATTAATGGTGGAAGGAGAATGCATTGATTCGTCAGGTAATATTGATTTTAGTTTTATTTCACGATACGTGCACTGCGTTGTGCACTTAAGAAATTACGTAATTTTAAATCTGCGTTTGTTGTCCCGTATGTCACGAGTTCATGCCACTGCCGCAACTGCTGGAGGCACGACTAATCAGCGCAGAGTTCAAGAGTAAAGACAGTATTTGCTGATGCTGCTGATGCTGCTGCTGCCTTGGCAGCGGTGCACATGCACAGTTAACAACGACGGCCCAACGCATTGTGTTCAATAACACCGTGGCCCTAAAGGGAAACGTATGTGTAATAGGTGACGTGTTTGGCAAAATAGCCCTTCTTCATAGCTCATGAATGGAAATCTTTAGAGCACCATCTATGTGCTATGAAGAAGGGAGGGGCATTGCCTGAAACGTCACCTATTCTATATTTGTATCCTGTTAAGGCCGCTCACGGTGTTAGTGATGAACGGGTCAAGTTTTGTTGTTGTAATAAACAAGGAATCGTTTCTTATACGAGACAATGCATTGAATCTCTACAGGGGTGAATATCAATCCCTGGAGCAGTGGTTCTTCTTCTCCAGGGGTGCACGCACCCACTGGGGGTTGCAGACATGGCCAGGTTTTTTGAGAAAGTAAATCAACAAAAGACAAATTAAGCACGGGCACGTAAGTAACTACTTTGTTTCATGAAACCCTACGTGTTTATTAACGTTATACTTTATTTTTACGATTGAGAACCAAAGGGGTGCAAAGCTGCAGTCAACGTTAAGAAGGAGTGAACTGGAGGAAGGATGGGGCCAGCAGCTTGAGGTTAATGAGAAGACAGTTGCGGCCAATGTATCTCTTTCAATGTATTTCTATCACTCGCAAACCCATAATAGAGGTTTTCTTTTGGCTTAGATCACGTCAATATAAATGTGTCGTTAACACCCCGCCACCACCCGACACAGCCAAGTAGTAAGGTTTGTCACGTAAACAGAACGTGGCCAATTCGTTGCTAGTTCAGCACACCGCTGTGTTGAAAAGTAAACCCACAACATTGACAATTCCAGTACGACGTTATGGATAATATTGGTCGCGAAAGCCTACGTGATCAAATGTTTAACTACATACATTTTTAAGCTAAAAAGATGACACAATTTTTGAAAACACCAAATATGGGATTACATTACAATACTCCTGAAACACTGGGTCGGTTTTCAATCATTAGCGCGTGCACAGAGACTGTGATCCACAATATAACCTACACTGCACATGCTGTTGGGGCAGGGCTGCTCGCAGGCATTCAGCGAATATAAATTGTGGGGGAGTGGAGGCAGAATGGTTAGCACCCAACACACGGGGCTAGAGCGTCAGTGCAAGCGAGCAACCTACAAAGGCCGGCAAGGCACTCAAACGGCCGCTGTGGTCAGAACCACACTCGGTCGCCTCTGTCTTCCCAGCGTCGGTATTTTCATATCGCAGCAGGTTCTCATCTAAGACTGAGCAATCCTAGGGGAGGTGCAGTACTGCTTCCGATAAAATTTTCGGCTGAGTCGACCTCGGGGAGAGGTGCAGGAACGATTCAGGTAATTGCCGCCGATGTTAGCCGTGGCGAGGAATCGAACTCGGGTCGCCGGGTTCGTAGCCCAGCGCCCTGTAACTACCGCTCCCCACCGCACGCACACAACCCGACATTTAAAATTGCGCACGCGTGCACCATGGCACGGCTGGCACGAGCAGCGGGTGGGGACAGTTAGGGGGGGGGCCCGGGGGGGGGGGAGCGGAATTTTTCACTCCCCCCACCTCTTAACTTGACTGCATTCGGGCATCCGTGCCCTGCCTCCTGAGCTCGGCATTTCCCGTGATTTAATATTTCTTGTGCAGCACCTCAAGCACCTCCCACGGGTGGCTTGCCTCCGAATCATTGGGCACTTTGGGGGAGGGGATACGGAGAGGCCAGGAGGTGGGTGAGCCACTTGGCGTGCTGGGTCATGAAACGTTTCCAATTTTGCCGAGTAGCTCCCCCGTCTGCAATGGCTCGCAGAGGAATATGAATGTAGATTGTCACTTCCACGACCGCTATTTATTTATGACTCTCGGTTAGGTTTACGTAACGAATTTCACGAGCAGTGGGCCCCTTCATTATTTATTGTTTTATCTCTGTGTATATTTTTTTTATCTTTTAATTATTCCAGTTATATTCCACTCCTTGTTTTGGGTTTGTCAACGCGGTCCCGTATTTTATACAGAGTGTGCTTGCCCGATATCGACCGGTGCCACAGCAGCATTTTGTTTAACAAGCCTGCCTCTGCTGATGAGAAACAGAAGGTCGATACTGGCCCTGTTAGTGCGCTTATACATTTGCTGCTTGATAATATTTGATGAATGGGACACACACACAAAAAATAGGCTGCTGGCTTAAACACGTATTTGTTTGGGAGAACACTATGTTGTTTTAAAACTATGTATTTATTTATATTAGGAGAGACTGATATAGACCTCTGCTTATATTTGCTTCTGCCGCTTATGCGGTGTTTAACAATTTATCTGTTCAGGAAACGTTACGTTTTCACCAAAGGGCGTTTTAATGCAAACAATGGCATAAATGCAGCGATATGTTTTGATGGACATCTGTAAGTGTAAAAAAAAATGTATTGAACAAAAATAATAATAAACCTTTCAGATTTTTAGTTTTTGCTGAAGCAGACCAAAGTGGCTGTGTTGGGCAGTCACGCACGCAGTGGCATCAGCACTGCTCTCGGGCGCAGCGGTGGCTAGGAGATGTTAACTACCTCGCCTGGTGTACAGGGGTCGTGGGTTCGATCCCGACCCTGACGCCTGCTGCTGTATATTTACAGTTTGGATATCTCTCTCCCCGTGGTCGCGTGGATTTTTCTCCGGGTCCTCCGGTTTTTCCCTCCGCATTTCGAAACAACGTGCGTCGATATTATTTGGCTGCTTTAAATCTGCACGCGATAAGCCACTTCGTTGGGCTATCATTACGTGGCCAGGTCCGCTTCTGAAAAAGAGCCAATCTCTAGAAAATTGTTCGTAGTCGTTGTACACGCAATGCACTCCCGATAGCAGTGCTGATGCAGCGAAGGCCACAACGCCGGATGCTGTTGAGCACCGTCTTGCGGGATTGCCCTCGTCCGGGAGCCTCTGCTGGTTCACACGCAAACAGTGAGCCTAACCCCCCCCCACGGCGCATTGCAATCTGCCAATAATGTGGGGCGGCAATTACCACAGATTAGACCGAGATAAAATACAAGGTGACAGCAGCTGTTGGCGTGGAAACAGAACGAGTTGCCCGCATCTTCAGTGTGATGAATGTTTTTATTTGTGTTTGTTATGTGCTCATTATACTCGACACCATAATCATCGTCAGCCATGGTCCGTTCACCGCTGAATGGAGGTCTCCCTCAATCAATCCACTGCTGTCTTTCATGACGCTTCCGATGTTGTAATGCACCGGGCACCTGCTGGATTATTTTTTATCCCTCAATCTCCTCCGTGGACGTTTCCCACAGACACGTTTCATTTCCTTGGCTGCCACTGCCACTATTTTTTGACCATCGGCCGTCATCCCTGCCCATGTGCACTCGCTTCTCTTCACGGTTTGATGGCGCCGTTGACCCGCGTACGCGCGTTTTCTCGTCCGCGAGTTCCCCTTTTTTGTTTCACTGCATGCTACCTGCGATGGCATGTGGTTCATGAACACGGTAAAACCAACAAGGAAAACAACAGAAGTAATCGTTAACTTTTAGGGGCCAAAATAGGAATAATAGGAATAATTTAGCACCACCTCCAGGTGAACTCCTATTTACCTGCAAATAAATCACAGATAAAGGGGAATAATTTACCTGCCGTTAAATAGTTTCCATGTTTCGACTTGATGCCGTAGATAACAGGTATCGTGGTACCGGTGGCTCGGGTAAGGGGCACTGCTGGGCGGCAGTGACAATGCTCGCCTGTAATCCAGTGCGGTGGAGGCAAGGGTTGGTGGATCGCACAAATGTTGTGAAACTGCTTCCGATGCGCATCATGGCTTTCCCGGAGAAGGTGGGACAGCCAAATGTCGACTTCACCTGTTACGTCTATGGGTTAGTGTTGCCCTCTTGCACCTGTGGGGTTTCTCCGGGTGCTCCACTATGTAAGCGTTCATTAATTGGTTGAAAACATCTTAATATATAGAGTGCGGAGCTCTGGCAATTGTTGGCACTGGATCACTGCGTGGCTGGCTGCCTTCCCGCTTCTCTGTGGGTCCTCATGCCTCCAAGTCTCTCTCTCTTCAAGAGTGAGCAATGTACGGCATGTTACAAGTTGGCATCGTGATATGAATTCACTGTCCAGTAGTTTTAACTGTGACGATGACGGTGGTGGTGGTGGTGGACAACTGTGAAAAAGAGCTTGACAGCTCATCGGATTTTTCCAGTAAAAATACAAATTCTGATTCTGTACCAATGTTGAATGCTATAGTGTGCGTTGCTGCGAGCAGTGGTAAGTGATTGCGTTAAACCTGTCCCCCCCTACCCCTCTTTGCCTGTGTTGCAGGTCATCAGTGCGCTATCCAGGCTGTCCCAACATCCCACCTGCCAGAGCAAGAACATTCGGTGAGATCCCCACTTGCACTGACACACAAGGGCCTGCTCCTCTGGCAATCAGTCCGTGAACTGCCAATTTGTGTTAGGAAAAAGCTTCAGATTTTTTGAGACGTTCACACGCCTTAAGAACACACACGAGGTGTTGCGGTGCACGTGGGCAGCCCAGGTGGAGCAGTGGTGATGCTCGTGCCTTATGGCAAGAACTGCCCGAGTTCGATTCCCAACTCGGGTGCCTTTCTCTGTGGAGTTTGTGTTATCTGCATGGGTTTCTTCCAGGTTCTTCGGTTTCCTCCTATCGCTAAAAAACACACACACTCATTGTAACTGCTCATAAATTGTCTGAACATTACTCAATTGGGATTACACACGGCAACATTGCCCCATAGTGCTCAGAAACTTGGTTGAGCCCTCCTGAAAAGGCGATTCTGAATCGGTGAGGCTTTCCTGGGTAAACAAGCTTAACAATAATCAAATTGATAATTGGTCTTTTACCCTTTTATCTGGCAACAAAACTGACACCTTTTTTACAAGGAGTCATGTTTGCATAGACCACAATACCTGCAGTCGTAATGCAAAAAATATATAACTCTGATAATGTATGCACTGTCCTTGAATTTGATTGGTCCACACCCGAGACAGCTTTCCTTAGAGCCTAGTCTCACATGGTGTGAGACTAGGCTAGTGTGGACCAATCAACTTCAAGGACAGTGGATACATTATCAGAGTTATGTTTTTTGTTTGCATTACGACTGCAGGTATTGTGGTCTATGCAAACACGACTCCTTGTAAAAAGGTGTCAGTTTTGTTGCCAGATAGAAGGGTAAAAAAACAATTATCATATTTTTCTACTGGCAAATGGGGTTCCAATGGAATGATAAAATTTTGACTTACAGCTTTCGTGACTGCAGGAATTCATATTCTTTGGGTCTTTCGGTAAAGTTCTTTGAACCTATTTACGTGACTTTACTGAAAGACCCAAAGAATATAAACAATACTCATACTGTAAATTTGAAAACTAGAGGACAGTCTATCGAGATGATGGACAGGGTGATGTAATACTGACAGAACGCTCACCTCACCCACATCAGACATTTGCAACTCACGTGACCACCCTCACCACCAAACCAGTTACAGTGGGAGGCCTGTTGAGATGCAGTGTCCCTACACTGATTATTTTGCCGCTAAAAATCTCCACGCGATAAGCCACTTCGTTGAGCTATGATTTGTGGCCAGGTCGCTTCTGAAAAAGAACTTCATAGCTCGGTGGGATTTACCTGATAAGATATTTGTATATATTTTTATTTATTTAATTTCTACATTTCCTATACTTTGCACTCCTATTGTGTTTTTGTGTTGTTTGTTGTTTTATCGTTCTGACCTGCGTCTACTGGACATCTGTGAAAAAGGGGTTTACAGTTAATCGGATTTCTCCAGTATAAATAAATATTTTTTTACTCTGATGGTGCAAATGTATCTGTGTCATATGCTGGGCTATTGGAAATGGTAGAGCTACGAAGCAATGCCGGGGCTGATAAGCCAAATTATGGGTTCAAGGGTCAACATGTATATAATTTTGAGCTCGTTAACATGACGTACATGTGTATCATAGGCTTTAAGTGACAATTGTGAAGCGGTCTAGGGTAAGTTCTCCAGAGAAAGATACATAGATAGAAATAAACATACATACGTATAGATTAGCAGCTTGTCATATCAGCAATTGTAGATGACCATCACCGAGAGTTCCACAAAACAATAACATTAAATTGGCTTTGCGCATAATTTGGCTGAATTGCTGCTCTGATAATTAAAATATCAGTTTTGGTGCCATGCGATGAACATTTCTCTTGGTGGCAGAGCAGCCGGGATAATCCTGCCTCCTGCTGTGTGGAACAGTCGTTGCTTTAATGGATCTCGAAGGTAGGCCTGCGATGTCCGCTTCCGTGGGCCATTCAGTAACATTGCTCTGCGAGTGACCCGGATGGATACTGGGACTCATGGACACCGATGGCACAATCAGGATAGCAATGGGGGGGAAAAGCAAAAAGAAAACGCTAAATGAAGCACAGGACTGCAGACCTGTGCTGTCACATCCATTTACCACTTGTGGTCATTTCTTCACGGTTCTTTGGAACTATGAAATGTGGTCCTTGAACTTTTTTTACTTGACTGGTTTTGTCTGACTGGTTTTGTTTTTTGTTTAAACTCGGCCACCTTCGCCGACGGTGAAGAGACAAACTTTACTGGTTTAACACGTAGGCTTTCGCGACCAATATTATTCATAATCAACGTCCAGTGAGCGAGTCGCTTAAATTACTTGATACACTGGTAAAGAATACAGGTTTACCAAAAGATATTCCAAAACTCGCAGACCATTGTTTAAATAACACTTACTTCTTATGGAGAGGCGAATTCTTTAAACAAAGGGAGGGAGCAGCAATGGGCTCTCCTTTATCTCCTGCTATAGCAAATTTGTACATGGAAAACTTTGAAACCAGAGCACTTGCCTCGAGCACATTAAAACCATCCTTTTGGTTTAGATATGTGGATGACACTTTGGTTGTCTGGCCACATGGTAAAGATACACTTAACGATTTTCTAAATCATCTCAATGCACAAAACCCGGCCATTCAGTTCACCATGGAAATGGAGGTGAATAACACACTCCCGTTCCTGGATATTTTACTTGGGCATGGCCTAAATGGTAACCTAACACACAGCGTTTACAGAAAGCAAACGCACACTGATGCCTATCTGAATGCAGATTCGCATCATCACCCAGCTCAGAAATCCTCTCTTATCAAGACGCTCATACATCGGGCTAAAACAGTGTCAGATGGTGAAAGTCTAGTGAGAGAGATTAAACATGTTAAAGAAGCACTAAGACAGAATGGCTACAATAATGCTCAAATTAACAGAGCACTAAATGCCAAATCACGATCGCAAAGCAACACTGCTGAAAGCGATCAGATTATTAAAACAATAAAAATACCATTTATCTCAGGAGTAACTGACAAATTAGCCCGTGTTTTGCAAAAGCAAAACATTACAGTAAGATTTGGTACAGTACACAAAATTCAACAACTAGTAACGTGCACTAAAGACGAATTACCTAAATTATCAACAGAGGGTGTATATCGGATTAATTGTGTATGTGGTAGATGCTATATTGGACAGACAGGGCGTAACGTTAGTGTAAGACTAAAAGAACACCAGAGAAATATTAAATTATCACAAACACAACTGTCGGCAGTGGCAGAACATGCATGCCAACAGGGACACTCAATTGATTTTGACAACGTTGAAGTGTTGTGTAAAACTAGTTACTACTGGCAAAGACTAATTAGAGAATCGATTGAAATTGAGAGAAACAGAAATAACTTTAATCGCTCAGACATCTACAGGCTTAGTGCGGCCTGGAAGCGTATTATTAAATAAGATACATTACAATTCTTTATAAGGGAAACAAACACTAACTGATTACTAATGTAGCATAATCACAATAAAACACATTCCAAATGATTACTAATCTACAACTCGCATCGTAACAATAGCCTGATTACTAATCTAATATATAATTACAATAACTCCCCCCTCAAATCTTTGCACCTGATGAGTTAATGAGTTAATGATGACGTCACCCTGCTGCTGCTCTATATAAGAACGGGAGACACAGCAGAGCCTCACCATTCTGGCGAATTGCCCGATGATGCTGGATGCAATTACCAGCGAAACGTCGTACTCAAATTGTAAATGTTGTGGTTTCGCGCTTCAACACACCGGTGGGCTAAAGCAGTGAACTAATTTGTCTTTTGTCAACGTGACACTTTTTTACTGATTGGCCGTGTCGGGTGGTGGAGGGTTACGACACATTTATAAATAACGCGATCTAAACTCAAAAACGTTGATTATGAAAATTTTACTGGCTCGAACTTGCTCGTATTCAAGAATCAGAATCTTTATTTAGACTCGAGAAATCCGATGAGCTATGACGCTTCCACAAATGTCCGGCATGGGCCGGTCAGGTAGGTCCGGGAAGCCAAGTTGGGCTGATAGCAAAACAAAATAAACCGGCAATCTGAAGTTGGCCAGGAAAAGGAAGTATGGGGCTTTATTTGACTGCTTGTTCAGCACCCAGAATTAATTCTAATCACCGATACATGCAAATCCAAATCGAAGCAATGGTGCAGTGGCCACCCACCGCTAGGCTCGTAGCACAGTGCTTCGCGAACCCAGACGCCTCAGTTAAACTCAAACTATTTAAAACTAAAATGTGTTATTTTACCAGGTGAGGCCCACTGAACTACATAACTCTTTTTCAGAAGTAACCTAGCCACGAACGATAGCTCAACGAAGCGGAAGTGGCTTATCATGTGGAAACTTAGAGCAGCCAAATACTCGAAACGTGTGTTGATTCTAAATGTGGAGGGAAAAAAACGGAGGACCCGGAGAAAAATCCACGCGACCATGGGAAGAACACACAAACTCCAAATATATAGGCGTCAGGGCCGGGATTGAACCCATGACGTTCTGTATACCAGGCGAGATAGTGGTCATCTCACCATCGTGGCACCCCAGATCCCAGCCACAGCTAACATCAGTAGCAAGTCCTCTTCACCAACCCACATGGACTAGCCGTTGTGAAATATGGGGGAACAATGCCCATGATCAACATGGTGTGGGGGAGGCCTTCATCCTGCAGCAGCTTGACAAGGGCTGTGCGTATTATCTATGCAAATCCGGCCATGTGGTGCTGTGGATAGAGAGCTCGGCTAATAATTGTAACGATGTGAGCTGTGATCCTCATAAAGGGCGAACTCTGCTGATCAACCCTCTGGGGTTTGTGAAATGAGAATCATTTTGCGGGATAGGCAATGGCAGCTGTCTTGTGGGAGAGACTGGTCCTTGCCGTAGGAGTGTGACATTTTTCACCACTGACTTCAGAATCAGAATATTTATTTACACTGGAGGAATCCGATGAGCTATGAAGCTCTTTTTCACAGACGACCAGACTTGGAACTGCAGCCAAAAGCTTATTTTTTTACAAGCGGGGCCAACTGCTGCACACGTTTGATCTTAAGATGCGTGCAATTCTGAACGGCGACTGTGTGTGTTTTCACAGTAAAATATGTGCAGACTCTCGGATCCCAAGAGCTTGCGTCTCTGTTACTGTTGGCTCAGGTGTGCAGCCTCAGGACTCGAGTTGTTCGCTCAGTCTCGGAGACCGCGGGTCAGACTTCACAAACGTGTGCACGTGGGGAGACCAACATTTTTGTTGTTGTTGTTTCGCCTCAAATGCGCCGGTGGGAGGCCAATTAATCTAACGGGTGCGTGCGGCTTTTTGAAAACAGCGTCCAATTATAAAGTACGCCTCACCGAATCGCGCGAATGAATTGGCCAATATAGGTTTTTACTTCCCGACGCTCGCGTTCTATCTGCGGCCTAATCTTTTGCCCGCCCCCCCTCCACCAGCGGAGCGAGTTGCGCCCGAGAAAAGGCTTCAGTGCGGCGTTGCGGTCGTGCTGGTGCCGAACACCAGCGTTGCTGTTGTCATGTGGGAGGGAGTGGGCTCGGGGTCGAGCGCCATTGTTGTTGTGAGGCGGTGCTGGACGGGCATTTGGTCAAACTGCCTCGAACTAACCCTATTTGCAGTTGTACTGTCGGCTTCATTCCTGGTTCCTTCAGATAATAACCATAGTGGCGAGATGTTAACTCCCGCGCCTGGTATACAGGAAGTCGCGGGTTCGATCGCGACCCTGATGCCTGCTGTATATTTGGAGTTATCACGTTCTCCCGGTTTTTCCCTACACATTTAGAAACAGAAACATATGTTTAGAGTATTTTGCTGCTATAAATTTCCACATGATAAGCCACTTCCACTTTGTTGAGCTATCATTTGTGATAGCCAGGCCGCTTCTGAAAAAGAGCTTTTTAACTCAGCGTGTCTTACCCGGTAATTAAAAAAAAAAGTAATAGTCATAATTTAAGCGTAATTGGCCAAGTAATCAAATCAAGGCCGTCCTGAAAAAAAAAGTCTCGAGACATAGCGAGGCCTTTCCTTCCTGCGTAAATAATCCTTGGCATTATTATTTCTGACATTGCCATCCCACCCAAGGCCTCTTGAGCAACACAAACGTTATCCCATCCGTCTCTCAAATGGTTAAAAGCAAGAACATTTTAATTTAAAAAATCATCCTGTGCTTGGGCGTTTCCCGTTAATATTGTAGCTGTAAGTTAAGGTGATGGCCCAGTTTAGCCACACTTTTACCTTCCAGCATTCCATACCTCCCCCCCCCACCATGATGGTGGAGTTAAGGGGGAACAAATTAAATCCTTCAGACCCGCTCGCCCTAGGGCGTTTGAAAATGTAAACGGTCGGATCGCATTTCCACAGTTCTCTGCGGTGTATTAGCCGAGTACAAGAGGGTGTTGTGTGGAAGTGGATGCGCTGTAACGGCGCTGATTGTGTTTTGTTTTTGATTTGTTCTCTGTCCCATGAGCGCAAGAAGGTCCTACACGGTCGACAGTCACTAAACTATTTTTATTTTACCAGGTAAGGCCCACTGAGTTATGAAGTTCTTTATCATAAGCAACATGGCCACAAATGATAGCTCAACGAAGTGGCTTATCACGTGGAAATTTATATCAGCCAGATACTCTAAACGCATGTTGATTCTTAATGTGGAGTCAAAAACCAGAGGACCTGGAGAAAAATTTGCGTAGCCATGGGGAGAGAGACATGTAACTCCAAATATACAGGCAACAGGGTCAGAATCGAACCCACGACCTCCTGTATACCAGGCGAGGTAGTTAAGATCTCGCCACCACAGCGCCCCAGATCCGAGCCACAGCTAGCATCAGTGGCAAGTCCTCTTCACCAACCGACATCGACAAGCGTGGTGAAATTTGGTCAAACAATGCCCGTGACCAACACGGTGTGGGGCAGCCTTCATCCTGCAGCCACTTGACAAAAACTCCGAATATACGAGCGTCGGGGTGGACCTTTTGGATACCGGGCGAGGTAGTTAACATCTCGCCACCGTGGTGGCCACTGATAAGGGCATCAATGATAAGGCCAGGCGGCTCAGTGGTAGAGCGAGCGGCTCGCCATTGGAAGGTTGCGAGTTAGAATCTTGGTTTCAGGGTTTACTCAGCCCATCCCTCCCTCTGGGGTAAATAAAATGTTTACCACGTTGTGGGGAATTCAACAGTGGTTGTCCTCGACATAGATTCACCCCTGTAATATGAATTGGGATTTTCCACCACTGGCTCAGGATATTTAGTTTTTACAGAACGTAGTTTATGCAAGTGCATCTCGCAAATGCTGTGTGATCCGCAAATACAAAGGCGCGTACATTATGATTTTTTCAGCCAAATGAATAGATGCGTGTTTATTATACGTGCCAGAGGACGCTGGAGAAACTGGAGGAAGCCCCACGCAAGCAAGGGAAGCAACTTGCAAACAGGAGATGAGCACCGCCTCAATGCTCATTCGAGCAGGAGATCACTCTGACTTTTGTTGAGCGTGCTCAGAGCAAGGGGAAATCTTAGCACAGTCGAGTTTTATGATTTGAATTATCAATGGTAAACGTGAAAACCCGAGGTGGCACCGCTGAGACACCCTGGGTTGGAATTTGGACGGCCCATCCATGATCCATGTGGGTTCTAATTCCAGTCTGTCTAATGGTTACCTTATAAAAACCCTCAAATATATTAAATTTGGTTCTGTACTTAATATCTGCTTGGAAAATATGAAGATATATCCGTGTGTCTGTCATGCAAAAAACCCCACCAATCTCATAGCGGAATGTGGTGCAAAGTGTGACCCCATAATGTGTATAAAACGACAAAAAGGCCACTTGAAGGGTTATTAGAAGAAGTTCTTGGAAATCATTTGCGCAGCTGTTCCCTGTTACATGGGATTGCGGCGCTATGCGATATTTCCGGATGGATTATTTCTAACGGCCATAGTGCAATGGAAATAAAATTGGGGAGGAGAGCAAAAATTTCATGAGGTGGCCAGGTGGCTCACGGTTCAAAGCGCTGAGCTGGCACATCGAGATTCTGGGTTCAAATCCGAGCAGCCGCACGCGATTAAACCAGCCTGTGAAGTTTGTTCACATCCACGCCCTGTTGCGTGGATTGTCAACACAATATTTTATGCAGACGGGCACAATGGGCGTTGTGTTTCTTTTAACTAGCCTGGTGTCGTGCTCTCTATGTCCATTGTCAAAATAACGTGGCATGGCAGCCTGCAATCATGTCGCTTTCACTCTGAAGACACGCGTACGATAGCGTCGAGGCGCGCGTTTTAAATATAAACAGCTTGACATGAAGCGGTTAGCACTCAACCGTGGCACGCCAGCGGTGGTGCTGATCAGCAGGCCGTTTTTGGAGTTGGCAGACGCCAATTCAGTGACCATTTTACGCTCTCGACTTCGGCGCGTGGGCGTCTGGGCCCGGGCCCGTCACCAACAGGCCTGGGTGCCGCCCGCCCGTAATCCGGCCACTTGGGGCCAAGTACGGTGGACCGTGCAGAGACTACCGCACGCTGTGAGACTCCCCCGGTCTGTTTAAGCTTCAAACGAGACACCGCGACCTGTAAGAAGTGCCGCAGCCTCTGTCCATTGTGCAATTTTTTTAAAGAATAAACCCACCAGCAGTTCTTGACGAAGTGCATTCTGTCGTTTTGTTTTGCCTTAAGTCACCATCAATACAACTTTGGGCAAATGTGACCAACTGCCATGCACATAGGACTGGACCTGTTTAGGCTGAGTGGCAGGATATCCAGTAGGTTGCGTACGTGTGTGTTTGTGTTCTTTGATTTCCGTTCACAGCCACCAACACCAGTGACTAATATCTGAACCGGTCCTGGGCTTCTCCTAGGTCGACTCAGCCTCAAATGAGTACCTGGTGCGGTGTGTAAACATCGCCACTTGGGTGACAAAGGCGGTCGGGGCGTGGTGCTGGCCACCCACCCCCTCGTGTGGCGTGCGGCCTTCATAGGTGCTTGCTAACAGCACTTGCCCCAACAGTCTGTTAAGGCATATACGGGGGATCTTTGTCTTTGTTATTTGAGCCCTATTCCCGCTCTTTTGTGGGGGTTTCTCCAGGCACTCCGGTTTCCTCCCAGACATGTGAGTACAGCGACGGATTCTGTGGATTCCGTCTGTACGGAGCTCTGTTTATGCAATGGTGGTGGTGGGGGGTTCTCTCCTCTATCGGAGAACACGTGATCCACTGGAATGTCCGTTCCACTCTAGGAAACGATGTTAGGGAATGTTTTAAATTGTAGTTATTAAAATGTTTAATCACCTGGGTAAGTTGTTGAGACGAGGCATCTCATTCGCAAGGTTGCCCAGAGTGTTGATGGACAAATTCCTGGTAATGATGTCTACAAACATGTTACATTTCTAACTTTCATACGTGTATATTTGTCCCCCCCTAATTCGTTTGCAATAAAGGAATAGTTCTTTGCGTATGAGCCTATTACCTATAGGCTAATTGTGCTAGCGGAGCAGATATTCACCCAATATGGGCGAGCGATTACTCACGGAAGCCATTTTTATTTGCCCCCACTCGTTCGGTTGCTCCCACACGAAGCCTCATTCATTGCAAACGCTCAACAATGACACGGTTACTCTGACTTCCTGGATTTATTATTTTCTGGTCCTCGTCCAGATGACGTTTGACGCAGTTTCAAATGAAATCTCGGATGTCTCTAATCACGAAGCTTGGTTTTGAGGATTGTTCTTGGACTCACCCGGTGAGCTGAAACAGTAAAAAAATCGGTGCGTAAATGTGACAATGTAATTTGTTTGGCTGTGTCAGCTGGTGGAGGGTCTTAATGACACAAATTCGGCTAGATCTTTACACGGCCGAACCCATGAATCGCTCATTGATGGCAATGGCCAAACATTCCAAAGTTGCAGGCATCTCCGGCTCATCGCGGCTTTGCTGGTTCAATAACACGCTTAAGTGGACACATGCACGTCACGAGCAAATATCAGCGTCAGTGAAGCTGCAGCAGCTGTAGCAGTGTAGCTGCTGTCCGTGGCGATTCGCTGTCGGCCGGTAGTGCAACTTCCCCTGGGGGCTGCCCACCCATGCCAGCCAGGGTGTGCGTCATTCAAGTTGAATCGGCACCTGGCTTGATGGATTAGACAGAGCGCTACGCGGCCTGCTGGTCCCGTCCGTCCGTCCGCCCTATGAATTATGCACGCGCCAACTCGTGTCCGCGTCTCGTCGGCGCCGCGTGTTTGCGTGTTTGTTTTGTTTTTCTTTCGAGCGAGTGAGTGAGGGCGCGTGTTTGATTGCGGAGGCCGCGTGTGGTGAGATATGAGCGCGCTTGGTACCGCGTGTGATGCGACGATAGAGCTGTGCGCTCGGAGCTCCGGGCATAACGCATCTTTGATAATTATTGCCCGTGCGTGTGTGTGTTTTTTGGGGGTTGTTTTTTGTTGTTGTTGCTGCCAATCGTATCGAATTTTAGAAAATGTTTATCGGCTTTCTACCAACGTGGAGCTGCTGAGCGTGGCGATTAGGCGGAGACGTTGGGAGGTTTTCTTTGCACATGCGGAAAGTAAAGGTGGCAGTCCTGCAATTGCCTGCTCACGGCACTGTTGGCAGAAGGGCCTCTCCATTTGAGGAAGCTCTGGAGAAGCCCTTCCAGAGGGTATTTGGCCCGCTCTTCCACGCTGGAGAGACCTCTCAGAAGTCGTGGTTAGTGCCCACGCGTGGAGGGCTTGGGGAAGAAACCTCTCAGAAGACGTGGTTAGTGCCCACGCGTGGAGGGCTTGGGGAAGAAACCTCTCAGGAGACGTGGTTAGTGCCCACGCGTGGAGGGCTTGGGGAAGAAACCTCTCAGGAGACGTGGTTAGTACCCACGCGTGGAGGGCTTGGGGAAGAAACCTTCTCAGAAGACGTGGTTAGTGCCCACGCGTGGAGGGCTTGGGGAAGAAACCTCTCAGGAGACGTGGTTAGTACCCACGCGTGGAGGGCTTGGGGAAGAAACCTTCTCAGAAGACGTGGTTAGTGCCCACGCGTGGAGGGCTTGGGGAAGAAACCTTCTCAGGAGACGTGGTTAGTGCCCACGCGTGGAGGGCTTGGGGAAGAAACCACTCAGGAGACGTGGTTAGTGCCCACGCGTGGAGGGCTTGGGGAAGAAACCTCTCAGGAGACGTGGTTAGTGCCCACGCGTGGAGGGCTTGGGGAAGAAACCTCTCAGGAGACGTGGTTAGTGCCCATGCGTGGAGGGCTTGGGGAAGAAACCTCTCAGAAGACGTGATTAGTGCCCACGCGTGGAGGGCTTGGGGAAGAAACCTCTCAGAAGACGTGGTTAGTACCCATGCGTGGAGGGCTTGGGGAAGAAACCTCTCAGAAGACGTGATTAGTGCCCACGCGTGGAGGGCTTGGGGAAGAAACCTTCTCAGGAGACGTGGTTAGTACCCATGCGTGGAGGGCTTGGGGAAGAAACCTCTCAGAAGACGTGGTTAGTGCCCACGCGTGGAGGGCTTGGGGAAGAAACCTTCTCAGGAGACGTGGTTAGTGCCCACGCGTGGAGGGCTTGGGGAAGAAACCTCTCAGAAGACGTGGTTAGTGCCCACGCGTGGAGGGCTTGGGGAAGAAACCTCTCAGAAGACGTGGTTAATGCCCACGCGTGGAGGGCTTGGGGAATTTTGCAGCCTCCTGGATATGATAAGTGAGACGCAGAAGAAAATTGTAAATTTGCGTTTAAATTTTCTGTTAAGCCAAATGTGTGCATTTTCTTTGGATCTTTCGGTCAAACCACGTAGATAGAAAAAAATAATAAAAATGTGTGCATTGTTCACTCAAATAAGCTGCTGCGACCAGCGTGGTGAAACAAATCCCATGACCGGTACGGTGTGAGGAGGGCCTTCATCTAGCAATAGATTGACAAAGGGCTGTGAATTGCTATTAAATCTAACCAGTAGCAGGCACACATTGTTATGTGCTGCTATGCATGTGCTGCTATATCTGGTATGAAAGGGTTATGCAAGTATATACTTTGTTATCATTTATTATTGTTCATCATTATCGACGATAAAACGTTCATATCTCAAGAGGCTGGCAAGTCAGTTTCCACCCACGCAAATTACTCAAAAATGATTTGGCCAAACATCTTAAGCGGGAGGCTTATGGAAAATGTCCTGAGAATCAGTGCACATGAACTGATTTCATCGCTCCATCTCCTTCTTGATGGATGTACTCCTGGACGCGTTCAAATGGCCTTATTGAGGCAAAAACTTCTCCTTTTAGAAAAAAAAAACAATTTTAACGAGAAAAAAATAGTTCCGAAAAATATCTGAATCTAAAAAAAGCACAATTGGCAGGAGAATTGTTCCAGTAACATGCAATTGTCGTGTACCTGGAGAATTTGAAGACTGTATTTGTATTTTAAACAAACCACAGCCCACACGACATACGTGTTTTTTTTTTCTTCCAACAGCGGTCATGGGTTGCCCAGTCGAGGTACCTTCTTCATGAGAGAGACGCGTTATTCACTTGAAACGGATTGCATGTGGCAGTGGCTGTAAAGGTCTTGGGCGTCGACAGGGTTCGCCGAGTGTGAAATCCCCAACGGTGGCGCTTGTGCGCGACTTTCACTGGGCCGTAGCACGTACATGAATGCTCATTATCCCAAGTGGCAGCCTTTGAGGTTTGTTGGTTGTTGTTTTGCGGGATATCTCGAGAAACAGTGACGGCGGTCAGTTTTCCTGAAATATGGCGGGGGCGGCGGCTGCACCCTTGGTGAGAAAATTCCTCAAACTGCGGGGGTCATCCGAGGCACGACCCCAATGAACACTAAGAAAGCCATATAGCCTTGCATATAGCGCGTGCGTTCAACACATTCCTGTGCTGCGAGCATTGTATGTGCAGTGACACCGCCTTAGCGCTGTGGCGGTGAAAATATGTTATCTCCCTTCCCTGTAACATTCTGAGTTCAGTGATCCTGAAGATGCCTGTTGTATATTTGGTACTTGGCGTGATCCTCTCGCTATGTGGCGGTCGCTTTCAGTTTTCTCCGGGTCCTCCACATTTAGAACGAACATGCGTTTCGGTTGTTTGGCGGCTGCTATAAATTCCCAAGGGTTTATCGCTTGGTGCAAGACGTTCATGGTTCAAATCCGATCGCCGCCCTAATTACAACTGTAAGTTTAATAACCGTAAAGATTTGTTTCAAAGTGAACGTTAAAGATCCCGCAGGACGAGGCTATTGGGTCCCGGGATATACGATGCCGAATTATTTCGTTAAATACCAAAAGTGGCAACTCTTTAAGGGCTCTCTATTGGAATATTTTTCATTTTGAGGAAGCGAGGAAAAATCAACTTAATTTCCATAGGGTTGGGCTCAAGATACCCGCTTGCTGTACTGCCATTTCCTGGGGTGCCTTGCAGCCTTTGGTGGCTTCGGTGAGCTGAAGTATGAGTAGTTTTGCACGTGATCGCCCAACCCCCTTGCCTCTCGAGCCGCCGGTTCACGCACGTGCACCACCAGGCTCAGCGTGAATTTCAATTCGTCGTTACAGTGGCAATTTAAACAACAATAATGATTCCAACAAACCAGTCGTGTTTTTTTCCCCGGTCTCGCAGGAAATCAAGATTGGGCGTGCTGATACCTTTAATAGCGTAAAACAGCCCCTAATTACGAATGCGGTTTATGATCATCGCAAGGAGCAAGTCGGCGTTGAAAGTGTCTCCATGCATAAATGGTTGTGGGACCGCGCTTATCACCTCTGTTTTTGGCTCGAGCCAGTGGTAGAATTTCCACATTCCTGTGGCAGGGGCCAGCCTCTTCATTGGACAATTGACCTACAAGTTGACTCGTAATTACAAGGGTTGTGAATTGAAACACCACTGGGGCATGGCTTGGTGCATTATCCCATCCGGGTTGATAAAATGAGCAACGCGTTTGTGGAAAGTCAACAGTGAAGGGACGTTTATTGCGACCTTAACTCATTTGGAATTTCAACAACCACTGTGTCAGGGCCTCCAATGGTGATTAAACTACTTACAGCCCTTTGTCAGTCTGCTCTTGGATGGAGACCTCCCGACGCCACGTCGCACATGGAGATTCATGGATTTTTGTTCAGCGTGCTGGGTCGGTGCGTGGTTGGTAAAGGGGGTCCGGAGCTGGTTCAGATATCAATCTCTACTGATTGTTAGCCGTGGCCACGAATCAAATTTATGTCGTCGGGTTCAGAGCACAGTGCGTAAGTGAGATTACCACTGCCTCATACTCATGTGTGGCCAGGTCGCTTCCGAAAAATAAGTCAATACCTCAGTGGGCTTTATCTGGTAAGATAAACATAGTTTAGATTTATTTGTATATTTTTAAGTTACTTTTCTACATTTCCTATACTTTGCGCTCCTATTGTGTTCCTGTATTGTTTGTTGTTGTAACGTTCTGACCAGCCCCTACTGGACATCTGTATTAAATAGTTTAATCACTCATTGGATTCCTCCAGTTTAAATAAATATTCTGATTCTGATTTGAGCTCAGAGACATTATCGCCACTGCAAAGCAAGCTTGCCTGCTTTGCGCATCGGGCAACTGCGCTTGGCCCAGTTTTACCACAGCGACCTTCACAGGACCAAGCCAGCACCACCCGGGCCATGGAATATACTTGAACCGGGCTGCATGGCTCACTCTCCTCGGAGAGCTGTAGCCTTTAAGCTTCGGCACCAGTCACGATGTCTCGGGGTATCCGTGGAAGAGAGGCGGGTGGTCATTGTCGTCTCTCTTGTAGATCAACTTAAGGGGCGTGTTTGCGAAAAATAAATAAGTAAGCGGTAAAACATTCTAAATTCTACGATTTTATACTTGGGATTGCATAAGCTAATTCGAGCGTATATATATAGATTAATGATCATCCTTCTGGCTGCAAAGGGAAGTGAAAAGGAGCGAGCGAGGGGAGAGGGTGGGAATGTGGAGGTGAGCGGCTGGGCCTGAAAAGAAACGGCCTGTACCAGGCCCCGTAAAGAATGATCCGGGACGGTTCGGCTCCCGTTTCCAATGACTGGGGAAAAGCAGCATCTGACTTCTCAGGAATGTGTTGCGCCAAAAATAGTCGCCACAGCAACATTGCTTAGGAGCAACGCTACGAGACACGCGGCGCGCAGACGGCCCACTGCGTTGCGGCAGAAGTTTACGAGGCTCGGCCGTAATAGTGGAACAGGATACAAAATGTACACAGGAATTACCCTTTGCCGCCCTTTGAGAATTGGCTAGCCGTTGCAGAACTCTCTTTGCCACAGATCGTAGATTGCCGGAGCGTGCCATCACTCCGGGCCGACAGTGGGAGGGAATCTGAAATCTCTGCACCTTCGTGTGACACGCTGCGTGCGAAGGAGGTACCGGAACATCGCCCGCTCTTTGAGCGGGCCTGTCCGCTCGCACGTGGCGTCGCGTTCCAGACAAAGCTTCGACGTGCCCCCGGGCCGGTCGACAAGGAGGCCCGTCAAAATAATGTTCATGTCACCCATCGTTCTCGATGTATTTAAAAGTATTGAAATTACGTGACGGTAATAGCTGTGGAGTTTTTTGTTTTTGTGGAAATGTCCCCACGGCTGTTTGATTGGAGGTTTTACCCTCCAGAATTGCATCGAATAAGCCTGAATGAGGGATTCTAGAGTTGAAATATATATATATATTTTTACATTGCGGTAAATGTGGCAGCCACCAATAGCTGCCAAGGTCAAGTGCTCCCATTATGTGCAATGTGCGCTAATTTGAAATGCATTTGTTCTTACGAACGTGATTTGATATGATGTATCATGAGCTTAAAAATTGATGCCCCTGTAAGCCTCAACCACGACATGCCTAGCTTGACACTATATTTATTCTCGCAAATTTAAATGTGATATAGCGTGACTGATGTTAATTCCAGTGACCCGTAATTGTCTGCTTATGGAGCACCCATAAGTCGTTCAAACAACACAAATCCATGGTGGAGCGGTGGTGCAGTGATTAACTCACTGCGCCATGAGCCGTGGCTGAAGTCTGTGTCGAGTGATAGCTCACCCGGTAGTTGACCCCCTAATGCACACTGACCAGCATGGCCATGCACGGTCAAACATCTCGGCACTACTGCTGATGCTGAATGGGGAGGTCTTCATCCAGCAGTCGATTGACATGGCCGACACTGAAACATTAATATAATGATCGAGGCTCTTTTCTACACAACGGGATAGGTGGCGGATGCTGCGGTGGCTCGTCGCTCTAATTTGTCCCTAAAGCTACGACGAGGGCATGGCTCCTTCGCCGGGCTGAGCTCACTCGGCGGACCCCTTAGTAGGTGTGGACGTTAATAATTATCGGCCCCTCCGGGTGGATATTTATGAACTGGCCGTGAACCCTGCTCATTGGGAATTCTGCAGCGCCGCCGCCTCTAAGCGCCGCGCCGCCGAACGAAAGGAACGTGGCGGAGAAGCCGAGAGCGTACGGACCAAGGAAAAGGTTAATGATCGTCGCGGAGGGAAGTCTCCTGGCATTTCTCATGTGCACATAAATATTTACGGTCTGGCACAACCAGGGGGCGGCTGCCAGATCCTTGGATGAGGATCTGGCCCGGCAATTAGGCGGCGCTCGCCGAACTCGCGTCTGAACCCTGCTGTTTTTGTTTTCCACTATTTTGGGAGGCTTCAGGAACAGGTGCACGCATACATAATCCCTTTGTTGCTTCTCTACGGGTTGTATTCGCCTCACTTGATAGTCTGGCTGGTGCGCACGCGTGTCTGTGTGTGTCTTTACTTGGCCTGTTGCTCCGTGCGCTTTGCTGTCTGGGGGACGGTGGCTCCTGCGGTTATCACGATTGATCCTGAAAGACCCGAGTTCGATTCCCAGCCGCGGCTGACATCGGTGGCGAGGTTTATCCGAATCCATCCTCAGCCTCCAATAGGTCGCCTTGAAATGAGTTCGACCTGGCACGGTGTGGAAACATCGTCACTGGGGAGACAAAGGTGGCCGGTTGTGTTGCCGGCCACACCATCTGGAAGATCACTCAAGATTTCTGTTCAAGTAAATACACATGTAAGGAATAGGCTGACAATATTTCATCCACAGAGTTCATGCTGTTGTTTCATTATAATTATTTCACAACAGATGATAATTTTCTGGATTGGAATGCTTTCTGGATTGGAATGCATCTGTGAGGACGCACAGTCCAGTGAGGAGATGGCATGAACAAATTTGTTCGTGGGAAGGCTCGGTGGATAAGTACATCGCAGGATCGTGAGAGATGGTGACGATAATTGTTTTTTTACCCTTTTATCTAGCAACAAAACTGACACCTTTTTAATACAAGGAGTTATGTTTGCATTGACCACAATACCTGCAGTCGGAATGCAAACAAAAAACATAATTCTGATAATGTATGCACTGTCCTTGAAGTTGATTGGTCCACACCCGAGACAGCTTTCCTTAGAGCCTAGTCTCACATGGTGTTGGACCAGATGACGTCATCTGGTCCAACACCATCTGAGACTAGGCTCTAAGGAAAGCTGTCTCGGGTGTGGACCAATACATTTCAAGGACAGTGCATACATTCTTAATTTAGGAGCTTTCGTGACTGCAGGAATTATTCTTTGGTTCTTTTCGGTTAAGTCACGTCTAAAAATAAAATAATAACTCAAAATAAAATAACACATTACGACGTTTCGATTGCAACACAAGCAATCATCATCAGGCATAAAAGAAATAGCAACAAAAATCTAACTAGAAAAAACTATAGACAGACATGTGATGTCTGTCTGCTTGTATGTCTGTCTATAGTTTTTTCTAGTTAGATTTTTGTTGCTATTTCTTTTATGCCTGATGATGATTGCTTGTGTTGCAATCGAAACGTCGTAATGTGTTATTTTATTTTGAGTTATTATTTTATTTTTAGACGTGACTTAACCGAAAAGAACCAAAGAATAGTGCATACATTATCAGAGTTATGTTTTTTGTTTGCATTCCGACTGCAGGTATTGTGGTCAATGCAAACATGACTCCTTGTAAAAAAAAGTGTCAGTTTTGTTGCCAGATAAAAGGGTAAAAAAACAATTATCATATTTTGCTACTGGCAAATGAGGTTCCAATGGTGATGATGACGATGTTGACATTATATTGGATTGACCCTTTTTATTCTTTGGATTATTTCACCAGTATTTCCCACAGGTAGTGCACAATTAAAATCGTCACATGTTCAGAGAATTTGCCTTAAACCAATTGGAAAATATTTTCAGGAAGCAGAGTAATTATCCACTCAACCGTAAACAAACACAGCCATCTGTAAAGACTGAAGGGGAAAAAAACACGTGGAGAGTTGGGCTGCTGTATATAGCCCACACAGTTGTGGCTATTGCAAGGCCCTGACGTGCTGGCATCGTGATTTAAAAAGTGACAATGTTTTATTTCGCTCGGACGTGTGTGTGCATTAGTGAAATGAGGCAACGCACCCACGCACGTAATGCATTCAGGTCACGGCGCGCTTCGTTCAGCGTGTGCCGTCCGACGTTTCGCTCCACGTGCTGGGGGGCTTCTTCAGGAACTGAAAAGCGTCGGACAAATTCTCAGACAGCACACGGGTGCATGTCATAACCACGCCGGACAGCTCGACGGCACACTGCTGGATGAAGGCCTTCCTTGGTAAAGCGGTTGCTGTGGGCTGAAGAACTAGTTTAGATATCACTCGCCACTCATGTTATGAGTGCAGTGACCTAGCTAATTGGTGTTGCGGGCACTGCAGCTGCACCAGGTCTCATGGGCCGGTGAGGCCCAGGCATGAAGAGGGGTGGAAATTTGACAGGCAGACAGCCCCATGGAATTCATCGCGCGAAGAGCCCATGGCCATCCACGCGACACCACCGTCTCCATGGTTGGGAAAATAAACTCCGGTTGCCAGATTTATACACGCATGGTAGAGCTGGGCTATCTGTGAGAAGTCTGATGACTGAAAAGAGTCGGATAACACGAATGTAGTCGGAAAAAAAAAGTCTCACCTCTGTTCACATGTATGCCGCTGGACGGGAGGTGATGGCCAAGGCTTGGTGATGTCAGAATCATCATCATCATCAGTTGGACGTGGATTGTCGGGGATTTCCCGCCTTCGGGAGGCAGGATGTGGTTGTGGCCACCATTTTTAAAAAGGGTCCCGAGTAAATTGACCACGTGGATAAATAAGTAATCGAATAAAATGCTTAGGTCGATTAATTTGTCTAATCGACCAGTCGTCCCCAGCTCTCGCGCATTGCAAATACCCGTAACACCTCCACTGCCACGAATGCCTTGCGTTGAACTTAAAATCCCTGAATTAAAAAATACACGAATATGTACAAAATATAAAATATAATCGGCGAGGAGTAGTTGTGTAGGACACTGAAATACTTCACGCATTGTTGAGCCGCTGTGACATATGTTTCCCTGAGCTCTGAGGCAGCGATGTGCATAATTATTGCTCCCAGCTATTGTCTAATGCACATATCATGGCAGCAGATGACTTGGGAATGGAATATCAATGCAGAATAATCAAGGCGCGCCTCGTGTAATGCGTCTAGCCCCGCTCTGGGAACAGAACTGCTATTTGTGTTTAGTTTGTTGTCCTTCCCCCGCACCTCCGATTAGCACGGTTGGCTACGCACGGTGAGAAAGAAGTTCAACGCACGTGCATACCGAAGCCGACATCGTTCTGGAGCGGGCTTATGTTTCGGCCATGCTCACGTGAACTTATTCGGGCAAGTGTGTCTTCTTCCCGAACCAACAGACTATTCTGAATATGAATTTCTGTAGGAGCAGCCGCCACCCATGCATTTGCATTCTGTTAAGCGCTGGATTAGACCACAACAGATATTGCTAAATGGGAGATGTGTGTGTGTGTGTGCGCGTGTTTTTACACACATGCTTCGTGTGCTTACATCAAGGTCTCGTTGCATGTGCTCATGTGGATATTCATTGCAGTGGTTAGTACCCTGCGCTACGAAGTCGGCGACCCGAGTTCCATTCCCGCTCACGGCCAACACCAGTGACGATTATCTGAACCGGTCCTGGGCCTCCCCTCAGCTGACTCAGACTCAAATGAGTACCCGGTGCGATGTACAAACATGAGCACGAGAGAGACAAAAGCGGCCGGGAGTGGGCATTGGCCACGCCCTCGTGCAGTGTGCTGGCCTTTAAAGGTGCTCGCTAACAGCACTTGCCCCAAAAGTCTGCTAAGACTATAGGGGGGGGATTTTGTCTTTGTATGTGTCCGTGTGTATGTGTGTCTGTATGATTGTATTTGCATGCACGGATGCTTATCTTTACGTCTCTATATATGCCTGTCTGTATGTACTTATTTATGTGTATGCGTCCGTATCGTATGCATACACACGAGCACACACGATCTCAGCGTGTGTGTATGTGTGCACGCATTTATGTGTGTCTTTATGTGTCTATATATCTCTCCATCTGTATGTATTTATGGATGTGTGTGTGTGTGTACGTGTATCTAATGCGGTCGTGTGGGTAGCAGAAGTGTCGCGGTTAGTGCGTGGCGTATCGCTGTCATTTTTAGTCAGTCAACCCACGGCACTTGGGTCTGTCCCATGACCTCTTCTTGCCAGCGAGCCTTCGACACTTCACGTGGACTCAACGTGTATCTAGCCTGGCACAAGTGTTGCGGTGCTGTCACCGCCAATTTCTGGCAAATGGCGGCTCTTGTTGTATTCATTAGCGGAGCGCGGGAGAATCCAGGAACATTCACCGGCATAATTAATTGTCAATTTGCATGAGGATGAAAGCATGAAAAAAAATGTGTTCCTTTTTAATAACCCATTTCTCTGCTTCAGGCCATTTCCTAATGAAGAGACCACGGATTACAATGAAGACATTTACAGAAGCTTGGAAGAGATGGCCGAGTAAGTATGTTATTTGTCAGATGTGACACGTTTGTTTCTACTGTAATCAACGGTGTGTTGGTAAAATGAGCAACTTTTGGGAGCAACTAATGATGGCACGAACCATCCCAGAGCTGAATTATTCATATTGAGATAAAATATTGCGTGACTTTTTTTTTTTACAAAAAATCTTATATATTGCGTTCATGCATCGAATTGCGTTGCAATAAACTGAGTGGCAGGTGAAGTGAAGGCCTTAGATAGGAAAGTATCTGCAATATTTTATTGCAATGTCACTGGCTGCTGGTGGTAAAGGTGTTTTTCAAATTTCGTCAGAAATTCCACTGGAGTGTTTCCAGGCAGACAAGGCCCCCAGTCAACCTTTGCTCAGTAGGAGGTCACTCGTGCCTCTTCTCCCCTTGTAGTCTTTAACTGCCTTGCCCCACCTCTCTGTGCTGTCGAATCTCTGCCGCTGCTCAAATCCAGGCTCGAGACCTCACATTTTTTCCTGTGCCTATGGCTGACTGCCTCTCACTCCCAAAGACTCACACAGAGATCCATAGACTCAAACAGAGACCCATAGACTCACAAAGAGACCCATAGACTCACAAAGGGACACGTAGAGTCACACGGAGACCAATAGACTCGCACAGAGACCTACAGACTCATGGAGAGACAAATGGGCTCGCACAGATCCATACTCACAAAGAGACCCATAGGCTTGCACAGAGACTCATAAACTCCCTGCCCCTATTTAATTTCAGTCTCAAGAGCTTAATTTCCCCCTCTATACCTATGACTGACTCCCTTTCTCTGCAAATTAATAAGTCCATGGTTTACATAGAGCGTCTTGAAATGCGGTCGCATTGAGCGGCCTAATGGTGGGCGAGTTGGAAGGAGTTAAAAGTTGTATTGCTTTAGCGGGAACAAGTCATCCTGCTCACGAGCTCATAATGTTCGACTTGGCACAGGCCACAGAATCGCTTCCCCGCCAAACACTGTGCTCCAAATCAGCATAGGTATTTAGCTGGTAGCAAACAGCATGATTATGTACTTCCCTGCACAGTTGGCAGTTCCTTTAATGTTTAATTTGTAAAGAATTTGGTTCTCGAACCCAAGTGCTCAACTGGCAGGCTCGTGTGTGCTCGTTAATGATGTTCAGTGTGGATCCCGTGGCATGACGTCCGTTGACTTCTTCCTCCAATTCCGCTCTGTCACGTTCAAAACAAGGGAGGCGAACAAAATCACGCTCGTGCGCATGGAATCTTATCACGCTTTCCAGCGTGCGCCCTGTCCCCAAAAGTGTTGAGGCAGCAGCACGGAAGCCAGTAAGTAGCTGTCGGGACAAAAACGTGGGTTGGTTTTGGGCAACCCTTGGGTCAATTTGGCTTGTTTACTGTAGACTACGTTCCTAATAGCCACACAGCTTCATACAAAATTGTATTTACGTTTCATCATCTTATGCCAGAGTTCTTGTGACCTCATGTTAAAGACAGACAGACAGGAAAGGCGGACACACACATGGACAGAGCGAATGCATTAAATGCTTTCAACCTTGGTTGTGAAGGGTCAAACATAGCCGCCAAAAATCTTAGAATCGGCCTGAATTTTCAACGTGTGCCACGTCACTCAGTGGAGCCGTTCGGGAGTTGAGCTCGCTGAATTATTGAGGTTGGTTTTGTACCAACGACCGAGAGTCCCCGGGCGGGCGGCTGTTAAATTCACGGCGCGAGCGGGGCGGCCTGAACAACCGGCGGAGAAGGTCCATTTCCACCGTTCCTCCCCCGGGACGTGATTGAACTGCGGACCTCACAGTGGCACTCGGCAACATCGTTTCTTGAGGGCACCGTGCAGCCACTGGCCCAGGCGAATGGAGCAAGCCAACAGGCCAGCTCAAGCCGCAGGCGGAAGTATTTCGATTCTGGAGAACGCGGCGCGTCCGAGCCGAGCCGTGTTCAGCAAACCTCCCTGCACCAGGGCAGCGCCGCTTGTGCGGTGGGCTAACAGGAGGGAACGCGTCCGAGTTGGACGTCCACCGCGGAGACGGAGCGGTGGAATCGGCTCGCGCGCACTGCAGCACCGTGAGAGATGGCGGCAGCGGCTTGGGGAGTGGATAGATCATGTCCCGCGCCTCCGATTATCACAGTTAGTTAGGTACGGTGGTGGAAGAAGTTCAGCATACATACATGGCGGCTGCTGATGGTGATGTGCTTGGGCTAAAGATTAATCTGACTTGAGGAAAACATTCTTAAGAAAATGTTTAGGAAAAATGAACAATGCATGTCAGTGATATTAATGTAATGCTTTACTCAATATAATATTAATTTATTACAAAGGGAAACAGAAACTCTCCACTCATGCAATGGGCACGCATAGAATCCTCATGAGTTCAGCTTTGTTAAATAACACCAGCCACCCTCATTGCAATCAACCTATGGATAGTCTGGCTACCACCATGGAAATGTGGAATTTCCAGCACTGGCTGAGGCTGCAACAGAATTGACTGCTGTCACCGGGAGCTTTGGGATTAGCACGGTTGGCAACGTATGGTGCGAAAGAAGTTCAACGTACAAAAATACGTAGTAGTTTTCCCGACTCTTTCGCGCTGACGAGACAACATGGAAGAGGAACCGTGGGGGTACCCAGCCTACACCACAGTTACGTGAGGCACACGCGGGGCGTACACGTTCACCCATAACACAACGGCATCCAAGGGACGCGGACGGAGCGGCGAGCTCGGGTCTTTGCCACGGAGGTGCGAGCGATGGTGGCCGCGGCCCGGCGCGATCGCGGGGACAGCTGTCGTGGGCTCGGGCAGCAGCAGGGCGAACGGAAGGAGGGCAAACGCCTCCGCCCGGCGTTCCTTGCCCGATGTGCCGTTAACGTTTGCGCGCCTCCCCCGGCAGCGAGCGAGAGATCGAGAACGAGGAGGAGCTGTACGACTGCGTGCCGTGCGACGGGGAAGGGGACGAGATCTACGAGGACATCATGAAGGTGGAGGCGCATCCCCCATCGGTAAGTGACCGGCACCCTCTCCCTGGTGCCCACCTCATCCCGGCCACGTCCCTCTTCCCCCAGCACTGCAGCTCCCCTACCCATTGTTTACGTAATGCGAACTTTTGAATTCAGTCATGGTGTTCGTCTCGTCAATGACAACCTGTATGTTTGTATGTTGAGCCTCTTTTGCAGCGTACATCGCCAACCGGGCTAATCGGAGATGCAAACTTGTGGATATTAGTCAAGTCTGAGTCTGGGGATTACATGTAGTCACTGTTCATCTCGTCGACTAAAATAAACAAATGTTCAATCTGCTCTTGAGTTTTTTCAAATTATGGGGTGTTAAGGGCCCGCAATTTTTTCCCCATTGGATATTATCAGGTGGGCCAATCATTTAACTCGGTAAATCTTTCTATTTACATACATACGTAACCAATCACAACGTTTTGGTCTTTTCCTTGGTGCACGGTGGACGTGATATTTTTAAACTCTAATTTAAAATACTAAATGATGAGTGTGTGTCTTCAGACTCGTTAACTCCAAGTCGACGCAGTCGGCCATGTTCTTCGTCTTAGGTGGGCAGCAGTCGTAGCCATCGCCACTCCCCACGGAATTTGTAAATTCATAGTCGGTCGTTGAATAAAAAATAATAATAAAAAAACCCCACTTCATCGCTGAAAATTGTCATCACTAATTTCATTCACAGGCTTAACACTTCCACCCTCACTGCAGCCAACGCCTCCCAGGGGCTTCATCCAGACTTTGGAGCATGTCCTCTAGGCACCCGGGTCGTCCTACCCCCGATCCCACCTTCATAGCCGTGCCCTGCTGGCTAACTGTCGGCTCTTAATTGGGAGCGACTGCTGTGTGTGCTGCTAGCGAGGTGCTGTTCAGGGGCCAGCGACGATGGTGGCAAAGTCTTAAGGGGGTACTGTTCTGAGTGGTTTCATATTTCTTTTTGCCAATTAGACCTTCCGCCTCCCCGTTACATTTTTGGCCGTATTACAGTTGGGAATTTTGTGAGTTCAGTTTCCAGTTGAGGACGGATTTTGGTTCATCATCTCTTGGCCGTCGACAAAGCGGGTGCAATACAACGTCGTATTTCCAACTTGCCGAGGACTGAGACGTCGTCGGATATGTGAAAATGTTAAATGTGTGAATGTCGGTAGAGACGGATAGTTATTCCATGCACAATCACTGCACTGGGTGTGGGCGTAGGTTAACTGGCCAGGGCAGATATGTGATGTGATGTTGAAATTGAGTTTATTTTGTTTAATCAGGTGAGAACTGAAGAGACCAGAATGAGTCTCATATGCGAAAGGGACCCGGGTCATTCCTCTTCCAGCAAAATACCAATTGAGCAATTTGCACTTTACCATGTTGTGGAAAACCAAGAGTGGTCATTCTTTGGAGAGACTCGTTCCTGACAGGAATGTGGACATTCCACCTCTGGCTAAAGCACCACCAATGGAGAAGTGCCCAATGCTTTGTTTGGACAAGGAGACGCATTACTTGTTTTTGACTTTTATTTATCCTGCTGCTGGTTTTGCCGCAAAGTAACCCATTTAATACTTGATATAAGTGATGGGAAACTCACCAGACAGGAAAGTGCCTGCAGGCTGGAAACAAATGAGAGTATTAATAATGAAGCACGAAAACGGTGATTTTTCAAATTGTTCAATGACGAGAAAACCCATCACAACGGACAAGTTAAAGCAGCTGGAAATGAATAGATTTAAGAAAAAAAATACACAAGGTCTTCCTTACAACCTTCCTCAATTCAAGAACTGAATGTGTGACAATTTTGTCACTTGTGGCCACATTCTCTGAACTCCTCGAGTTGTGGTCGAAGAGACAAAATGGCCACAAGCGGTGATTTCTAGACAGCATGCTCGTGACCATAGGATCGGTCCTCTCAACTTAAAATGAGTAAAAACACACATGAGCTGGGTGGATTATTACATCGCCGGATCGTGAAAGATGGCTATGGCTTGTGGAAGGCCTTTATCCAGCATTGAATTGATCACGGCTGATGAGGACTCTTTCAGACAGCAGGGGACTGTGTTATGAATGATCAGCACGGTGTAGCCACCATTGTTTGCTGCTGCCGCTGTCTTGTCACAGCGATGCCTTTTGCCATCGCCATTGTCGATGAACTAACTCTGATTTAACCCCTGCAAGTCAGATTGAGCATGAGCATTTAATTCCCTGAACCCGTGGCCCTCGCGCTGATGAACTCATGCCATTTACTTCCAATCTACAGAATTCCCTGAGAAGCGCGGAAACTTTTGGTCCCAATTAAATCTTAATTGACCCTTAATGCCGGCGCTAATGGCAGCGATGCTCTGTTGCGCCGCCACCTTTAACTGTCGCTGCGCTGCCGCACTCCTCTTTGTTGCTGTCGTTATATTTCTTGTTTGTCTCTCCGCGCGCTCGTTTCTGTCTCTTACTGATTGCTGCGCCCCCCCCCCCCCCCTGGCCTTGCTTCCCTTTCTGCTTACGCTCTCCTTGCTGGGGCTTGCAGCTGCGACCAGCTAACAGCTTTACGTCTCTCTGCCCTACGCTGCAGAAGCGCCTGGTCCTGGTAAGCGCCTTGCCCTTCTCTCCATGTTTATAACTCGTTGGCGTCACCGTTTGCCTCACCACCATTTCCAGTTCTCTATTGATGCTTCAGGTTCTGAGCTCTCAGATGGGGTCCTGGTTCCTCGGAGGTCTGAGCTGACAAAGCTGAGATGCTGAGTTCGAATCTCTCTTTTTGTGTATCACGGATCCCGAGCACAGCGCCAAAGCCCCAAAATTCCAACCGGCCAGCAACAAACAACACGGTTAGAGTAACAGACAAGAATGAACGCGCTTCTCAAATTGAGCAAGTTTGTGAGAACTTGGGAAGAGAGATGATGAGAGGGAATTCCAAATTTCCGAGCAGTACTTAGGTCGGAATTCATGGCATCACGCACTCTTGCCTGTCCAGTGCGTCGCGAATGAGCGAGAGCGAGGGAAGGTGCAGGAAGAGAATGGTTGTGTGCTGCAGAGCGGCGTGCGAACACAGCGACAGTCTGGTAGATCAAGTCCTTGACACGGGTTAGTGGCACACGGCTCAGCGGCAGCGGCGTTCCCCGCTTGTTGTGGAGGCTCGCGGCTCGAACCCCGTCAGGCCGACCCTGGTTATTCCTGCAAAGGGGCATTCACCAAAGAGTCCTCCTCGCCCTCTGCTTCACAGTGGACGTTCAATATTCCGTGTAGTCATTTGAAAACAGCGAGCGATTTAGTGGTCCTGGTTTAGCACTTCCGAACTGTCCAATCCGGTGGTGACACATTAATTGTTTAAAAATGAAGAAAATCAGTCAATTCAGGTGTCAACGGGCGCACAACAGTGGGTTGTGGAGATTTTGTGTAGGTAGATTTATTTTAATCATCACTTTTATTTCAGCCCGTTTCAAACTGCCTCACGGGGTTGGCACCTTCACTGCTGCGAACCTGATGCTGGTTTCCCGCCAAAGTCAGGGGTCAGAGGGCAGGAGGGCGTGGCCTACGTGTTTTCCTGCCTGGGTCAGCATTGAGCTCTCATCAGCCACCTTGGCTGGGGATTCAGTTTATAGCATTTTGATGACTATTTTTATGGGGGGAGGGGGCGGCTTTTATCTGACTAACTGACACCATGTGCCACAATGGCATCACGATACAGATACGGCAAATTAGAAAATTATCTTGTATATTACTAATTTGGGATTATAAAAAGCAACATCCTCCCCCCACCCACAACTGTGGAACTTCTGCAGACCGTAATAATAATAATAATGCAATTTATAACGCGCGCAAATTTGCGGACCTAACAGCCGCAACTCAGAGGCGTGGAGCCAAGCTCAGAGTCACTCGAAAGCACGTGGTTGAAGAGGTGAGTTTTTAAGTGTCTCTTGAAGGAGACGATCGAGGCGATGCTGCGAATGTGCAGAGGGGTGATGGCGTTCCAGACTGTTGGGGCAGCCACCGAGAAGCGGCACATTGACGTGACCATCCTGGATCTTGGTATCAAGAGGAGGTCGTGAGTCGCACTGCAAAGGCATCTGCCGTGTGCTGCGCTGCAAGTCGTCAATAATGAAGAGAGGTACGGGGGACAGGCAGATGTGAAGGCATGGTGGCAGAGGCAGGCGATCTTATATGTGACCCTGCTGGCAATGGGTAGCCAGTGGAGGGCACGGAGACAGGCAAGTGAGTCGAGACGGGGATGAGTGCGGCCAATGACGATGCGTGCCAGGTTGTTTTGTAGTCTTTGAAGTTTTTTTAGGTTGCCAGAGGAGGACCGGACTAGGACGGAGTTGTAATAGTCGAGGCAAGACCCAACTATGCAACGTGCCAATGTGTTGGCAGTTTCAGTGGAGACGAGAGGACGTAGGTGTCCGAGAGCCTTCAGGTGAAAGTTACAGGAACTGATGATTTGATTGGTTTGACGGTCGAAGGATAAAGTTGAATCTAGGATGACACCGAGGTAGCTGAAGTGATCGGTGAACCTGATGCTGTGACCAAAGATGTGTATATGTGTTGGGAGCGCGGATGAGTTGAGACGTTGCCTGGTACCTTACATGATGGCCACTGACTTTGACGGATGAAGGGCATGGTTGTGTGCGGAGAACCACTGTTGCAGGGCAGTGGTGCATTCCGAGAGCCTCTCAAATCCAGACGCATTGGTAGAGTTGATAGAGGTGAACAGAATAGTGTTGTCCGCATATGAGTGGTGCTTAAAACCGAAGCTTGCGATGAGGCGGCCGATCGGGGAAGTGTAGGCTGTGAACAGCAGGGGACCGAGAACGGAGCCCTGGGGGATGCCACATAATGCTTTTGTCTCAGGAGAAGTGGACGAGCCCACCCTGACTGAGGATTGATGATCAGAAAGGTATGACAGTATCCACTTGAGTGCTGAGCCACATATACCGGAGTCGGATTTCAGGAGGGAAGTAAGGAGCGAGTGGTTGACGATGTCAAAGGCCATTGGAATGTAAAGACTTACAAGAGCAACGATGGAGCTGAAGTCAATAATCATTAAAATGTCATCGGGCACTCTGGTGAGTGCCGTTTCTGTGGAGTAGTTTTGACGGTAAGCTGCCTGGAAGGAGCAGTAGTTTGGGGAGGAGGTGATGGGGGGTTTTAGCTGGGCGAGGGCGAGTCTTTGAGGAGTTTAGAGAGGTTTGAAACATTAGTGATGGGACGATAGCTAGACGGGTCATCAGGGTCGAGACTTGGTTTCTTTAACAGGGGGGAAACCAGGCCAGATTTGAGGTTGCCCCATAGAGAATGAGGCATTTGCGATGTTCCTGATCATGATGCTGAGTTCGGGAGCACATTGCTTGAACAAGGAACCTAGGAGGACGTCGAGTGGAGATGACTTCATGTGAAGTGATGGAATCAAATAGGAAACGTATTTTGAAGACACCGGCTTGAACGTGGTCAGAAAGGTATCTGGTTGAGTGTTTTCAATTTCAGAAAACGGAAGCGGGGTACGATGGTGCGATGTGAGGGAAGACGTGCACGAGTTTGCGATGGTCATCAGCTTGTTGGTGAAGTAAGCTTTGAAAGAGGTGGCAAGTTTCAGTGAGGCCAGGGGATCGCTAAGGTGAGGGACCATGTTGCTACCAGGATATAGAAGATCCTTGAGGGTTTTCCAGAGGATGCGTGGTTTTCCTGTAGCTGTTTTGATGCGTTCTGCAATGTAGGAGGAACGTGAGGCAAGGACAAGTTCGTTAGTTTTCCTGCAGGCAGCTCTGTAGGCAACTCGATCAGCAGGGAAGACCACTGCGGGACGCGATCCTTTCAAGGCGCCTCCTGATTCGCTTAGCAAGGATGGCGTCTCTTGAGAGCCAGCGAGTGTCGTGGGAAGGCTGCCTCGTGGTTCGTGGTTTGAATGGTGCCAGCTTGTCCAGCGCCGCCCTCAGGTCAGCTTCGAGTTGAAGAGCGCAGACAGTTGGATCGGATGATGGGGATAATATTGAAGGCGAATTTGCGAGGAGGTGCTGTAGAGTGGAAAACTTGATACCCCTGAAGTTACGAGAGTGGCGGGTGATTTTAATGGTGATTGGCTTTGTAATTTGAAGGGTCGGAGTAACCAGTTTGGAAAACTCCCAGTGCAGTGATGCGTCGACCCTGGTCTCTGGCACCTTGCTTCAATGACAGCCTTGCGCAGTAATAAGGGGTCATCCATTTAGTACGTACGCATGGAGGGGGGAGGGGGGTTAACCCAAATGTGTACGCTTGCGTATGGGGGGGTCTACTGACAATGTACGCATAGGAAACGGGGGGGGGGGTGAAGCCTCGATAATAATTTGTCGACATTGGCCTTCAAATGAGCCACAGTTCAGTTTCTTCAGCTGTCAGACAACAAGTCCTGCCGGGAGAAGTGGGACTGTGGGAGAGGTGTCACTCGTGTGCCACCGTGCCCCTGAGTGCAGCTAGCACGCAGCTCAGCAAAATAAGTGGCCAAGGTACACAACTTAATTCTTTAATGCAGCCGGCAGTGGACTATCTGTTTGCTTAAACACGTTAATATTATTAATCTTTGATCGTTTCTGCGTGGTTAAATATCGGCCGTTCTATAGGATTGGGGGGGGGGGCGTCAAGCGAACGTACGCAGGTGGGGGGGAGGGTGTGTGTGTGAAAAGTCTGCGTGCGTACAGGGAGGGGGGGAGGGGTCAAGTTTTGACAGATTTTTGCGTACCTACTCAATGGATGGCCCCTAATGCCACAGATATCCAAAGCAGTCAATGATTACGGGGGGTAGGAATCTGAGTGAATTTCACGACAGCAGTGACCATAGTAGTGGCCAGAGAAGAGTGAAGCATCTCAGCATCCACCTGCTGGTGAAGGCGCATTCTCAAGCGCGGCAAAGTGACGTACAGTGTTCAGATGTGTCACATTATAAACATCGGCTCAGGTACATTGGAGTCATTCGCTCACTTTCTCGTATTATTCACATCCGTCACTCGCTCAATTAAAACCTTCCATTTACACAGTATTACCACTATACACGGACTCACTGCAGTAGCCATTATAGTGGTTTCTGCCGAAGCTGGAGTTTAAATGCCATCCTCAATTACTACAAAAGAAACCCCATCACATTATGCTGAGTGCTGCACTCCATTTGTCTACATTCCAGCTCTGATAATTGACCGTAATTGGATAAACATTGCATTTGTGTGGGATCCAAGGTAAAATTTTGACTTAAAACTTTCGTGACTGCAGGAATTCATATTCTTGGTTCTTTCGGTAAAGTCACGTAGATAGAAAATAAAAATAAAATAATTTTTTTATTTAAAATAAAGTAAATAAAATAATCAAAGCAAACAACCCACGACGTTTCGGTCGAAACACAAGCGGTCTTCATCAGGCCGCTTGTGTTGCGATCGAAACGTCGTGGGTTTTTTGCTTTTATTTTTAATTTAATTCATTTTCAATTTTTATTTTATATCTACGTGACTTCACCGAAAGAACCAAGAATATGGGACCCAAGGTCACTCGAATGGTTTTCAGCTGTAGCTCTGTTACTTCCACTCCCGTCGGCTTTTCTCGAGCACAACAGTTTTGCATTACCGTGCGAGAGATCCGGATATTTTGTGTCTTTGGCGTGATGGTGATCGAGATATAGCACAGGCTGCTTTGACAAGCAATAATGGTAGGTTTTTACCCTTTTAACTGGTACAAAACTGGCACCTTTATTCAAGGCATCATGTTTGCAATGACCACAACACAAGTAGTCAATAAAGCAAACAAAAAGAAGCAACTCTGATAAGGATAATAATATGCACTGTCCTTGAAGTTGATTGGCCCACACCCGAGACGGCTTTCTTTAGAGCCTAGTCCCCATTGGTGTAGGGCCAGATGACACCAGAAGGCGTACAACTCAAAAACAGTGCAATATCAGAGTATTGAGAGTTCGGGGTAAACATTTACACTATGATATCTCTTTTACCAGTGGCAAAATATAATGGTAGGTTTTTACCCTTTTAACTGGTACAAAACTGACACCTTTATATTTGACAAGCAAGTTATTGGTGCGAAATGCTGATGCGCCGTCATATCCTGCCACATATCCTTGCCTGATCCACAGTCTGAATACAGTTGCGCAAATGTGCACCATCACAGCCTCTTCGGGGGGAATCTTAAAACGTATTTTCTCGCTCAAAGAAACACTTAACGATTCAACAATTGTACTGTGCAGGGCCACTGTGAATATTTAATTTCTCCTGAAATATTTATTAAAGGCTTCTTATGAAGTCATTGTTATACTCCCTTTCCCTTGCGTTGCTTTCGATCCTTTGTTCATGAGGCCACTTGAAAATAACGGCTGTTTTGTTGTTGTTTAGGGCAACGCTTAATATGTTAAAGCCACCAATTTGGGATCAATCGCCTCGCACCTTGTGTGGTGAAACTTTGGTCACTAAATCAAGACGAGGGTTGAAATATTTCATTGAATAAGTAAATAAATAAGTAAACGAGTTCCCTCCCATAACCTCATGAATTGAATAAATAAACCTCTTTGATGATCTCCCATCTGGCTCTCTTATGTTTTTAATACAGACAGTCCCTGGTCATTGTACTTGCCTGATAAGTCTTTCATGAAAAAAAATCAATGGTTTCATGAGTCACACACCCTCCTGCTCAGCGCCCTCCTGGCCCCGGCACCTGGAGCCTCGCTTGCCTGGCCCTGCGGTGAAGGGCGAATGGAGAAGCCAATTGTCCAGTGATTGATTTCCTTGCGAGATTTCAAGAAAGTGTGATCCTCCGTTTGCCAGCAACGCCATTCCCCCCCCCACCCAAAGCTGTCGATGTTGTTTTGTTGTGATTCATAGTTGATGTTTTGTGTCGAAGGCCACGTAACAAAAATCATAAATCAAGTCTGCAGCACAGTATTGGCTCTGAAAACCTCTACGTGATCAGTTTTTGTTTTATTCTATAAGTGGCTGATTGTTAAGAATCATTTTAATATCGTGAGCAAGATAGTTGAGATCCAAGAGCTGACTGGGTATCTCTAGGGGGCTAAAGTTGTTCACAATAATTTAAACTGAACTCTTTTTATTTTAATCTAGATTTGAAGCTTTCGTGACCGCAGGAATCCATACTCTGTGGTTCTTTCGGTAAAGTCACGTAGGTAGAAAATAAAATGAAAATAACCAGGTAAGGCCCACTGAGCTATATTGCTCTTTTTCAGAAGCGACCTACCCATCCCAAATGATAGCTCAACAACGTGGATTTTCACATTGAAATGTATAGCAGCCAAATACTCGAAACGCATGTTTAGAAATGTGGAGGGAAAAACCGGACGACCTGGAGAAAAATCCACGAGACCACGGGGAGAGCATGCAAACTCCAAGTATACAGCAGGTGTCAGGGTTGGGATCGAACAAATAAACTCCTGCATACCAGGCGAGGCAGTTAACATCTCGCCACCAAAAATAATGTGCGGGCATACGTTTGCTTGCACAGGTCTGTCTATTTTATCACTCGTGGTTTCCAGATGACAGCCTGATGTAGCAGTTACTCCTAAGCAACATCTTAAACATTTGTTATACTATTCAAAGAATGCGTATTAATGATGACAGTAGCAGCTGCAACTGCTGATGAAAACGTTGACATGACATAATTATTAAAATATTTAACCCATTACAAAATGTCTAGACACGCACGCACTCACACCACTCATAGGCAAGGCCACCAACATATCATAGTAATGAGCATGATTTGTTTTTGCTAAAGTATGAATATTGTATGAGGAACATCGGCTAAGCACGGGGTTACGGCTAACGGCAGTGTCGGTCTTGGGGCCACCACTTCACCAACCCACACTGACTAGAGTGGTGAAGTATGGTCAACCACGATGACCAAAACACTCAACCTGAGGGTTTTTTCATCCAGCAGTGGATTAATGAAGGGCTGCAAATGATGACACTTAAGGAATGTAGAGCACTTAAAGAGTACTCCATAATCGAGGTTTTTGGTTTAGATCGCGGAAATATAAATGTGTCGTTAAACCCGCCAACACCCGACACAAAAACCTCTTGTTATGGATAATATTGGTCACGAAGCCTACTACGTGTTAAAGAGTACTGAGTCACGAAATTACTTTCAAACGAATTACTTTGGCCAACAACCCTTATCACACTTTGTACAGCATCAACAGATGCTAGTAACAGCAAATAAAAGGCCTGTAATGTTGTTTTAATTAGTACTTTAAGAGTCGTCATTAAGTAGAAGATGCTTTTTTTGCTTGTCCTGTTTGTGCACACGAACACAAACAACCCTGTTGACGTTGTCTCACGGCACCATTTCCGTGCCATTAAGAGCGGTCACGTGACATTGACTGGAAAGTGATGCACAGCAGACGTGTGATCATTGCGACAAAAAAATAACACATACTTTTTTTTTTTAATATATAACACTATTTATATACTCTTAGGGTTTTTCGGTAAAGTCACGTAGGTAAAAAATAAAATTAAAAATTACTAAAAGTAACAATAGAAATAAAATAAAATAATAAATCACGACATTTCGGAGGATGACGGAGACTTGTGTTGCCTCCGAAACGTCGTGATTTATTATATTATTTTATTTCCATTGTTACTTTTAGAATTTTTTATTTTATTTTTTACCTACGTGACTTTACCGAAAAAACCTAAGAGTATGAATCCTTGCAGTCACGAAAGCTCCAAATCTAGAACTATTTATAGATACAGCGGATTACACACACTTCACGCATGTTAGCAAAGATCTGTCCCTTCAACATCACGCTGCACGGCTCTGCTGCGAAGCACCCAGGACAGCGACGACGCACGATATCTCGCGACACGATGTGGCGTTGAATCTCGACGAAAACATTTTATTGAAGGTGGAATATCCCGACGAGCTGTCAAGCTGTCTTTCACAGGTGTTCAGCCCAAGGCGGTCTGCGCTCACCAGTTTCCTGGGTGAAAAGTGGTCCTTGGGATGATTTCGATTATTCGGCTGCTTCTGAAAAAGAAGCTCATAGCTCAGTGAACTTTACCTGGTAGAATATAAATATTTCGTTGTTAGTCATTTGCATACCTTTCCTATACTTTACACTCCCGTCGTGTTTTGGCATTGTTTGTTGTTGTAACTTTCTGACCCCCACTTACTGGACATCGGTGAAGCAAGAGCTTTATAGCTCATCTGATTCCTCCTGTATAAATAAAGAATTCCCACTGTTAGTGAGACTGTGATGAAAACCCAACGCGTTTGATTCCTTGCCACGGTCAGCACCAGTGATTTATGAGCTAGTCTGGGCTCTCCCCCTAGGTTTATTCAGCCTCAAATGAGTACATGGTGGAGTGTGCAGCATACGTTAGCGCTGGGGAGACAAAGGCCACAGGGCATGGTAACGGCCACATCCCACCCCCTCTTGCCCTGCGCCAGCCCTAACAAATGCTTGTGAACAGAATGTGTCCCTAAAGTCTGAAATTAGACTCTGTGAGGGATCTTTGTCTTTTCAGTGTGGTGGTGCAGTAGCCACAGCAGCTGAGCTACAAACCACGTGGCCAAAGTAAGCGTCAATGATACATGAACCTTTAATGGTCGACTCAGGCTAGATAATCTAGCGTAGGGTATGAATTGTGGTTTTTAAGCAGAACTGACAACCACCACATTATTTCTCTTTGTCCCATGACCTCACGATCAGTTGAGGCATCACGGCTTCAATTGACTTTGAATTGCACCTAGCCTGGCACAAGCGCTGTTGCAACGTCACCGCCATTTAGTGACGAATGGTTGCTGCTGTGTGTGTGTATGCGCACACAGATGTGTCGTTAACAAAAAAGAAAAGCATCTCCTTGCAAGCAGAGTAATTACATTGTGTAATTCTTACAAATTAAATTTGCCGCCTGCACCCCCAACACCAGCGGGTGTGCTACGTTGGTGGGGAGAGATGGGTGGGACCTGTGATGGGGAGGTTAATAGCGTTGTAATTGCTACGGTGCAATGATCTTTCCCTCCCCCCCCCCTACATCTTATTGCACACTGCACCACTGTGCTTAGGTATTCATGGAAATGCTCTCTCGAACAAAATTTCATTATTTTCCAAAGTAACCGAAGGAGAGTACCGTAACCATACTTCTAATTATAATTGCATTGAATAGTTTAACATTCGTTTGAGGGCATGGTGCGCCGCGTTGAATGCATTCAGAATTGTTCGCGTATTTTTCGCATTGGTGTCGCGCCTTATACGAGCCCTCGCTCGCCAAACCCTCACGTCGAGATCTGCAATCCCGCCTCAGTGCATCCTCGTCGGTGGTGATTCACGCCGTCGTTTGTGAACACGTGCGATATTTTTTAGCTTTCGTCCACCGATGCTACAAAGTCCCCTTTTCGTTTCATAACACGACTCCTGCTCAGTCTGGAAAGCTCCTTTCCCATCGAACTCCATACGTCCAGTGCAATCCGTGACGTTATTGCACACAGCTTAACAATCGCGACTGTTGTAGGATTTATACCTACAGCCAGTTAATTTGTCAATCCAATGGACGGATGAAGGCCTTGATACTTTTCAGGCCGTGAGGACTGTTTGACCGTACTTCACCGTGCCGGTCAATATGGGTTTGTAAAGGTGAGGGGGGGGGGGGTGAAAACAAGAATGGATTTTGTTTTCACAGCCCTGTACGAGCCCCACACCTCTTTGTTGTGCAGTGGTCACCCATCCAATCACTATCCAGGCACAAAAAACCCTGCTTAGCTTTTGAGATATTCCTGGTCATTCAGTCATAGGAATTGTAGGAGACCTATCACTTGAGCAATCCACATTGCATGTAAAGGGAAACACTACCTTTTCTCAGGGGCGGCCTTGCATCACAATTATTTGCATTCCCCCCCCCCCCCCCCAAAAAAGGTCGTATCGTAATTTTGTTTATGTAGAACACCATGTCACCGTGATTGTGGTAGCGTACGCCGGCAACAGTGTTCGATGCTCAGCTTCATCTTAAACAATGTCAGGGTGACTGCACTTACGAAATTACTTGTGTAGAAGATGGAGAAAAAAAAGCATTAAAAAAAACCGGGCACCATAATTTAGCGAAATGAAGTAAATCCTGGCGCGTGTTTCAGCCCGCCCTGTTCGCTGGCAGGGAGCATCATGTTTCGCCCTCGTGCCGTTCGCCTCGCAGAGTCTCGCCCTTAAATCTCGCTGCGGCCCCTTCACCCGCATTGCGGAGAAATTCAATCAGAAGGGCCTCCTTGGCCTGGCATGCGCATCCCTTAATCGCCATGTGGATGTAACGCAATGGGTGTTCGTTCGAATGTAACCTGCAAATATCAGCTTTGTGTGTTCCACCACCAAGAGGACTTGCAACAGCGCTGTAGCATCGGGCTACAGGCCAGGCCTGTTGCCCCCCTCCCGCCCCACCCCCTCCCCCCGGCTGATGGCTCATGAGCAGGGGGCTCCCCCCCCACCTTTGTCCATCCAGAATTATTAGTGGGTACACTGCAGTTAGTCGATGGGCAGTTACTCTTCCACGCTGTCTCGTCAGTCTGCAAACTACGTACGTATGCATGTATGTATGTATGTTGAACTTCTTTCGCACCGTACGTAGCCAACCGTGCTAATCGGAGGCACTAAGACTACACACTCCCTGGAGGGGTTCCCTGGAGCTCCCTCGCGCGGAGTCCCTCCTGCCGGCGGTGGCGTCAAAAACGACACGGCTGATTTTTTGCGTCGGCATTCACGACCAACGTTACGATTCATACGTGGTCTCTTTTTGGGTTAGGTCGTCGTGTAAGTATGATGTGCAACGTTATTATACCACAACACTGCACCACCCAACACAGCCACCCAAGTACAGTTGTCACATGGGCAAATTCGCCAATGCATTTGTTTTTTTCAGTGAACTGGAGGAATGTTGAAAAGCAAGCAAACATTTTGTTGTAAATAGTAGCAAAATCTTGATTTCATTGGCTCTCTCCAGTGGTGGAGGATTATAGTAAAACAAAATTACGTTAAATTTTCACGATCAAACCAAAACTAAACTAATTATGAGTCAATGGGATGGCTGGTTGAAGAGGCAAATCATTATTGGGGCAAACATTATAAGAAATTAAGCGATGGCAATGCGAGCCTTTAACTCGCACACACAGCCGGCGAGAGCTTGAGCAGAATACACGATACGATAAAACAGATCAAGTTATTTATTCACTGTTTAACATTTGTTTAGAGTGAATTTTACATTCACCATGGTGTGCCCCCTCCTCAGTTTAAACACGACGACTATGTTGGGAACCAGCTGAAGGCACCGGACAGCCACGTTAACCTCGCACCATGTTTGGTTGATCATTTAATCGCCCCATGAAAGATGATGGGGCTGAGGGATGATGGGCTGAGTCTATCCCGGAATGGAATTTAAACCTTTCCTGATTGTCAGACCAGATCTTTGGCAAAGCACAACCAAGCCGTATATACGCATATGTAAAATTACATAATGCAACGTGCATTTTGCGTTGTTTTATCTCGTGAAAGTTTAATTCTCACGTCGTCTGTTCATTTTCCACTTCATTATTCCAGTAGCGATGCCATGCCAATAGAACAAAAAAACTGCTCAAATTCACCACCATTATCATCACCACCATCATCATCGTCGTCGTCGTCGTCGTCAGCAGCGGCAACAGCAGTCCTGATCAATCCACTACTGGACGAAGGCCTCCAAGTCTCGCACGGTTCTGCGGTGCCACAATCCGCCGAAGCACCTTGTGCACGAGTTGATTTCATCGCCCCATCTCCCTGGTGTGGACGTGCCCGTCCCTTAGTCCAAAATACATGGGGCTATTGGCGCGTATTCTGTAACGATGACGCCCTTAAATTCTGAGCTTCACCATGGTGGCGTTGAGAGCTTTTGCTCCCGTTTGCCTCGTTCTTGTGCTCGCCTTTGCTCTGTGCACGCTCTTGGCAATTGGCTGAGCTCTCTGGCAAATCGAGCCGAGTCATGGAATATGATCGCTTGAGCTTCGCGTGCGTGCATGTGTGGTGTGTGGATTGTACGAGTGTGTGAGCGGGGCAGTTGTGCGTGTGTCAGTGTGAGTGTGTCTTTGTGTGTATGGGGAGCGGTAGTGTAGCGGGTAGCGCGCTGCGCTACGAACCTGGCGACCCGAGTTCGATTCCCGCTCACGGCCAACACCCAGTGACGATTATCTGAACCGGTCCTGGGCCTCCCCTATGTCGACTCAGCCTCAAATGAGTACCTGGTGTGGTGTAGAAACATCACCACTAGGGAGACAAAGGCGGCCGGGCGTGGTGCTGGCCACCCAGTCTCTTGTGTACCGTGCCGGCCTTCATAGGTGCTCGCTAACAGCACTTGCCCCTAATAGTCTGTTATAGGCTATATGGGAGATATTTGTCTTTGTGTGAGCGTGTGTACATGTGTGTATGCGCGCGTGTGTGTGTTCATGTGTGCGCGCGCGCGTGTGTGTTCATGTGTGCGTGTGTGTGTGTATGTGTGCACGCATGCGTGTGTGTGCGTTTGAACGTGGCGCCTTCCACTCAGTGGGGGTTCATAGCCTAAAATGGCCTGGGGGGGGGGGCAAATAGAGCCCAGTTGGTTTATTTAGTTCGTCACCAGTGAATTGTTAATAAAAACAAACGTGTACATTCATACACTAAGACATTTTCCCAAAATTGAAAAAAAATCGTTACTTAAATGTCGCGAATGTGCAGTGACAGATTAGTTTTTTTGCTGGCACTGAGTGTTCGTAGGCTCATTGAGATTGTTGTGTGTTAGCGTTCTATTTCATCATCTCAACCAGCCACGTTGAATACACTGGTGGGTGAAGGCCTCCCAAAGCCGTCAAGCAGCTCTTGTGGTTGCGCCATGTGACAATCCACCGAACACCTTGCTTACGAGACGACTCCATCGCTCATTGTCCTTGGTTGCTGTTATTTCGGATGTGTGTCATGTAACAAATTCGTGAAATGGAACAATTTACCGGCCTTTATCGGCACTGTTGGACTAAGAGCCTCTTCATGCTGTGTCAGATCTGGGGGATTGTTTAACCGTGCTAAATCATCATGCTCGTCAGTTGCGGAATGGTGAAGCCCCAGGGCCTGTTCGAATATCACTCACCATTGATGTCAGCCGTAGCTGGATATCAAACTCAGGCGGCCGGGTCCGTAGCGCAGCGTGCGTAGCACTGCGCCACCGCTCACCTTAATGAACGACCGCATTGCTAATTGATATTTTTAATGAGCGAATATATTGTCTGCTGCAAATTGCTTTCTCCGTGACTTTCCCCTGATAAATTGGTGCAGTGCAGCGTAGGACATACATCAGTCAGCAGAACACTGCCTGGAATATATTTATTCATTTACTATTGCTCCAATACCATATGTTACGGCATCACTGTGGTTACAGCACTCGCCCTCACAAGTAGAAAGTTGCGAGTTCAATTCCTGCCCTGGGGGTCGACTGATACGATCATCCTTTTTGGGTTAAAAAACATTAGGTAGAGTGCCCACTTTGTGGGAAGTCAAATTGGTACTCATCTTTTGAATGTGGAATTTGAATCGCTGGCCGCCAATAGCAATAATAATTATTCCATTTTATATAAGCGTCATTCATGCAATTGCATCCCACAATGCTGCACATCAATTGATGCTCATTTGTGTGTGCGATAAGAGATCTGCAGTCCTTTATGTCGGTTTTATCACCATCCGTGAACAGAAGATGAGTTGACAAACACCACAAATAAACCCATCACAAGCCAAATTTGGGTTTTGTATTTAATTAGGTTAAGTTCCAGCACTGAAAATGCAATGCATATCAATGATATAATCATGCGATGAGCATGCTGCTCCGCACTCTGTGGACCAGAGGTCATTTGAAGTGATCTCAGAACTAAGTTTATGATATCCGCTTCAGGGGGCCATTCTCTAACACGAAGGGTTCCACAATCTCAGAACTAAGTCTGAGATATCCACTTCCAGGGGCCGGTCTGTAACACGAACGGTGTCACGATCTCAGAACTTAGTCTGTGGTATCCACTTCCGTGGGCCATTCTCTAACACGAAGGGTTTGACGATCTCAGAACTAAGTTTATGGTATCCACTTCTGTGGGCCGGTCTGTAACACGAAGGGTTCCACAATCTCAGAACTAAGTTTATGGTATCCACTTCTGTGGGCCAGTCTGTAACACGAAAGCTTCCACTGCACTTCAAGAGATCCGAATGGATTGTCTCTGTCTCTCATAACGTTAACAAGGCAGCACAATCGGGGTACGTACAGCCCTCTGTCATGGGCTTCACAGTTTCCTGCCAAACCTCCTCAATTAAATGCGGGTGCTTCTTTTTAACACCCCTCTATGTTTGTTGACGTTTTGTGTTTCAATTTTCATGCTTATGCAACCCAGGGCTATATTGGCTCACTTCAGGTCTGTGCTGAATTATTTACTTTTCCCCGCTGATTTTTTTGTGTAGCCGTTACCAAAATGTGTTCTTCAATACTTCCATCGATATTTGTAGTCGTGTATGCCAGATAAGCATCCTTCTCTTCAATATTGGCGTTCACCTTTTGTGATTATTAATTCTTGCCATTGTCTTAACCGTTCACTTATCCGACCTTTTCACTTGGCCGCCTATACCTCAGTCTCCAGCGAGTCGGATAGGCGACGTATTGTATTTTATAACATCTGTGGCATGCAAAATATTTTTTTATTTCATTGTTGGGTTCAACTGCGCTTAATATTTAACAACGATTCCTCAACCTCTGCAATATTTCACCAAATATCTCCGTTTGGAAACCACTTCCAGTTTTTCTTTGAACCGTTCTCTGCTTAACAAATTAAATCCACTCCTCGTAGTTTCGGATAGTGTATTTCCAAGGCTGTCAAATGCCAAAGTCTCGGACTCGCATTGACTCATAGCCACAGACTGCTCAGCGGTGGACTCGGTTTGAATAATTCGGCTCACGTTCGCTTAATACGTAACACGCACAAGAACCTTGCTATTCTTTGGCAATGTGATGGTTCATCATTCTCGTCATCGTCAGTCATTCTCTATCATCCACTGCTAGATGAAGGCGTCCCCATGTCGTCACCATCCCTCATGACCCGGTGCCGCTATAACCATCTGTCTCTCTGCTGCACCGTGAACTGATTTCAATGCTCCATCTCCGCAGAGATTGTCCTGTTGGATGCGTTCCCTCCTTGTGGGTGCCATTCCTTCCGCAGGCCATCGTCCCACTGAGCGATGTGTCTTGCCCAAGTCCATTAACTATTTGTTCATTGTCAATATGTCTCTCACTTGTTCTCTGATGGTGCAACGTGAATCCGTTTCCCTCACAGTTTTCTCGAAATGCCATGGCAACATAGAGTGCACGATTTTGAAAGCTATGGGAGGGTGTATATTTTACTTGCAGGTGTGTCACACTTTCGCTGACGTACGTGTAATTTTTGTTGCACCAAACCTTTGACAAATTTACCCTTATTCGAGTGAATCGTTGCCACATGTCGCGGAGAGCACATTGGGCTTGCAATACAGAGGCTTGCCGGATCAATCTCACACCTTTATACACCGAGTGGCGTGAAGGGGTACAAAATGGTTATTCCATCGGCTGGTCGCATGTCGGTACTCTCATCTCTTCCAAGACATCTGAGCAGCGAGAAGAGTCGGCCAAAACACACCTGAGAAGGCCTCTCCCGAGCTCCCTTCTCGCGGAGTGAGCGTTTTAAGGGCTGCACCTTAACCATGCCCTACGTAGGGCGCCTCTTCTGTGCGCGCAATGTGTGGCCATGTGCTGGTCTGTGTGCTTGTGCGTGCGCGTGAGCTTTTGAACTTCGGGAGCGGCAGTGTAGCGAGGGTCTGCGCGCTGCGCTACGTCACCTGAGTTCGATTCCCACTCATGGACAACACTGGTGACGATGATGTGAACCGGTCGACTCAGCCTCAAATTAGTACCTGGTGTGGTGTAGACATGAGACTAAGGTTGTCGGACGTGATGCTGGCCACCCACCCCCTCGTGTGGCGTGTCGGCCTTCACAGGTGATCGCTAACAGCACGTACCAATCAGCGCAATAAAGTCAGACCCAGTGGGTGATTATAGTCTTAATTTCCCATTAAGCATGAATTCAAATTCATTTTAATTGCATGTCCACACTTCTGGGCATTGGGATTCATGTTACATGTCCATCATATGGCTGACTTGACACTTAATCAGATTGCCACGCCACAAAGCGGAATTTTTAATTCAAAGCCAAAAACGAGCAGCGTTTCCACTGCCCTGCCACTTGTACTTTGTGTGCTGACCGTTTACACAAAAGACCGCTCTAACGTGAAGAAAAACCCCAAACTGGAATGAGTTCCTTTTTCTTTGATTCTTTTGGTAAAGTCACGTAGGTATAAAAATAGAACAAAGAATCACGACATTTCGATCGCAACACTAGCGGTCATCCTCAGGCAAATGCTGGATTATTTTTTCCGCCTGAGGACGACCGCTTGTGTTGCGATCGAAACGTCGTGATTTGTTGTTATTTTTTTTTTCTACCCACGTGACTTTACCGCAAGAACCAAAGAGAATGGATTCCTGCAGTCACGAAAGCTTCAAATCAAGATTGAGTTCCTTTTTATTTATCTCCCTGTATAAATACACAATTTGTAATGTTTACTGAATCTGCCTATTTATGTTGTTGAAGCGAAACGTGTTGTTCAGTTTGGTTCATTCTTCAGCTTTTATTGAGTCTCCTACGAAGATCTCCTGTGTAGCCCCCATACTACATCGTTATGACAAACACTGTTAGCGAGCTCCTATTAAGGCTGGCACAGCACTCGAGGTGATGGAGTGACCAGCACCTTCCTGCCTACCTTTGTCTTCCCTGTGTTGGTGTTTACATACTGTACCACCATTTAAGGCCCAGCAAACCTAGGGGAGACCCAGGACAGCTTCAGATAGCGTGTGCCACGTAATTTAATGTACATAAACATAAAAAGACGAAGATCCCCTGTGTAACCTATTAACCCTTGAGACTGCCGAGGCAAGTGCTGTTAGCAAGCATCTATTTATTTCACGAGTGTGTTGCCAGCACCGCACCCGGCCGCCTTTGTATGTTGCGGTGCTAAGGAAGATGATTTGCATGTATCGTGCACTTAAATGTCAAAGTGTCAGCAACTCAAAAGTGCCTCAAATCACATTTTAGCCCAACCATTGCGATGCTCTGCAGCAGAGTCTAGGCCAAAGCCCCCCCCTCCTACCTACGGGAAGCTGTCCCTGTGTGTCACAGAGCCTGCAAAGTGGGCACGAGTCCGCCAGTAGAGGGGCGATGCTCACGTTCGCACTTCACACTGGGCACTCGAGTGAGGCCCGAGCTGATCGAGGGAAGACCGGACGGACACAAAGCAGCTTGAGACAGCACTTGCTCGGCTCGATGGTCTTCACACGGGAAATACACTTCTGATTATGATTCTTAAGACGCAAGCATCGCGATTCTTGCACTCAAGTTTAAAATCTGAACATGCCACGATGGTTAAGATTAAATCGTTCCTGCTTAAAGCGAATCTACTTCGATAAAAGAAACAGATTCCTCTTAAACCTCCGAGATGAAATGTCAAGGCCTCGCTCTTCCTCCCTTGAAGAAACCTCGATCCGTTTTCCTCTTTTTCTTGTCCCCTCGCCTCGATCAGTTCTTGAAATGCTGCTGCGGTGTAATGGATAGCGCACCGGACTTGCAATACAAAGGTTGGCAGTGTGATTTGATCATTCACGGCAGGGTGGTTAGAACAATGGGCGAGTTCCCTATGAGCCAAACCTGCATCTGTGTCCACCCAGCTGTAAAAAAAAAAAATTCATCGATCAGCCGGTAGCGTGTGGTGGCGTAAAATATCGGTCTCCCACATCTGAGGTGTTGGTCAAAATCCCCTCTGGAGAGGTTCCTGAGAGCTCCCTATATGTATGAATGTTGAACGTTATCCTAAAATTGTATTAATATTGGTTCATCCTTAGGCGAGTAAGGGTGGGTGCCCCTTCCCCCACCCCTCCCCCCCCCAATTGGTGACAGACGGACGGATCTAATACGTAAAGTCTTTCAACCTGAGTTGGAAAGTGTTCATAATAATGCCGCTTACAGAGTGAACCCCCATTGAGTCCTGAGATTGCTTTAGGAGGGCTCCAGCATCGGGATGTTTGCCCAATTCCATTAGCGAGCGTTGGGCATGAGCGAGGAAACACGGAGAAAGCCCACCGCACACGCACGCAAGTCGACATGTATGTCGAGCTTCTTGCGCACGGTGCGTAGCCGACGGAGGTGCGGAGGGGGCTGGGAAGGACGACAAACTGAACGCCAAACGCAGTTCTTCTCCTGTCCAGCGGTGGGTCATCGCACGGCTGAAACTTCACCAACTCCTCCCTCGTTCTCTCGTTCCCCCCCCCCCCGCGCCGCAAACCCCCCACCCTTGATCGCCTGGCCCGCCCGCCACCTGCTGCACGCGCATCAGCAGGACAAGGGGGGCATGACGGAGGACGACAAGAGGAACTGCTGCGCCAAGGAGATCAAGGAGACGGAGGAGAAGTACGCGGCGACGCTCGAGAGCATCGAGAAGGTGCCGCTCGCTTGGTGGGGGGGAGGGGGGTTAGGGGGGGGGTGGGGGGTGTTCTTAGAGCCCCCCCTCACTCACACATTCACAACAAGTTGGGACCAGATCTGCTATCATCAACACACATGGCACAAGCTCCTGTGTGTGTGATCCAAATTCAGTTATTTCCAGGTAGTTTCTCTGCGCTGGAATACTCTGGCCAATGTGGTTTGCATAGCTAAAAACGCACACAATGTGGTTTGCATTGTGTGCGTTGTTAGCCATGTAAGGAGACCCGAGAACCTGGATGAAACTCACACAGAGCAGGGGGCGAAAACAAAAATAAAATAGCACCCCGAGTCAAGAGTTGAACTCATCCCCTACTTGCTCTGAGACGCAAGTGATAAAACTACGCCACATGTTCTGTATTTTATACGTACTTCTTTTGATCCTGTGAGGCTGCACGGACATACAGGTAGTCTCCGACTTACGATGGAGATGCGTTACGACGACCCCATCGTAAGTCGGGGACTACCTGTATTTTCTACAGCGTAGGATTCATTTCTAAAGTGCAGCTGATGACGGCGCCCGGTAAGCTTGCGTTTCTGACATTGTCCGTGTGTTGCTGCGTCGCTGTGTTCACAGAACTACATGGGCCCACTGCGGCTGACCCTCACCCAGCTGGAAATGGAAACAATATTCATGAACATCGAGGTATTGTTCACTTCGCTCACGATGGATCACATTCTGTCATCTCGTCGGTTAAAGGTCCTTTGATTGTCATGTCTGATGCTCTCAGAAGTTCAGATGATTCACCTTCATTAACCTTGTCGCCCCCGTTATGAATCTCGCACCTCTACGCCTCATTTATTTTAAGCCGCTGACAATTGACGCATTTCACGAGCATCAATTAGGGTGAAATATAATCTCCAAAATTGAATGAAGGCAGCCCCTTACCCCCCCCCCAGTCCTCTTAATGGTTGACTTAATTGCAACTTTAAATAAAACATGGGTACATCATTAATGACAGACATGCAGATGAATTGAAGTGTGGTTGTCATTTTGTTTTTACTGTATACCTTCACACACACACACACGAGTGCACTTAACACAGACGTTGCGTTTTGCCCAATTTACATTTTCTTAATCTAATCTGCCCATCCACCGACCGTGTGGTGTGCCCATTGCTACTGCTCGGCGAACAGAGGTGCCGCCGGGAGGGGCGGATTTCAACAAACTTTTCCATTGCTCCGACGACCGTGCCAGAAGATCGAACCCGCGGCGTCCGGCTTAGTCCGGCGAGTTTAACCATTGCGCCACGGCAGGTGCACGAAGCCGTATCGACTTGTGCCGGCGATGACATTCCCGTTGAATTAAAAGCCTCCTGCGGCGCGTCCCCGATTTTGCCGCCCCCGCAGGAGCTGCACAGAGTGCACCGCGCGTTCGTGGCCGAAATCCGCCAGTCGTACTCGCTGTCGGGGGGACGGAAATTCCACGAGCTCTTCCTCACCTTCAAGCCCAGGTACAACGACGACAATGACAATAATAACTACGATGATGATGATGATTGATAGAGCACCCTTTCCAACGGGGCATCTCAGAGCGCTTCACACGACGTCGCATCTCAACGGATTTCGCTGCACCTCCGATTAGCACGGTTGACTACGTACGGTGCGAAAGAAGTTTAACACGCATGCATATTCATGAAAGGGCACCTCCCAGGTGGCATCTGTCAATGTGTGGCATATGACGACTCAGAACTCGCTCCCCCCTACTGGCAGACTAATGTCTGCCAGTAGGGGGGAGCGATGATTGCTGATGTGTACAATCGCAATTGATTTATTTTCTGGAATTTATTTATTTATTTTGTGCTGCCACTTGTTCTGATGAGAACATCGATGTTACCCTAGAGCCGGGAACCCAACTGTGTTGTCCGGTGGGTCACAAAATATAAATGGTGGTGTGCTGGCGCAACCGCGGGAAATCATGTGTCACACGCACACGCGTCGCTACGCACACGCGTCACGTGTCACACGCGTCGTGTGTCACACGCACACGTGTCACACGTACACGTGTCATAACATCACATGTACACGTGTCATGACTTCACCTGACGCCGTGACGTCATTTAATCTGTACATATCACCACCGAACTGTAACCCTTCTCTGTGGTGTAGTCCTTCAAAGTGTTATTCAAAGTGAGCAAAATCAGAATGTTATTTTCCTGAATCAGCTCCAAGCAGGTCGAGCGAAACGTCGGACATCATGCTGAGCATATGAAAAAATCTGAATAGGTTTTACCCTTTTTGCCAATAAAACAGGTGTTAAGTTGTTCAAACATCAAATAGAAACCTTTTACAAGGAATCAGGTCTGCATTAACCAGAACAATACGTGGTACAACCCGAAAATACATCGGGAAAGCTACTTAGCTCAGCTTACTTTCATCTCCCCGATGTCATATCTCTTGTTTAAGGCTATTTCAACTCTTCTCTCTTGTTTTTTCTCTTTCATCTCATTATTTTTTTCATTTCTTATCTACGGCTCACTCATTTCTAGCGTTCGTTCGTCTTTCTTTGATCTCACTAAGCTGTCTCTCCCCATGTCCCTGTGAACTGCTCCCTCAGCGACAAATGAGCCATAGTTCGCTGGGCCACTGTGGGCCACCATGACACCACGATGGCGAGATGTTAACCACCTCGCCTGGTGTACAGCAGATCGTGGATTCGATCCCGACCCAGATGCCTGCTATATATTTGGAGTTTGCATGGATTTTGCTCCGGGGGGGTTACGGCTTTTCCCTTCACATTTATAAACATGCGTTCACGGTGTTTGGTCTGCTATACATTTCCACGTGCTGATAAGCCACTTCATTGGGTTGTCATTTGTGGTCAGGTCGCGTGTGAAAAAGAGCTATACAGCTCAGTGGGCCTTACCTGATGAAACGTCGTGAGAATGATTTTATTATGTTTTATTTTTATTATTTTATTATTTCCATTCTACGTGACTTTACCGAAAGAACCAAGAAGATGAATCCCTGCGGTCACGAAAGCTTTAAATCGAGAAATAAATGTTGTTTAGTTTAGATGTTTGAAAGACCCTGCCATCGAGTGGCGATGAGAGTGCTGGAGTATCTTGCATATTACCCAAGAGGGAATGATGAGGGACAGACTGCACAGTAGACAGCTGCCCAGTAGCAGCAGCGAAAGCACCACTCTTCCCTGTCTAATCTGCAATTCATCATTTCACAGATTTTGTTGACAATTACATTGCACTCCTTGCTGTCAGTGTCCGGGTTCAGAGATGACAAACATGTCACAGTGAAATTTACCGCCACGAAGGGCATCTCATTATATCGGAAATGGCCACCAGAAGATGCTGTCTGAGAGTCACTTAAAGAAGCACGTGTCATCCAACTCGGGCCATTACACCATCATATAAAATTAAGTCTGTGATAACCAAACGTGAATTTTCGTTTGGAGGTCTCCATTCGTTGTCATCTTCAAGCTACGATTCGTCCACTGCTGGATCATGTCAGCCCCAGACTGTTGCCATACGCCGCAGCCTTACGATGCAAAAGTCCATCTAGCTCCTACACACGAACTCATTCCATTGCCCCATTCTCACAGTCGACATCCCCTCGAGTGTGTTTTCCCTCCGTTGGCTGCCATTCTATCATTAGCCTTGACCACTGCCCCCATCCTACAATCGAGTGGCACGATCCGCCAAAGCCCACTGCTTCTTTAAACAGTCATTCCGAGGTCTCTAATTTGCATGTGTTTCTCGGAATCTGTGCATTTCTACTCCTGTCGCCTAAGCGCAATTTCAAGCGTGGACCCATGGTGCTGTATTATAAAACATGTTTGAAGTTGTGGGTTTAATGTGTGCGGTCACTGGTGACCGTGAACTCTCTGCACTTGGGAACTTGGATCCATCGTGGGTGCTTGCTAATATTTCAGAATCATAATCCCAGACTCATAATGGCCATGCTTCGACATGGCCATTATGAGCCTGTTGAAATGCAAAGTGGTGGATTGAGTGTTTAGGTTTTCACCTCTAGGAAACGTGAAATTAGCATATGAATTGGTTATGCAGAATATCAGCTTATTATCGGAGACCTTTTTTTTTGCGTCCACGAGTTCCTTGACAATTGTATTTTATTAGGCACTATCATAGCCTGCGAATGTGCACTGAATACAAACTTTATTATTTTTTTCATCCATATGCCATAGCGGTGCTTTGACACGCGGAACAAAAGCTGAAAAGTGCACAAAGAAGCATAGAGAGATGCTTGCTTGGGATTACATTCAGAGGCAGACTGACTCGCACGTTTATTTATCACGGAACAAACGCATGTTGCAGACACCATATTGACTGTCAAGAAGGGCTTGGTAAGGACACGACGCTGGAAGGGGTGATGGCCGATGGCGGAGACTAATAACGGAATGGCAGCTAAAGAGGGGTGGGAAGACATCCAAGATCAGATTGTGTTCAAGTACCAGACGGGTTGTTGCATCGTGGGACCATGAGAGATGGCGACGGCTTGGGGAGGCCTTCAATCAGCAGTGGATGGATCATGGCGGATGATTACCTATTTTGTGAGGTCTATTGAATTATTCTGTTGGTGCCTTGCCTTAGGCTCGTGTTTGACTGTAAAAACTCCCCCCCCCCCACCTCCCCCCGTGCCAAATGGATCCTGTACAATCCTGATCCCTGAGCATTACCTCTTTGGAAATAAAAGCGGGAAAAAGAAAATCCCTCGGCATGCAGCGTGGAACAAAAAAATATCATAACAAGCCAGAGAGGCCAGTCCATTAAGTGAGGCAGCTCCATTGTCACACTAATGGCCGCCGCGCTACGCTCTTTGTAACGTTTATATGTACATATGTACGTGTGTACACGCGTGTGTGAGTCGTGATTGTTATCTCAGTCTCAGCCCCGAGTTGTAAAAATAGAGCTTTGACAAGCAGTGCGCTCATTCTGTCCATGCCTCCGTGTCGTACACAGTAATGATGTCGTACGCAGTAATGATGTCGTACACAGTAATGGTGTCGTATACAGTAATGGTGTCGTACACAGTAATGGTGTCGTACACAGTAATGGTGTCGTACACAGTAATGGTGTCGTATACAGTAATGGTGTCGTACACAGTAATGGTGTCGTACACAGTAATGATGTCGTACACAGTAATGGTGTCGTACACAGTAATGGTGTCGTACACAGTATTGGTGTCGTACACAGTAATGATGTCGTACACAGTAATGGTGTCGTACACAGTAATGATGTCGTACGCAGTAATGATGTCGTACACAGTAATGGTGTCGTACACAGTAATGATGTCGTACACAGTAATGGTGTCGTACACAGTAATGGTGTCGTACACAGTAATGGTGTCGTACACAGTAATGGTGTCGTACACAGTAATGGTGTCGTACACAGTAATGGTGTCGTACACAGTATTGGTGTCGTACACAGTAATGATGTCGTACACAGTAATGGTGTCGTACACAGTAATGGTGTCGTACACAGTAATGGTGTCGTACACAGTAATGGTGTCGTACACAGTAATGGTGTCGTACACAGTAATGGTGTCGTACACAGTATTGGTGTCGTACACAGTAATGATGTCGTACACAGTAATGGTGTCGTACACAGTAATGGTGTCGTACACAGTAATGGTGTCGTACACAGTAATGGTGTCGTACACAGTAATGATGTCGTACACAGTAATGGTGTCGTACACAGTATTGGTGTCGTACACAGTATTGGTGTCGTACACAGTAATGGTGTCGTACACAGTAATGGTGTCGTACACAGTAATGGTGTCGTACACAGTAATGGTGTCGTACACAGTATTGGTGTCGTACACAGTATTGGTGTCGTACACAGTAATGGTGTCGTACACAGTAATGGTGTCGTACACAGTAATGGTGTCGTACACAGTAATGGTGTCGTACACAGTATTGGTGTCGTACACAGTAATGGTGTCGTACACAGTAATGGTGTCGTACACAGTAATGATGTCGTACACAGTATTGGTGTCGTACACAGTAATGGTGTCGTACACAGTAATGATGTCGTACACAGTAATGATGTCGTACGCAGTAATGGTGTCGTACACAGTAATGATGTCGTACACAGTAATGATGTCGTACACAGTAATGGTGTCGTACACAGTAATGATGTCGTACACAGTAATGGTGTCGTACACAGTAATGGTGTCGTACACAGTAATGGTGTCGTACACAGTAATGGTGTCGTACACAGTAATGGTGTCGTACACAGTAATGGTGTCGTACACAGTAATGGTGTCGTACACAGTAATGGTGTCGTACACAGTAATGGTGTCGTACACAGTAATGATGTCGTACACAGTAATGGTGTCGTACACAGTAATGGTGTCGTACACAGTAATGGTGTCGTACACAGTAATGGTGTCGTACACAGTATTGGTGTCGTACACAGTAATGGTGTCGTACACAGTAATGGTGTCGTACACAGTAATGATGTCGTACACAGTATTGGTGTCGTACACAGTAATGGTGTCGTACACAGTAATGGTGTCGTACACAGTAATGGTGTCGTACACAGTAATGATGTCGTACGCAGTAATGGTGTCGTACACAGTAATGGTGTCGTACACAGTAATGATGTCGTACACAGTAATGATGTCGTACACAGTAATGATGTCGTACACAGTAATGGTGTCGTACACAGTAATGATGTCGTACACAGTAATGGTGTCGTACACAGTAATGGTGTCGTACACAGTAATGATGTCGTACACAGTAATGATGTCGTACACAGTAATGGTGTCGTACACAGTAATGGTGTCGTACACAGTAATGGTGTCGTACACAGTAATGGTGTCGTACACAGTAATGGTGTCGTACACAGTAATGGTGTCGTACACAGTAATGGTGTCGTACACAGTAATGATGTCGTACACAGTAATGGTGTCGTACACAGTAATGGTGTCGTACACAGTAATGGTGTCGTACACAGTAATGGTGTCGTACACAGTAATGGTGTCGTACACAGTAATGGTGTCGTACACAGTAATGGTGTCGTACACAGTAATGATGTCGTACACAGTAATGGTGTCGTACACAGTAATGGTGTCGTACACAGTAATGATGTCGTACACAGTAATGGTGTCGTACACAGTAATGATGTCGTACACAGTAATGATGTCGTACACAGTAATGGTGTCGTACACAGTAATGATGTCGTACACAGTAATGGTGTCGTACACAGTAATGATGTCGTACACAGTAATGGTGTCGTACACAGTAATGATGTCGTACACAGTAATGATGTCGTACACAGTAATGGTGTCGTACACAGTAATGGTGTCGTACACAGTAATGATGTCGTACACAGTAATGGTGTCGTACACAGTAATGATGTCGTACACAGTAATGATGTCGTACACAGTAATGATGTCGTACACAGTAATGGTGTCGTACACAGTAATGGTGTCGTACACAGTAATGATGTCGTACACAGTAATGATGTCGTACACAGTAATGGTGTCGTACGCAGTAATGGTGTCGTACACAGTAATGATGTCGTACACAGTAATGGTGTCGTACACAGTAATGGTGTCGTACACAGTAATGATGTCGTACACAGTAATGGTGTCGTACGCAGTAATGGTGTCGTACACAGTAATGGTGTCGTACACAGTAATGGTGTCGTACACAGTAATGATGTCGTACACAGTAATGGTGTCGTACACAGTAATGGTGTCGTACACAGTAATGATGTCGTACACAGTAATGGTGTCGTACACAGTAATGGTGTCGTACACAGTAATGGTGTCGTACACAGTAATGATGTCGTACACAGTAATGATGTCGTACACAGTAATGGTGTCGTACACAGTAATGGTGTCGTACACAGTAATGCTGTCGTACACAGTAATGGTGTCGTACGCAGTAATGGTGTCGTACACAGTAATGATGTCGTACACAGTAATGGTGTCGTACACAGTAATGGTGTCGTACACAGTAATGATGTCGTACACAGTAATGGTGTCGTACGCAGTAATGGTGTCGTACGCAGTAATGATGTCGTACACAGTAACGGTGTCGTACGCAGTAATGGTGTTGTACACAGTAATGATGTCGTACACAGTAATGGTGTCGTACACAGTAATGGTGTCGTACACAGTAATGGTGTCGTACACAGTAATGATGTCGTACACAGTAATGGTGTCGTACACAGTAATGGTGTCGTACACAGTAATGGTGTCGTACACAGTAATGGTGTCGTACACAGTAATGGTGTCGTACACAGTAATGGTGTCGTACACAGTAATGGTGTCGTACACAGTAATGGTGTCGTACACAGTAATGGTGTCGTACACAGTAATGGTGTCGTACACTGTAATGATGTCGTACACAGTAATGGTGTCGTACACAGTAATGGTGTCGTACACAGTAATGGTGTCGTACACAGTAATGGTGTCGTACACTGTAATGGTGTCGTACACTGTAATGGTGTCGTACACAGTAATGGTGTCGTACACTGTAATGGTGTCGTACACTGTAATGGTGTCGTACACAGTAATGGTGTCGTACACAGTAATGGTGTCGTACACTGTAATGGTGTCGTACACAGTAATGGTGTCGTACACAGTAATGGTGTCGTACACAGTAATGGTGTCGTACACAGTAATGGTGTCGTACACAGTAATGGTGTCGTACACTGTAATGATGTCGTACACAGTAATGGTGTCGTACACTGTAATGGTGTCGTACACAGTAATGGTGTCGTACACAGTAATGGTGTCGTACACTGTAATGGTGTCGTACACTGTAATGGTGTCGTACACTGTAATGATGTCGTACACAGTAATGGTGTCGTACACTGTAATGGTGTCGTACACTGTAATGGTGTCGTACACAGTAATGGTGTCGTACACAGTAATGGTGTCGTACACTGTAATGGTGTCGTACACTGTAATGGTGTCGTACACTGTAATGATGTCGTACACAGTAATGGTGTCGTACACAGTAATGGTGTCGTACACAGTAATGGTGTCGTACACTGTAATGGTGTCGTACACTGTAATGGTGTCGTACACAGTAATGGTGTCGTACACTGTAATGGTGTCGTACACAGTAATGGTGTCGTACACTGTAATGGTGTCGTACACTGTAATGGTGTCGTACACAGTAATGGTGTCGTTCACAGTAATGGTGTCGTACACTGTAATGGTGTCGTACACTGTAATGGTGTCGTACACAGTAATGGTGTCGTACACAGTAATGGTGTCGTACACAGTAATGGTGTCGTACACTGTAATGGTGTCGTACACTGTAATGGTGTCGTACACAGTAATGGTGTCGTACACTGTAATGGTGTCGTACACAGTAATGGTGTCGTACACTGTAATGGTGTCGTACACTGTAATGGTGTCGTACACAGTAATGGTGTCGTACACAGTAATGGTGTCGTACACTGTAATGGTGTCGTACACTGTAATGATGTCGTACACAGTAATGGTGTCGTACACAGTAATGGTGTCGTACACTGTAATGGTGTCGTACACAGTAATGGTGTCGTACACTGTAATGATGTCGTACACAGTAATGGTGTCGTACACAGTAATGGTGTCGTACACTGTAATGGTGTCGTACACAGTAATGGTGTCGTACACAGTAATGATGTCGTACACAGTAATGGTGTCGTACACAGTAATGGTGTCGTACACTGTAATGATGTCGTACACAGTAATGGTGTCGTACACAGTAATGATGTCGTACACAGTAATGGTGTCGTACACAGTAATGATGTCGTACACAGTAATGGTGTCGTACGCAGTAATGATGTCGTACACAGTAATGGTGTCGTACACAGTAATGGTGTCGTACACAGTAATGGTGTCGTACACAGTAATGGTGTCGTACGCAGTAATGATGTCGTACACAGTAATGGTGTCGTACACAGTAATGATGTCGTACACAGTAATGATGTCGTACACAGTAATGATGTCGTACACAGTAATGGTGTCGTACACAGTAATGGTGTCGTACACAGTAATGATGTCGTACACAGTAATGGTGTCGTACACAGTAATGATGTCGTACACAGTAATGGTGTCGTACACAGTAATGATGTCGTACACAGTAATGGTGTCGTACACAGTAATGGTGTCGTACACAGTAATGGTGTCGTACACAGTAATGATGTCGTACACAGTAATGGTGTCGTACACAGTAATGGTGTCGTACACAGTAATGGTGTCGTACACAGTAATGATGTCGTACACAGTAATGGTGTCGTACACAGTAATGATGTCGTACACAGTAATGGTGTCGTACACAGTAATGGTGTCGTACACAGTAATGGTGTCGTACACAGTAATGATGTCGTACGCAGTATTGATGTCGTACACAGTAATGGTGTCGTACACAGTAATGATGTCGTACACAGTAATGGTGTCGTGTTGATTCCGAATGTGCGTAATTGTGCTGCGATCGCCATAATTGGTTATGCCCGAGACATTTCGATTCTCCTGAAACACCCTGGCGATATCTATTGCTATTCCTGGCTCTGTACTTCTACGCTCTCGCGTCTACGCTCCGTGCCTACATCCAACCCCCACTACCAGACGCTAAGTTTGACCAAATAACCGACAGGACCGACACGGCACACGGAGGCCCTCGCCTAGGAGCGCATTGACAAAGGGTTGTATACGTACATTGCTTATTTAGGGTAAAGATACGCACGGTTTGTACGTGATTAAGCCAGCGTGGGACATTGACAAACAGATTTGTTCGTTGCAGGCTAAGTTTACTAGTACAGGGGTTAGCCAGTTACAAGGTACCAGTTAACTTATCCGCTGACACGCTCGGCTGGAAATCCTACCGGTTGCCAGGGGTTGTCGATTTGCTCACCAACAATTCCTGTGCTCCCCCGAGCGCACTCGCTCAGCGTACGAAATCTGTGACCTCTTTTTCGGTGGATTTAAAAAAAAAAAGTCTTGACGACTATAAAAATGGTTGCCATGTTTCCAAAAAAATCAATACCATCCGCGCCGGTGTCTCTATGACATTTAAACCGTTTATGCCATTGACCTTACAATCTCACAAACACGGAGATGGAATCAAACAATTCTGTGATAACCCCTGTATTGTTTAGTCAGCAGTTGTTGCGACACCTGCAGTGATACGACTGGAGTTGAGGGCTATTCTATGAAACCAATCTCTCTGCAATTTTTCTTGCCCGTCTTTTGTATTGTACGGCCTGGCTGATTGCCGCGCTTTTGAGAGTCTTATGACAATTATTTTTTGCACTGCAGCATTGTAATTTTGAAGATGCATGATTACTGAAGAGGTCCACTGAGGGGTTCTTGAGCCCTCTCGTGGGAATGTGCAAAACCATTTACAAGTCGAGAGATTTATTTGGTAGATTTGTATTTTGTAGATTTTCCCGCACCTACGATTAGCACGGTTGGCTACATACGGTTACGAAAAAAGTTCAACGTACGTGCATCATCTTCGTTTGAACTTGAGATTGTATTGCTCTGTGGCGTTACTCCAGCCAGATTATGAATAGTTTAACGAAATGTTTATGTTGAGGTGGTGGCTGTGTGACTCTGAGGTCAGACACCGCTGAGATCCTGTGGTTCCGATCCTCGTAGCCAGCATTGAGTAAACTGGCCTCAAGTATTATGAATCGATGGTCTCAGGCTGGTCACTTGTGGACTGCACCAAAAATTCCGTCGTGTTTAATTACATTCGGCACTTTAATTGCCGAAAAATAAATTCCGGCTCTGAGAATGAAAAATGTTGCTGCGAGTGATATTTAACAATCCCATTTAAAAAATGTGTGGGAAAACGCGCAGGCCCTTCAGTGTACACACGTACGTTTAGTACGGTTGGATACGTACGGCGCGAAAGAAGTGTCACATACCACACGTGCAGTAGAAGATAATAAAGGGCCCTCTTCTCCAGCCGTGGTTCAACACAAAGGTTGCCCTGCTCTGGAAGATTTCCAAATTAATTCTTCGTCTCGTTACGCGATAATGATGGCGCAATTAAAATACATTTTAGGAAAATATGCTGCAAAAAATTAATTTAAAAAACCACGACTTCTCTCAGGCTTTTTTTTTAAGCCACATGAATATTGGAAACATGTTAATTAACAGTGGATATTGTTTATAAAAAAGGAACAATAAATATATCGTTAGACCTCCTTTGCCAGTACCAAAATATAATAATAGGGTTTTCCCCCTTTTTTCTGGCAACAAAACTGAAACCTTTTACAAGGATTCATGTCTGCATTAATCACAATACTTGCAGTCAAGATGTAAACAAAACACACTATGATAATATATGCATTGTCCTTTTGGGTGGGGGGGTACACGAACGAGGCTTTTGGGTGCATTGTGTTCTGCCAGACACGCTCCGAATATTTGAGTTGTCCTTGACACGATGAGGCGCTCACTCTGTTCTCTCGTCTCCGCAGAATCCCACAGGTTTGTTGTCCTCTGCCCCTGCTCCTGGCTTCGACCTTTTATTTTTTTAATGCCGAAAACGGTTGTGTGCAAACCCGGGCAAGCGATCCAGCGCAACGCATGGCCCAGTTGATTCTCGGCACGATAATAAGGGAGAAGGCAAAGGTGCAGCCCTGCAACGGCTTGCTGACACCACTGCCGGCGGAAGTGCTTTCCGTCGAGGTGAGCTCTAGAAAGCTCCAGAAAGCTCTGTTAGTGGTCGTAAGAAAGAGATGAGGGGTGCCCCCACGTTTTACCCTACCACAAACACACACTACCTACCAATGGATTAACTGTTGTGCACCCATTTATGCTGCCAGGTAGAGAGAGGGGGGCGGTGGTGAGGGGAATTTAATGAGCTCGCTCCGGTTGTTTTAACTGCCGCACCGGGAGGTGGAATCGAACCGGCTACCTCTGGATTGCAAGTCCAGTGTCCTAACCATTACACTACGGCAAAGTGATAATGTCGCACGGAAAACACTGAGTAGTGCCACATCGATGTGTGCGATAATGTGGAGAAATTGAAACAGACATCCGGGATAATCCTGAATGAATCCTATAGGAGCCTACAGGGAGAATCAAATTCCCGTGGAATCTATATCGGGCATTCAATAGAAATCCCATAGGATTCAGCCGTAATAGATGCGTTGTGGCCAGGAAGTAAATGGTGAAGGTTAAGAGGTTAATGAAGCAGCATATGCTACTTTTGGGTACCACCAAATTGGGTTGTGTGTGATTGTGTGCGTATCCGTGTTAAGGCACATGTGCATGCATCTGTGTTCATGTGTGCTTGTATATGTGTGTCTGTGTGCCGGCTTTCATAGGTCCTCGCTCGCAGCACTTTCCCCAAAAGTCTGTCAAGGCTATATGGGGGATATTTGTCTTTGTATGTATGTGGGTCAGAGTGGTTAGTGCACTGCGCTACGAACCCGTCGAACCGAGATCGATTCCCACTCACGGCCAACACCAGTGATGATTATCTGAATCAATCCTGGGCCTCCCATAGGTCAACTCAGCCTCAAATGAGTACCTGGTGCAACGTTTAAATATTACCACTGGGGAGACAAAGGTGGCAAGGTGTGGTGTTGGCCACCCACCCCCTCGTGTGCCATGCTGGCTTTCATCGGTGCTCGCCAACAGCACTTGCTCACACAGAATGTCAGGCTACATGAGGGATTTTTTGTCTTTGTGTGTGTCCGTGTGTATGTGTGTCTGTATGAATGTATTTGCATGGACTGGTGCTTATCTTTACGTCTCTATATCTGTCCGTCTGTATGTATGTGTATGAATGCATCGGTATCATATGGATGCACACGAGCACATGCGATCTCAGCGTGTGTGTATGTGTGCACGCATTTGTGTGTATCTTTATGTGTCTATATATCTGTCTTTATGTATTTATGGGTGTGTGTGTGTGCGCGTGTACGTGTATTTTATGCGGTTGTGTGGGGAGCTGCAGTGCAGCGGTTAGTGCTTGGCGCGATGAACCCGATGACCCAAGTTTGATATCTGCTCACGGCCATCACCAGTGACAAATACCTGAACCGGTCCTGGGCCTCCCCAAGATTGACTCAGCCTTAAATGAGGCAGTTTGGTAACACATCAGCACTGGGGAGATAAAAGTGGCGGCCAATGTGTGGTGTTGTCCTCCATAGGTGCTCGCTAACAGCACTTGCCTCGACACTCCGTTGAAAGCTATAGGGGGGGGGGGGTATCTTTGTCTTTGTGTCGTATGCATATACATGAGCAGGTACGCACTCGCGCGAGCTCCTATGACAGCCCATCAGTCCTTTGTGCACATCAGCGGGTCCAGTGTGTGGCACATTGGGTGGCCTTAACGTGCGCAATTTATGAAGCGTGCCACACGTGCTCCGTTCGGAAATGTTATTGTCGACACGGTGTCACATGATCGCGGCACGGCCTCCAGCGCCGTCCAAGGTTACGGCAAATTTCCGAACGCCGAACATTTTGAACGCGAATTGTAAAAGCGAGTCAATAAATAACAGCAGTGGTTCATTTTTTTTGTGCCAATGACACTTTACAAGCCGTGCGTCAGTTGTCCGACCAGCACGTGGAATTAAAAGCTTCCCTTTGTTCGCGGTGCTTTAATAGAGATAATTGGAGGTTTAGATTTTGTCGACCAGGGAAGGTGAATGCTAATTTTATGGTAATAAGCCATGTCCCAATGGTCGTTTGGCCCACTTGTATTGAGGATACTCTTGGCTTTGTCCTGCTGAAATAAAAATAATAATGATATTTTAATTGAGAACGGGGAGGAGCGGTGAGCAGTGGGGGTTAGCACATCGCGCTATGAACCTGGAAACCTGAGTTCGATTCCCGGTCACGACAAACGACGGTAAAATCTGAATTGGTCTTGGATCCTCCCCCCCGTCACGAGCACACGGTGACTAGCGTGTTGAAGTATGGTTAAAAACACCCCAAGACCGACACAGCTTGAGGACTCCTTTATCTAATGCTAAATTGGATGAAGGGCTGTAAAGTAGAATACATTTATTATTAAACGTAGAATAGTGATGAGCAGAATATTCAATGTGGGTAGGTTTCTTTTGCACATTTCTGGTAGCCAAAGCGCTCATCTTTGTACAATGAAGGAACTTAATCTGCATGGAGAAATATCCCTTTCATTAAATGTGTACAAAGCCTCTTGCGCGGCACCTCTTGCCTAATTTAAACAATTAATTGTCATGAGTGCCCGCCCATTGCTATATATCAATGCGCAAAAATCGACTTCAGGATTTTAACTTCGGCGCCGTGGACATTTCGGATGAGGGTTTTAATGAAACACCGCGTCTGACCCGCTGCGGCTTTTATATTTTTTTTGCACGGGGGGGGGGCGATAAAAAAAAAGCGTTATCTAGTGAAAGCGGGCAAGAGACGGAGGGCTGTGCGAGGGAGACAGAGGCATGGGCCAAAAGATGAATTGCCCTTTGAATCCAATTTGTGAGGCGGAGGTTGGTGATGGAGTGGCGAGCGGCTCTGCGGCTGTTTGTCGGGAGGGCTCAGATAATTAACTGGCCTGTGCTTCATTTGTCAAGCATCTCCACCTATTGAGCTGGTGGTGGGGCACATTTTCCCAGAGCCCGCTGGTGCACAGCTACTGATAAAACCTGCCTCTGTGCTTTTTTGTACGTTATTTTGCTTTGCTTGATTTTGTTTCACTATTTTTTGTTTTTCTCTCCCTCGTATGAACTTTTCGGCCTGTTTGCTACGTTCGCTTTATCGCTCTGCCTGGGCTGCTCAAAGATAAAATATATATACAAAATACAATAAACGAACAAAAAACACCGTTTAAATTTTGTTAATGGATGTAGTTAGGAAAATAATCATCAATGTGGATATATTTTTTAAAATGTTATTTGAGTCACCGATGACTGTGAGTGGACACATTTCATCAAGCGTGACGATGGCGACCACTGCTGCCCACCAGAGACCCAAGCGTGTGACCGACTGTAACGAGACGAAAGATAATTCAGTCATGTGATTAGAGACTGCCGTGCACCGAGGAAGAACAATGGACATTGGCCATATCCGTATGTAATAGGATTGACTGAATTCACTGATTGGCTGACCTGGTAATATAGGGTGGGGAGTTGGGGAAATTGACTTAGGTGCCCTCACGCCAACATTTCACAATTCGCAACGTATGTGGCTGTTTGATTTGAGTAGACGGAAGAGAATCAAGACGTCAGCGATGTAACTGGACCAATGATGATCAGAATCAGAATTTATCCTGGAGAAATCCGATGAGCTATGAAGCTCTTTTTCACAGATGCCCAGGAAGGGGTGGGTCAAAAAGTTACAACAGCAAACATTACAAAAAAACGATTAGTGCAAAGTACAGGAAATTAAAGCAAATCACTAAAAATAATAACAAATTGCAAGTACACCAATTCCTAAGCTTGCAGAAAAACAACAGCAAGAACAGTCCCAGACCTCACACCAAGACAACAACACACAGTCCCCCGATAAAATTGCACATTGAAATAAAATGTAACATAAAATTTTTACAATGGAACAAAGGTGTATTTTGCGAACATAATTTGATTGTAATTACCGGATTTAGGTTACGCGCTCGAATAGCACTTCAGCACGCATTCACCTTTCGCTTTATTCATTCAGTATAATCGCGCGTACTGCTTAGGGCAGGATGTGTTAAAGCAACTTCACACTAAGTCCTCGTGCCGGTCGCTGCTACGTCCAGTTCGTGAGAATGTGTTTTGATGTCATAAGCAAGTTGCTCCAAACACATTTTGCGATGTGGTTGTGAAAACAAAGCCCGTCCCCCTGCTGCGACGAGCCGTGGGGGTGGCATTAATATTCACCCGAGTCGCGTGATGGGAAAATTCCACGTTCCTATGGTGGAAACCAGGATGCCTTCAAAACAGAGCTGTCACGCGATTAAACCGATCCGCCAAACGGAATTGTCATGACCCAGAGATTGTGCATTGCGGCTTAGTGTAAAACCCGCCGTCTGCACGCAGGGTTAATTTCGATGGCAAAGTTAGCTTTAGGAGTCAATGCTTTTACTTTTTAGACCAGAGTGAACTGCGTGCCATTAGCGCCGGATACAGCCATATGTTTCGCTCGCTAAAAGCGAAACTCTTCAATGTCGCATGCATGTTTGATTTGAGGGCCTGTCAAAGGTTTAGTGAAAATAAGGACCAGAGGAAAGTTTCAAGGGTGTTACGGTGAACTTTACTTGCTATAATGTAACTATTTAACAGATGAATTACTCTGAAACTTGAACTTAAGTTAAGATTGCCCATCAACGATAGCCAATAAACCGAGTAACAGTCATGAAGCAAAGTCTCTTGTTAGATATGACACTTAGACTGGGGATAGTGAAATATAAGGCGTTTGCTTTTACATAAAAATCCATAGAATACATAAATCTCTCATTAGTATTTTGAAGCTAAGGCTTATATCTCTATTTCTAAGTCTTTATTTAATTTTAAAATATACAATCCAGCTAAGATGTGCTCTCTCTGGCAGTACACTCAATGTGAGAGTTCAAATCCCTTTTGGGAGTAACGCATTATCGGCAGCTGCTTCTCTGTGGTGTGGGGAGGCCCTCACCCAGTGTTGGATCGACAAAGGGCTGTATATATATACACGTGTGTGTATTCTGACTGTCGCTTGTGTTCATGTGTGCATGTGTATGGATGTTAAGTGGGGGGAACGGTAGGGCAGCGGTTAGTTCACTTCGATTGGAACCAGACGAACAGAGGTTCGATTTCTGGCTCGCGGCCAACATCGGCGATGAATATCTGATCCGCTCCCGGGCCTCCGCTGGTCAACTCGGCCTTCAATGAGTACTTGCGGCACTGGGGAGACAAAGGCGGCTGGGCTTGGTGCGGATCACCACCGCCCCCTTGTGTGGCGGCGTGCTCGCTTTCGCACGTGCTCGCGCTAACGGCACTTGGCCCATCTGTTCAACGCTGCACGCGGGGTATGTGTCTTTGCACGGTACGTCTGCAGTAAGGGCCATCCATTTAGTACGTATGCATGGAGGGGGGAGGGGGGTTAACCCAAATGCGTACGCTTGCGTATGGGGGGTCTACTGACAACGTACGCATAGGAAATGGGGGAGGGGGGTGAAGCCTCGATAATTATTTGTCTGCATTGGCCTTCAAATGAGTTAGATAGTCCGGCCGTGGACTATCTGTTTGCGTAAACACGTTCATATTATTAATCCTTGATCGTTTCTGCGTGGATTACATATCGGCCGTTCTATACGATTGGGGGGGGGGGGGGTGGTGCGTCAAGCGTACGTACGCAGGTGGGGGGGGGGGGGGGTGTAAAAAGTTCGCGTGTGTACAGGGAGGGGGGGAAGGGGTCAAGTTTTGACAGATTTTTGCGTACGTACTCAATGGATGGCCCCTAAGCAGCGCTGCTTGTGAAACGCTGTGGATAACCTCTCTTTACCTCCTGACCTTGGCTCGGCGCGGCGGCAGTAGAGGCGTGGGCTTCTGGCGCAGCTGGCTCGCTACCCCTGGGCACCTGGCGCTTCACATCGTGCCAGTCCACGGCTACCTCCGGAGCACGGGAGAGAAACGAAACGAATATAAATTAGTGCATCCGCTGCAAGCCTCGTCGAGGCGAAACGAGCACAAAGGGAATGGGGAAAGGGAAAAAAAGAAACGTGTAACGGATTGCGTTGTTCGTGCACATGTATTTACATGACACTCACCCTGAAATCATGTATTCATTATCAGGGCAGCAGTGGCGCAGTGGTTACCGCACGCACATGCTGAACGAGGGCCTCCCCACGCCGTGCGGGTCGCAGGGGGGGAGGGACTATTTGACCATACTTCACCATTGCTCGTCAGTGCGGGTTTGTGAGCATAGACTTGAGCGACCGAAGTCTAATTTTGATTCCTGGTCATGGCTACCATCAGTGGCGAGGGATATCCGAACCTTTCCTTGGGTCCCCCCCCCCCCCACATCACCAACCCTCGCCGACTGGCCTGCTGTGAAGTACGGTTTCAACGAGCCCCATAACCGACACGGCATGGGGAGGCCTTCATCCAGCAGTGGATTTACACCGGGCCGGACATTGTCAATGTTGATCCTTTCGCCGGGCTGCAGGCATTCCTCCCATCATCCCCTGTATCCCGGCGAAGAAATAAAAAAAGGCAATTTACGTGACATCCAGAGAAAATGGCCTTCCCAGCCAGAGGTGGTGGCCCAGTTGCCTGTCAATAGCCATCAGTATAAAACAGAGCATTAGATAATAATCGTCGTGGCCTCCATGAGACGAACAAGGCCCCATTAATGAGGGCTGCTTGCACGGGCATCGATGTCCCGTTAAGGAACTGTTTTGCTTCAATGGATTTCCGCCCCCTCCCTGCCCCCCCCACAAACATCTCGGCTACTTTTGAGAGGAGCCCGAATGCAAAACCTACTGGCACTCCCATTTCATAGCGCCAGAGCAAGATTGCTTTTCATGATGGCGGGTGGGGTGGGGGAGTTAAAAGTAATGGTCGGCGAGGATTTTTCATCACCTCTGTAATGTGCCGCATATGGTCTCTCGATTCGGTCTGATAACGAAGCCAGAAATATTAACTGTGGGGGGACATGAGCGCGGAATTATCATGTCGAGCGCACGTTTGGGCATTCGTATTAAATCGGCCCCGGGGATGGCACCCCCGCGACTCTCGGCTGGATGTGCGAGAGTTCAAATCCTGTTTGGGGCGTTGACTCCTCAGCCCACCATGTCTCCCCGGTTTGTAAGAAGTCAACAGTGGTGGGCCTATAGACATCCTGGGCCTCGACTTGGTTATTGGGAATTCCGAGCACTGGCTTAAGAACTCCCCCCCCCCCCCCCCCTAAAAAAAAAGAAAGATGATGGCATCCAATTGTTTGTTCGAACCGGAAAAAAAAATCAACACTCTTCGTGATATGTTCTTGGTTCTTTCGCTAAAGTCACGTAGAAGGGAAACAATAAAATACATTTCTTGCTGTGGTTTTCACACCTGATGATTGCTTGTGTTGCAATCTAAACGTCGTGAGAATTGTATTGTTTTATATTTTATTATTTTATTGTTTCCCTTCTACGTGACTTTACCGAAAGAACCAAGAATATGAATCCCTGCAGTCACGAAAGCTTTAAATCGAAATTTAACTCTTCGTAATAATTTAAGCTGCGGGGTTTTTGATTGACGACATGATTTCTAAGTCATTTATTCATTTTGTGTGTGTGTGTCAAGAAGTTGTATGACAATTTCATTAGTTCACCAATCAAAATGAATAATGACAATCTGGATACGTGCGTCGGTAATGGGTTCATCGCACGAGCCCCGTGCAGCCACCTGTGGCGCTGCACGCACCACGACGGAGGAACGGCGACTCGGTCAAAGCGTGAAAATGCGTCAATTTGCAATGCGGGTTAATCGTTCAACTACGCCTGTCTGCGCATGTGTCACATGCTGTATACGAACACACACCCCGTTTTATTTTTCAAGTCACGATTAATGAGCACCGCACCCGAAGGCCCAAAATGCCAAAGCCGCATGCAGCGTACGGCGCTGTTCAAGGTGTAATAAACAAGAGTTGATGTATATTCTTGGTTCTTTCGAAAGAACCAAGAATAAGAATCCCTGCAGTCACGAAAGCTTTAAATCGAAGAGTTTATGTGCTTATTGTATCGAGCAAGGTTTATCAAGCTTTTACGAAAGTGACGAGGGAATTCAAAAGTGGAGCAGTGTGACAATTTGATTCAATTCCAACCTTCTGTAAGTGTTGGGAAAATCCATGACAACTGGAAATCGCTGGCTACAGGCCCTCTCGTTACCTTGGCTTCAGGAGGCGCAAGGCGACGCTGAACATTGACGACTTCGGCCGTAACTGACGAGTCATAATGAGAGCGAAACTGGTCTAGGGTCGTCTCTTTGTTTCGCCGCTGACTGGTGGGGGATTGGTCACATTTTCAACTCTCTTTGGAGCTGTGGAGCAGACGAGGCATGGAGAGCGTTGTACATGCAATGTGGGGGCCATATGTTTCTGTCGTTTACCCGGAGCACACCTTTGTGTGTTGTTATCTACGCACGCGGTTGCCGTGTCGGCGCGCTCGCTGTCTCTGACCCTACCTCGCCGTGCTGGTCGTTGTGCGTGCAGGCTGCTCATTTACGGCAGGTACTGCAGTCAGCTGGAGGGAGCCCACACGTGCATCAACCGGCTGCTGCAGACGCGGGAAGATTTCAAGAACAAGCTCGACGTACGTTCCCCCGGTTTTTTGCACGCGTGGACACGTGAACGCGCATGCATGTGCGTGGGGAGAGGCGCTGTACGGGGAGCGGTGGTGTCGTGGTGAGCGCTACGCTGCGCTACGAACCTGGCGACCTGAGTTCCATTTCCCGCTCACGGCCAACACCGGTGACGATTATCTGAACCGGTCCTATGCCTCCCCTAGGTCGACTCAGCCTCAAATGAGTAGCTGGTGCGATGTGTAAACATCGCCACTGGGGAGACAAAGGCGGCCGCGTGTTGTGTTTGCCACCCACCCCCCCTTGTGTGCCGTGCCGGCCTTCATAGCTGCTACTTTCTAACAGCACTTGCCCGAACATTTTGTAAAGGCTATACGGGGAATCTTTGTTTTTGTCTTTGGAGTGGCGCTGTACCAATTAGCACCCTGTACCATGACCCCAGTTTTAACGCAAGTTGTATATTGACAGCACCAGAGCCGGTGTCAACATTTTTCTCTTTGCTCGTAGTCTGTGCTTAGTCACCGGTAACCTGTGGAGTTTTAGCCACGTCTTCGTCTGTAGACATCGCGTGTGAGCGTGAACTCGTGAAGGGGGCGCACAATATTACCAGACTCGCTGTGGATTCCCACACATCTCTCTGTGTGTCTCTGTTTGTCAAATTTCACACTTAACTTATAATTTTAGCAATCTTTGGAGAAGGTAATCAACCAGGCTATGCGTTAACTGTGTGTTAGCCGACTCTCTGTGTTGCATTGCATTACATTTCCCAAAAAATTGCTACATTTTGTTTCCTCAAACTGCCTATTTCTCTCTCTAAAATGTACCAGGCTCTCATAGGTCCATTCGCTCTTTCTCTCCCTCGGTCGCTTCGGGGTGGATTTCCACATAACTCTCTCATAGACATGCTAATTCTCTGCTCCAGCAGACCCACCTCTCTCTACCCCCCCCCCTCTCTATATAAGGCCACGACACAGAGGCATTGGGTCTCTGTGTGTATATGTTGTGTGTCTCTCTCTGTGTGTCTCTGTGTTGTCTCTCTCTGCTTGTGTGTCTGTCTGTGTGTCTCCGTGTCTGTGTTGTGTCTCTCTCTCAAATTTAGTTCTACCTGATGACGACTGCTTGTGTTGCAATCGAAACGTCGTATTATATTATTTAATTAATTTTCTTTCTACGTGACTTTACCGAAAGAACCAAAGAGTAATTCCTGCGGTCACGAAAGCTTCCAATAAAGTTTTTTTTACCAGATTCGTTCAAGCTCGGTAGATATTTTTACATATGTCCAATGATCGTTTTTGGACTCTCTGAATGCCACGAAGTCTGTAATAATGTTCCTGTATTATCTTAGTATTCATTCAGACTCGTCAATATCATCTCATCGTGAGTCCGTTAAGCTTCGTCATCACTGGTGTTAGCCATTACCAAGAAATTAACTTTGGTCGCTTGGTTCATAGCGCAGTGTGCTAACCATAGCGCCACTACTCCACCCCGATAGGTATCTGTGTATCAGCAATTTCACTGGAATGGCCTTTTGCAGGTAAGAGCACACAAATGTGTTTGACTCAAGATAGGTGCAAATGTAAAGGGGCAGCCCTTGCAATTACTCGCTCACACCACTGCGGGTGGATTTTACACGGGAGGTTATTTGGCCTACTTCTTCAGGTGGGACCACCCAACACTTTACACCACCACGCACGAACGAGCCCATCGACTACCTGCGACGTCACCAATTTGCACCACAGCCGGGTGACTCAGAAGCGGTGGGGAGGCATTGAAGGGACTTGCACCGCTGTTTTTGTGTTCATCTGCCGCGACCTCTGGATTGCAAGTCCGGCGTGCGAGCCATTGCCCCGTGGCAGCAGTGTCCCTTGCACCTCCGATTAGCACGGTCGGCTGCGTACGGTGCGATCGAAGTTCAACATACGTACATACAACGTACATACAACGTACGTACATACAACGTACGTACGTACATACATACAACGTACATACATACAACGTACGTACGTTGTATGTATGTATGTACGTACGTACGTTGACTCGGGATGCTCGTTCAGAATAGCCGCGCTTGCACATTTTGGTTTTTTTTGCGATGTCCTTTTCCCCGGCGTGCTCGCGCCCAGCCCGCGCTATTGACCGAGCGGTGCTCCCCTTTATGGCCCGTCGTGTTTTATTCATTGCAATTACCTGGCAGCATTAACCTCTCCCTCCTCCCGAGCTCGCCGCTGCTGTGTGTGGAGGTGCATAATGTCTGGGCTGCCGCAAAGCGCGATGCATTCAAAGACAAAGATCCTCCCGTGTAGCCTTCACAGACTGTTGGGGCAAGTGCTGTTAGCGAGCACCTGTGAAGGCCGGCACGGCACGGCACACGAGGGGGTGGGTGGCCAGCACCGCGCCCGACCGAACTTTGTCTCCCCAGTGGCGATGTTTAGACACCGCACCAGGTACTCATTTGAGGCTGAGTCGACTTAGGGGAGGCCCAAGATCGGTGAAGATAATCGTCACTGCTGTTGGCCGTGAGCAGGAATTTAATTCGGGTCGCCGGGTTCATAGCGCAGCGCGCTAACTACTATACCTCCACTCCCCAAATTCACACACACCCTGCCTTCACAAGGTTATCGTTTTTCCACCTATGTTTTTGGGTAAATAAACATAATTTTCATCAGGGAGCCATGATTAATCCACCACTGGTTGAAGGACTCCCCAAGTTGTCGCCATTTATTGCGGTCTCGCGACATGATGGTCAGACCTGCACGTGAGTTGATTTCAGCACTCCGTCTCCGTGGTCGACGTACTCTCTCTCCGGCGGATTCTTAATTTGGCCCTCCGCTTTGTTGTCAGGATTGACCGCTGGTTAGGAACTCTTCTGGCAATTCCTGTGTAGAGTGACATCACAGCCGTGCAAAGGCAGCGTGTGGATGCTTCCAAGGTGGCTCTGGTACAGTGTGTCGTGAAGTGGTGGATAGGGTCACGTCGTGAATTTTCTCGTGAAGGGAAACGTCAAGATGAGAGTGAAAGTGCAGCCCCTGCGATTGCTTGTCGATGCCACTGCGGAGGGAATGGCCCCCACTCGAGGGAGCTGTCACAGAGCCCCTTCTCTTCTAGTGGCGAGTTGTGGGGGCGCCGTGGTGGCGATGTGTTAACTACCTCGCCTGGTATTCAGGAGGTTAAGGGTTCGAGCCCGACCCTAACACCTCCTGTATATTTGGAGATTGTACGTCTCTCTGCTCGTGGATGTTCTCTGGCTCCTCCGGTTTTTTCTTTCACACTTAGAATCAACGTGCGTTTAGAGTATTTGGCTGCTATACATTTGCACACTATGAGCCACTTCGTTGGGCTATCATTTGTGGGCAGGTCACTTCTGAAAAAGAGCTTATATAGTTCACTGGGCCTTACCCGGTGAAATAAAAATAGTTTTAGTTTAGTTTTCCCCTACCCACACTTTACCCCATCGCATGCGATTTGACTCGCTGAGAATGTCAAAACGTCTTAAATTGACATGCGGGTGGCTGCATAGTATGGTCATGTGTGCCTCTCACGCAAAAAGTGTGAGTGCATGAAAAAGGTTTAAAAATGAACTTGAGTCAGTAGACAAAGTGACTGGGACGTCAAAGCAGATGTCAACGAGATGGTTGCGTACGTGTCCCTCACGAATGCGGCACTCAGATGGGACAAATGCATGTGGGTGACAGTGGGAATACCCAGAAGAATGTGGTCCATTTCACTCGCTGCACTTCACATTTTTTCCGAAACTAAAAGTGCGTGTTCGCCTTGAAGCACTCTCATACACGGAAGGCCGATGTTTAGGACACAAAGGGCCTTCTTCAGAGCACTAGGAATGTTCAAGCAGCATCAGTGCAGTACAAAGGTGCATCGACTTTTGACTCGAGGTGTCTCTGTGGAAGCTGGCACACGAAACGCACGTGTGAGATGCACGACAGTCCGCCCAGGCATCACAGTGTTGTCAGTCCACTGCTGGATGCGGGCCTCTCTATGCTGTGCAAGTCGTGGGAGATCGTGCTGGTTGGTCGAGGCAGGACACATAGATATGACATTCTTCTTCTTTCGTATGGCATGTAAGCAACTGTCCTCCAACCAATCCAAGGCGGCAGTAGACACTGTACGGATTGCACCGGTACCGCCAGGGTGTGCGTGGGCGGCTCACTCGTCGGTGGTGTGTTTGATGGTTTAGGCTTTACCACAGTCGCATATTGGCGATTCTTTGATTTTCCATTTATGGAACAACGTGTACGCCGAACATCTCCCGCGCTGCGTCCGAGCCCGGCTCAGCGTGGTCCACAGCCGTCGTGAGAGAGAGAATCCCGGCACTTCCACGGTCGGGTCCTCAATGATGTTCTTGCTTCCCACGTTCGTAGCCGTGCCACCCTTCAGACCGTCGAGTGCCGGTGTCTTTATTTTCAGCTGCCAGGAGCGGAGGCGCCTACCCAGAAAGGCTTCCTGGATTTAAGCCGAGGGCGTGGAGGTTCCTTTATGTCTTGGTGGAGCGGCAGGGCGAAGTTTCCCACGATCTTGTTGTGCTCCCGGATCGTCGCGGCAACACGTCGGATGTTGGCTGCAGCGATCTTCGCCAGCACAGGAAGCCACGGGTGTGGAGTGGACTTCAGACGTGACATGGGAAAGTAGACGTACCGTCCTGCGACGGAAATTGTCTTCACTGCCTGCTGCTCGTCACGGTGAAATCGAGAGGAAAGTCAGCTGGCCTGGTTGGCACAGTGCTTGGAGCCAAGTGACTCACGATGCGGAGGTTGTGAGTTCAAGTACTGGCTGGGGGGGAGGGGGGGGATGGGATTACTCAGCACAATCATCTCATCCGGGGGCTGATAAAAAAAATGTCGCGCTCACGTGGGAAGCCCCGCTCTGGCTGTCCACACGGATTGACGCGTAGATGCCAAGGAGATGTCAGTGCCCACCAGCAGCTTGAGGACTACAAACAAGAAATTATAAACCCCTCCTCCTGACCCCCCCCCCCCCCTGTACTTATTTGGGCGGAGCATCGCTTTGACTTTGGAAAGACTTAAACCCACAGCGGCGTCATATTCCGTTTTGTATACGTGACTGTCAGGTAATTATTGACTCGTCCAAAAGACTGCACACACGTCAAAGTCTTCACCTGCGCTCACTGCACGGGCTGGCTGTACAGACAGACAGCGAAGACCCCCCTCTGCGATTCTTAAACATACACTCGTTGCTATGACTCATTGAGCCTCGAATGCACCACATCTTGTCAGATCTTGAAATTTGAGACTGCCTGGCAATGTGTCAGCCTGGGCTGCGACAGAGGTCAGGACGTGGCAGCATATCAATGGATTCCTGAGTGTGTCTGTGTGTAGCTTTGAATGTTTACCCGCCCGAGCATCGGGCTTTGAGATGCGCTTCTGCGGCCGTCTGGAACGCTCTTCCTTCCGATATTCGGAAGCCGCTGGAGCTTTGCACTTTTAATTCAAAATTAAAAAGTAATTTCTTTGGAACTGCTTTTTATATTTAGTTTGTTGTCCTTCCGCCGGATCTCCGATGAGCACGGTTGGCTACGTACGGTGCGAAAAAAGTTCAACATACATACTTGCGTGCACGCGTAGCGGGGTTTCTCCGTGTTCTCTAGTTTTTTCACTCGTGCCCGACGCTCGTTAATGGAATTGGCCAAACCTCCCAAAGCTGGAGCCCCTCCTAAAGCAATCTCAGTACTCAGTGAGCAGTCCCTAGTTAAGGGGCATCATTATTATTATTCACACTTTCCAACTAAGGTTGAAAGCCTTTCTGTATTAGCTCCGCCCATCTGTCTGCAATGGGGGGCCGGGGGGAGAAGGGGCACCCACTCTTACTCATCTAAGGATGAACCATTACACTCGTCAACAAATTTTTTTTTTCTGGCCTGGACTTTTGCAGCTGTTTTAGACTAATTTCAGGATGCTGATTCCAAATCTGATCTCAGATTTGCTCTATCACATCTCATTTTTATGCTATCGGCATACCCCATTTTCATTGATTTTACGCGAAATTACCATGAAACTGTTGGAATACCTTATGCCAGAAAAGTGTATTGACCAGTGTTATGAATAAAATGTGATGATGAAGTAGTATCACTATGTCTTGGAGACGTTTACGAGCTCCCATTGTCTCATCACGGCCCGCAGACATTCTGCTGCCCTCTGCCGGCCTGGCACGGGGACTGCTGTTAGTATCAATCGCCAATTAAATACTTCCGTCGATAAACGCACGTGGCAAATTGTTACGGATGACCTGTTGTGCAGACCGAAAGTAATTTTTTTACAAACATTTGTTCTACCACTTAAGGCCCACTGAGATAAGTATCTCTCTTTCAGAAGCGAACTGGCTACACGTGGTAAACCACGAAGTGGTTTACCACGTGTGCATGTTCAGCAGCCAAATACTCTAAACGCCTGACGTTCATTCTAAATGTGGAGGGGAAAAGCCGGAGAACCCCGGAGAAAAATCCACGCGGCCACGTTGCAGAGAGACACCGCGAACTCCAACAGTACGTGTGGCCAGTGTGGCAGAGTGGACAAAATCACCTCTAGAGGGGGGGGGGGGCCTCCAAGTAGGGCTCTCTCTCTCTCTCTCATGGAGGCCCTCACACTATCACAGTGGCGTGACTAGAAATGTCTCCACAATTAACATCTGGCCACCATAGTGAGATGAATTTTTACTGAAAACTTTCGTGACTGCAGGAATTCATATTCTTGGTTATTTTGATAAAGTCACGTAGATAGAAACCAAATAATAAATAATATTTTCTATTTGAATACATTTTTATTATTTATATATATTTTTCTATCTACGTGACTTTCCCGAAAGAACCAAGAACATGGTAGAGATGCTAACGAGGTGGTAGAGGCAGCAGCTGCTTGCGTGAGGGCGGTGGCGGCAGTGGCGGCAGCGGCTGCAGCGCTGCAGTGTCCTCTGCCCAGTGCTCGTCTCCTCCCCAGCCGGGGAGCGGCGCCCTTCCCCTCGCTTCGGAGCGGCCGCTCGTTGGTGGCACTCTGTCGCGTGCCGCCCTGTGATGGATCGGCCAGCGATGGCCATGCTGGCTCCTGGGCCTAATGTGCCGTGTCATCACCCAGAGCCGGCCCCCTCCAAGGTTCTTGGGTTCAGTACCCTCTTGTGAAAATGGTAAAAAAAATAAAGGACTCCCCGGTGCTGCGTGCGATCATTTCTGAGATGTTGACCAGGGATAAAAAAAAAATGGTTTTGCAGAACACAACGAAAACCGCGGCGAAAAATGTGTCTTCGCTTAACTAGTTCACAGCGAGATCAGACGGAAGCAAATACCTGAGGGGGGAATTGCTCTTCCCTGCGGTCTTGTGGTCGAAGGCTCGAGCTAAGAGCCAATGAGTCAGATGCTGGGACGGGTCCAATTATGCGCTAATAGATGCATTACTCATGATTTGTGTTTGATGTCAAATGCACAACTCTAAAAGTGAAAACGCCGTGCAAATCTGCTCGCTGTCCCATGCCACTTTGGAAAAAACTGCTATCGTCGAAAGTATCTTCGTCCGTCTGTCACCTACTCGTCTCTCTGATATTTAAACTGTTGTGGCATCACGCTCAGGAGCTATTTGCCTTGATTCTGGGCTCGGCTTATGATCTGTACTACGTGTGGATGTCTCCTTGCAGGATGCAATAATTCTCTTAGTTTCCTTAGGGGCCGTCCATAAATGACATCACGCGATTTTGGCCGATTTTTGACCCCCCTCCCCCCCTCGTCACACGGCGTCACAAAAAGTCAGACCCCCCCCTCAAATATGACGTCACAAAGCTCTGCCCCCCAAAAATCATATTTCAATTTTGAAAATATAACGTACTTCAAATGATTTTAAACTATTGTCATTATAGTGCGTATTTAATGTGGCGCTGCACTCTGATGTTGTGTTAAAACACGTGTTAAAAAGGAGTTGTTGGAAAGCTGAAATTTAGCATCAAATTCACTTGAAAATATTCAACGTATAACTAAAACTGCAGATGTTCAGAATATTATATTGAAATTATCTCATAATTATAAAATATTACAAGTAATTATAACTATAAAAACATACTTGAAACTTTGTAGTAGAACGAAGAAAAATGGAGAGTACAATTATAACAATCACATATTCATTCCACAGAATTAAAAGCCCTGGTAGAATCATTAGAATAAAAATGTTTAATAACAATCATTCCAAAAACTAAATGTATGCTTCTCCATTCTCCCATGGAGAAGCCAAATGCTCCTTCATGGAATAAATCAAAGGTGACCTTAGTAAATTTAAATAATCAAATAGTTAATAATTAAAATTAATCAAAATTAGTGTTGTTATAACAATTATTTAATTAAGTAGAACGTGTTGTTTATATTTATTTAAAGTTGCGCCTTTTGATGTGACGTCACATTTCTCAACCCCCCCCCTCCCGTCACAAATGTCTGACCCCCCTCCCCCCCCCTAGGTGCGTGACGTCATTTATGGACGGCCCCTTTCCTATGCAGCTCAATGTTAGAAACTCCTCTGTCTCTGACCTCTTATCACCTGACTCGGTCCAAGAGATGTTGCACCTCTCTCACTCACCGTCATCCACAAAATAAATGTCTCTATTGCTGCCCCTTTGGGTTATAGGTGTAAGGCTTCTGATGAACAACTCTGTAAAAATAAAGGTGTGTGTGCATATAAGGGGATGGAGCAGTGGCTATTGCACCACACGTTGAACCTGGTTAGCGGAGTTCGATTCCTGGCCAAGGCCAACATCACTAAAAAGTGACGTCTGAACATTTCCTGCCCTCCCCACTCCCAACTTCCCACCTCCGATGAGCACGGTTGGCTATGTACAGTGCGAAATCAGTACACACTTCACCAACACACACCCACACTAACCGGCCTGGTGAAGTATGGTCAAACAACCTCCACGATCGACATGGAGTGCCCAGGACCTCATCCAGCAGGATATAGATCCTGGCAGCTGTTGCTGCGATTGCCGATGGCAATTATGCGCATGTGTGTTGAACTTCTTTCGTACCGTGCGGAGCCAACCTTGCTAATCGGAGATATAGCATGAAGGCACGAAGCGAAATGCGCTTCTGCCGAGGTGAACGCATCTTTGCCGGCGTCTGGAGATGACGGCGAGAGTAAAACAAATAGAAGAAATAAAAACGCAGTGCCGTCCATAAGCGTGGGCGAGGCTCGCGTGCCGACCTGACGAAAGGAGAGAGACGTAATGGAGCCGCTTGATCGGCGCCCGTTGAGAGTCGAACGTGATCCATCGCCGTGCCGTGCGGTTCTTCTTCTCCCCGCTGTTGACATCGCACCAGGGTAATCGACGCGGCCGTTTTTGTTTGTTTGTTTCTGCCCCGGCAGGAGTGCACGTCGAAGGAGAACGGAGGCAAGTTCTCCCTGCGTGACCTTCTCGTCGTGCCGATGCAGAGGGTGCTGAAGTATCACCTCTTGCTCAAGGTCAGGCGTTGCCCACGAGACACCACCGAGGTCGCGTGCGTGCGCGGGTTCTTGCTTCAATTAGGGTTTCCACCTGCCCGGGTTGCTCCAGGATCACGCTCTCTTGAGGCGGAGGTCCTGGGGAATCATCTGCGTGTATCCTGGACACTCACGGTACATGAGGTCATGGGTTCGATCCCAATACTGACGACTGTTTATTTGGAGTTTGCTTGTTCTTCTGTTGGTCGCTTGGATTTTTCCCTCCATTTTTTGAAACACGCACTTACAGTATTTGGCAGAGGTGGGACAAAGTCATTGTTATGCAAGTCCAAGTCGAGTCGCAAGTCATCAAATTCATGACTCGAGTCTGACTCGAGTCCAAGTCACATGACTCGAGTCCACATCTCATAGGTGGGACAAAGTCATTGTTATGCAAGTCCAAGTCGAGTCGCAAGTCATCAAATTCATGACTCGAGTCTGACTCGAGTCCAAGTCACATGACTCGAGTCCACACCTCTGGTATTTGGCTGCTATAAATGTCCACATGATCATAAGCTCTTCGTTGAGCTATCATTTGTGGCCAGGTCGCTTCTGAAAAAGAGATTTATAGCCCAGTGGGTTCTTACCTGTTAAAATCAAAAGTGTAATAGTTCAATAATAGATGTTCCGTCTCTAGGGATTATCCAGAGAGAATACTGAAACAAATACGGTGACTTAAAAAAAAAATTAAATCCATATCACTAAAACTTTAGCTTTTTACAGCTGTGAAATTATACACTCTCCCAAGACGATGCATTCACACGAAGCTCTCGGCACTCCACCGAAATCGTGACACGTTTTTTATTCCCACGGTGTGTCCTGATTTTTTTTGGTTGGCAACCGTCACTTCAATATTGAACACCGTCTGTAAGGATTACCCCCCATTGTACACATGGGGCTCCCAATCCAAGCACTCGGCAATCGCAGTGCCACAGCAGATCTCTTCATAGGGCCGAGGGACATCCACCTCTCTCAGTGGTGTTCCTCAATTGAAGGATTAGGAAATTGCATTTAAAACTATCACACGTACCGGGTGTCTGGGTGACAACTAGCAACTCCCATTGCTCGTGGGCTGTACGTGTTATTGGCAAGCTGGGATATAAAGTTGACCGCGTGGTTTTGCTCAGGGGCATCGTAAAAACGAACAAAATGTTTTGTTCTCGGAGCAAAATGCAAAATAATGCGACGGATCGATCCTCGTGAAACCAGCTTAACAGGGCACACCTGCAAATGAAAATCCTGTGCATGATTTGAGAGATTGTTTGACCATTGTCCATGGAGATATGATGGACAATGGTCTCAACGACGAGTCACATCCATCTGCTCACGTGTGCCCTTATGGCCCCGTATCAGTCCGCCTGCTTTGCTGGGTTTGGGCTTCCCCCAATACCGTGCCAGGTCATGGGGGGTTAATTTTTTAGGGTTGCCGAGGGCAAGTAGCATAGTACAATACAACAATGGATTGTGTTGCATTGCCGTTTGCTGCGGTGGCGTAGCGTTTAGCGCGCGGCGCTACGAACCTGGCGACCCGGGTTCGATTCCCGCTCCTGGCCAACACCAGTAACGATTATCTGAACCGGTCCTGGGCCTTTCCTAGGTCGAGTCAGCTTCAAATGAGTGCCTGGTGCGGTGTTTAAACATGGCCACGAGGGAGACAAAGGCGGTCGGGCGTGGTGCTGGCCACCCACCCCTCGCGTATCATTCCAGCCTTCACAGGTGCTCGCTAACAGCACCTGCCCCAACAGTCTGTTACGGCTCTACGGGGGATCTTTGTCTTTGTCTGCTGTTCGTAATGTAGCAAAACTACTCGCAGGCTCACAAAGCAGTCTAGGAACCTTTTTAAAAATACGTTAAAAAGTGAAGCTAATGGGAACTTCTTAAAATGTATGAGATGTGTAATACGGCATTGCATTCTTAAGCCTAATATAGCCCAGGATATGAAAGTATTTTGCAGAATCCACTGCATCTCGATGATTGATAACAGAAAGCAAAGTCGAGTGTGGCCCAGACACCATGATCATATGCTTTGTAAAAACACCGTACATCGTATTTGTGTACTGCAACATAATGAGAGAGAGAGAAAAAGAATCCACAATAAAAGGCAGGAAATGAAAAGGGAAAGCGAGCAGCAAAATGTCTGATGGCCGCGTTTATCTTGGCTGCGATGTGGACAAGAAGAAGGTGAAGTGCCAGACGGGAAATGGTGTCGTATCCGGATGAGGATTGTGGGCATTAAAAAGCAGCCGCACACTCACACCACGAATGTCATGGCACGTATCGCACGAGGTTAATGTAGCCTTCCATTTAAGTGTATTTTTAAATCCTTTATATTAAGTTCACTTGCTTGCTTGCTTGCGTGCTTACGACCGTGCAAATCTTTCGGTCGTTTTTAAACCCACTTCCCGTGATCCAATCGAGCTGAAATTTTGCACAAAGACTCGTTGTGCGTGACAATTTATTTTCGTGAAAAAAAAAATCTCAAAATGTTCCACTTTTTAGGAAAACAAATTTTCACATTTAATTTAAAATACCAATGTGATAAAAAGGACACTCTTACTCAAGAAAAACAGAAATGAATAATAAAATAAAACCGATGCCACGCATATGAAGGATTTATAGTGAAAAACTTTGTTTTTACGGGTTAATTTTTTTACTTCCTGCCAGCTCTGTAGAGACACTCCAAGTGTGTTTTTTTCCAGTCAGGCTGCGTGTTGAGCAGGAACCAGGACTGTCTTGGCTGAGCGACTTTTCTCTTTGTCTGCACCTGCAGCCGTCTGAATCTCTCTCTTTTTCACTGCACATTCTCAGCAGCAGCAGCAGCATCCAAGCACCATCATCCACCTTCAAGCAGCTGCCTAAGGCTCATGCTCTCACCCACCCAGACTCTCACCCACCCAGACTCTCACCCATCCAGACTCTCACCCACCCAGACCCTCACCCATCCAGACCCTCACCCACCCAGACTCTCACCCATCCAGACTCTCACCCACCCAGACTCTCACCCATCCAGACTCTCACCCACCCAGACCCTCACCCATCCAGACCCTCACCCACCCAGACTCTCACCCATCCAGACTCTCACCCACCCAGACTCTCACTCATCCAGACTCTCACCCCTCCATACTCTCACCCACCCAGACTCTCACCCACCCAGACTCTCACCCATCCAGACCCTCACCCACCCAGACTCTCACCCATCCAGACTCTCACCCACCCAGACTCTCACTCATCCAGACTCTCACCCCTCCATACTCTCAACCACCCAGACTCTCACTCATCCAGACTCTCACCCATCCAGACTCTCACCCATCCAGACTTTCACCCATCCAGACTCTCACCCACCCAGACTCTCACTCATCCAGACTCTCACCCATCCAGACTCTCACCCATCCAGACTTTTACCCATCCAGACTCTCACCCATCCAGACTCTCACCCATCCAGACTCTCACCCACCCAGACTCACCCACCCAGACTCTCACCCACCCAGACTCTCACCCATCCAGACTCTCACCCATCCAGACTCTCACCCATCCAGACTCTCACCCATCCAGACTCTCACCCACCCAGACTCACCCACCCAGACTCTCACCCATCCAGACTCTCACCCATCCAGACTCTCACCCATCCAGACTCTCACCCACCCAGACTCTCACCCACCCAGACTCACCCACCCAGACTCTCACCCATCCAGACTCTCACCCATCCAGACTCTCACCCACCCAGACTCTCACCCATACAGACTCTCACCCATCCAGACTCTCACCCATCCAGACTCACCCACCCAGACTCTCACCCACCCAGACTCTCACCCATCCAGACTCTCACCCATCCAGACACTCACCCATCCAGACTCTCACCCATCCAGACTCTCACCCATCCAGACTCTCACCCACCCAGATTCTCACCCATCCAGACTCTCACCCGTTCAGGCCCTCACCTTTTGAGGCCCTCACCTGTTAAGGCCCTCACCTGTTGAGGCCCTCACCCGTTGAGGCTGGCGTTTGAAGGATTTTGAACTCCGGCTCCGCACCTCCCGAGTTCTTAATCGAATGTTACGTACCATTTGTAAAATATACGTGTGGTTAATCATGTTTATTAATCATAACTCTCTCAAGCTTTAGGCACGCCCTACTGCGGGCATCTTCAGGCGTTGATTAGGTGAAGATGCTCGAAGTAGTGCGTGGTGAAAGCTTTCGAGAAGAAATGCTAAAACACACACAGCCCAACATGGAAAATCCCACTTGGATTACAAGTGGCTATGGAAGCCCACGGTGGCGAGATGCGAACTACCTCGCCTGATATGTAGGAAGTTGTGGGTTCATACCCGAACCTAACGCCTTTGATTTGGAGTTTGCATGTTCTCCCCGTGATCGCGTGGATTATTCTCCGGGTCTTCGGGTTTTTCCCTTCACATTTAGAATCAACGTGCGTTTAGGGTATTTGGCTGCTATACATTTCCACGTGATAAGCCGCTTCGTTGAGCTATCATTTGTGATAGCCGGGTCGCTCCTGGCAAAGAGCTACATTGCGGTGAGAACATCCAAAAATATATATATACAGGCGTCAGGGTTGGGATCGAACCTTCCAGGCAATGGCGAGATGTTCACTACAATGGAGTATGAATAAATATGAATGAATATGCGTGTGTGTGTTTTTACGTGTACTTGGATGTCAGGAGCTGCATAAACACACGACGGACCAGACAGAGAAGGCACAAGTGAAGAGAGCCCTGGACGCTATGGAGGTACGCAAATGGAGACACGCTCAGTTGGACTCGACGGGAATAAGATATGGCCTGGTGGTTTGGATCTCAGAGTGCTGAGCTGTTACTGCTGAGATCTTGGGTTTAAAATCAGACAGGATCTCAAGCGCAGCGAGTTTATGGTCTCGGTCAACAAAAACTACAATACCTGTTGCGTTTAATTTGTTTCAGCTCTTAATTGTCAGTTTGACTGTCGCGTGATCAACATTACCTTGAGTGGCAGAGCGGATGGGAAAGTGCCACCGCCTATTGTGTGGAACGGAGGTCAATTGAAGGGGTCTCAGAAGTAGTTCTTTGATGTCAACTTCCACCGTCCGTTGTCTAATGCAAGGGGTAGCCTTGCTCTGCGAGAGTTTACATTTGGTTCTTCATCTCACGGCGTGAAGCCAAGAGAACAATCGGGATACAATTGTGGATAAAACATTTTTATTATTTTACCCGACTGAATCTCAGAATGCATTTAAGAGGGCCCTTTTCAGATCTGTGGCAGATAACTTATTTGTTTCGATAATCGTTTTCCGTGTGTACTGTATGATTATATTTAATTCACCTATGCTATTGAATAATGTACAATTTTAATGTTGTCTGCAATTTATTTGCTGTAGATGTAAGATGCACGAGTACATTTAAATACATTATGCAAATTACATTTGCTCTTTTAAGACATTGAATTTGTACGTAGCATTTAATATTCACTATAAAGAGCATTTCGCATGCTACGAATGTGGTGATATGGCCTCGAGTTAAGCCTCTTGTTGGCTTGCAACTGTCGGTAAACTTTGCAGTTCAAGCAACAAAAATCAAACGTGCAAATCTTTCACTAGAAATCAGCGCAGTCAGCCCCCTCCACGCATACACCACATTACGGATTCGTTGACTGTCATTAGATATACATTATAACTTCGCATATTGCATCTCGTCACGTAACCGACCTGACTAGTTAACCGCTCGCACCCATTGCAGTATTTGTATACGATATCGTGACTGTTGTTTTCTACAGATGTTCACAGTCCGACATTTTCACACGTGAAGTGGTGCTTGCTTCATCTTAGTCCAACACTTAATAGTAGGCTTTCGCGACCAATATTGTTCATAGTAGTCTTTTTTTTGGGTTAGATCGCGTAAATATAAATGTGATCCCCACCTGATGAAGGATGCTTGTGTTGCGCCCGAAAAGTCGTGATTTAATTTAGTTGTTTTCACTTTATTTAAATTTTTTAATATATTTTTTTATTATTATTTTCACCTATGTGACTTTATCGAAAGAACCAAAGAGTAAATATAAATGTGTCGTTAAACCCGCCAACACCCGACACAGCCAATAGTAAGTTTCGGCACGTAAACAAAACATGTCCATTTCGCTGCTCGTTCAGCACACACCGGCGTGTTGAAGAGTAAACCCACAACATTTACAATTCAAGGACGACGATTCTCCAGCAATTACAACCAGCCTCGTCAGGCGACAGCCAGAGTTGTGGAGACACCCTCCTGTGTCGGTATTTAATAGAGGGATGCATGCGATGTCGTCACTTGTGCGAGGGGGGGGGGGGAATTAATGTATTCATTAAATTACAATGGATATCTATTATTGGTTTGGTTCATCAGCGTAATGATGTACATTATGTATGTACATTATGTATGTACATAATGTACACGGCAGAATGTACGTACATAATGTATTGGTTTGGTTAATCAACATAAAGAATATACGTACATAATGTACGTACATCCTGCCGTGTTTAAGTGCAAAAATCGCCTGTTCTTGTTGATCGCCATCAACGTATGGTGACCTGCATAGACGTGCAGTTAGACAGTGTTCTAGTATTACTTGATCTTGCCTACATTTGTTCACTGCACGTGCCAAGCAGAGGGAAGCATTTCCTCGCGTGTAAATCAGTCTGTTCTTTGTTTTTTGGCATAGATTGATGTAACTATCGTTTTTTTAGGTGTCCACATATCCGACCTTTTAATATTATCCACATTTCTTCACGCACCTTTTTTGTTTACAGACATAAGGTAGCAGTATATGTGCACGGACATTGTCATCTGATTCCAGTGCAGATCCCGTTACCCACATCGCCCTGCAGCCCGGTTACCCTTGAGTCATAACAATGATGATGATGATGAGGATCAAGTTAATTCGGCATTGGCTCCGTTCTCATCGTGCAAGGTTATCACGAGGGCGCGCTGTGTCTTAGAGGTGGATTTAATCCGCCAGTCGTGGGCGAGTGGCTCACAGAGCGAGCGGCTTGTGGAGAAATTCAACGGTGGTTCTATGAAAAAGCTCACACCCTGTCATAGTATTGTGGAATTTCCAAACCGGCTCAGGGCTGTGAACGGGAGATTAGCGCTGCCTCAGAGAGAATCAGTTTTGTATTTTGAGGTGACGTGTAATTGGGCGTAAGGTGGTATCACACCCCCACGACTAGCTATGGGGACAGTTGTTGTCAGTAGCATTTTTTTTGTCTTTTCCATTATTGACAATGCTGGACATCAGTGCTGTCACGAGCAATTTTGTTGGGTATTGCCATTGGATTTTAGGGATTGTATAACTTCGTTTATGGCCCGGTTTGGCTCTCTGCAATTGCCTGGTAAAAACTGAGCTGTAAAGTCTAGACTGTAGTAGAGTGTAGACTTTACAGCTTATCTATTACCGTGAAGTGAAATATTGCCTGCTTTTACGTGATATATTACTTAAGCACATTTATATCCATTATACATAATGTAGGGTCATGGTAAGTAGGGCATTGTACGACGTATGTAGGGCAAAGGGGAGAGAGTAGTGGCAAAGTGGCTTGAAGGTTTCACTATGAACCCAGCTGCCTTGGTTCAACCCCAGTCCATGGCTGACATCAGTGGCTAATGATTCCTGAATTTGTCCTGGGTTCTCGAGTTAAAATAAGAATAATTATCCCCCAATAATTATCACCCGATAATAATTATCCTCGAATAGTGAGGCAGGGTTATGGTGCGCACGCCCCCGAGGTCATTATTCCAGAGGCCATTCGCAAAAGGTTATATTGTCGCGATGATTTGTATAAAGCCCATGAATAATTCACGCTCGATTCTCACTTGCATGATTTGGAGCGTGAAAATTTATATCAATAGACGCATGCATAATTAGCGCATACTCATCATCGGGATATCTGTCTGGTATTTGAATCTCAGTTCCAAGGTTTTTCGACATACGTGTGGATATAATCATGAATTGGGTTTTTACTTGTGCATCGTATTTCAACAAATTCGGAGTGTAAATTCGGCAAAAGATAACGTGTCCACCTTGCTTGCTAGGAGAGGAACGCTCATAAAATACCGCGTTATTAGAATGACGTTGAAATGCTGACTTTGAAGTTGCCTCATTTATTGGGCGTCGAAAAGAGGGATGCATGGTTAGCTGTCAAATCCTGCCACCTGGTGGCTCAACGAGCCACATCAATGCACGGCGCACCACAAGCCGAAGCCCTCTGTCTGACCCCGGCCGTGACTGTGTGGCAACGTTGCAGGACCTGGCCATGTACTTGAACGAAGTGAAGAGGGACAATGAGACCCTCAAGCAGATCGTGGAGATTCAGCGAAGCTTCGACTCTTCCTTGAAGGTTGTTACCGCGACGACGACGACGATGATTATGATGATGTTGATTGCGACATAACCAACGTACACGTAAACTAAACTCAAAACTTTTTTTTTTATTTGACCAAGTAAAGCCCACTGAGCTATGTAGATATTTTTCAGGAGCGACCTGGCTTTCACAAACGATATCTCAACTAAAGTGGCTTATAATGTGGATGTTTTAAGCAGCCAAATACTCCAAACGCTCTAAACGCGTGTTTACAAACGCGGGGAAAAATCTACACGACCACGGGGAAAACATTCCAACTTCAAATTTACATGTGTCAGGGTTGGGATCTAACCCACGACCTACTAGGCGAGGTAGTTAACATCCAACGACCGTGGCACCCTTAAAATACTAATGCTTGCAGAGACAGTGTTGTCACCTTGCTGGCGCTGCATTATATTTCCGCGTGCAGGGCAAGGTTCATTAATTAAATGCAGGTGAGAGCAGTAGTTTACATTTTGTAGCTGGGATGGCCTCACGCGATGTTTCTTCAGATGTCGTGGATCAGGATGAGACCACCAATTTGCTAAATGTGTGAATCTGGTTTAATCACAGGTGGCTGCCTAGATTCAACCCAGCATCTCACGGCAGTGCCCTCTCAATATTTTACCACAACCGTGACGAGCTCCTTGAGCTTCCCCATCCACCTCCACATTCACCCCATGTACAGCCACGTTGGCAGTCCACTGCGGGAGGAGGGCCTCTTCACGCCGTGCGGCTAGTGGAGACTGTTTGACCATAACTTCGTCAGGCTGGTGCGGGTTGGTGAAGGCCCGGGGGGAGCATAGTCATGGGCACATATAAGTACAGTTCAATAACTGTACCGTATTTATTTTGTGACACCGGCCTCTGCTGTGCACCACAGATCCTCAGCTATAATACGTATTATGGATGGTGGTCACCCATCTGAGCACTCTCCAGGCAAAAACTCTGCTTAGCTTTCAGGAGATGATGACATTCAGCATGTTTTAGGTAATACTGGACATAGGGCAGCCACCTCTACCCTAACATCCGCACCTACGATTAGCACGGTTGGCTACGTATGGTGCGAAAGAAGTTCACCATACATACATCATTAATTTGGGGCATCTCTGTGTAGGCCACACTTAAGTATGTGTTACAGTTAATTGAAAGTGACTGATGATGATGTTTATAATAATGATGATGATGATTACGATGAAATCTGTTGGATCGTCGGTCTCTCGTTTGTGGTCTGGCGGTTTAAGGTGGATACTCTGTTGGATTACGGGAAGCCCAAGATGGATGGTGATCTCAAGGTGTTACAAGTGGGCAGGGCCAAACAGGAGAGGTGACTGTCGAGACCACTTTTACCTCGCTCGCAATTTGAATTCTGACATGCGCCATGATGTGTAAAGTTTTTTCATGTACCTACTTTGTCGCCCTTCCTCCGCACGTTGGATTAGCAAGGTGGGCTACGTTACGGTGCGAAAGAAGTTCAACGCACATATACACGTTACTTGAATTGTGTTTTTTCTTCGCGCGCCACGTAAAATCCACAGGTACGTCTTCCTGTTCGACAAGGCTGCCTTGATGTGCAAAAGGAAGGGCGATAACTTCGAGCTCAAACATTCCCTGGAGCTCGCCAGATACAAAATCACCAACGACCCGACCAGCAACAAAGATTCGCGAAAGGTACTGCGAGCTTGTAAAGGCCATGCGCGCCCCTACTCTCCACAGCGCACACCGCACTCAGATAAAAAAAACTTTTTCCCCACGAACCTTTTTCGTAGCGTCACTGCGGCGGGGGATGGCGTCGGAGACTCCCACCCCCCGCCGGCACTCCCTTGTGCTGAGCTGATTGTGTGCCTGTTTTGTGTTTTGCGTATTTTGCCACCTAGAGACAGAGCAAAGTGGTGAGTAAAGCACTGTTGCGATCCCACTCCGTGTGCATGGGCAAGCGCTGGGCCTGGCCGCGACGGCGTGAATTTCCGTAGTTCTTTGCCCGTCGGTCGATCGCACCGCCGCTTGGCCTGGACGTGGCGATTCGTCGGCATAGGGGCAGCGGCAAAAGCAAGCGAGCATAAAAACAACGCGCCGTAAATGCGATGCCGCTGCAGCATGATGCTTGTTCTGTTTGTTCTCGCGCTCCCCTACACGAGTTAAACGGCGGCCCCAAAGTCAGCTGCCTCAGCCGCCCATTAAGCTCGTCGCTGAGGAATTCGCGATGAGGACTTCCTCAGAATGTCAGACGAAGGCACAAAGGGAGAGATAATGGTCGTGGTTCAAAGACCCAAATTACTTGACTTCCTCGTGCCCTTGATTAACTAAGGCTCCAATGTCTGACCGTTGTGAGCAAGGGTTCTGTGAACGTTTGCGTAAACTCACGGCGATTAAAATTGGTGCACTCATGCGTTCGCCTGTCTCCGGCACGTGCACCAATTTTGTTCTCTGCGATGGCTAAGTCGTTGCTTTTTTCGTGCGATGCTCAGTGCTGGTCACCCAGGGTCAGCGCTTGCCTTTGGTTGTTTGCTCTAAAGGAAAAGATCAAGCAGAATATACACACAGCTCTTATGATGTAGATACATACCTCGGCCTTGTGACGTGGCTGTCCAAAGGGAGTTTTGAAGTTTCATTCGTAAGAAAAATACTTAAAATGACAGTCTGGAGCTCTGTAATAATGCTCCAGTGGCACCACGGCATTGACTTTGCATTCAACGGTATAGAAGAGACGTTATAATGATACTCTTTGGTTCTTTCGGTAAAGTCACGTAGATAGAAAAAAGTATGATAAAAATAAAGTGAATAAAATAAACCACGACGTTTCGATCGCAACACAAGTGGTCGTCATGAAAGTCCTTGAGGGCATTTTCTTACAAAAGAGGCCTGTTTCATCCAAGTTAAAAATCTGCTTCTTTGTATATCCACCATCTTCTATAATTTTTTTAAGCTTTGCTCGAAACGTCGTGGTATTTTGATTCACTTTATTATTATTTTTGTCTATCTACGTGACTTTAGCGAAAGAACCAAAGCATATGAATTCTTGCAGTCACGGAAGTTTTAAGTCAAAATTTAGACGTTATAATTGTTATAATAATGTCGTAGTACACTTGTCATTTGTGCCATTCTCATAGTGCAAGGCTATCGTGAAGATGCCATGTCTCAGAGGCGGGTATCGTCTGCCAGTACCAGACATGGTACTCGGCAGTTTTTCAAATTTGTTACATTGGGACCGTGCCGCTGGCACACGTTGTCTTTTATCCTGACAACGTCACAGGATCTTTAACTGTGAAGCAGAGACGGTGAACGTTCGTGGTTCATGCACCCGCAGTATTAACCAGGACGACGCCGGGCTCGAACCGCGGCCACAGCGATGCCACTGGGCTTGCTATGAATGCCACTCTTGAGGTCCCACTTGATGAAGCTTCAGGCTCATTGCGGGACAGCACTGGGAGGCACAGCCGAGGTATTGTACCCACAAACATAAGCGCTGTTCGTTGTTTTGGTTGCCTCCTTTAAGCACTCTGTTTGAAACTCTCACTGCACATTTTCTTCTCCTGTCATCCATTCAACCTGTGACCCGTATTGGTGGAAAGTAATTTCCAAGGAGAAATGATTTTCCCCCATTTTGTTACGAATGGCAGATCTATGGGGAAGGGGGAGTCCAAACGTGCATCACCCCCCCCTCCTCTGACATAGCACGGCCCAACCTGTTGAGGAATGTTTTGAACCTCAGGCCGTGTGCTCTAAATTTGGAGTCTTCTATTTTATGTGGTGGAGTTGGAATCCCTTCCCCTGTGGATCTACCAATCCTGCCATGACTTTTCTGACGATCCTTCCCTTTAAAACCAGCCAGCTTAGAAACTGTTTGTTCCACCTCTTGCGGTACGCCACGCAAAGTAAAGGTGTCAGCAGTCCTGAAACGGATGTGGAAATTCCACATTATTATGCCAAATGGCGTTTCTAACTTTAGCATAGCAACTTGTTGATTTATTACAATGTGGTACCTATTGTATCAACCCCAGAGGAATGATGATGATGGACTAAGTCGAACTCCAACCGGTATTTGGACTCACGGCCTTCTGATTGTGAGTTGAGGAATCCACCTACCATTGCACCACGTCCTCTTGCTACGAGAGGTGCCTGGGTGGCTCTGGGAGCAGAATTCTGGGTTCAGGCAATGCTTGAGAATTCTGCGGTTTGATGCCGGATTTCACTGCCTGTCATAAAAAAAGAACAGATCCTCTAGTAGAGTGAGTTGTGGGCCTCAGCCTTGTCACCAAGGACTGCGCAGACAGACCAGTGTCGTGATTCATCATAGATTTTAGTGTCAGATCGCTGTGTGAGTAAAATGTGTGTCGTAAAACCCCCTGCACCCGACATGTTCACTTAATAAAGCTGTCGCGTGATGAAAAACGTGGCCAATTTATTACTGCTTCAACGGTACCACCAATGTGTGTTTTTGGACAGCAAGCCAGAACATTGAGCGATTGTGTACGACGTTTCCCTGGTAGTTACAGACAGTTGCCTGATGGTGCCGGCTGCTGAAGCAGTAATAAATACGCACGGTTGCTTCACGTGACTTTATTAATTGTCTGTGTTGGGTGGAGGAGGGTTTACGACACACACCATTTAATTACGGATCGCAATGTTGGTCACGAAAGCCCATGCGTTAAAAAGACCAGTAACATGACATTTGTTTTCCCGCGTAAATTCCAGCTCTAAAAATAATAGCATCGCTTTGGCCGTCATGCGACAGGCACCCGTCTCATTGCGGGACAGCATGGAAGCATGCGCCGCCACAGTTTAAACCAGTGGTTCTTCACCGGCGTTGCACCCCTTTGGGTATCAATCTTAAATGTTTTCTTTATAATGTTAATAAATACGTAGGGTTTGATGAAACAAAGTAAGTTGTGCTTACGTGCCCCTGCTTAAGTTGTGTTTTGACGATTTACCTTCTGAAATAATATGGCCAGAAAGGGCATCTCGCATCTCCAGGTTAAGAACCACTGGTTTAAAATATAAAAATGCCACCGCTTTTAAGGGTTTTCCTGCAGAGGTCACGTGACACCTCACCACTTCGACTCAGGGGTCATACCGCTCGGCGAGATTTCCAAGTGGATTTTTCGTCGCGTGACGTGACTCTGGGATGAGCATGTGGGGGAATTAAAACACGGCAAAGGATTGAACTCTGTTCGTACCAATATCCCTTCTCTCACGTGTCCCCTGACTCTGTACTGCAGCGTCACGGCCGCCATCGCACGTCTTGAATCTTTGCCCGAATGTCCTCCTTGACCCTAGAACACGCATTCAACCTCGCCAGTAAGCTTTGCCTGCTGTGGTATAGTGCCCCCTCCTTGCCTGACAACCTGTTTGGAGACCTGGTGGCTTTTGTTCTAAAGTTGACTGGCATGATTGCGCGTGGAGCATCCACACGTTAGGGGTCGCTGCTGCGGTGTCAATGTTTGCATCCTGCAGTTGCAACCCTGAGGTCTGCAGTTCGATCTCCCAGTGCGGCAATTGACCCAATGGGCGAGTTTCTTCAATTCTCTCTCCACCTCTGTCCACCCAGCAGTATAAACCCAATGGGCGAGTTTCTTCAATTCTCTCTCCGCCTCTGTCCACCCAGCAGTATAAACCCAATGGGCGAGTTTCTTCAATTCTCTCTCCGCCTCTGTCCACCCAGCAGTATAAACGGGTGTGTTCGTCGATCGGCAGGTCGCACGTGGTGGGGTAAAGTTTTGATATTGACATCTCTTCTAAGAGGTCTGGCCAGTGTGGTAGAGTTGGCCAATGACCTTCTAGAGGGGCTCTCTGGAGCGCCCTCCAGCGGACTCCCTTTCGCCAGCTGGTGGTGCGAGCAAGACATTGGCAGGGAAAGCGCCTTTAAGTGCACATCCACACACGTGCCGTGGATGTGAGTATGCGGTGCAAGTTAATTATCGGTCTGAACATGCTCCTGCGCCTTCCATTGCACTTGGCATATGTTTAAATATTTATTGGTAATTAAAGAAGATCATTAAATCGTATATAAATCTAAGGCTTCATTATCTCCTCATTACCCTGCAGCGTAATTACCCCATTATGCAAATAATTTGGAGAGGGGCCCAAGTACCATCCAACTGATAGTGCGGCATCACGGTGGTTTCCATGGATACCTGCCCTGCCCGTTTACGAAGTCACCTGGAATGCACCCAATCTCATCAGATGTAAGAAACTCAGCAGGTTTTGAGCCTGGGTACTGCTTGGGTGGGTAACCACCATGCACAACAAGGTGTTACAGGATTCAGGGCTACGTGGCGGGCAGCATAGGGCAGTGTAGAAAAAAAATAGCACTCCTGTATTTCTACGCTCCAGCATTCACCAGACCATAATTAGCGGTGTGATTAAGTACGGTCAACCTTAACCCCCGTGACCCGCACGACGTGGGGAGGCCGTCATCCGCAGGGGATTGACAAAGAGTTATGTATGTTATACATGCACATGTACCGGCACTGAGGGAGCAAAGTGAAGAGGAGTAGAGTGAGATGGGAGGGGAAGAGGTAGGCGGGGTGGGTGTGAGCCCGTGGAGGGTCTTGAAGACATCGAATGTGTCGCTGTAGTTTTTTAAGGACTGCGTTTGGATCCAGTGAAGGGTTCGGAGTATTGGGGAGACTTGGTCATGTTTGCATGCGTGGGTGAGAATTATGGCGGATGTCCTCTTATGTCACTAAGGGGTGGAGAGCGGGTGTGATATTGCTAAATCTGAGGATACTTATTGAGGACTAGGATCTACATTCAGAGGGTGCTAAATGCCTCGGCAGCTCAAAGCGGCTAAATTGCACATTTCATCTCGGCCATCCCTGCGGCCTTTTGCAGTTCAGACAAATTGTGATCGCTCCGGCTTGCAATTGGGCATTCGTCTGCCAGCGGGGGGCGATGCTGCTCCGCGGTTGTTCCCAGTTAACTAATTTGTGGGCCATTCGTGACTTTTATGTGCACTTTGGACCACAATGCCAGCACACGTGACTTTCCCTTTCAATCAAATATCGTGATGGGAGCTTGAACGTCCACCGTGAAGCAGTCGGTGTAATATCAACCAGGCTGGCCGCTAAGGCGTGAACCCGCAAAACCCTGCAGCGAGTGGTAAACGCGTTGCCGCTCGGCCCCTCGGCCATGTGACCGCCTGGGTTAAAGGTGAATGTGAATGGAGGCGTAGTGAAATCGTGTGGGGAGCGGTAGTGTAGCGGTTAGCGCGCTGCGCTTCGAACCCGGCGACCCGGGTTCGATTCCCACTAACAGCCAACACCAGTGATGATTATCTGAAGTGGTCCTGGGCATCCCCTAGGTCCTCAAATGAGTACCTGGTGCGATGTTTAAACATTGTCACTAGGGAGACAAAGGTGGCCATGAGTGGTATTCGCCACCCACCACCTCGTGTGCCGTGCCGGCCTTCATAGGTGCTCGCTAACAGCACTTGCCCCAACAGTATATTAAGATTATACGGGGGATCTTTGTTTCGTCTTTTAGTGAGAGGGTGTAGTTGCAGGAAGGCAGTTGACCATAGGGTCAATGTGGCAAAACACGAGGTGGAAAGCAATGACATCCGAGGAGTGCACACAAAGCATGCAATCACACTACAGTGAGACAGAAAATGGAACACACGGATCAGGGCAACAAATGGAGAGACTTCATTGAGACTTTATAGGCGTGCAACGGGCTGTGGGCAGGAGACATATCTCGAAGGGATGAAGGCCGATGGACGAAAATGATGACGGAATGGCAGCCAAAGAATGGAACACCCTCACACCCCACACGCCTTGAGACCCTAAAAACTGGCATTTAGTGATGTTTACCAGAGAAAAAAAAAATCACTGAATTATTTTTAAAATATGGGAAGTGTCTAGATCCGACCGCTGACACGGGCTATCTCAACCAATCACACGAGCTGTCAGAAAAAAAGCAATGTGGAGTTACCGTAACGATGCAGATTTGTATCCCTTTGCTGAACAGCTCATGTAGTGTGTTTCAAATATAAACGCGCGTGCACGCTAGTGACACAATCTGGCAGTTGGCGGATGTCCTATGCTATTCCCGGAACTGTAGATGAATTCTAAAGTGATTTTGGTTGGAGCTAAACACAACCAAAAGGCACATTAGACGTAGAGTACATTCGGGTTCTTAAAATATCAATAATTGAATTAACTTTGCCCTTGCCAATAACATTTGATGCTTGGTTTTATGTTACGCAAGTTAGCCATTACTGGCACGGTTATAGACGTATAATCTTGGCTATTTCTTTTCAGAGATGGTGAATCCTTAGTGAATCTTTATGTCTTTAGTTATTCAATCATTTATTTTTTCCCCCCCTCTTTTAATTTCACGTCAATTAAGTCGATCAATTATGGGACCTCCTTTGCCGGTACCAAAATATGAGAATAGTTTTTCCCCTTTTTTCTGGCAACAAACAGGTGTTCAGATGTTAAAACACCAAACTGAAACCTTTTACAAGGAATCTTGTCTGCATTAACCACAATACTTGTGGTCAGAATGCAAACAAAAAACATACTCTGATAATATATGCATTGTCTTTGAAACTGATTGGGCCACACCAGAGTCAGTCTTAGACCAGATGACGGTCCTCCAGCTGGTCTGTGACGGTCTTCCAGGTGATCCGTGGTGGCTGTGGTGCAAACGCAGCTTAATGCTATTTCATTTACATTTTATTTAGGTAAGCTACCCTGATTAAACTTCCCTAACGCTGAGATCTAAATGCTACCCCCCCTACTACAAAAGAAAAACCTAAGAGTTGCTATATGTTAAAAAAAGTTTTTATGTTCCGATAATATTAATAATTTTGTATAACTGGTATTTAGAGGGACAAGTGAATGCGTGGGGGGCTGGGTGATCCGCAGGAAATTCGATCTCACACGTGGGCAAAGATGCACCAGCGGACGGACCGATTGCCAGTGAAAAACAGCATCAGTTTTGCCATTTCTTTCACAAATTTCATGCTTGCCCAATTGCATGTCCTCCAACAGACGAATGAATCTGCAAGTGTTGTTGTTTTATCAGGAACCCCCCCACCCTCCCCAACTTCGCCGCCCCCCACCATGGCGTGATTGTGCTGATTGCGCCGTTCTCTGTGTTTTCGTGCGCAAGTGGTCGCACAGCTTCTACCTCACCCCGCTCATGGCCGGCGAAGGATACCAGTTCTTCTGCAAAACCGAGGAGCTCAAGAGGAAGTGGACCAAGAACTTTGAGATGGCGCTGTGAGTGAACTTCTGGCTCTGTCTTGTTCTCGCAACTTAAACTCACTCGACTTCTAGCTCCCCATCTATTCACCTTATCAACACACCGGTCTGAAGCGCACGGAGCGATGACCTGCCGGCCATGTTACGCGACTGACTTTGTGCAGGCCTTGTTGCGTGGGGGTTGTCTTCCTGGCAGCTGATTGGCTAGTGCAGTTGGAGTGTTGATGTAATCCCGAGGCAACGGCTACCTATGGGGAGCGAATGTTGCGACCTCACGAGGACAGCTCGCATTTACTTCGACTTGTCATCCGTAACCTCTTCTGGCATTTACGATCGTACTACACGAGGCTGGATTTATGACAAATCTTGAGAGCATCTTGTGTTAGCAGACCCTGGGCGCTGCCCATGGGAGGTGAGTGCCACCCCCATTTTTTATCCGAGCAGGTGGTGGGGAGGGGGGGGGTGGGGGCAAGATTTGTCCGCAACGATTTCTGCGGTCGACAATTTGTGCGTTTTGTGATCATGTTTTTTTGTCTGTTCGTAACGGCAGGTCGAACCTGCGTCCTGGCGGCTACCAGCACGAGTTTCAGATGCAAACGTTCGAGAGGGCAACCGAGTGCCACGTGTGCCACATGCTGCTGAAGTGCGTGGGCCGTCGTGCGAGGCGATCGTGGCGTCGCGGAGCCTCCGTGGTCTGCAGGAACCACGGCGAAGCTTAAATGGGGGTCGGGGGGGGGGGATACAGCCACGGAGTGTAATGGTCACCGCACTGGCCTTGCAATCTCAGAGCTCGCCGGTTGGCCACGGCAGTTAAAACGATTGTGCAAGTTTATCATTGAACGCGCTCCGCCTTTGTCCACCCGGCAGTGTAAATGGTTAAGTGCGGGCGCTCCCACCTCTTCCAACGTGTCTGGCCAACTTTGGAATTGTGGGTAAAATTACCCTCGAGAGAGGGTCTCCAGAGCTCCCTCAAGCAGGGGCCCTTCTGCCGGCAGTGGTGCACGCAAGGAATTGCAGGGCTGCACCTTTAAATATTCCCTTTACTGTTTTGATTTGAAGCTTTCGTGACTGCAGGAATCCATACTCTTTGGTTCTTTCGGTAAAGTCACGTAGATATAAAATAAAATTGTATTTTACTTTATACCTATGTGACTTTACCAAAATATCTAGGTGACTTTACCGAAAGAACCAAAGAGTATGTTCCCTTTACTACAAGGCTTGAACCACACTCACATTCACACATGTTGCCCGACTTTCAGGTCCAACACCACCATTCAAAATTTTAAAAAGGCTCATATCTTGTAGATAAGCAGCTGGTAGGTTTTCCGATGAGTCGCCCACCTTCTCCCACCCCCCCAAAGTATGTATGTATGTTGAGCTTCTTTCTCACCGTACGAAGCCGACCTTGCTAATCGGAGGTGCAGTTAAATTGTCACAATTCGGTATCGTCATTCGATTGAACAATTTATAGTTTTACCGCCTTGCCTATGACCAACTCACCTGGAGTGTGTCCAATCTTGTATTGGTGACCGCCATGCATATAATCGGTGTTATCGACTGCTCTTGTCAGCAGAGAGCAGTGTAGCTTGAATCCATTGTTGTACTGCTCCAACGTTCCTCACCTTCACCAACCAGCACTGACCAGCGTGGTGATGTATGGCCAAATGACTCCCTACGCTGCGTGGAGAGGCCCTCATCCGGCAGTGGGTTGACAAAATGATGTTCACGTGCACGAAACAGCCAGATGATTTAGATGACAAAGCGCCATGAGTTACCTCCTTGATAATGCCATTTCCGTGTTTCTCCTGCACAGGGGACTGTTTTACCAAGGCTACCAGTGTCAGAAGTGCGGCGCGGAGGCACACAAGGAATGCCTCGACAAGATCCTGCAGTGTCAGAGGCCTCTGCCTCCCAGTCCCGGACAGATCCCTTCAGGTACGCCTCGTCCACGAGCTCATTCGTACGGTGGCCCTCGTGTTGTGTGGCCTATCTTACATCTATCTAGTGTCACCGTTATAACTGAGCGTTGGGTTGGCTTGGTGGTGCAGTCGTAGTAACACTTGGGGTGCCACGTTGGCGAGATGGCAACTACCTCACCTGGTATACAGGAGGTCGTGGGTTCGATCCCAGCTGATGCCTGCTGTATATTTGGAGTTTGCGTGTTATCCTCGTGGTCACCTGGATTTTTCTCCGGGTTCTCCGGTTTTTCCCTCCACACTTAGAATCAACATACATTCAGAGGATATGGTTGCTATACATTTCCAAATGATAAGCCACTTCGTTGAGCAATCGTTTGTGGCCAGGTTACTTCTGAAAAAGAGCCATATAGCTCTGCGGGCCTTATCTGGTAAAATTAAATAAAAATCTCGTGCCTCGCAGCATATTTTCAATTCTGTGTGTATGTATGTTGAACTTCTTTCGCACTGCACGTAGCCAACCGTGCTGGTCGGAGGTGCGCATTCTCACTTGCGCTGTGCTGTGGTCCTCTTCCCTTGCCCACCTGCGTACGCAACTTCGGATCGCGTACGCACTCTACGGCCATTGCTCTCCGCCGTGGCCCGCCGCAGGGCTGCCCCACGTGCAGGCCGCGCAGGCCTACCAGGGCGCGCCGCTGCCGCCCCTCAAGCTGCAGCCCACGCTGATGCTGTCCTGCGGCGAGATGGTGGAGCTCACGCGAGCAGAGCCCGAGTCCGCCTGGTGGGAGGTGAGGGCACTTGAGTGCGTGCGGTGCGTGGGGTGGGGCGTGTGTGTGTTGGCGAGCGGTGGTGTAGCGACCCACGTTCGATTGCCGCTCACGGCCACCACCGGTGACAGAACTGGTCCTGGGCCTCCCCTAGGTTGACTCAGCCTCAAATGATTGCCTGGTGCAATGTGAAAGAACATTGGCACTGGGGAGACAAAGGCGGCTGGGCATGGTGCTGGCCACCCATCCCCTCGTGTGCGGTGCCGACTAACATAGGTGCTCGCTAAACGCACTTGCCCCAACATTCTGTTAAAGGCTACATGGGAGATCTTTGTCATTGGGGGCAGCTCGTACTTGTGTGGCCAGAAATCCACCTCTGGTCACTTCGGCAGCGCTCCTCCACGCGGTCATGGCTAACATCAGGTGTGCTTGGCCTCCCCCCAGGCTGACTCAGCCCTAAATAAGTACCTAGGGTGGTGCATAAACATCACCACGGGGGAGACAAAGGCGGTCAGGCATAGCGCTGGCCACATCAACCTCTCGTGCGCCGTGCCAGCCTTCATAGATGCTCTCCAACAAAAGCCCGTGTGGGATATACGTGAGGGATCTTTGGCCGGCTGTCTTTGTGTGTGTGTGCGTGCACACGAGTGTTAGTGTGTTCGTGTGTGTGTGTGTGCACATTAGTGGTGGCATAGTGGTTAGCGCACTGCACTACGAACCCAGTGACATGACTGGCAAAGCCGGATTACGTTTGATGGGGACCCGGAGCTCTTATATTTACCGGGGATCACTGTTTTGATATTCAGTTCCTTCACTCAACGATGCCTCACGATGTCAGACGCTCCGCTGTGATTTGCCTCGGAAATTCACACAGAGCTGCTCTGCGTGGTGTTAAAGTTTTTATTTCAGCGCCAGATGCTCGTGCTGTCAGACTCGGTATGCGTATGGGGGAGATGCTGAGCTCAAGGCACCCTGGTATAATCCTGCAGGCGTGCAGGATAACGGGACTCAAGATGAGAGCTATCCCGGGCATGAGGGAAACCAAAGCTTAGCACTGCCATGGGATGTCCATGAAATCGAGCCTAACAGCTCATTTGCTTCTCCCTGCTGCTGAAATGTATGTTGAACTTCTTTCACAACGTGCGTAGCCAACCATGCTATTCGGAGGTGCGAAATGAATACAATCTAAATCTCAAATCTTTTACCCTTTTTGTTTATATCATTTAATCCCACTTCAATTCCAATTTTGCAGTCAGTGTGATGTCACGAAGTATCCATTCTGAGCCTTCACAGAGCTGCAACCCCCCCCACCGCCCTCCCCCGTGGTATAGAACGGCCCACAGAAGCGGACATCACAAAACTACTTCTGAGATGTCCTGAAGTGATTTCTGGTCCACACAGTACGGGGGCAGCACTTTCCCACCTTTCCCTATGGAGAGTAATGTTTGTCGCTTGCAGTCAAACCGATATTTTATTTATTTTTTATTTTCAGAGCTGGAATTTAGCCAAATTAAGTGCCGAACTAAATTTCATGCGATGGGTCTTTTTTGCACAGCCATTGGTGATATCAGACTGCCTCTGCTGGCCTTGAGAATGCGGTTTTAACCGCAGGCACCTGCCTGGATTGTTTGTTGCAGTTGCACCCAATTCAAGAGCCGAATGGCTCACAGGGCTATACCAAATAAATGAAATTGAAAACTGAAACTGGATTCGAAGGCAGGATCTCAGTGGTGCCAACTCAGCGCTCAAATCTCTTGTCCCACCCAGTCAGTGCTGTGTTTAAAAGCTGGCCAAATAAACAGCGATGGCAAACTTGGAAGTGTGTACAGCCTTTTAACAACAAAAACACTCAACACATTTGTCAATAACACCTACCCCACCCCCCAAAAGGAAAACTAGTATAGGTCACGTTCACAGGCAATTGCCCTTCTTTATAGAACGTAAATGGAGAGGCCAGAGACATGAGACCAGAAACGCCACCTATTATACACTTTTACTTTTAAGGCCATAGAGTTATTGAAGAATGTGTTGACTTTTTTTGTTATTTATGGTTGTGCACCACTATCACCGATTAACGCCTTTCACTTTTGTGAGTGTACGTGTGTCGGAAGGTTGCAAGTTCAAATCTTGATTGGCGATGCACTTAGTCGTTTCAAGTTCGATTAAAGTGGGTTTCACTTTTACATACGGCCACATTGACATGAACGTGAAGAGTCTCATCAAACCTCGGAGGCTAAGCGGGCATGAGCCTGGTTCGTACTTGTACGGGAGACTTCCTCGGAATGCCACAGGTGTTTTAGGTTCAGACCGCAAGGTGGCCAAGAGATAGGGGTCGAGCAATGCCTTATCCTAATCTGTCTGAGCAGAACTTTTAAAGCGGATAGCCCCTCGTGCGTCTGGGTTTTCTCCAGATACTCCAGTTTCCTTTCTGCACGCGAGAACGGTTCTGAAAGGATTCGATTTTTATTTGTTTAGTTTTTTTTCGTAGCAGGGGGAAGAGGGGTAGAATAAAACAGGCCAGAGGCGACATGATGGCAGGAGAGGAAATGTATGTGATGCCTGATTACTGTCAAACTCCCAGCTGTTTATCGCCCCCCCAACTACGACCAGCCCTATCCAAACCCCTCCTTATCAATCCCTCTTGTGTTACTGCATCAAAACCACAACATTTCCAGTAACCCACATGCTTTTTTAAATGATTATCATGCTATGTGCAATTTTTTTTATATAATTGCTGTAAAGAGCCTTTACCAGGCATCTTCATATAAAGCGCCTTTACCATGGCCTTTACCAAGGCGTTTTATATGAATCTCATTAAGATAAGATGAGGAAGCCACTGGCTAACAAGCAAACGCATGGATTATGTAATGCCTCCTTTGTATTGATCTTCTTCGGTGTGCTGGGCCCCGCTGTGTGCTGTGCAGGGGCGGTCACTCACGACCCATCAAGTCGGCTTCTTCCCCCGGGACTTTGTGAAGCCGGTGGTGAGTTCAGAATCAGAAACTTTGTTTAAGACTGGAGGAATCCGATGAGCTATGAAGCTCTTCTTCACACGTGTCCAGCAGTTTCACGGATTGCCCAAGGTTGCTCACGGCTTTCATTCAACGCGCAGTGTTTGTATATATATATTTATTAAAGAATAAAGAATGATTAATGTTAATTGTGTAAATGTTACTTCAATAATCAATTATTTAAATAGATGTAATTATTACGTGTTGTTACTGATTAATTATTATTAATTAAAATAAATGATCGATTAGTATGTATATTTATGACAATTATGCATACGATTATCATACAGAATAGTTATTCCGACTTATTAATTGAAGATAACGTAAATTTAAGCAATTAATTAATATATTATCGCATTAATCAGGAGTTATTATTGGCTTCCACGTTGTCTAGCGGTATGTATTATCATTCGTGATAATAGCAATGATTCTAGCTTTCAACATTTAATGATTTTCACTTCATCAATTATCGGCAATTATGTCAGGTCTCAGAATTCAGATCTCACCGCATGATACAGTTCTCTCTTTTGATCTAAACAACTTTAATATCAACTTACATTGACATCCAAAAATACTTACCAGAGTAGCACTGCAGTACACATGCAAATAGACGTACTCATCACTTCGTACTACATGGTTAGAAAAGCATCAATGATCAAATCTCAAGATCATGTGATAAAAAAAAAATCAACAAGGCTGACATCTCATGGCAACGCGACAATACACAATTCGTTTGTTATGATGTGTGATGTGTGTAAGCTGAGATTCTTCAATTCTCCCAGACAAAGCTTGGCCTGCAACCTGTACAAGGTACAGTTAAAATGGTGAGTGAGAGTAAAGGTCATGTCCCATCTTCTGTCTTCTCTCTCCCCGAACAATACTTTCAGTCCCACAAGGATGTGCTGAATGTTAGGCTCGATCCACAGCCGGAGTGCGCTGCGGCCCATTTAGCCGTCAGCTGCTCTGCCACACGTTCGCGGGTTATCTGCACGTCGGCTAGATCCACAGCTTGAGCACACTGCGACTCTTGGAGTGGCTTGGTTTGCGAGCACCCGTTGTTGCTCACGCCCGGAGGTCAGCAGCGTGCAGGCAGCCGCAGTTCCTGGCGGAGACTGCACGTGACCAAGTCTGACACACCTCCAGCCTCTTCACGCCTCTTGCAGTGTCAAATCAGGCTGACGAGACAACAATATAGCTTCCCCCCCTATCGCTTGGACAATATCTCCTTGCACACTCAAATTTGGCGTGTAACTCAAGTCTCCACTTAGGGAAGTTGCATTTATGCCGCAACAAACGTTGGTCAACAATTCTCTGACACCTCTTAGCTTGGTACAGTATTATATAGAAGATTCCTTGGCACAGCAAAAGCATGATACTCCGAATCATTGCATGAAGGAGAGCAGTATAAGGTCACCCGAGACTCTTTATCAACACAACCACGTGATGTATCATCACGCGAACTTTGCGAAGTCTTTGACTCTGCAAGGGACTCAAAATGTGAAAGAAAAATATAAAACAAAAAACTTGGCTACCTTCAGAGACACTCGGGGTCTGCCTGGGCAAGAACTCAACCCTTTAGCTTCCCGGAGCCTTTGCCTCTGCAACGCTCAAACGTATTTAGCTAGTTGCGAGGGCTACCCCGGAGCCTGATTGTAAGGTTCTGTACATTGTTTATTTAGGAATTTCTACCTCGTTTAATGAATTTCCTAAGTCGCATCAAAGCCCAAAGCTCCTCCTACTACTTGACACCCCTCGAGCATCCAGCGAGTGAGCCTTTGTGTTCAACCCTGCTCATGGCTCTGCAGACATCCCGGTGGTGCCTGATGTCATGAACTCTGCCCCCCTACTTCCTCCCTTCCTCTCTGGGTGTTCTCGCCTGTGGTTGTGCCCTCTGCTGTTGAGGCTGGTTTGCCGAGTTCCTCTGGAGACGGCTGAGTATTTATACTCAGAAACAGATGCTGGGCCACTAATCCCATCTAAATAAGGGTGCTATTCTTTTTGTTCTGCGGCCTGCCGTTGATCTGTCTCCCGGTCCCCCTCCACTGCATGGGTTGGGTTAATTCCTTGGAAGCAAAATCAACGATGGCGATTCTTACCATGCCTACATTATCAAAGCCTGCTTGTTTTTTTTATTTTCTCACTGTAATGCTTATTGGGTGTTTCCCTTCTGGGTTTTCAACTCTCGGAACGCAATGAATTCACGTATTTATGTCTACAAGGAACTGTGACATTAAAAATGGACATCACATTTAAAGTAACAATTTGGAAAAGGCAAGTATCCAACAGCAACAGTACAAGTCATGTGATGCCTCATTTGGTGGCTTAATGAAGTCAAGAGCTCATTAACCATTGAGTCAGACAAGTAAATGCAAGCATAATGAGTACTGTTTTGTGTTTGTGTTGCAGGTGAACCGACCGACGGAACCTTCGAAAAGCGAGTTTCATTACTTTGCCTGGTATGTGCTTGCATCGCTTGAAAATGATCATAACGACACCACGACCGTTGCCACGAGGTCACACATTTGTCCCAGTCTGGAACTCCCCCCTCCCCAGCCATCCTTGCTCTCGACTCCCTGCCCCTGCCTTTATCTCTTTATTTCCTATTACCTTTCATTGCGACTCAACGCCAGCCCAGTACAAAGCACCGGTCACGGTACGTGGGGGCGGGAGCTGGTGGGGGGGGGGGGGGGGGGGCGGGAGCTGGTGCGGGGGGGGGGGGACAGGAACCCCGAGACCGGCGTGCGACATTCGGGCCGTCCGACCCACCCAGGCGGGGGGCCCGCAAGCGAGAACGCCAAAAGGCTTCGATGGAGATGGAAGGAGTAGAGGGGTGGGGCAAGTGAAGTTTAACTAACACAATGGGGGGGGGGGGGGGGGTAGACTCCCCCTGCCCCATCATGGGACCTCTCTGGCCAGGATCAAAATATAGTAATATGTTTTACCCTTTCTGGCGATAAAACAGTTGTGTTAAGATGTTAAAGCGCCAAACTGAAAGCTTTTGAAAGGAATCATGCCTTGCATTAACCACACGTACTTGTGGTGAACATGCAAACAAAAATCATGCTCTGGTCGTTTGTCCCAATATTCTGTTATGTCTGTACGTTGAACTTCTTTTGCACCGTACATAGCCAACCACGCTAATCGGAGATGCGGGGAAGGACAACAAACCAAACACAAAAAGAAGCTCCAAAGAAATTAGTTTGTCACTCTAGATGATTTAAAAGTGCACAGCTCCAGTAGATTCCTAATATCGGAAGGAAGAGCGTTCCAGACGGCCACAGAAGCGCATCTGAAAGCGCGCGATGCGGTGCCCGTCTTTGTTCGATGGCCAGCCAAAAGCCGCTGCTGCTGCGAGGATGACCACCGGAGTTTGCGTGATGATGGTTTGTGTTCCTTGACGAGATCAGCAAGGTGCTGTAGTTCATTTGCACCGAGCGCTTTGTGTGTAGCATGACCGCGATGCGCTTCTCACGCCCCCAGGTTTGTGGGCACCATGGACCGCGAGCAGGCCAACCAGCAGCTGAGGAAGCGGAGCAACGGCACCTACCTGATCCGTGAGCGGCCCGACGGGCCCGGCGAGTTCGCCATCAGCATACGGTGCGTCGCGCCGAAGCCGTGGAAAAGAGCCCCCCCCCCCCCACAACACCTCCGCAGGCAGTCACATTGACCGGCGCCGTTTAAACGGGCTTCCCTCGTCGTGCGCGTTCCGCAGCGAAATGCGTCTTGCGACGCCGACGGATAAACACTTTTGGGGGGGGGGGGGGGGGGGGACCCAATGTGGGCAGCTCCAAGACCCGTCGCGGTCAATTTTGTTTTGATTAAAGGCGCCTTCATCGTGTTGCAATCGAGACAAAATGTAGTGGCTTGATTCGTGATTTTATTTCACTTCGGTTTCGTCGTGGCCACGGGTTGAGCGACGTGGAGATGCGCCGCCACTGTCCCGCGTGGTCGCGGTTTTGCTGTGCGGCTCTCGGACGCGTTTTCGGATTTGTTGCGCTGCACCATTCGGCACGACGTCCCGACATTTTGCTCCACTTGCCGGGAGCTTCTTCAGGAACTGAATTCACGCTCCGATCTGTAAGAGTTCTGAATGCAAACACCATCTCATGACATGCCACCGGAAGCTCGATTGAAGTAAGGTTTTGAAGAAGCTTCCATGCAGAACTTTGGGTGTTTAATGTGTTGCCTGTGATGAGTACACTTGGCAATGTACTGTGCGAAAAAGAAGTTCAACATACATAGATACCTAATTTAATGGGGAATGATGGTCAGAAAGTGATGGCAGGATTGGTAGATCCAACGGGAAAGGGGTTCCAACTGCTCCAAATGAGGTGGAATGCTCCAAATGTGGGTCACACTTGCCTACGTCTTCAAGAGCATTTCCTAACAGGTTGAGCCATGCCACATTTCACAGGAATTACCTTCCACCAATAGGGCTACAAGTTGGATGGATGACAAGGGGAGCAAAGGGAGCTTGGAGATACGTTGTTGTTTACCCGAAAGTAACGCTTGCTTTCGTTTCTAAAACAGCTTTAACAACGAAGTGAAGCACATCAAAATCATCATTAAGGACGGGTGGCACCACATCACTGAGCACAGGAGATTCCGGGGCCTCGTGGTGAGTAGCACTCATTATGGAGCAGGTAAAACCCAGTGTTGCATGCCAAGCTTACAGCCGTTTCATTCGGCGATATGTGCACTCATAATCCTCGCCGGGTTCCCAGCTATAACATCAGAATATTTCATGTTCCAAATGAGAATCTTTATTTACGCTGGAGAAATCCAATGATCTATGAAGCTCTTCTTTTACATGCCAGCGGTGGGACAACGTTGACATGTGGCTCCGAACGCTGGACCAATGTTGGCCCCGCATTCCAAGCATGCCGGGTTATTGATTTGAAACGTCAGTGTAATTATTTGTTCATCAATGCTGTATTTCCATATTATTATTGTTACAATGTGTACATGTACGGTCCGTTTTTGTCAATCAACTGCTGGTTGACACTGGAGCTGATAGAGGGCAAAGCCCACTAGCGGTGGTAACTCGTGCCCAATAAACATGCAATGAAGCATTGGCACTGGCAATGGAGACATTTAATCTGGCCGGTGTGAATGAGTAGGCGAATCACCACTCCCATGATCTACGCCAGGGGTCGGCAACCGGCAGCTCCGGATCTGCATGCGGCTGGCTCAGCACTGGCCACGTGACGTTCATTATTAATGAGGACTCGCCGCATCGTATTCACCACGTGCATTGGCGGCTCGTGAAATATTGAGTTTAAATTTGTTTTTACCGAATTCGGGAAAAAAATTCCACTTCTTCTTATTTTGCTTGCCGACCCCTGAGCTTAAAGATCCTCTCTGCCTGCAGTGGCTATAGAAGGTTCGCTGGCTCCTCACCGCCACCTGCCGGAGTGCGCTTGTAAGTGCGCTCCTGGAGCCCGAGTTAAGCGAAAAACACGATGAGTAAGCAATTCAAATCGTAAAAAATAACACATGGGGTGGACTACGGCTGGAGCTGCAGTGGTTCACGCACTGTGCCGTGAAGACAGCCACTTGAGTTTAGTTCCTGGCACACAGCGGCGATTGATGTCTAAACCGGTCCTGAGCCTCCAATAGGTAAACTCGGCCTCGAATGAGTTCCTCGCGTAGTGGGACAAAAAAAACACCGGCGCACCGAGGCTCAAAAGGCAGTCGGTCAAAGCTACGCGTGGCGGTGGGCGGTCGACCTTTGTGTGTGGCGCAGGAGCTGATCGAGTACTACCAGTCGCACTCGCTGAAGGAGGGCTTCCGCGCCCTCGACACGACGCTGCAGCACCCCTTCAACGAGCGGGAGCCGTCGCGCGCCGTGACTCGCGGGAACTCCGCCAACAGCGGTGAGCCGGCGGGCGAGCGAGCGAGCGAGCCAGCGCCATCGCCCCGGGAGCCACCATCTCGTCCAAGTTGCGCCCGCCTGTTGTCCGGCACGATGTCCCGACGTTTCGCCCCCGACGTGCCGGGAGCATGTTCGGGGAAGTGAACCTGGCAGCCAGTTTTCAGCGGCAGTAGCCAGGAGTATCAAAATCATAGTCTGCATTTATACTGGAGGAATCCGATGAGCTGTAAAGGTCTACACCGATGACCAGTAGGGGCACGGGGTCAGAACGTTACAACACAAAACAATACAAAAACACGATGAGAATGAAAGTACACAAAATGTTAACAAAGATAAAACTGATTTTTTTTTTCTTACCAGTAAAGCCCACTGAGCTATTAACTTATTTTTCAGAAGCGACCTGGCCACAAATGATAGCTCAACAAAATGGCTTATCACGTGGAAATTTAGCACCGCAAAAAAAAACATCTCTTTCGATGATATGGATAATTATCAAGATAGAAAGTGAGTTGCCTCGTTCATTTCCTGAAGAAGCTCCCAAACACACGGAGTGGATCACCTGACGGCGTGCCGAACGATGCGCGGCACAACCCGGAGGCACACCGCAGAGCTACAGGGCACAACCCGCGAACAATCGCAGTCGCTAATGCCTGCTGTATTAACGTGATGCTCCATAGGGGTGGAATGGTAGCGCAGTGGTCCACTTAGCGCTTTAAAACCTGTCTTTGATTCCTGGCCACGGCGGACGTCAGTGGCGAGTGATTTCTGAGCTGGTCCTGGACATGATCATTATAATTTCACCACCCAGCACTGTCAAGCGTGGTGAGTCATGGCCAAGACAACTCCCCACGACTGACACTTCGTGGCGAGGCCTTTATCCAGTGGATCGGCGAAGGGGGCAAGAAATACATTCAAAGTCCATAATGGTGCTTAACAAACCTCTATAAAATATTTTCTTTGTTCCAAACGGGGAACCCCATTGGTAGCGAGGAGCGCTCTTATCAGTAACATTTGGCAGACAAGTGGTGACATTTACATACCACGCCAGGTACTCATTTTAGGCTGAGTCGACCTATGGGAAGCCCAGGACCAATTTATATAGTCGTCGCTGGTGTTGGCCGTGAATGGGAATCGAACTCGGGTCGCCGGGTTCGTAGCGCAGCGCGCTAACCGATACACAATCGCTACCAAAAGAACACATGCACGCACACATACACACACACACGGATTTCACGCATTCACAGACACAGCTTTTTCATGATTTCTAAGCAGTGACTGCGTGCGTAGCCGAGTGGCCAGTGACACCTGCGTCTTTCTCTCTCCATGTGTCCCTGATCCCGTAAGCCGGCCACGTCAGTGCTAGCTTCTCCCTGCTCAACTCCCAGAATTTCAGTTTTGTCCCTCCGTCGGCCGCGCCGTTCTGGTCAGGTACAGATTAACCCCAGAGGGTGCAGCTACGGCTGTTCACAGCAAAACCTCACCCCCCCTCCACCCCACACCCCATACCTCCAGTGTCCTCGTTTCATCCTGGGCATGAAATAAATGCCACGCTCTTACATCTGCATGCGCCATACGGACGTGCAGCATGACTTGCCGCCTCCTGTGCATGTGTGCGTGCGTGCGTGCATCAAGGCCCATTGTTCGCTGCAGACCCCTGGGTCTGTCATCTCAGTTAGAATTCAATATGCCATCGAAATGAATAATATACGCTCAGGCCATTGTTGCCATTGCTATCGCGTGAGTATGTTGTTGCGACTGCATGTTGCGCATCGTTTCATTAAGCAGATGGGAATGCTGTTTTGGTTTCGTATTGGTAACACTGTTATGGTGACTGAAATGCATTATTTAGGCCTTTTGTTTGTGACGGCCTAGGACGAAGGCATCAATGTCTACCGAGTTCAATGCTTTAGCGTAGTCTACAAGGGCCAGGCTCATTGGTGATCGAAATTCATTGGTCTTTTCCAGAATCTGATTCATATAGTCTGAAACCTTTCCAAAACCTGGCTTGTCACCCGTGTTGGGTGAGCCTCTGAATCTGAAGCTATTCTGTTCTCAACGATGTCTGTAAACTATTTGTTTACATAGGATAAGAGGCTAACGGGGTCCGTGGTTATTTACATCAGTTTGATCACCTGAACGCTATATGAGGTAGGTAGAGGGTCATTATGAACCACTTTAAGTTCTTGTATTTTCCCAATTTTATTTAACAATTACGTAGTACAAACATTTTAGACGTTTTTTGGGGGGGGTTGGGCCGCGTGTCGTTCGGAACGATGGTCCCGACGTTTGGCTCCACGTGCCGGAAGCTTCTTCAGGATTTGGGTTATACGCGGTACAACCCACAAAATACATCGGATAGCTGTACAGCACAACGGCGAAAACCTCTGCATCAGTGCAAACATCCATGTCACATGGTAGTGGTTGGCACACTGACAACGTTTGAGACGTTTCTTGGCTGCACGTGTAACGGGCACGTATTTGTTCACCCCCCTACGATTTGATGAATCGCCACGATTTAGAAGTTATGATTCTGCTCAAGAATACATTTGTATTCTTAAACACTGTGGTAAAAGTAGCACTGCTAGTGGCTGCAAGATTCTTGAGTACTCATTTACATAATCTATACGCCTTAACAAATAATCAGTTTTCACTTGCATGATTCGATGCATGTATCGGAAGCATTAAAACTGATTATACTCGTCCAATGGATCACCAACATCATAATATGTAAGTGACTGGCAATATCTGTCGGCATTCATTACATCTGGTTTCATCAGCCCGGTATTTTCCAACAGCAGCTAAGAAGGGGCGCGCCTGATCAGGCTACGTTTTGGTGACCACCTGAAGTTGGGAAGCAATATTTACCTGGATCCCACTCGTTGTCGATTCAGTTTCAGTCTATTGTGAAGTAGCCTGCAAGTCAGGTGTCATCAATAAAAACCACGCTCACCGTTTCCGTGACAGACATAACACATCTGGGAAACGGAAATGAATAATTCAATTAAGAGGTAAGAAATCATATAATTTAAAATATCAAATTGATCTTTTAAAGGTTTTAGCCAATTAAGGAATCCAAAAAGGGCAAGTGGTAGTGGTAAAACACACCATTTCCCAAGAAACACTATATTTAAATATCCAATTAAAAAATATGTATATATATCTGCGCCATCAATCAACAACGACATTGCACGGAGCAAAACACAGCATTGTTAAGAGAACGTGAAGAGCAGACAAGGCACAAGAAGACAAAAGAGGTCACTTACAGGCAAACGATGTCCATACGTCGTCTGCCCACAATGTACGGAGGTCGATCCAACAGCCGATGGGCTATAGATTTTGTATTTATATGCGGAGACACAATGCAATCTTTGCTTATTATATACACTTTTACCCAGAATGCTCCACAGCAAACGCACTGAGTTTGTATCCAATAGTCGTCTTGCGTTAACTAGAGTGACGTAGCTTGTATGCGGGACACTTGCCAAATAACATCTGGTAACTCGGCAGCGTTTGTTGAACAAGCCTGACTGTTGATGAGAACCCCAAGGTCAAAACCAATTGAGGCTTTGATTGATTAAGCTAGTGCTGCTGGATGCTACTGGAAAGTCAAGGCCGATGGGGAACCTTTTATTCATAAACATGGAGACATAGAGGATAATTCTGCTTATATATGCTTTATAATATATTAGGGTTAGAATTTAGTAATGATCGAGGTTTGTAAATTATGCATTCATAATCGAAAGGTTGTAGATCACTACATATTTGTATACCAACTAGGAAAATACTGGATTTTTACTCTTGTGTCTTCTAACATACAGGCCCTGTGTTGTTCATTCAGGTGAGAGCTTATTGAGACTAATTGCGTGTTTTTTTGAGGGAGAAAATGGGAATGCAAAGTATGGTCCAGAAATAAGAATCTTTAAGAAAAAAATTAAAGTCAAAGTAAATTAGATAACTTGAACAAGGCCCAGGCTCATCAACGGAAATAAGTAATTTATCACAGAAAGCAGAAAAAATTCAATAGCAAAACAAAGCAAAGGGGGGAAAAGGGACATGAGCCATTAATGATGTAACACGTGGCAACAATAAGAAATCTTCTTGGTTCTTTCGGTAAAGTCACGTAGAAGGGAAGTAATAAAATAATAAAAATAAAACATAATAAAATAATTCTCACGACGTTTCGGCCACAACGCAAGCAGCCGTCCTCAGGTGAAAACCAGGTCTGTCGAGGCGACAGCGTCTGACGCTGGCCGAAACGTCGTGAGAATTATTTTATTATGTTTTATTTTTATTATTTTATTACTTCCCTTCTACGTGACTTTACCGAAAGAACCAAGAAGATGAATCCCTGCAGTCACGAACGCTTTAAATCGAAACAATAAGAAAAATAATTTCAGAAGTGGTTTTGTACTGAGGGGTCGGATGCTGAGTTTAAACGAGATGCAAGATCGTTGCAAGTGTGAGAAGAGCATCGTTGGGACATTATTTTTTCTCCCCGCTAAATTCCTTGCTGAGAAGGTTTGGGTGGTGGGAATAAAATAAAAGTCCAGGCAAAATATTCCCGGAAAGGTTCGGGATTAATGTAATTGTGAGCTTACATCTACACACACGCGGCTCTGTGCCCCGTCCCTGCCTTTGTCCCCAGACCACCCCTAATCTACAGTGCGCCGAATTTTCAGTGTTTTTGCAGCCGTTTCCAATATTGTATGGACTTTATTCAAAGCCACGATTTCTGTGACCCCGCCCCCCCGTGACCTCTGTCACAAAAGTGCGGCCCTTCAATTTGGATATCGCGATGCAGCGTCGACTCAGCATTGCCAGCAGGCTTCATCAACATTGTGTTTTGTGCATTTTTATTCATACACAGCCCATTCATACGTATGTGTGTATTGTTGTATATCCATCTATATATGTATATTGCATAAGGTACACATACATGCACATCAATCAAATTGATCATTCGTTTCAGCTGTGGTGGCAGGTGACATTGTCAAAATATATGATCCTTATGGCGGTACCCCGGGGTTCCAAATAATACGAAATGGTCGAGGCAATTAAATATTTCTGGGACACTATTTTTTCTAGGGGTGTACTTAACGCCGCGACTGGGGTACCAAGCAATCTGAAATCAGTGCTACTTCGCGATGTCGAACCGCCAAACATCAGCATAAAAAATTCGTTATCGAAAAAATCAACTTTGAATAGTGCTTCGTGTACAGCTCGTCGAGATGAGTCGATTGTCGCATCGCCGACCATCAATCGTCTAAAGATGACTGCATCACGGACATTATGCGAGAGCCGGGGTACCGCCATAAGGTTCATATGTTCAGAAAATTTCCGAAATTGCATACTGTGACCTTTTCATGCATTAATTATTAAAATCAAGATCACGTAAAAGAATTGTTGGTTTAAGGTGATTTTGGGAGTCAAAGAAATCCCAAAATGTGTTTTAAATGTGTACATATAATGTTGTAGCAGTCACATATTATATATCATAGCAGTCCATCACAGTGTGTGAAAGGGTTAAGTTAGATCAAAGTATTCTTGGTTCGATAATTGTTTTTTTACCCTTTTATCTGGCAACAAAACTGACACCTTTTTTTTACAAGGAGTCATGTTTGCATTGACCACAATACTTGCGGTCGGAATGCAAACAAAAAACACAACTCTGATAATGTATGCACTGTCCTTGAAATTGATTGGTCCACACCCGAGACAGCTTTTCTTAGAGCCTAGTCTCACATGGTGTTGGACCAGATGACGCCAAAAGGCGTATAAAAAAGGTGTCAGTTTTGTTGCCAGATAAAAGGGTAAAAAAACAATTATCATATTTTGCTACTGGCAAAGGAGGTTCCAATGGTATTCTTGGTTCTTTCAGTAAAGTCACGTAGAAGGGAAGTAATAAAATAATAAAAATAAAACTATCAAATTCTCACGACGTTTCGATTGCAGCACAAGCAACCGTCAACAGAACTGTTGTGTTTGTTTCACACCTGTTGACGGTTGTTTGTGTTGCGATTGAAACGTCGTGATCTATTATGATTTTTTCTACCTACGTGACTTTACCGAAAGAACCAAAGGGTATGGATTTCTGAAAGCTTCAAATCAAGATTAAATCGTTTCAATTATGCAGTAATGGTCACAGTGAGGCTGTCATTGCTCATTGAGGGATCGGGAGTAGCACTCAACTCCATAGGCAGGCGATTCATGACCACATAAGCCATTGCCTACGAACGCATCACCCTGAATGTGCCTGATCTCGTCACATCTTGAAAGCTACGCAGGCTTGAGCCTGGTCCAGGAGACTGCCTGGGAATACCAGGTTTTCAAGGCCATTGCAGATCGTGGGTGTCAATGGACCACCGCTTCACCACATTGGTCAGTGTCGGTTGAAGTCGGCTAACATAGACGTCGGTGGTATAGAGGTACAGTACAACGGCGGATTATTCCCCAACGCCTTTCTGCTGCATAGCCCCTGCAGCCTATAACAGCGCGTGGTGGTCACCCAACTTGGCTTGGCTTCCGAGATCTGATGAGACTGGGGCGCATTCTGGGTGATCTGGTCATAGGCCAGGGCTGGTACAATACCAGCTACTTGGAATTCATTCATGTATCCATGACAACAATGTGGGTGCTCCAGTATAAATTCGATGGCAAATTAGACCCCATTCCAAATGAGACACCAAATAACGCAATCACAGCACAATGTAAAACCCCAAAAAACTGTGCATATGCGCGCGCATGTGTGTATGTGCGCGTTTGGAAAACGGCGTGCAGTTTTCTCTCCGCGGATGCTGGGCACGGCGGTGGCTCGCTACAGCTTCTCGGCGCGCGACATGCGCGAGCTCTCGCTCTCGCAGGGCGACGTCGTGAAGATCTACAGCAAGAGCGGCGCCAACCAGGGCTGGTGGCGCGGCGAGGTGGACGGCAGGGTGAGGCTCGGCCGGCAAAGCCGCCACTACCCCCCCCCCCCCCCCGGTGATAGCGGTGCCAGGCGTAAGCAACGTCCGTCCGGTACTCGCCGAGCTGCATTGGTTTCCAGTTGCCGAACGAATACATTGCGAGGTCGCGCTCATTACACACTATGGGCTTGCCACAAATGAACCACGATACCTCGCTGATCTCGTTAAGGAGCATAAATCATCACGGTTGTCCTCGCAGCAGCGGCTTTTGGCTAGCCACTGAAAATAGACGGTGAATGCATCGTGCGTGTTCAGATGTGCTTCTGCGGCCGTCTGGAACGCTCTTCCTTCCGATATTAGCAAGCTGCTGGAGCTATGCACTTTTAAATTATATAGAATGAAAATCCATTTATTTAGAACAGCTTTTTGTGTTATGTTTGTTGTCCTTCCCCCGTACCTCCGATTATATTAGCACAGTTGACTACGTGCGGTGCGAAAGATGTTCAACATACATACAAACGAAGCAAACGCTTCGGACCACAGTTCTAGAGTGCAAGGGGCCACAGATTCATGGACGAAATGTGGATGCACCAAATACCAGCTGGAATTCAGATCCGAATGAAAAGTCAAAACGATTACTTAGCGAATTAATATTTCTCATCTCTGTCTGCTCTCAGTTAACTATATCTCTGTGTTTTCTCTACATCTCTCTCATTTGACAATATTTCTGTCTCGCCTAGCATCTGTCATCTGTCCTCTCATTGCACCTCTTTTTTGGCCACATTTATCGATAAAGAAAAGTGGACAAATTAAGTTGCATCTGAATTACGATTCTAATTTGCAGACATACTATGCCCCAAGTACAAACACCACTCAACGATAATCCTTCATCGTCACCAACATCTTTCAGGTGTCTGAAATGTGCACACAAAATCGCGTAGCTGGCACACCTGGATAAAGTAAAGAACCAGAATAAAATTTAATGACCAATCCATCGCCACAGAGACCAAGTTGATAAATGATGTACCAGCATGTCTTGTAAGACTCCCACCCCCTCGGTGGCTAGGAGGTGGCATTACAGAAATTGGCTCCTAATCCGTCCATGTGTTTTTTTTTTTACTGTGGATTTGCTCCAGATACAGGCTCCTTCTACATGAAATATCACTCATTAAAAAGGAATTAGCCTCACATCCTCATGCCGTATCTTCATAAAATATATGTCATGAAATTCACCGAGGCTTCTCTAGCTATACTGCACTTTGTTGAGCTATCATTTGTGGCCAGGTCACTTTTGCAAAATAAGTGAAATACCTCAGTGGGCTTTGTCTGGTAGGATGGGGATGGTTTAGTTTAATTTGTGTTTGGGTGATGTGTTTACCTTACATGTACTTTTCACTCCAAATCATTTTTTTGTACTGTTAGTTGTTGTTACGTTCCTACCTGCCCCGAATGGACATCTGTGAACAAGATCTTTACAGCTCATCGGATTGCTACAGTAAAAATACATATTCTGATTCTAAATGGGGTCATTGTCATCTTAGCATGTGGAATTGTGTTTCCCAACTTATTTTCCACACTCTTCGTCTTACCTCTATGTTCATATATCACGCTGAAAATAAACCCGGGAATTCATTACATTTCTCTCTCTCTCTCTGTTGTATTCCCACGTTCATTATAATAACCGTGGCCATTCCAATTAACTGCGCTCAGGCTCTGACCGGTTATTAAATCATGTATTAATATAAAATTGTCTTCCTCTGTATTGTAACTGCTGCATTTCCATGGACATCATCGTAACCGTGCCGATACAGAACCAAACAATGGTTAGCTGGACCCACAAGATAACTGAATCTCGCTTGGAGCCAAGCAGGGCCAGAGGGGGTGCTAATGATGCGTTCACTGCATGCGTGGCCAGTCAGTACAACTCAAGGACAGCATCACCGCGTCATCTACGGGCGTCTCGACTTGCTGAATGTGTGTGACGTCTGTCAGTACCCCGTGAGGACACAGCATCCGCCCACATTATCTGCTGTGCATCTTAACGCGTTCATCGCCTTTGTGATGTCAGTGGCACGCCTTGGCTTCTGCAGTGGGAAAAAAAAACAATCTGGTACCTACTATGATAGTCCAATGAGAAGTGGTTTATCACGTGGAAAATTATCGCAGCCAAATTAGTCTAGAAGCATATTTCTGGAGTAATAATCCGCGCGTCCATGGAAAAAAAACATACTAACTCCAAATATACAGGCGTCATGGTCGGATTGAACCCATAACCTCCGCCATACCAGGTGAGGTAGTTAACATCTCACCAACTAGCTGAGCACGCCTCGAGTGCAGCTCGATTGTGTAGTGGAATAGAGGCACGGTATTTATCTTTGGGTTGATTCCTTGTGTGCGTGCGTGTGTGTGTGTGATATAAGCATGTGTGGTTGTGTTTTAGGTTGGGTGGTTCCCGTCGACCTACGTGGAGGAGGAAGGGGTCTAACGGAGGATTGTTGCTGCGCTGGTGAAATCTCTTGGACTACGCTTTCGTCAATTTGTGAAAAACAAAGAAGCCCATCGCGGCATGGCCCACTGATTGTTTCCCTGTGGTAATCCCATTTGTTTTGTTGCAGCTGCTTTACATTTTTGAAAAAAAAACATTACAAAGTAACATTTTCTACCCCTGGGAAACGTGTATTTACGAAGATAAATGTTTTGTCATTTATGTAATTGATACGTTACATTTGCATAATGTGCGTGTTGATGAACACATACCACCGTTTATTAGGGAAATGTTTAAACCCCGTCTATAAAGCCTTTTTCGACGAAGAAGAATGATGTAACAATAACTTTTGGGCATCCAATAAAATATGATAGCTGTTGAAATGCTACTCACATAAATTATGAGTACATTTATATTTAGTTTGCAATGGATGGAAAGGATTTGGTTTTGTTTTATGGAATATTATTATTTTAGATTACCTGCAAATTGTTTTAATTGTTGCAAACTTATTGCACTATAAAGGTTATTAAAATAAATGTTGTGCCACATTGCTGTGTATGCAACACCTATTCTGGTTATGGTACTAAATTGTGATTAGAAATAATTACAAAATAAAAGAGCATAACGTTAGCTCCACCAATGAAATACATTTTTCTTAGAATAGCAATTTTAGGTTCTGCGTGAAAATACAATTCGTGGCATTACGATTGCATGAGATGAGCGATTCAGACTTCAAACGCATTCCCTTTTGAGGCTTAACTTGCGAACACACGGATACATTTGATGGGTATCTGATATGCATACGTTTGCAAGCGATACATTTGGCTTCAGGTTTTCCCATCTGATAACTTCATACAAGCACTAGTTATTCATGTGTAACTCTCGCCAACCCTGATGGCTAGTCAATCAAAGAGTCAAAGGCCACGCAAAGTCAACCTTTCCCTGTTAAAGAAAAATTTTCAAAATTTTCAAGTAAGCTTACGATGGTCATGTTAGCGTTATAATCGTACTGAAATGTTCTGCGTATGATTACGTATTAAACAAAGTGTAAGTTGTCGTTCAGAAACAATCACAATGGAGGCGAGAGGGGGCTTGCCTGGGTCTCCGTTAGCACAGTTTGATGTACAGCTGTTGGTGTGCCTCAAAGTCCTATTGAGTTTGTGTCAATGCAATGAAGATGTATGCAATGCAGGTACATGGCTGTCGCCCACCCAAGTCACAAGATGCTAAATATGGCACCGTATTGATACAGAGTGCTTTGATTCTGGTATAAGGTGTTATTGCTAAAATGTGGCCATTTCGCCAAATGGTTGGTATATTGACTTTTGCTTTAATAACCACTTACAATTTATTTGACTTTCAATGCTATCAACACATTTATGATTTAGTGCGGAATACACCGACATACATTTTATGACAACCAAAAAATTATGATGGCCTTGCTATGGTCAATGTTGTTCCATTTGCATTTGCACGCTTGCAGATACACTCTCTTGTTGCATTCAAGCGTACAGCAAACGCCGCTGTGAGGGTTACCACAGCGGCGCGCGGTGTGACTTCCATCGTGCCGCGCGTTTTGTTCAGCGCGATGTCCGACGAGAGCTTCTCGGTTCATTTCCTGAAGAAGGTCCCAGCGTGGCCAGCGACACGTCGGACATCGTGCAAACAACACGCCGTTGCGATCTGAATATTACACACCAAGAGGAGATAAATGTTATGCCCAAAGCGTGCCGCTTTGGTGATGCCGTGGGAAACACAATAAGTGCAATTTATGCTTCAAATTTGTAAATTCAATTGGGGGAAACGAAGATCTCGGCTAATTGCAGTGCGTGAATGATGGGGCACACACGTGAGGGGCAATGTAGGTGCACGGTGGGTTATGACCGAGAGTGTTCATAGGAAGTGGAGGTGGCTTGGGGAAGGCCAGCCTAAACACAATAGCGAGAGGGTTTGTTTTCATTTGCTTGCAATCTCATGTCTGCTCGAAAGTGGAATAAACAGCCACGGTGTATGTTTCAGACAATAACACGCAAGTGTAACATGCCTTACAGCAAGCTACGATATGCCAAGTTTTTTTTTAAATTCGGATTTATTCTAACTTGACAAAATTTGCCACTCCCATTACAGGAATCGCCAGAGGGCGATCGTGTTGCATATCTGGAAAGAGTTGTTTTTATGCATATGGCTTGGTAATATCCAAAGGCTAGTTTGCTACGTATAAATATAAATACACACACATGCTAAGCAATGGTTGTACACATCCTGGGGTGTTACCAATGTCTATACAAATGGATCCTTTGTGATTTTTTTCCCAACTTTTTTCCCCGATACTATTTGAACATTGCTTGCCGAACTTTCCATTGGACACCTCTCGGTGAAAAGAGTGCAACATTCAATGTTATATCCAACGGTCTCTGGAAGGTGATGTATCTGTGAACCTCCGGGACCCCTTCGGTTGTCCAGACGTCTCCTCTAACGCTAGGCGGCAGTGCGCCTTCCCAAGTGGTCAGCTATAGAATCGTTGATTTCCAATGCGGTAACACTGATATTGTTTTCGTTCTTAGAACTGGAATATTTTAGAATTTGGTAAAGAAAAAAACATTTTGGAGTGTTTTTTTTTGTATGTTCGTGTGTTAATTTCTGCCCGAAGAAATCATTAACTCAGTACACTTGAGAACCCTCGTTTAATCGTCGGGTGGATGCCCAGATTCAAACATCGGCGGTGCCGGGCTCAACGCACTGACAATGATGTGAGCTCAATGAGCCATATGGCCAAATCTTTAGGATTTTAGGGCCCTCATTTGGAACTACTGATAAATCTTCACCTTTGACCTGCATGAAGTCACTCTGCCCTCTGTGGTTATTTACACGTCATGGAGTGGTCTGTAGCAAAATGATTTATGCAAAATGTCAATAACTCGATTAACTTTATAGCCAGGTGTGAACCTATAGCCGAGACAGAAAACATCTCTTTTGTAAATGTGGGCAGACTGTTCACTGAAAGATGGTGCATTCAATTTTAATTTAACTGAAAAGTTCGAAATATATTTATGTATTTATTTATGCTTTTAAATTAGCATCGTGGTGTTCGTTTGTCGCTTTCATGAACTGTCTGAATGGTGCCCTGGTGTTCATGGTTAGCACACTGGACCTGAAGTCCAGCGGTCACCGGATCCATCTGCCAGCACGGCAGATGAAACAACGGTGCAAGCTTCTCAAATCCTTGCCCCAGCTATGCACCCAGCAAGAATACATGGGTACAACACAATCGATCAGCAGCAGGTCGTGTGTGGGTGGGGTAAAGTGTGGGTACTCTCACTTTTTCCAAGCTGTCTGGCCAGCATTGCAGAGTGGGCCGAAACACTCTCCTATTTAGAGCTCCCTCGAGCGGGGAGGCCCTTCCGTTAGCAGCGGCATGAGCACGTAGTTGCAGGGCTGCACCTTTACCGTTGTTGTAAAGCACCTTCAAGTGGGCGCCCACTGCTGTGACAGCACCGTGTGACGTCGTGGAACTGACTCGTGCTGTACATTGTAAGACGAGACCTACTTCATGGATGGTACAATGCTTGCACTAAAATGTATCACTTTTAATGAGTTGCAAGGCAAGTCTCGTGTTTATATGTGTAAAGAAAAGTATATGGTAAAATGTAAAAATCTATCAAGAGTTCTGTCAGCTTAAATTTGCCACAAGTAAGCCTCTTCTAGATGGCTGTTGTTCAACGAATTACCTGTTTATAAATGCAGTTCACTCATCAAAACATTAATTAAAATGTATTTCTAGTAAATAGGAAAAAATAATCCTTTGGCCTTTTTTTCTAAGTGTAAGATAAAATATATAACGTTTAAAATAAACGATGAAAAACAAATAAGTCCATTAGCATATTCCCCAGAGAAGAAACACGGTTTCCATGTAAACTCTTTAAAGAGAATCACAGAGCATGCCACTTTGTGTCCTCACTTTAAAACACAAAGTCCAATAATGTGTGAATGCTACAATGAGGCATTTGAACACTACATCTGTATTCTTCAACACGTGCCCAGCAATTCCTCTACATATAACGTCTGCCTTAGTGAAAACATTTTACTCAACATTGATAAGTGGATTTGTTTTATATATATAATGCAGCAGCTGCCTTGGGGTTAATATTTTAAAGGAATGCCTGAAAGCTTCGTCAGTTTTTTTCCTGGCTTATTTTATAGAAAACATTGCAAGCATGGGATAAAGACGAATCAACAACAATGGCATTGGTATAAAATAATCCAATACATAATTTGATCTGTAAATCACGTGTACATACAGTAAGTGGTGTGTGTATATCCAGTTAAAAGCTTTAAACTTCCATAGTTGCTTTGGGATTTATATAAGTTGCAATTCTGGAAATTTGAGAGCCATACATTTTATGGTAATTTAACATTTTGTTGGTGTATGTATATTAATGTTTTTACTTTGCTAAGGACAACATTTAAACAAACACATTACTACTATTAATTCCATGGGAAAATGGTTTTATGTTTTTTTTATTTCTTCCCTTAAATGTCTCATCTCTTTCTGACATTTGCACAAGCCTTCAATAAAAACAAATAATTTGTTTATGCAAATTCCCAGCATATTTGAAATGCCTAAACTGCAGGTTGTACAAAATACATACGGTGTCAAAAGTTCTACTGTACATTTATGAAACGTACTTATATCTGATGTATCAATGATGGCATTCCGGCAAATCAAATAAAACGTTGTACAAATGCTGTGTGTGGCTGTCGTTCTCTTGCTCAATAGCCGACATTCTGTAAATCACAGGTGTTGTTTAGTCGCAACCCAAACTATGGGCAACATCACAAACCACTGGTCTGCGCCCCCTTCAACGGACGAGGAAAAGCGAAACGACACGAACTCTTTCCTGAAGCCCTCTCGTGGTGAGCAGACCTCCTGGCACATTGCTGCCATACGCAATGCTAGAACAAATGTGTCCTGAACTTTGTGTAGAGTACACGATTTCCCCTAAAATATAAAATGAAATAAAGTGTTCCTACCCCCTCCAACGTACTTATCTTACAACCAGGGTATAGATGGATGTAGCCTTACAAATGCATATAAAAACAGGGAATGAGAAAATGGAATGGAACAGGTTAACGAAGGCATGTAATGTCAGAAAGTAACATGCAAGTTTGCTAAACAATACTAATCAACCGTCAAACGGGAAAATTTGAAAACAACAGAATGTGTACCGATACATGAGAATGAGCGGGATGGGAATTCCTCTGGAACCTTATCGCGGAAATGTGTCTGAATAACGGTGCAATTGGTGCGTGCTGTCAGGTATGGCATAGGTCAGAAACATGGACACCGATAGAGAAAATGAACACATGTTGGAATGTGGACGAAATGTGACCTGCAGGATTTGAACGTACGCGACCACATGAGGTCAGTGGAAAGAGCAATGTCCGCTTCGCAGGTGCTTCTGACACCAGTGGCATTAATTTAGAACAGTTGTGGGTGCCAATACCCCAAGCACTGTTATCGACTCTGCTGGACCTCAAAACACCCTGCGGTCCGTGAGAAAACTGTTCTGACCAACAATACAGTGTACACATAAAGTAGTAGCACCATCTATTGGTGCAACTTATTTATTGTATATAATGTATGACTTCTAAGTGGGGAGATTTTTATTAATTTGTCATCAGCCGTAACTTCCCCTCCACTAATTTCCGCTCCACACTCAAAACTCACTTATTTTCCTGAGCTCACCCTCCCCTTAATTTCCGATCATAACCGCCACCCTGACTGTTTCCTCTTCATATTCTCATGCTATGGCTTTCACCCCATTCCCCGTTCATTCAATCCATGCATCATTTACTCCCATCAAGTTCACTTTCACCGAATTCGCGCATCACAGATTTTTACCCCCCATTGCTTCCTCTCATCTATTTCATTCGCCTCATCTCCACCATTACATTCACACGTTGTACCGTGGTTAATTATGGATAAGGTGATGATATAGAAATGCCTCTAAGATAAGAGGCGTTTGAGATCCGCCCGTGGGTTCTGCCACCGCTGGTTCTGAGTGAAAGGCTGCGATGCACCTGCCTGGGTGATAACAAACAAAACAAGTCACAGGGGAACAAATGGATGTTTCGTTTTATTTCAGTAAAATATCTTTGCCTCGTTTTACAAAATTTGACGCACGGCACACATGCTTGCAATCCGGCAAATTGCTTCACGTAAGTATAGTTTCACCTGTGTACAGTATTTGAATGTGAGCCATAATGTGCAAACCCTAAATAAAATAAAACCATGGCTCTACCATGTACTTTATATATATGGCGACGGCTGATGTTGAAAATCTTTTATCTTCTCACGGCTATTTCTGAATTTAGTTGAGGCTCAACGTTGGTTTTTGTTCTACATGAATGTCTCCGAAAATGTGTGAATTTTGGTTCTTGGCCATGGTGGTATGAGATGACTCCTACTTCTTCCAAGACGTCTTGGTCAACGTGTAAGAGACCACAGTAGCTTCCAGATGGGTCCTCTCATAACTCCCCTCTGGTAGAGGCTCTTCTGCCAGCAGTGACGTGTGCAAGATAATTGCAGGGCCGCACCTTTACCATGTGGCGACGTGATGTCGAGTATTAGATTTAAAAACCGGAGCTGCTATTACTGCCACCTCATATCATGGTGCAAGTGGCAACATCCCTGGCTCTTACATCAGTGTCGTGTTCGGACACCACAAGAAAAAGAGTTAATGAACGGCAGAGCAATGGAGTTGGGTGAAGACTTTGAGAGAGACATTTGGCAGGAGAGAGAACTCGAGGTGGAAGGGGAGAGTGAGAGATGCGAGAAAGAGACCGAGGGACAGGGTTGGTGGAAAGAACTGGGAGAGGATGGAGAACATTCTGGAAGGTTACTGGGGGGGCAGATATCTTCCTTTGAGTGTGTTTGTTGCTGGGACAATGGAGTTCACTTGTGAGGACGTCTCGAGTGAATTCCCATTCACAAATCCTGCCTCAGTCTCGCCCCCACCACCGCCACCCAGGTAGAGAGAGAGACCGCCGATTTGTTCACAATTGGCTTGAACCCGTTGCGTAATTTCCCTGCGGTACGCAACTTCTATTCTAAGCATTCAAGCAACTATACAACGAGTTTTGTACTATAGACACATAAAATACTGTGTTGTTTCATATGTACAGCATATTGTGATTATAGCATATGGTATTTCGATATAAACAGCACTGTATATACAATATAATAATAAAATAAATGTGCAGTTCACTGATCAATGCAACTGTTATTCATTTAAAATATTCTGGAACCATTTAAGGTTTCAACAAAATACATTCCTGCGGAGGGAGCTGGTAGGAACGTTGGGTTGCTCGGTCAATGGCCAGGGTCAACGGCGGCGTGGTGTATTCCGCAAATATTCCCGACTTTGAGGGCGGGTACAAGCCGGCGTGAGTAGGTTAAACGTTGAGTTTTATAAGGGCACCACGGGGTGACCAGCAACTCCCCACCCAGCCCCACCCCTCCCACCCCCCACCCAGCCCCACCCTCCCCATCCAGCCCCTCCCCACCCAGCCCCTCCCCACCCTCCCCACCCAGCCCCTCCCCACCCTCCCCACCCAGCACCCTCCCCACCCTCCCCTTCCCACCCAGCCCCGCCCCTCCCCACCCTCCCCTCCCCACCCAGCCCCTCCCTCCCCACCCAGCCCCTCCCTGCACGACAGACGGACGGACACAATAATCCCCTGTGGGCTGGTGGAACCAGCGGGTTCCGACCAGTATATATTTTGGAGTGTGACTTAACGCTGCTCCACTGCAATGTTTATTTTGTTCTGGGCTGGGTATAGTGGACAGTAAAACGCGCTTGAGAACGTCGAGTAAACATGTGATGGTGTGGAGGTAACTTTTCTATTCAAAGGGAAAATAATTCATTCGGTAAATACGATTTAGAACTTTAGATGTACGCGGCATTCCTCGGCGCAATTGATAATTTGTTAACAATTACGGTACAAGGCAAGATGAGGGCTTAAATAATATATAATAGAATACATATATTATATAAGAATAGTATAGAATATATTTATTATATAATGTGTTTATTTTTGTTCACCGAGTGATTACCGTTGACCAACGTTTGAATGTGTGAGGTTTCTGGAGATGGAATTGCCCTGCAAGGCCGCATTTCAATGACGCAGTCATTTTGAATGGTTTGCATTCAAAAGAAAACGCACGAGGCTGTAAGAGCGTTGTTTGTTGATGTTGTTTTACCTGCAGCAAGATCCCCATTGCGACCGTGACGAGTCCTTGTCAAAAGCCAGGCGGCATTCATTTCTTGAGTCAAGTGGCCGATTGCATGTGTAATGCGGGCGAAAGCGACCTTCCGGATGTGACGTCACGAGGAGGCGGAGCCAGGTGACGTGGGTGAAAGGTAGGGGGTCCTTAAGCGGGTAAACCGGAAGGAGAAGGCAGTCGGGGTGTGAATGGAAAGGTGTGGGGCCACGCGGGCGTACGAGCCGAGGGGGCACCGTCAGAAGCGGGAGCCAACCCTGGGAACAGTAGGGAGCTACTGGGAGGTGTAAAGCTGCAGATAGAGATAGGCAGTAAGGCTGTGTGTGAGGAGCAGCGGGGTGGCTGCCAGGAGTCGCAGGAGCGACGAGAAGGCGAGACAGCACGAGGCCGTCAGAGCTGCAGCAGGAACAGCCAAGGGAGCTGTGTGAGAGTACAGCAGCGGAGCTGCTGTGGGGCTGCAAGAGCGACAAGAACAACAGCGGGGCTGCTGATGTGGACTGGAGTGACATCGGAACCAGCACAGAGAGAATAAGAGAGACAGCCGTGTGGGGACGCAGTACGGACCGAATAAAGGACACTGAGCCAGATATCGTGGTCAAGTCTTTTATTACACTGGGGTCAGAAGTGAAACGGCATGTCTAAGCAAGTAAGGAAGAAAATTCCCCCGGCGCCAGCATCGGCTTCTTCGTCCGACGACGACGAATTCCCTCCGACCACGGATTTTGCTGGGGTGGTGGAGGAGAGCCCTGCTGAGGCGAGCACGGGGACGGGCGTGGAAGATGTCGGCGCGATGGCGGGTCCGTCAACAACATCGGACGCTGAGCAAAGATGGCAACAGGTGGCAGAACAACTGGAGACACTCAAGGACGTCCTGGCGCATCTGTGTCACCTCGTTACGCCAAGGACGACGATGGAACGAGAAGGTGCTCCACGGGCCGCCACGTTGCCTGCCCTGCCGCCGCCATTGGCCACGCGGCAAGAAGACGCCATCTTGCGCGCTCCGCGGCGCCAAACCGCCATCTTGGCCACGCCGCGGGCCGACGCCATTTTGAATTTACCTCCACAACAACCATCATTGGAAGACGGCGTGAAGAGGAGTCGGAGTCGCCACCTTACTACGGTTAAGGAATTCTCTATCGGGGGCGATTGGAGCGCTTTCGCCTGCCGATTTTTGGCGGCGGTTCGTTCAGCAAGATGGACCGATGCGGAGGCCTTGGAAGTGTTGCCGACTCTACTGGACGACGAATCTGTGCGATTTTTCCGTTCCATAACGGCCGATAAGAAGAAGACGTTATGTGGAGTTTTTGAGGAAATGGCCGACGCCTATGAGCCACCTGACGACGCGCATCGGCGATTCGCTCAACGACAACGAGCACCCGAAGAATCGCCCGTGGCGTTCAGGGGTGCGGTGTTGGAGCTGGCCATGGCAGCATATCCTGACACGCCACAGGATCTGCTCGAGCCCCTCATATTGGGAAAAATGCTGGAGCTGTCTCGGGATCTGGGGATCCCCATGCCTGTGTGTGGGCATGAGAAGCTCACGTCCCGGGCGGCAGCAAAGTGTCTGGACGCGCAGTTTAATCTCCGTCGCTGGAAGCAAGTGGCGGCATGGACGGGTGGGCCCGTCAAGGAAGGAGGCGCGATGGGGTGGGACCCCACAAGGGCGATCTATGTGCCGGATGAGCGGGGTCCACAGGAGCTGACGGCTGCCTCCTCTCCATGGCCGGGACGCGGAAGGCCGGGGCCGCGCGCTACGCCATCGGGACGGGGCCGCCGGGACGCAGGACCTGCGCTTCGGCGCAACGAGGCCGATTGCTTCCGCTGCGGCCGTAGGGGCCATTACGCCAAAGATTGCTGGGCCCGCTTCCCGGGTCCGCCGCAGCAGGAGCCCACAACACCGGACAAGCCGACCAAGGAACCTCCGAAACAGGCATGTCGGCACGCACCAGACACTCGGCAAGGCTTTACACCTCACCCACCACCTGTGTTGCGCGATCCTATTGTTGTTGTTAAAGAAAGGCCATCGACGGGGCCTTGTCATTCAGTTACGCAGTGGCGCAAATTGGCACGGAGAGTTGTCGCGGCCGCTACGGGTTCGTCCACTGTACCGGGGTCCATACAAGGTGTGGACGTGCGCATTTTGGTCGACTCGGGAGCGTCTGCGACTATTATATCGGATGTCATTTTCCATCTGTTGGGCATTCCGCCGGGGGCTGTGCGTCCGGTTTATGGGTCTTGCGTCGCTGCAAACGGGGGTAGTATGGGGATTGTGGGCCAGGTGGATGCTAAGATATCTATAGGGGATGTGTCGGCTTCGGGCGTTGTGTTAATATCGAGATCTTTGGCGGTTCCTTGCTTACTAGGCACGGATTTTTTGGCTAAGATGCCCATTTTGATTAAAATCAATGAGAATTGTATTGAATTGCCGGGGGGCCGTCGAATCTCGTTTCTGCCGTCGCCCTGGGGGCGACCTGCTTCGGCCGTACAGGTGCAGGCGCTGTCCGTCGCATCTGTGGACATCCCACCTGGTTCACAGATGCTTATACCCTTGCGGTATCGGAAGCCCCTGCCCAATCGGCTAGGAGCATTAGGGGTCTTGTTGTCACCATCCGCCACGATAACAACGGGATTGGCGTTAGTTGGGGCACAGACCATCGTCCGGCCGGATCAATTACCGGTTTTACAGGTGCTTAATGCGGGGGTGGAAAACATCCGTGTTCCGGCCGGTACGGTTGTGGCACATGCCACTACGGCGTTTGCGACGCACGATTGTCCGCATCGCCGAGGAGTGGTCGCTGGTGTTTCCGAGCCAAGGAGTTCGGATAATCGTTGGATCGCTACCTTATGTGACGAAAATTCTTCCCTGTCCGTGGGGCAACGTGATGCGCTGCGTAAATTGTTGCTGACGTATTCGGATGTATTCAGCTCCGACGATTTGGATTTGGGACGCACATCGTTGCTTTCCCATCACATTGAGACGGGCGACGCTGCCCCTATTCGGTTAAATTCGCATCGGATGAGTCCAGCGGAGCGAGAACACGTTCGGGGGGCGGTGGAAGACATGTTGGCTGCGGACATTATATCGCCATCTAACAGCCCATGGGGCGCTCCTGTGGTCTTGGTTAAGAAAAAGGATGGCAACTTGAGATTTTGTGTCGATTTCCGGAAATTGAATAAGATATCTGTGGCAGATGCGTACCCCCTGCCGCGTATGGACGACTCCCTTGACGCATTGTCGGGGGCTAAGTTCTTTTCCACACTGGACCTCTCTTCGGGATTTTGGCAGCTTCCCCTTGACGAGAAAACCGCATTCCGTACGCCGCAGGGGTTATTTCAATTCAACTGCCTCCCGATGGGATTGAATGCGGCCCCTGCTACGTTTCAAAGATTGATGGAGCTCGTTTTGACGGGGTTGCAGTGGGAGACGTGTCTTATATATTTGGACGATATTATTGTGTTCAGCCGCACATTTGAGGAACATTTAACGCGGCTGGAGACAGTGTTCACGAGGATGCGCTCTGCCAATTTGAAATTCAAACCAAAGAAATGCCACCTACTGCAACGGTCCGTCCGTTATTTGGGGCACATTGTGAGTGCCGAGGGGGTGTCCACGGATCCGGAAAAGACGGCGTGTGTCCGGGATTGGCCGACTCCGGCCTCTGTGGGGGATGTTCGACGGTTTTTGGGATTTGCCTCGTATTACCGAAGATTTGTGCCGGGGTTTGCGACGATTGCGAGGCCCTTGCATCTCCTTACGGGTAAAGGACGGAAATTTGTTTGGGGAGAGCCGGAAGAGGCGGCCTTTCGGAGTCTGCGCGATCTATTGGCTACGGCCCCGACATTGGATTATCCCGATTTTGATCGCCCTTTCATTCTCGATACGGACGCGAGTGACACAGGTATTGGGGCGGTATTATCACAGTCTAAAGGGGGCGTAGAGCGCGTCGTGGCGTATGGTAGCCGAGTCTTGTCGCCTGCGGAAACACGCTACTGTGTCACTCGTAGAGAACTTTTGGCGGTTGTTTTTTTCCTACGGCAATTTCGACCGTACCTTTACGGTCGTTCTTTTATTGTGCGTACGGATCATGCGGCCTTGCAATATGCACTTAAAATGGACCAGCCATCGGGACAGTGGGCACGTTGGTTGGACACGCTGCAGGAGTTTTCCTTCCAAATTCAACATCGGAAGGGAGTGCGCCATGCGAACGCTGACGCACTTTCCAGATTACCAGGGCGCGCCCCTTGTAAATGTGCGTCGGGGACGCATAGGTGTTCGCCGATTCTCAACCCCCCTCAGCCGCTCACGTTGGCCGTCGGGAAGTCGGATACTCCGATGGAACCGGGACCGACTGATGGGGTTTTGAATCTGCCGCGGTCTGTCTGGATTCGGGAACAGATGATGGACGAGTCGTTGTTGTCCATGCGGAAGCGGTCTATGAGGGACAATGGGAGTCCGAGTTCGGCTGTGGGGCCGCGAACCGCTCTCCGAGATGGTCTGCTTATGTGGCAAGAAAGGTTCCAGGAAAGCTGGCGTGTGGTGGTACCAACGTCCTTGCGATTTGAGTTGATTAGAACTCTCCATTGTGACACACTATTGCATTTAGGGGTGCAGAAGACCTTGTTGACGTTACAACGTCATTATTTTTGGCACGGCATGGCGACAGATGTCGTAGGGCACGTGCGCGCGTGCCCTGAATGCGCCCGGCGTAAGCCGCCTAAACATCCTTACGTGCCGCCTCTCCAGTCGATTCAGGTGTCTCGAGTCAATGAATTGGTGGCACTGGACATATTGGGACCCTTCCCACCATCGGCGAGGGGAAATAAATATTTGCTGGTAGGGGTCGAGTATCTCTCCCGTTGGCCGATGGCCTGGCCGTTGCCCGATCAGTCGGCCGCGGCCATCACCGACGCCTTTTTGTTTGGGTACATTATGGACAAGGGGGCGCCGGAGAGACTCCTCACGGACCAGGGCCGAAATTTCTCTTCTAAATTGTTGGCTGAAGTGTGCGCAGGCCTTGGGACTAAGAAGATACGGACATCTCCATACCATCCGCAGACGGATGGTATGGTTGAGCGGCTGAACAGGACATTGTCTGCCATGCTTTGCCATACTGTGAGTGAACAGCAATCGGATTGGGATCTGCACATCCCCGGAGTGCTTTCGGCGTACAGGATGACGCCCCATGCGGCTACAGGATATTCGCCGTTTTACCTTATGTATGGTCGGGAAAACGTGCCTCCGGTGGATGTGCAATTGGGTACTGGGGTGAAGGGACCTCGTAAACCACTCCCTGAATACATTCAGGACACGGTTCGCCGGGTTACGGAGGCGCGGGAAAACGTCCGCGTGGCTACGGCCAAAGCCCAGGCCCGGAACGAGCGGTATGCTCGGCGGTCTGAGGGGGAGTGCCCCTGGAAGGTGGGAGACCTGGCCTGGCTCCATTGCCCGCAGGTGCGGCCGGGGACCTCTCCTAAATTGCACAAACCTTGGCATGGTCCTGTGCGCCTCATTGAGGTTCCCAATTCACAGTCGGCGCGCGTTCAGTTTGGTTCTCGCCGTTGGTTTGTTCATACGTCGCGGTTGAAACCATATGTTGCTCCCCTACGTGATGCGTCATCTCCCAATGTTGCCTTGCCGGGGTCTGTTGCTGCTGACTCTGACTCTTCCCCGCCTGCGTCCATTGATCTTGCTAGAGCGCCTGTCGTACCTGTTCCAGACAGGCCGACCGTGACACCGCGGGGGAGGAGTGGGCCTGCTCGGAGGGCGCCTGCCAAGGCTGCGGGACCTTCAAGCCCGGCGACCCTTCCGACCCCGCTGCAGGCGCATTCGCCGAATATGACCAAGACTGATTCGTCAGGGACACGAGATGTCGGTGGACTTCCAATCGCAGCAGGGGAATTACCCCCTGTCATTTCTCGTGTTCCATCGCGTCCCCGTTCTACAAGTGGGCCGCCGACCGTCCGGGACGGGCCGGCGACCCGCACTCGTTCCAAATCGCTTACGTTTCGTTGATTGTATGTTGTTATTGTTCTTGTTCTTGCCGTCGTATTTATCGCATGCTTTCGTACGTTCGTCGATGTTACTTGTGTGTTGTTCTTGTTGTTATATTGCATGCTTAGTGTCCTTTAAGGGGGAAGGTCGGTTCACCGCATTACGCTTTGGTGTTGTTCAGCCGAGGTCGGCTGGGTTTTTTCTATGGGGGAGGGTGGTGTAATGCGGGCGAAAGCGACCTTCCGGATGTGACGTCACGAGGAGGCGGAGCCAGGTGACGTGGGTGAAAGGTAGGGGGTCCTTAAGCGGGTAAACCGGAAGGAGAAGGCAGTCGGGGTGTGAATGGAAAGGTGTGGGGCCACGCGGGCGTACGAGCCGAGGGGGCACCGTCAGAAGCGGGAGCCAACCCTGGGAACAGTAGGGAGCTACTGGGAGGTGTAAAGCTGCAGATAGAGATAGGCAGTAAGGCTGTGTGTGAGGAGCAGCGGGGTGGCTGCCAGGAGTCGCAGGAGCGACGAGAAGGCGAGACAGCACGAGGCCGTCAGAGCTGCAGCAGGAACAGCCAAGGGAGCTGTGTGAGAGTACAGCAGCGGAGCTGCTGTGGGGCTGCCAGAGCGACAAGAACAGCAGCGGGGCTGCTGATGTGGACTGGAGTGACATCGGAACCAGCACAGAGAGAATAAGAGAGACAGCCGTGTGGGGACGCAGTACGGACCGAATAAAGGACACTGAGCCAGATATCGTGGTCAAGTCTTTTATTACACATGCAATGCCTTCACAGGGACTCGCTTCTTCGTTAGACTTAAAGTGACACAAAAGTAAGGAAACACGTTGACATGTTTAATGTAGCCGGCCTACACTTAACAGTTCCCCCCTTCTCATAGACATTGTCATTCTACTTCTAACATCTGACATATGTGCGTCCCTTTTGTCCCATCTACTGTTGGATGAGGACCCTCCCCACGGCCATAGAGGCTGTGGGCTGTATTTGACCATTCGGTCGTCCTCCACTCTTGGTGACGGTGAGAAGCATCGATTCGGAGCATAGAAATACAGCACAGTAATGTACAACAATAGATGTTGCTGTACTTCCCCCTCTGCTCTCCACCATGCACACCCGCTGATGCCTGTATAGCGACATGTCTACACACCGTGGCCACGCATCCAAGCGCTGTGCAATCTCGAATCCCTGCTTAGCTTCTGATCTCTGACACAATTGCACGGAGTCCGTGTACATTTTAGTCATATGCAAACATCTGCGACGCTTGCTTAAATAAAACCAGGCCCCTCTAACTTGGAGAATCCCTCATTTTGTGAGCACGAATTTTGTATTATGGGAAAATGCATTGGCTGCCTTGTAGGAAGTTTGAGAATATATCACATTGTATGGAAAATGCAGATAAACCGTTAATAACTGGGTGCTTGTGAAGTATATGGTCAACCGTAAAGAGACTTGAGCCCACACATTCTGTTTTCAGCCTCTTGAAAGAAAAGTGGTACCCATTACACAGAAGACTATAATTTTCCAGCAAGAGCAATTTAGCATATTCAGAGAATAACCACCGCTTTGTCACATTCAATTTCACGAAATACATTCCACATAATTAACATAAAAGAGATTCTGAACGCTACAGAGAATATACATATTATCCTTTTTCTTAAACACCACTTTTTGAATTATCTCAATGATGGAATGACTGCCAGTCAACTCATTCAGAAAGGTTTTGCAAGAGAGTTTCACGTTGATAAAGTGAATGAATGGGAATTGCACGGTTAATACTGCACTTGATATACGGATTATATATCTCAAGGGAAACACTATCTTAATGGCATGAGCAGTATTATCCCATACCAGTGTGTATTTTTTTTTAAGTTTGTAGGCAAACATTGCTAATAGTTTTCATGTCTCTTCGTGGATTTTGGGCTTGATAAAAAAAATGCCTCTAAAAAAAACCCGTATAAAGTAGCGTGAAGAGATTCATGTTTGCAGTAGTTACACGGAGAGACAGAACGAAGAACACGTGTACACGTGTACACGAGAACACACGCAGGTTCATTGAATTCAAGCTGTTAATAAAAGTAAGTGGGGTGAAGCAAGACACATCACGATCAAGGATATGACATAATATGGAGAGGTTTTACCCTTTCTGGCAGTACAACAGGAGGTGTTAAGATATTCAGACACCAAATAGAAACATTTTGCAAGGGTTCATGTCTGAATTAGTGACACGCACTTGTGGTGAACATGCAAACAAAACATGCTCTGATAAAAATAGCATTGTCCTCGAAACTGATTGGCCTACACAAGGGTTAGTCTTCCTTAGGGCTATTCTCACCAGTGTCAGACCAGAGCATGTTGTGTTTGCATGTTCTCCACAAGGACTGTGTGTGGTTAGGGGCCGTTTATAAATGACGTCATGCACCTTGGGGGGGGGGGGGGGGGTCAGACATTTGTGACAATGTGTGACGAGGGGGGGGGGGTTGAGAAATGTGACGTCACATCAAAATGTGCAACTTTAAAGAAATATGTAATTGTTATAACAACACTAATTGTTATAAAAACACTCCTACAACATCAGAGTGCAGCGCCACATTAAATACGCACTACAATTACAATAGTTTAAAGCGATTGAAGCATGTTTTATTTTCAAAATGGAAATATGGTTTTGGGGGGGGGGCAGAGCTTTGTGACGTCATATTTGAGGGGGGGTCTGACTTTTTATGACGCCGTGTGACGAAGGGGGGGGGGTCAAAAATCGTCCAAAAATTGCGTGACGTCATTTATGGACGGCCCCTTAATGCAGACATGAATCCTTGCAAAATGTTTCTATTTGGTGTTTGAACATCTTAAAACCTCCTGTTTTAGTGTCAGAAAAGGGTAAAACTTATTCTTATTTTTTCACACTTTGATACTGGCAAAAAGGTCACATTTTGTCGATGATCAAGGGATGTTGTCTGATGGTCAAAATAATAAGGACCGAGCGTTAGCCAAGGAATGGAATGCATCTGAGCGTACATCCACTAAGGAGATGGAGCAATGAAATAATCTGGGGTGCAGGCTCGAGGTGGATTTGTCACGTTACAGGATTGCGTGAGAGCAGGCCTTGATCCAGCAGTTGGATTAACCACGACCCTTCGTGATGCTGTTGTTGGTTCTCATTGCGAGGCTGTTAAGGTGAGAAACATGCACATAGCTTTCAACCCTTACGGGTTACTCCGTATTCTTATGCAGGGAAACTGAGTTTTCAGGTCCATAACGGCGTACAGCCGTTTCAATACGGGCGTTGTGTTATAGGGGGCACGGGGTGACCAATAAGGTCTGAATTGGTCTCTAATAAGGTGGGGCGCTGGCAAGGGGTTGACAGGTATTCAGGCAAGAGGGGGGAATGGAGTTCGGAAGACGTGGCCACAGAAGGGGAGTGTTGTTACGGCAGATACACTCTCTTTGCCGTGTTCTCATGTTCCTAGCTTGTTCGGTAAATTTTGTCTTTGTGGATATTGCCTGCACTGTGTCTCGCGGTCTGCTCTCCAGCCGTACACGTTCAATTGTCCTGTGTGCAATAACATTTTCACACGTGTTCATGGCTTCTTCACAGCCTGTTGAAACATGACGATTGGCCTTCCGTTGTAATTCTTGCTCAATTGTGAGAGCCCAAATGTTTACAAGGCCATTTCGGTGCATGGTTATTGTTCTTTTCTTTTTCACTCTTGAACTTTTACCACACATGGGATTGCTAAACCGACACAGCACCAATAATACACCGTCACGTACATCAGGATCTACGAGTAGAGCAGGGTTAAGGGTGTAAATCTTTATTGCACAATGTCCAAATTTCATAGTTTCCAGGCAATAGTTCTGTAGTACATCGTGTGTATGAAGTATATGAAGCCATGGTTACTGGCGCTCGCTGCATTTTAGGCGTGAGCAGATACAGATTACTTCAAACTGCATCCGAACTCCAAAAATCTACGTTTTCTGAAACATTTAGTTGTGATTAATAATTAACTGGGGTTTTGGGTGAGGTCGTGAACAAAATGCGTCTTACAATCCTCCTCCACCCAACACAGCCAATTTAATAAAAGTGTCACGTGATTCAAACGTGCAGTCTTACACCGTTTAATTGAAATGCTTGTAAGATTGCTCTCCAACATCAGCTGAAGTCGTATATTGCCCACGTTCCATTCACACTTGTATTCATTGGCTGTGTCGGGTGGAGGAGGGTGTATGACATAATGTTAAAACAACCTAACCCAATTATGAATCATGATAGTAAACTAATTTTATTTATTTAACCAGGTAAGGCCCACTGAGCTTTTTATTTATTTTTCCAGAAACGACCTGGCCACAAATGACAGCTCAACGAAGTGGCTTATCATCACGTGGAAATTTATAGCAGCCAAATGCTCTAAACACGTGTTGATTCTAAATGTGGAGGGAAAACGGCGTCGCACTGCAGAAATCAAAAAACGTATTGGTGTGCCACCACTGCTGTGTAGGTTTTTGTGATTGTGCTTGCGTAACTCTTCGATGTGTCTACGTGTTGTTTGGCACGACGTCTGACGTTTCGCTCCACGTGCTGGGAGCTTCTTCAGCAACTGAATTCAAGTAGATCCCAGCACGTGAAGTGAAACGAATCACGCGCGACAACTCCAAAAACGTATCGGAGGGCTAGGTACAGTGCACCGTATACAATCTCTGCACAGGAACTTGTTGATATTATTCAGCCAAAAAATTGTAAAGCGTTTTGAGATGTTATTATTTTCTGTTAACTGGAGTGGGAAAAACGACACTCACAAGCAAGCTGCTCCAGTCTTGTGGCAACCTGTGAATTACTTTCTGACAGTGGCAGATATTGAAAGTTGGGCCTTGCACGATAACAATGGATTTCTGCAGGTGTCTCAATAACATCAATATGGGACAAACCTACACCGAGGGAATTTCTTAATGAGGCAATCCACTTATACAGGGGAGCTCTTATCCGTAAACAGAAATACCACAACTACTGTAAACCGTAGCAACTAGAGCAGTGGTGGTCAACCTGCGAGCCCGCAGGCCCCTTGCGTCCCATGGAACACCTCGTGGTGGGCTGATCGAAGCGTGTCCAGGTAGCTGCGTGGGGTTGTCACGAGTGCACAAGCACGACGTCAAGTTTCGCGGCCCACTGAGGTGCAAGAGGGCTGCCTATCTGGCCCACGAACTACTGCTAGGTTTCGATTTAAAGCTTTCGTGACTGCAGGGAATCATCTTCTTGGTTCTTTCGGTAAAGTCACGTAGAATGGAAATAATAAAATAATAAAAATAAAACATAATAAATTACAATTCTCACGACGTTTCGGCCACAACGCAGGACGGCTGCTTGCGTTGTGGCCGAAACGTCGTGAGAATTGTATTTTATTATGTTTTATTTTTATTATTTTATTATTTCCATTCTACGTGACTTTACCGAAAGAACCAAGAAGACACTGCTAGGTTGCCCATCACTGAACTGATACAGGGCCTTGAATCACATGTTATTTGCGGCCCCATTCATTTTTCCACAATTATCGGCAATTTATTTCCCATCCTGCTTTGTGGATGGCTTCCTGTTATCTGCTACCCCCCCCCCCGCCCCCCCCCCGCGGATAAGTGTGGTAAAAGCACATATTATCTGATAAAGGGGCGTTATCCTGTGCTGTACAAACGTTGCACCTCCAATTATCACGGTTGGCTACGTACTTTGCTAAAGAAGTTCAGCATATATATATGTACCTATATTCTGCCCTCTGTGCTGTTTATGGCCAATACGTTTTTTTCCCCCAATGTATGTTCAACTTCATCATTATATTTATAATAATTGGATTCCTATATCATGGATTCCTAAATCCAATGATGACAGAGCCGGTGTCAGGTTTTGAACAATAGCCTCTCCAGATGGACATAACCTCGATTTGGAACATTACGTAAAAACTTGAGAAAAACACCTTTTGTGTTACAAATAAAAACATCACAAAATAATACAGTTGGGCAACACGAGGAATTATTGCAGCATTTATTTGACGGTTTTGTAGACAAACTTCAAAGAAAGTCCTCACACTATAGTTCTCCCCTAGAATATTATAAGAACTTGTAAATACCACATTTTCCCTGAATTAAACCTTTTGATTCAAGAATGAAAACAGAAAACATTTGCTCATTTGTAGGCTGCTGCTCCTGTGTATCTTACGCCATATAGGTGCAACTGCGGGATGCCACTTTCAGTTGCCGATGCATTTCAGCACCCTACAAAGGGTGATGTTAAACAAATCCTATAGCAAGGTTTACGTGATTGTATCTTGTCCCTCTCATCCCCTTTCATGTCCCCTCTTGTCCTCTTCATTCCCAATCTTCTCTCGCTCTCTCTTTCTGTCCCTCATTCTCCCTGTGCCCAATTCCATTTTCGGGACCTTTTCCCCCCTTGCATCCCTCCACTGGAACCACTACCCATAGACTCAGCACTGCCCATAGACGCAGCACTGCCCATAGACTCAACACTGCCCATAGACGCAGCACTGCCCATAGACTCAGCACTGCCCAGAGACTCAGCACTGCCCATAGACGCAACACTGCCCATAGACTCAGCACTGCCCATAGACGCAACACTGCCCAGAGACTCAGCACTGCCCATAGACGCAACACTGCCCATAGACTCAGCACTGCCCATAGACGCAACACTGCCCAGAGACTCAGCACCGCCCATAGACTCAGCACTGCCCAGAGACTCAGCACTGCCCAGAGACTCAGCACTGCCCAGAGACTCAGCACTGCCCATAGACTCAGCACTGCCCATAGACGTAGCACTGCCCAGAGACTCAGCACTGCCCAGAGACTCAGCACTGCCCAGAGACTCAGCACTGCCCAGAGACTCAGCACTGCCCATAGACTCAGCACTGCCCATAGACGCAGCACTGCCCAGAGACTCAGCACTGCCCATAGACTCAATACTGCCCATAGACTCAACATTGCCCATAGACTCAACACTGCTCATAGACTCTGCACTGCCCAGAGACTCAGCACTGCCCATAGACTCAACACTGCCCATAGACTCTGCACTGCCCAGAGACTCGGCACTGCCCATAGACTCAACACTGCCCATAGACTCAACATTGCCCATAGACTCTGCACTGCCCAGAGACTCAACACTGCCCATAGACTCTGCACTGCCCAGAGACTCGGCACTGCCCATAGACTCAACACTGCCCATAGACTCAACATTGCCCATAGACTCAGCACTGCTCATAGACTCAACACTGCCCATAGACTCTGCACTGCCCAGAGACTCGGCACTGCCCATATACTCAGCACTGCCTAGAAACTCAGCACTTCCCCTCTACATGAAGCAGTCCGCCCTCCTTAACCTCCTTCCATTCCTCTCTTAACGTATCTCCTCTTCTCTCTTGCCCATTCCCTCCCCTCGCCCCTCCACTTCTTCCCGTCCCTCCCTTGCCCTTTTGTGACCCCCTCTATCACGGCCACTCGTTCTTCAGCGCTTGCACGCCCTTGCCATCTGAACCGTTCTATTTTGTCGCCGTGTTTCTAAGCTATGCAAAGCGCTTTGAGTAAAGGTGCTCTATAAATATAAATTAAGGTAAGTCAGCAGCAATGTGACCCTTCAGAACCAGCATATTCAATGGTTTCCAACCTGACCCTCGAGACGGGATGATAAACACCGTTCTGATTTGCACCTCTGTGGGTAAAAATACCATGGGGAGGCTTGTTAAATGCTACCAGGCCTGTTCAAAGCCAGTCCGGTGAATTTAAACAAGTCCCGATACTTTTGTGCGACTAACTTATAAAAGAGCATTTGGGTGCAGTGCGTGCAGGCGACAGGCAAGGCTTGTGGTGTGTTGAGAAGTGTATTGCACGACGGTAGAATGCCTCGTCTGTGAACAATGCCTGCTATCCGTGGGAGCTGTAGGGTCTGCAAAATATTCCATTATGCCCGCGACTGTGCTTGCCGCTATCTGCAAATTGTCCACAGGTTTCCTCTCCTGCTTTTCTCAAAGGTTTGTCTGTGAACCGCACTTCTCTCCACGGATGAGTGGAGATCATCGGCCAATTCGTCCGATTATCCGCAATAAAACTTTGTGGATAAGTGAAGTATACATATATCCAAAGAACTTCACAAATAATGGAGTCAGCAATTGTTTTGTACCCCGACATCACTGGAGTTCTAGCCGTAGCTGTGTTGGTAGCAGGTGGCTGCAGGTTGAGAAGGTCACAAACGCTGCCTTTCTTATCCTAGTCTCGGGCGAAGCCTGAACCTGGCTGAACTAAACACACGAAATGGAAAGCAATGGCATTGACTTAATTGGTGTGGGCGCAGGGAGTCTATGCAGCATCCCAGCAAAACCGGTCTTCTGAGTGACAAGCAATGAATTATCACGGTAATTCTTAGTAAATATCACGGGCCGGGTTGTGGGAAAATAAAAATAAACGAATCAATGGAAAGGTCACGGAATAAAGGTGGGCCATTGCCTCGCCCAGAAAGTCACTTTCAAAAGGTTTGTAAATCTAAATATATGTTAAAATCGCCATTTTACGCTAAAAAAAAATTAAAAACGGCTAATTTAAGTTATATACATTTTTGTGGCATTTCGAATCAATTTGGAAAGAATCGATAAAAAATTCAGAAATATGGGGATCCGTTTTGCATATGGACAGGGCTCGGAGAGGAGGGGGGGGTCTCCTGGCAGCCTCACGTCATGCGCTGTAAATAACGATCTGTGGTGTTTTCAGCAGAAAATCTATGGCGTTAAAAAAGAAACAAGTAAAATGAACACCTAATCGAATGTCTTTCCATTGTCATTTCCGACAATTTAAGCACGTTATTAAAGTTTATAATATCTGTGACCTCCGTGACTTCTGTAAACCACCGTGACCCAACTCATAGCCTTGGTTATCGTACGCTGCCATCGTGTCCCAATCAGTAATCGATCCACCTGCATGCATCATCTGAGATCTGAAAAACCCCAGACTGAGTTTGCAGCTTCCCTTGACTTGGCCTCTTGACTTGGGCTGAGCGGCGCTATATGTCGTGCTGTGAGCTTGTGCTGAATTCTACACCCAGGCCAAATGTTACGGGATGTTTGTCGTCAAACCTTCCATGCTAAAAATACAAACAATGTAACCTTTGACAGCGACTCAAAAATATCCCCACATATTATTAGAGTATTTCTATGCATGATCTGTGTTTGTGAATTTATTTGTGATTTTTAGGAGGAAAATTATTACCCAAATTCACGTCGCAATGTCTCCGAAATCAAATCATAATATTTAATTATACTGGAGAAATCCGATGAACAATAACGCTCTTTTTCACAGACGTTCACTGGGTCCTCCTCTTCTCCATTGGTAGCCCTGAGTCAGTCGTCGAAATTTCACATTCATATTGAAGGGCCATAGGACAATAAGTGTTGAGGAAAGTATGACTTGATCTTGTATTAGCATTTCCTCTGCAGCATAACGCATTATCTTTAGTATATTATTGGATGCATACATGTTTTGGGAATGAGAAATGTAAAAATTAATAGCAAATTAATAGCAACCTAATGTTATATGGACCCGATAATCATTAGAAATGTCAGCCTATGCCAATCCACTGCTGGATGACGGCCTCCCAAACCATGTTAGGCATGGGTGATGTTTAACCATACTTCACCTACTGGTCAGTGCACGTTGGTGAAGAGAGGGCCGTGTAGCGGTTTAGATATCACTCGCCACTGAGGGCACCCAGTGCGCTAACCGTTGCACCACTGCTCCACCCCTACGGACCAAATCAATACAGTACAGATAGTATGGAGCAAGAACGTAAGGTCGTGGACGAAGTGCGTTGATGCTCAGGGTCACAGTGTTTACGAGCATAAAACAAGTTGGTGAGTTAACCTGTGCACACGTTTTATTCTCAACATCTTCTTCTCAAATCGGTCTGATCATCTCAAGTTCAGAATCCTGTAATGGTATGCGCATCGAGTAGGTTTTATGGATACGGTCAGACTCTGCAAGAGACGGGGAAAGAACGGTTGGCCACTCAAAAGCCGCAATGTAGCAGGGACAACTGTGCATCCTTCCTCATGAGTAAGACATTCTTTAATTTGTTTCAATTGCCCAAGAGGAGTAACATGAGAAACCAAAGCAGAGCAAATACATTCATGGGAATTTGGGCGTGGTTTTGTGCGATGAAATGATTATAAAAATATAATGGGAGACAGTTTTTTTTATTCTTCTTGAAACTATTGTCACGAATGCTTTAAATACTGTATACTGCATTGAGTGTCCACTACAATACTGCAGGACCAATTTCCCAGAATGAACACGCCAAGAAAACATCTTCATGTTCAAGATTAAAGAGTGATCTTGTTTAATGTCATGAGTTTCAAACAACACGCAAGCAATATCTTAAAAGCACACCGCCTCTGTGCATTAAGCAAAATCCATCAGCCATTCCTGAAGTAGTGCATTGTGGTCTCATCTTGTCTTTGGTCAACAACAATTACATTTGAGCGAATGTGACCGACCGACTGACGCATCTGCTGAAATTTGTTTCTATGGTTACCTCACCCAAGAGAGGACCACAATGCACTGTTTCTAGAAAACGCCGATGGCTTTTGCATAATGCACAGAGGCGGAGTGGTTTTTTACACATTTTTTTCGCGTGTTGTTTGAAACTCTTTGTTTTTTTTCTCCCCGCAGCCTGCACCTATTATTCCGTTACGATGGGGTTTTTTTCTCCCGTAATTTTACAGATTTTATTCCCTTCCGCAACAACCCGGTAGCATGTGTGGCATTGTGGTTGTATACACATCACACAGGACACTCAACCAATCCGCATTTTACATTCATATAGACATTGATTTGTTACTTCATCACGTTTCATATAGCGTCACCAAACACTCGCGCTATAGTCATGTTTAATGGCGCGAGACTTGTAGCAAACAAATACTGTACTCTCTTCAAACTGGTACTAACAAGGACCAACGAATTCCAACACGGCTGTTTGTAATTAGCTTCAACAACTTCATTTGTATCGACAGACTCCCAAGATAACATCTGGGAGTGCGTGCCATCTTTTTTTTTCTTTCCCACGGAGCCGATAATAGTCGAACATAATTAGTGTGAAAAGCCCGAGGTCCCTTGTGCACGTTCACACCGAGACATTTCATTTAACGCAATATTCATTAACTTTTCTTGGCATCCGTCATGGAGCAGCTCGTGAAGCATTGCCACGCGCACGAAGCAAAAAGCAAAACACAGTTTTTCTCTGACCTCCCAACCACGCACAGCAGCAGTCTTCCGCGGTTTTCCCACCCCCCACCCCACCCCCCCCCCTAAAGTTTCGTTTCCACCGTGCCCCCCCACTGCGACCACTTTGCGACGGGGCCTTTTTGACAGCTTCACGCCGGGCGAACGTTCTTGCCATCCTCGTGTCGCACGTCGTTCCACAGATTCCCTCCTTCCGTGGTATTGCAGCGGCGTGCGTAGAGCGGGGTGGTTGGTGCCAGGGGTTGGTTGCGGTGGTGGTGGTGGTGGTGGAGGAGGAGGACCCACAGTAAGGGATTGCCCTGACGCGTTATAACTTCGTTGTTGTCCTGGTCGTCGCTTACAAATCTTTCTGCGCACATTTCCGACGCGAATCTTCAACGCGGTGGCCCAACCCCTTGCAGGCGACTCCTGCGCCACTCAATGTACGACAGCGAGAACCCCCCCCCCCCAAAAAAAAACAAAAACGAAAAAATAAATAATTCAACCCACTTTGATTATAATCAACCCCAGGCGTACAATAATGCTGGATAAGAGGTCTGTCGTTTTGGTAGAATCCTTTCAATGTTATTCAGCATTGTTCAATCGTTACTGTCTGTAGGCTTGGCTCAAAGCCCCGTGTCTAGGTAGGCTTGTTGAGCAGTAGACGTACTGATAAATCCTCTGTGTTGATCGTCATCCTTTCAATATAAAACACACACAGGTACGTGTCCATCATCCAGTTTTTTTTGATGAAGACGTTTATCATTTGATGCCATCGCTGGACATCCTGGTGCATCTTCTGATATGCTGTTCATGTGCCGGCCACTCGTTTTACCATCGCTTATTGGACAATTAGACGCTTTTCTGTTGAATACTCTAATGAGCACTCGATACGCATAAGTTCTTGTGTATTGCCTTTTTATTTTTTTTAACTTTTATCGTATTTTATTACCAGAAAGTAAAGTATATGATAATTGTAATTAAAATTTTAAACAGTATATAGCCACGGTTTCCATCATCAACCCCGGCCATGCATAGACACTCAAAATAAAAACAAATTAATGGGAAAAACAAAAAAAACCCACACAAATATCACCCCTGTGAAACAGCTGGTCCGAACGTCACCTCAACAACTTCACTTGGGTAAATCTTCGGCGCTCGATTCAATTAAAGGTGACACTTCACGGAGAGTTTCAAGTCAGTTGAACTCTGACGGGCGATGGCTTCCATCAAATACGTTTGGGTTGAGCAGCACGAAGGCTGGGGCTGGACAAGGGGCCTGGGCAGCAGAGGTCTGGGCATCAGGGGGGGGGGGGCTCTGGACTTGGGCTGCTTTCCGCGATGTTAAAGGCAAGCGTTGTGCGTTCAGCGCGTCGGCACCAGAGTCTGAACGGGACCCGTCGAAATCAGCGCGACGAGTAGCGGCAGCAGCAGCAGCGGCGACGAGGACGACGCGGCGAGCATCGGCAGGGCCGGAGCGCGGAGGCGTCGGCCTGCCGAGTTCGAGCCGCAGCTGTTGGGCGAGGTACAGCGGGACTTTTCGCACAGCACACCCTCGTAGCCGGAGACGCACGCGCAGCGCTGCCGCTGAACGCAGGTGCCGCCGTTTTCGCAGCGCAGGAACTCGTCGCACACGATGGCTTTTCCGAGTTGAATCGTTGCGGGGGTGGAGGGGGGGGTCAGCAAAGTGCGTGTGTGTTTTTTTGCGGTGTTACGGGATGGTGGTGGCGGTCGTGTGCGTGTGCGTTTGTGTTTTACCAGATTTCGAAGGCGGCGGTTATGTTTTGGAAGGAAGGGAGGTTGAAAAGGATACACACAAATTGCAGGGTTAGAAAAATGACTCGAACGCATTTAATAGAAAACGTGAAATATTTCAAACGGTCTGAGTTACTTTCCTGCTGCTGCATTGCAACTTCGTGGCAATAATTGCTGCACGTTGTTAAATCAATTTGCTTGGGTTTTTTTCATCTTTTATATCTTTTCTTCACATGTCGTTTCAATTAATTAACTTTTGAATCCACTTATAATTTTGGAAATGCACATTTAAAGGCCCTTAACTGGAAGCAAGGAATACGCAATTTAAATTGTGACGGTGGCAGCCGCACACTTGGTCACTTTTTTACAATAACATCACAGGAATGCTGACGTCCACTTGCGAAACTTTCATATATTTTTATTTGTGACAATGCACCCCGAGTTATTGAAACCGGGGGCGGCCGCTTCGAACCTCTCCAGCAAACCACTCGGTCGGCCACCCCCACCCCAACCTCCAATTTACCTCCGCGGATAATCCGAGAGTCGGCTGTCACGATCAAAAGGACAACAACGAGTAAGCACTCACGGTGGCAGCCCCTGTTCCAGTGGAAGCCCGGCTGGCACTCGTCGCACTTGAGTCCAGACGTTCCCTCTTTGCACTCGCACTTCCCCGAGTCGTTGCAGCGGTCGTGCATGGCTCCAAAGTTGTTGCACTCGCATTCTGCGGGATGCGGGGAATCAACGAGCGTCCGGGAATCCCAACGCCGCCTGTCGTCTCGGCTAAAACAAGGTAACAGGCGCGAGAAACCCTGCGATGTTTTGCCGAAGCCACCGTTGGCCGAAGGGCCTTTACTAGTGGTGGGAGCTCTCGTGAGCCCCCCAAAAGGGGGTATTTGGCCAATTTCGCAATTAAACTTGATTTGGCACTTTCGTGATATCGCTCTTAAATTTAGAAATATTTGGAAGAACGTAATCAACCGGGTAGGATCTTGACTGGTATGGTAGCCGACTCTCTGTGTTGTTCTAGATTTGGCGCTTTCGTGATCTCTTTCTTAAATTTAGAAATATTTGGAAGAACGTAATCAACCGGGTAGGGTGTTGACTGTTATGGTAGCCGACTCTCTGTGTTGTTCTAGATTTGGCGCTTTCGTGATCTCTCTCTTAAATTTCGATTTAAAGCTTTCGTGACTGCAGGGATTCATGTTCTTGGTTCTTTCGGTAAAGCCACGTAGAAGGGAAATAATAAAATAATAAACATTAAACAGAATGAAATAATTCTCACGACTTTAAGATCTTTCAACAAACTCCGGAATAAGAAGGCTCAGCTAATCGAGTCTCTCACCTTTCTGAACAGATGCCGCGACTCTAAGGTAATATGGAAATTATTTTGTTAAGGCGCTCTTCCCCCTCCAACCCAGCTTAAATATACCCTCCAAGCCTGGTGGTGTTTCATTCAGACGCTGTCTTTCCGACAGACCTGTTCTTCACCTGAGGACGGCTGCTTGCGTTGTGGCCGAAACGTCGTGAGAATTATTTTATTATGTTTTATTTTTATTATTTTATTATTTCCCTTCTACGTGACTTTACCGAAAAAACCAAGAAGATGACTCTCTCTTAAATTTATAAATATTTGGAAGAATATAATCAACCGGGTAGGGTGTTGACTGTTATGGTAGCCGACTATCTGTGTTGTTCTAGATTTGAAGCTTTCGTGACTGCAAGGATTCATACTATTTGGTTTTTTAGGTAAAGTCACGTAGGTTAAAAATCCAATAAGTGGTTGTGCTTTCGCTACATTGTCCACACCTGAAGAAGGACGCTTGTGTTGCGCCCGAAACGTCGTGATTTTATTTAGTTGTTTTCATTTATTTGATTAGATTTTTTACCTACGTGACTTTACCGAAAAAAACAGTGTTGTATTGCATTATATTTCTAAGTTTACTAGGTTTGTTTTCTCTTTCATTTGAACCTGATGATGATTGCTTGTGTTGTAATCGAAACATCGTATGCTATTATTTATTTTATTATTTTCTCTTTCTACGTGACTTTACCGAAAGAACCAAACAGCAATGTTGCAATTGCCATTTCGGGTAGATCGGACAGGCGACCTCGGAATGTGAGATCTTGTAAGCTAGGCAGATTGACCCTGGTTTGTACTTGGATAGTACCTAGGGTTTCAAAATATTCTAGACGTCATGCTGCAAAGGGCTGATGGTTACCTCCCCGCCCCCCCGCCATCCCCTGGGTGCGTTTGCTCCGGGTTCTCTGGTTTCCTCCTGCATGAAGCCAAACTCTCATTAACGACAAAGGCCAAAACATCACTCTCTCTTTGTAGCAGGATCCTCCTGAAAAAAAGTCTTGAGACTCAACGAGGGTAAAATAATTGTCATCATTATCATCATCATCAAATGCAAAAGTCAAGTCTTTATGTTTAATCGAGTTTAATGGGTTTGTGTTGAGTAAATTCCACATTCCCACGGTCGAAAAAATCTAACCGTATGCCGACCACTTTTGTGATGATGATGAAATACACCATACTCTTTGGTTCTTTCGGTAAAGTCACGTGGGTATAAATTACCATAAATCACGACGTTTCGGGCACAACACAAGCGTCCGTCACCCACCTGATGACGGACGCTTGTGTTGCGCCCCGAAACGTCGTGATTTATTTTCTACCTACGTGACTTTACCGAAAGAACCAAAGAGTATGGATTCCTGCAGTCACGAAAGCTTCAAATCAAGAATGAAATACACTCTTAAATCAAAAACTACTTTCTTTATAACCGCGTCTTGTATTGAGTTTGTTGTCATTCCCCCGCACGATTGGCTACGTATGGTGCGAAAGAAGTTCAACATACATACTGTACTGTACTGTACGTATAGACAAGAGCGATTAAAACAACACAGACGATACCGTTGGATGATTACAGACCTCAGCGCTGATGAAAAACATTGAACGTGATGCGTGCAACCAACACAATTCATGCTACTTGAAGAATGACGGTACTGTCGGCGATTGTTGCGATTGGTGATTTTGTTTACTAGACGGTTGTGGTGGTTGTGGTGGTGGTGGTTGTGGGAAGTGGTGGCTTTGGCGTTTGGCAGGGATTGCGGTGTTGATGGTAGGCACACGTTATTTTTGGTGTCACTTAATCTGAACGTTAACTTTGAACGTGTGACGTCAGTTGCACTTGAATCAGAAATGTTGTCGGGTGAGCTGAAATGGGATACGAGAAACCTGCAGAAATATAGACAGGATATCTTCGGGATAAAAATCAATTATCCTGACCTTCCGGGGAAACATGACGCTCCTTACGGTAAGGAGCAACGCGCGGATGTGAAACCATTTGAGTCTACGCTTTAAAAGTTTTGGTATTTAAAAAAACTGTGTGGTATTCATATTTTGTGTCTGCTTTATAATTTTATCTTCAAATTATCAGTGTAACTGGAATTAGTAACTTTAATTTAACGTGTGTACGATGCGTGGACGTCTCCTCCGCTATTCAATAATTTGTTACATTTCGTCGGGCTGATTAAAAGTTCACAATGAAATATATCTTCCTCCGTATTATGACAACATGACCTGATTTAGTTAACTTTATATTTAATATTTTTTTGGATAATATAATTGGTGTGAAGTTTAAATCATAGTTTCCAATAAACACACAAATGTCACGTGAAAAGTAATGTAGTTTTTGTATAACGAATGATGTGCAATTCCTGAGGTTAAAATATACATTTGTTTAAGTAATTGTCTCCACATTCAAATGCGCATAGGGCAGACCCTGCTTGTTCTTATGCCTCGGACTGTTCCCATATAGGTCAATTGTTACTGGTAGGAACCTCCTGGTTGCACCAGCCCAAAGGGGATTATTGTGTCCGTCCGTCTGGCCGTCGTGCATCCAAAAATGGGAGGGGTGGGGCTGGGTGGAGAGAGGAGGGGCTGGGTGGGGTGGGAGGGGTGGGGCTGGTCACCCCGTGGTGCCCTTATAAAACTCAACGTTTAACCTACTCACGCCGGCTTGTGCCCGCCCTCACAGTCGGCCATATTTGCGGAATACACCACGCCGCCGTTGACCCTGGCCATTGACCGAGCAACCCAACGTTCATACCAGCTCCCTCCGCAGGAATGTGCTAACTTTTTTTTTTACCAGGTAAGGCCCACTGAGCTATATAGCTACTTTTTCAGAAGCGACCTGGTTACCACAATTGACAGCTCAACAAAGTGACTTATTATCACGAGGAAATTTATAACAGCCAAATATTCTAAACGCGGAGGGGAAAAACGGATTACATGGAGAAAAATGTGGAAAGAGAACACGCAAACTCCAAATAAATAGGGGTCAAGGTTGGAATCGAACTCACGACCTCCTGCATACACGGCAAGGTAGTCAACATCTCGCCACCGTGGCACCCCAACATTCTTTTTCTGATTTTGGGCATGAACGTGAACCCCTTTAGAATCCTAAAGGTCTGGCTCTGCGAACGTATCCATTTACAGCATACCGTAAACAAAATCCTCATAGTTCCTTAGTCTGGCTCTATGAGGCTCAGCCAATAACACTGAACCATTAGAATCTTATAGGTTTCTTCGTCTGAGTCTTAGACATTAGCACTGAACCCTAGGAATCCTAAAGTAGTGGGCACCTTTCACTGCTTAAAAATAAATCTGGCTAAACATCTCAATTATAAGACATTGTGAATAAGCGTTGAACCACTGATGTTTTATTGAACACATGGAGAGCCAACGCTGCTGCAGCGTGGCAGTGACTGGCTCTGTGCACTTTAAAATCAAAAAGAGAAAACCAAATGGCACCTCAAGCAACAGAGGGATCGTCCCAAAGGAAGGGGCCGGGGGGAGCGATCGCCCCTTTAGGACGATCCCGTAGGACTCGGCACAGAGCCAGACTTTTGGATTCCTGGGGTTCATTGTCGATGCCTGAGCCACTAAGAGCCAGACTAGTTCAGCGCAATTAATAAGTCAGTGCATGTGGTATGAGTGCCGTTATTGCGGCGCAGGTCGCTATGTTTCACAGACGTAGTCTATAGTAGATGTACAGGACCGGGTCGGTCTTGCGGTATGTAATCCCAATTGATTAATTTGCGGTATATATTTTTTTGTAAATTTGAGAGATTTGGACCATGCCACGTGGCACACAACGGCCTACTGGCAAGCAGCCGGTGGCATATGCTTTCATGACTAATACAGTACACCGGCATTAATACAGTACACCGGCGTTAATTGCTAGGGCGGCCTGCAGGGTTCGAACCACGAACCTCCGCAGCAAGTGGCGAACACTGCTACCACCAGGCCACGTCGCCCCCCCCACCCCACCGCCAAAACAAATTGTGAATTCAAAAAGAAAGCAACGTGTCCATTTTCTGACGCGGCATCTGTGAAAAAGAGCTTCATAGCTCATCGGATTCCTCCAGTATAAAGAAATATTCCGATTGTGATTCTGACAACCAGCCCCCCTTTTTTTTCTTCTCCCCCCGCCCCCCCTCAACGTTACAACGCGAGCAAACGGAGCGGCCGGCCTACTCACTGATGCACATGTTGGGATTGTCCAAATCCACGGAGAAGTTGCGGTAGAAGCCCGGACGGCAGAGCTGGCAGTGCTGGCCCCGCGTGTTGTCCTTGCAGCTCACGCACGTCACGATGTTCAGAACGTCGATGTAACTGCAGCGGTTTGAATGACCATTGCAGCTGCATTCTGGGGGGAAGAGGCCAAGCGAGACGTTAGTCGAGCAAAACTCGAGTGACAGTTATTTCTCCTCTTTGGATGTAATGGTGTTTTTTTTTTTTTGCACGTCAAAGTTACGTTGCATTTTTTAAACAAATGCTGCATTTAAATCGTGTCGCACATTACTCTAAGGTGCAACGGTACTGTGCGATCATCGTATTGATCCGTTTAGGTGTGTGCAGTGTTTGTAATTGTGTATCTTGATGCAATATGATGCAAATATAAATGTTTATAATATTTTAGGAATGTTTTGTAAGTGTAGGACTACACAGGACGTGTACATCTATTTAGTGTTATTTTAAGAGCGTCTACATAATGAATATTATTTTTTATACGTTTATTTAGTTCTCAAATAGGAAAATGTTTTCCTAAACGATCAGAAATGCCAGTGGATATTTTTATCTGTTTTCTCTATGAGTCATCGACACCATAATCCCATGTGCAGCATTTCATTCAGTGTATTAGAATAATCTGTAACAGCAGGTGCAGTTGGGACAGCAGTTGAGAAATGTAAATCATTATGGTGAAAAAAAAAAACTTTTACAGAGTGTAAATTGATCACTATGTCAATCAAACTATGTGCTAAAGAGAATTGTACATAGCTACTGGAATTCGAAATCGTGATTCTGTTTTAAAAACACGATTATTGAACAGTTTTCACATTTCCAGCAGAGTTTTTTTTTACATATTCGAGTGGAATTTTCAACGCGAAATATAAACACGATGCATGCATACGGCATTTACATCAAAATACAATCTCACTGCACGGTTGGCAGCAATAAACATGGCTTTAGACCATGTAATGAAAGAGAAAGCATTTGCGCCAAGATGACATAAAACGGTATTGTTTTTTCAAATTTTAACAGATTACAGTAGATTCCACCCTTGGACAAGAGCCAATCGGAAGATAGCCCGGTGGGTTGTGGTGATTTGTAGGTGAGCTAAGACTTGCCGTGCACGGTGTTGCAAATATGAGGCAATGGACAAATGAAAATGGCCACCATGTCTGGGCAGGGCAGTTGTTCGTGAAATTATCACAGTTTGGAATTTGATTGTGCGGTGAGTCGGAAGTCAAAGTGACCACCCAGTTGGCATATCAGGTTGCCCAACTGTCCTGGTTTTCCCAGGATCACCCCTTCTGTTGAGGTAGCTGCTGTCTTGGGAAATCTACAAGCCTTTCCAGAACATGAAAGGTCCAGGTTATTTTTGTATCAGTCATGAAATCATACACCTCTCAAGCCCAATGCAATTACATGTAGTGCTCATCCTCTTTTAATATTACGGGATATTCCTCTTCACGTGATATTTCCACGTGTTTTGTTGTTGTACCTCATACGTGGTCATTCTAGTAGATGCGTGTGGATGGCGTGGGCCCTGTTGCAAGAATTGAAATGGGCCATCCCCCCACCCCCGCCCTGTCCAATGTGGGCCTTTTGGGCCTCTCCGGCTCGTGGGCCCTACAGCGGTTGCACCGTTCCACTGCGACCACTCCCGTCACCGTGTTGAAATTAGCATGGAGTGGTTGCTCATTTCCCTTGGTGGTCGTAAGTGAGGATTAGAAAAATTCCACATTACTATTGCCAGGACAAATATCTGCAAAGAAAATTCCCTGTTGATGTCTGACACATTGATGGTTCCTTGCACCATGTGATAGGGGGGGAGGGAGTGGCTTTAAGAAAAATAAATAAATCTTTGTCCAATTGCCACTAGAGCCAAATCACCCTGGATGCATCCGATCTCCAATGCTCAGAAAGAATGAGCCTTGTTAGAACTGGGATGGGAGATTGTCTTGGAATACCAGGGCATTGGAGGCTTGGGATACAGTGTATTGAATCCACCTGTGTGGAACTAAAAATGTTAACCATGGGTATGCATGGGTTTATCTGAGTGCTCCAACATGCTAAACATGCCAATGCAAGACTATCCTGAAAATGAGTCTCGGTATTTTACGAGCACAAATAAATAGCATTGCTATCCTAGATCGAGACTAGAAATGCAATGTAGCCTCTGTGGAGTTGTGGTTGTGATTGAGAGGTTGCTCTTTCTTGTTCTTTGCAGATCAACGATAAAAAAAATCGACTGATCTCCAGGCATGCAGCGTATGATGTTTGCAATTCACAACCGACACTTTATCACTCCAAACGTCTCCGCGCTTTTGTAACGTATGGAATTGTAGGCCAAATTTGATAGTTCCAGTCACATATTTGACTTATGTTGTGTTGCTTATTGTACTCACTGCTTGGTAGTGGGTGTACACGCATGGGCAACTTGCCAATGCGGTGAACTCAAAAGTCCCATACACGACAATTGCACTACTGAAATCGTTCTCTTGCATCTTTTTTGTGCCTTTTGCTTTGAAAGCTCTGGATGTGCCCCAGATTACATTTTTTTAGAACTTTACACAAAGATGGTGCCGTTTAAAATCAGATGAAGTGAATTAACGGGAGCGTGCTCTTCAACATTTCTGCCCGACTCGAACTCTCCACGAATCGGGCTGCTGTGCCTTTACGGAAGTTTGTCTTCTGAGAGCTTTACAAGAAAAACAACAATCATCACCCTATAAGGGCGATCATTGAAAATCCCACGAGAGATTAGAATCTAGCTGAGAATAACAATTATTCTTGCGCTTTACATGCACAGGCACACGCATGAAAAGCCAAGACAAATGAGAGCACTATTGATTAAAATAAAAAGGAGAGAAGAGACAAAAAAGATTACTTGAATGATGATGGCGAAAAAGTTCTCGTACAATGAACGTCAAATGGGGATGTGTTCGGAGGAAATGGTATAGGTATGGTACTTACAAATGACAATGATTGGGACACGGAGGAGATGGCAGGCACTGGGGAAATGACTGGATGGTGACGTCCAGGGAAAACAGGAGGGTAGTCTTGACCCTACCTGGATTGGTGTCTAGTTCCTCCAGAGAGGAAGAGATGCTCGGCAAAAAGGCATCGGCCTTTGAGGCGGCTGAAAACCCAAAGCAGAATAAGACACGACACACAGATTAACCCCTTTTTTCAGGCCGCATTTATCTCTGCCGCCTCAGAAGAAGAAGAAAAAAATATATGTATATAACTTGTAGTTTAAAAAAATGCCACGGTATCTCCATGCTCAAAAAATCGCGGGATGATGCTCAACCTTTTTGGCAGCTGTGAGCAAAGTGGAGAAAAAAAACTGTACATTACTATGGCAGGGATCTGCCTCAATGTCACAGCCGCTGTTGACTTCCCGTAGAGTAGCACTTTAGTTTTGTTGACCCTAGATGGACGATCGTCCGAGTCCACCACCCGGCTGGAAATTAAACTCGTAACCTTTCCACTGCGAGTCGATGAGCATCATGACGGCACCACTCGTCTTTGATGTATACGTCGCAGTGGTGAACCAAAAATTGTCTGAAGTCACTCGGATTACATGCCATTGCTGCTTATGCTCAAAATGGTCTTCAAATGAACGTAAATGTCACTGCAGGCCAGGAATGTAATATAAAATACAAAACAATTTACGTTGTCATGTCTGGATAAACAATCTATTTCTAATTTAACACATTTTCCCTCCAGTAAAAAAAAAGCTAATGTGCATGCCTACCAATGATTATGCCTGCAGACACCAGATGTATGCAAAGGTTTAAGCAGACAGCCTTGCCAAGGTACATTAAAGAGACCAATTGAATTCTAAAAAACAATCAAAGCCTTCTCCACATGCAAAATTCATACGGCATTAAGGCCCTTTGTTAAAGCAAGATCCGGTTTCTGTAAAGCCTCTGGAACCACATGACAATGGCTTTGGTCGCGGGCAGAATTCTTCGACGAATGTTGCTTATCGTAAAGTGGCAGAAATTTACAGAGACGAAATTAAAGGGGTCGACGGAGGTTTGAAGCTTTTGTCAAGTGAGACGGCGAACAACAACAACAAACATCTCTTGTAGATGGCGCTCTTGGCTCTGTTCGAATACCAAGCGATGCCGTTTCACCGGTTGTGAATCAAACAAGATGTTTGCAGTTGGCCCAGGCACGGCTCTCCCCGGAAAAAAAAGAATTACGGAAAATTACGTTGGGCTTTTGTTTTTCACGAATGGCTGCTATTGCAAATGTTAACGACGGATAGAAATAACCACGGGCCATTGCGGGGGGGGGGGGGGGGGGGTGGGAGGGGGGGCACTGTAAACTCGTATTTGTAAACGTACGCCCTCGTATAATAAATGGTATTATTGTAAAAAAACAACATCATAAATTGTAGTCTGTGATTTTTGTACATCCTCTGACTATATGAAACGTTGCACATTTACATTGCATAAAATGTTTCAAGTTGTGCGTTTTTGTTGAACCTGTGAAATGAAGGCGTTCATGCAAAACCAACAGGGCCGCTTAATGCAAAAATCGGTGCATTTCTCTTTTTAAAACGCACAGACACAAGATGGGCGTAATGCGCAGAAGATTGCCACTATGGCTATTTTTAAAATCGAAACCAAAGTACATTATAAATATTCTACACCATCTACGACGGCTTCATTCAAGCTGTATTTTAATAATTAATGTGCATCGGGGATAGAAGTGAGATCTTGCCTTGGTTTAAGTGATGGAAATGCATGTGTGCATGCAAGGCAATGGATGAGCTTTAGCCTTCCTGCATGCACACGGTACATCTGTGCAGCGCTCACATTTGCTGAGAATCTCGCTTGCGTAAAACATACTTTCCATTATTCTGTATTTTATATTTCACCGCGTGTATTTTTTTTTACCATAGCTTATTTTTCCCTTCTGATACAGATAATCCTGTAGTTCTGTAAGGCTGCGTGGATACGATGCTGAGATGCGGACAAAGGTGCTTTGGGAAATGGCACACAATAGGAAATAATAAAAAAAGCATCGCAGCAGTTGGGGGGGGGGGGTTACTTGTGTCCAAATCCCAACTATTTCTGGGATGAAGTATGTTTTTGATTGTGCTCGCTGAATGATTGCACACTGACATCATAAAACTGAGCACGGGCTAACCGACACAAACCATTTTCAAATTATATGTTGCTGTACTTGGGGAGGAGAAAAAATTGAGCTTTTCCTCTTGTTGGGAGGGCTGAGTTATTGGCCCAGTCGATTTATACATTTGCCGGCGCTGACGCATGATTCGACCGATGATGATGATGATGATGACAACGTCGCTCCCGTGATTGTTGGCAACAACTCCTTGGGGTTCTCGATTGTCACGTGGCTATGTTTTCCGTGCCCGGTTAATTCGAGCGAACCAACGATTCCATTTTCCGGCAGTGTGTAATTTTTGTAAGGAGGGTAAACGATTCGAAATGCTGCATCGGGCTCTTGAGATGCCATCGCGTGGCTCGAACGGATATTGGCGGTGTCCCTCGCTGCCAGCGGGCCAATGAGCTGTTTGCTGCCACTGATCAAACACTCCAAAACGGCCGCGGAAATCAGAGTTTGTTATCCATCCCCTGTGGCTGAGGCTGGCGTTCGCCATCCAGAATTTAAAAAAGGCTCTGGGTGTTCCAACCCATCTTTGGCCGAAGAAATGAACACCGTATTTTTTTCGACTTGTTCAAATTTGAGCCCTGAGATTACAAATTGCGTACGCTTCAACAAGTCGAGAGGGGCGGCTTTGGAGACCGCTGGTGTTTTGTGCAGATGATTGTCAAGTTTATTGATGGTTAGTATTTAAAGAGACCTCAACGCGGGTCGCTGCAGAGGACGTGGGGTAAAGCTACGGCGATTGTAACGAGGGCCCAACTATTGCGAGATTTTGAGAGATGTGTGCATGTTTACAATTGCACCTATGTGTTTTTTTTCTGCCACGACTATTTTTATTTGACCAGGCAAGGCCCACTGAGCTATATGGACGGAAATGTATCGAGGCCGCAGGGTGGCACAGTGGTAACACTTGTGTCTCACAACAAGGAGGATCTGGGTTCGATTCCTGACTCGAGTGCAATTCTCTCAGGAGTCTGTATATTCTCCCTCTTCTCTGCATCGTTTTCCTCTGGCTTCTCTGGTTTCATTACGTCGCTGAAATCATACAATGCCATTGATGTCAGCCAAGTATCCTAAGGCAGGACCCTCCTGAAAAAAAGAGTGGCTTTCTTAAATATGTAGTGAAAGTGACTTACTATTGTAAGACTTCGGGAAATACGCACATGTATAAATGTGGGTTGTTCAATAGTCATGTTCATATTTAACTGAAATGTTAATATAGTATGACCACACAGGGAAATAGTAATACATCTCTTTGATGTATTGCAATACATTTTTTTAGCAAATCCAACTTTTAGTTAATTGTCCCTTTAATTTTACAAGTAAAACGACATCTTGCTAAAAAGCTACTCCTGAGGTTGTGTTTTTTTTTAGAGCTGACTGCATATAATTTCGGCCATTATTAAGTTCCGTTGAAAATTGACAAGCTGAAAATTGCGCTAATTGCACGTAATCAGTATGCGTGCCTAGAAGAGGGGGGGGGGGGGTATATGAACGGTAGTCTGGAGACACCAGACTTTGTTTTTCGAAGCCTGTGGGGAGCAAGGCCCATGGCGTTGACATCTGAATGATCAGACTTGCCACTGCTGGTGAGGGAAACAGGCCTCCACTCTCGAGGGTGGTTTGACTTTCCACGCTGATCAGTCATCTCGGAGGAGGTGAGAGTAACAACAACAACAACCGCCATTCGCCACTAAGTGGCAGTGACGTCACCACGACGCTTGTGCCAGGCCATGTGCACCTTGAGGCCACGTGAAGTGTCGGACGCCCGCTGGCAGGAGGTCACGGGACAGACCCAGCAGGTGCCACGGGTCGACTGACTGAGATGACTGAGATGACTGGCTGATGCACCACCTGTGCCCCCTACTGTGCCAACTTGCTGTGCTTTAGCCACCCGGCACTCCGCTCGTTGTTGTGGGAGTAACCACACTTTTGCTCCACCACCGTGGCGTACCAACCTCTTAGTGGACATCCGTGACCCTCCTGGACATCTGTGATACAGGTGCTCGATAAGCTCGTCGGATTCCTCCAGAAGAAATAAATATTGTGATTCTGACAAATATTCTGATATGGTAGATACACTTCTTCACAGTGGATGTTAAGGATCGCGTGATGTTGATTCGTTATAGATTTTTTTAACACTGATATTTACGCGATTTAACCCCCCCAAAAAAACCTATTGCGGACACGCATTTTATTAACGCGATCGGACACACAAAATAAATTATGAATCGTAATATCGGTCGCGAAAAGCCTGAGTGTGTTAAATAATTTACCCTTTGATGTCATTCGAAAAAGGGAGCACAGTCGGTCATGTGTGCCGGTGACACCGGCCCAATTTTCCAGACTCGGAAATTACACCGCAAATTACCCAGTTGGCTAAAAATCACATGGCACAACCGCCCCCTCGCGTGAAACTGCCAAAGACTTTCCTGTACCCAGCCGTGTAAACAGACCGCCTTCGTGGTAGCGTTGACAGCCTCTAAGAACGATGTGAATACCAAATACAGGAGGCCCTTTTGCAGCGAGGTGAAACCTGAACGCCCTCTGCCTGGTTCGTGCAATGATTCTTCTGTCACCTACACGTTTATCATGACGATGATGACGACGATGACGACGACGGATGCCTAATGTTCTCGTGATTTGCTTTGATTCGGTTCCTCCGTCGTTGGCAATCCGAGTCGTGAGCCAGTGTGAGCCTGTTTAGGTCGTCGGCTCCGATGAGAACCGGCTGAGAGGCGGGAGTGGCAGCTGAGGCTTAGGGACATGATCACCGTACGACGGAGGAAATTGTACGGGTCTAACCAATCACGGTTGATGGGCACACTAAGGTACACATCGGTTTTCTCTGCACGAGAGTCTCCTCCGGATTCTTATTCCTAGGATTTATTCAAGGACTGTTTGATAGACAGTATTGTTTAATGCGGTTTAAACAATTCGGTGTGGAGCAGTATTGCAGTGGTTAGCACGCCGCTCTATGAACCTGGTAACTCGAATTTGATTCTTGGCCACAGCTGCTATCAGAACTGGTCCTGCCCTCCTCCCCCGTCACCAACCTGCACTTGACCAGCGTGGTGAAGTATAGTCAAACAATTAAACCTTGACTTAAAGCTTTCGCGACTGCAGGAATTCATATTCTTGGGTCTTTCGGTAAAGTCACGTAGATCGGTTTTTGTTATTTCCTTTGGACCTATCTACGTGACTTTACCGAAAGACCCACGAATATAAGAGTCGAACAATTCCCATGACCAACATGGTGTGGGGAGGCCTTCATTCACGAGTGGTTTCATTTTCTATTTTATTTTTTCTAATGTAGCTCACATGTATCTGTTTGATGTTAAATGCATGGAACAAAAAATCTAGAACCTCGTGCAATATGTTCATAATTTCACCGTCGCTCACATTTGCGAGGTAACTGACTAAACACATTTTACAGGTAATGCCACTGGTCCTTCACAAGCCAAAGCTGAGGCCCGTATTGACCACTATGCAAGCGGGTGGCCAATGCGCCACAGTGCAATAATTAGGGAATGGAAGATGAGTGGGCTGACGCTTCCACTCGAGAAAAACAAACTACTAAACATAAATTCCCAACGCACCAATGACTCACAAACTACTGTTCGCAGCAGCAGCAGCAGCAGTTTGCGGTAGTGCTAAGCGCACGTCGGATGGACGTGCGACGAAACAAAACAAGGAGGCTCTAGGGGTATGATGGATGGGCAGACGGGCGAGCGAGTGGATGGGCGGACGAACGTACGCGGGGTGGGAAGATACAGAGACGGACAACAGCGTGGGAGGGTGACTGAGCGGATGGGCTAATGGACATGCGCTCGCATGGACTGATGAGCGGGCACACTGAGATGTCACGGGGTACAGCGGGTGGGCACATCCAGCAAGTCCCTACCTTGTTTGTGATGTGAGGCCTCGAGGGAAGAGGCACTTGGCCACACTCTCTCGTACTTTGGAACGGCTGGGAGCGTTCAGGAGATACACGTTAGCTTCTTATTTGTTGTGCATCTCGCCGTGTGTGTGTGTGTGTGCCGCACGTGAGTGTGTAATGTGTGCAACGGTGCGAGCTATATGTATATATCTGAATATACTACCGGCATTGCTCAAAGTAATTCCAATGTTATGTAACTATGGCGAATGTTATAGTCGTTCCAGGGCTCTAAAATTAAAAAAAATAAAGGCACAGAAACTTTTTAGTTTTTTCTGCCTGTGCAGTCATGTAACATATATTTGCCAAACCCTTATGATTTAGGTGGTAAGGTGCAGATTTTAAAAATTTTTTGACTAAATAAGGATTTTCTAATTGTCGTCATACAGCTTTTTTTTTTATAAAAAATGTTTTATGCATTTCTTGCTTTGAAAATTGATATGCGGTAAAAAGGGATTTAAAAATCATCAGCCTACCACTTAAATCGGTAGGTTTGGCAAGTAAAAAGATGTAGACAAAAGAGTGATACATGTAATAGATGTAATCGATCATTTCCCACTAAAACAAGTGGGGGAAGTGATCGGTATGTATCAGTTAGGTCAAATTCAGATGTTGATAAATGGCAATTAAAAACAAAATTTGGCAAAACATTGTTTGTCCCAGTGGTTGTCTTGTGGGGCCTCTGCTTCACAAACCTGCATTGACTAGTGTGGTGAAGTATGGTCGAACAACCCCCCCACCCACCACTGACACGGTGTGGGGCGGAGACCTTCATCCAGCAGTGGATTGACAAGGGGCTGTACGTTGCTGTAGTTTTATTCTATTTTCGATAAACGTTGTGTAAAGAATTCGAGCACTTCTCTCCAACTAGAATCGGGGGGGGGGGGGGGGCGGTGCAATCGACGTCACTCTGGAGCAGCGCTGGCCTGACGGGGAGACCAGCGCCGGTCGGTCAATAATCACCGACCGGCACCTTTGCGTTCCAATTCGGTGACGAGCGCCACATGTGTGACGTTGCCTCCGCCCAACTGGAGCCAATGGCCGCTGCCTCCGTTTCCACTCTGACCGCCGCTGACCCGCAAGTTCAATCGAGTGAAAGCGATGTGCGTCGGCCAATATCTGGGGGAGGGGGTGGGTGGCTTCGGAGATTGGCCCACGATGTGCGGTGTTCATTGATCATCCCGGAAAAAAAATGAAGCGGCTTAAATGTATTATCTCCAGTGCGCAGGTGAAGATAAAATCACTAGCTTGCTCGAATGAAAAAAATTAAACCTGTGCTGGTATTCGCCAGCCCTTTCATGAAACCATTCTGGACAATGAATCGTGTTCACCAGCGCACGTATCCCTGCTTTACATGTCACATTAAGACTCAGCGGCTCGTAAAATTACAAAGTAATGTGACGCTCACTTTAAACTATTACGGGTTATTTAAAACAATGTTGCTGTTATTGTAAAGGCACATTATTTTCCCTCTAATTAGCAAAGGTCAATGTTTGTCAATTTGCATGGTAATGAGGTTGTGTGAATGTAATAATACACTGAATGAATGGATGGATTATGGGTAGTCAACACCTACATTTCATAATTTACGTACTCCCAATGAATGTGGAATGTGTATTAATTTTAGATATCAAATCAACTTATGCTCACGTTATGATACATTATTTAGTTTATGTTATTCATGAACAACCTACATCGTTCATATTTTGGCTACATATTGTCTCTCGTGTTTGCATAAACAGTGCTTTACAAATATTGGTGCGAGTGGAGAACAATTCGCAGAATGTGTTTGTTATCGTGTTGCATTTGTAAACGATCTGTTTTCGTACTTCGCGGTTTATATTTTATTTAACTCCTAGCGATGTTGAAAAAGCATGACAATACAGATACAATGTCTGGTTTTCCTTTCCCATTTTCCAAAATGCAAGTGACCTCACCTCCAAAGTTGCCACCAAGCCCATCTGTGGACAGAGACAGGTTAGTTCAGTTGACATTTCATATCCAAGTCACATGGCATGGGTTTAATGACTCGTAACATTCCACAACTTGTGCATCGCATGTCAACAAAACCACCAAGCATGGCTGGACGAGGGCCCTCCTACGCCACACGGGTCGCAAAGGTCATATACAAAGGTCATATACATTGAGCATTACGGGTTGGTCAAGGTGGCAATCATAGGTGCGAGAGCATAGAAGTACAGTACAACCACATACATTTACGTGTAATATTCTTGGCTGCCCGCTGCTGCCCAATATGTGGCCCTGTAGGTGCCGAGGACAACCTGGCGTACATGATGGTCACCCATCCAAGCACTTTGCGGGCTAACCGCTGCTTAGCTTCAAGCTCTTGAGATCAGGTGTGTTCCGGTTGATTTGGTCGTAGGAGAAACAAAGGAACATCTGTCCAAAACAGGACTTCGGATACTTACACTAGGCCCGGTTTTCAAAGGCGAGCATCAACACGTTCCTCCTGTCAGACGGACTCATGATAGCTGATTGAAAGTTTACCTTTTTTCAATTGCCTATTTGAAACACCTCGCACACAAGAGGTGTCAAAAACCCAACAGCAGGCGTGTGTCACGATTAATTGATTTACATCGACTGTTCTTACCCTCCCAGATGCATGCGTTGTCTTATAGTAAAATAATAATCGGTTATTTGTTATTCATGAAAATGGTCATCTCCTCGGGCTAACAGAGTGATAACAATTACATATCGTTATGTTATCTAGCTCATACTCACAGGCCCTTTGGATTGCACCCGTTGGGTTGCACTCCCTCGTCAAAGAGGCCGCTCTCCTCCTATCTTACTAATTTATCACATTAACATCTTGCTAATCTCTCACATTAACATCATGCTAATCTCTCACAATAACATAGCGACTTCCGTGCCTTCGTCGAGGAGGCCGCTTTCCTATCTTACAGCTACATGCTAATTTTTCACATTAAAATCACTTGCCCCGGCCACTTCTTTATGACCCTTGGGCTACACCCATTTCAAACCTTTTAAAACAGTCTGCTTCAGCAGCAGGCCATGCTTTCCCACCTGACGCTTGTGTTGCGCCCGAAACGTCGTGATTTATTTTATTTTATACCTACGTGACTTTACCGAAAGAACCAAAGAGTATGGATTTCTGCAGTCACGAAAGCTTCAAATCAAGATGATCTAGCTTGTTATGTTTATTTGTATTTGCATTTGAGTTGATAGTTAGTACACATTTGCCAGCTGCGTAAGACTCTCAGCCTTTTCCCACTTGGTTTGCTTTTAATGAAGTGACATCACTGTTGGGACGAAACGACCCAATTGGTAATTTTTTTTAAATGTATTATGACTTCTAAACTATTTCTGTTAAACTATCCTTGCAAATTATAATTGTCCGTTTCATCTGCGCTGCAACAGAAATTCATAATGCAGAACAAAATATCCCAGCAGATGGCACTCAAGAGATTCTCGAAAAAAATTGCGACTCCAGATGAAGAATGGCACGTTCGCCATACGTATGACAATTGTCAGCAGTAAAATTATGAATATGTAAAATATGAATACTAAAATAATAAAATATTATTAAAGCCAACAGCGATGAGTTGAGCGGTGTCATGCTGTGCCCAAGTGTCAATAATGCTTCAATTATTTAACGAATGCAAGGCCCCATTATAATGGAGAAGGCAAACAAGCATATGGTGAGCCGCTATGTACGGTGCTAAAAAAGTTCAACGCACATACATCAAACACTTTCCACCGGACCCCCCCCACCCCCACCAATGTTATCAGGTCAGCCAATCTGTCAACTTGGTCACGTTATTTTAAATTCATAAACATCCAATTACCAGGTCGGCATTCACTCTGTGTCGCAGTCTCTTGCAGCGTTATTAAATGATCACGGTCTGCATCTTTATTCAGATGGGTTAATTCTCTCTCTCTCTCTCTCACTCGTCATTACAATCAGTGTGGCTTTGATCTCGGGGTGGGAGGTTGAGGCTCTTGGGTAGCTCGGCTGACTGAGCTCACGAAAATATTTACCCCCGGGGGGGGGGGGGGGGGGGTGCAGGGGGGTTGTGGCAGCGGGGGAGATAAAAAATATTCCACGAGTAATTAATCCCTGGTCATTCTTGATCATTTTTATCCACTAACAGTCACCATTGACTCAAATAAAATTACATTTGATTGACGGATATGTTTAACACTGCGGGGGGCGGGGGAATAGGGTGGGGGGTGGTGGCAGTGAGGCAGCGCAGTGGTAAACACTCGCGCCTCGCAGCAATAAACGCCTGGGTTCGATTGCCAAGTTTGGATGTGCTTCCCCCTGTTCTGCATGGATATACTCTGGGTTCTCTGGTTTTCCTCCCAAAGCCAGAATAAAAAAAATGTATAATGTAAACTGGTAGTGGTCAAACATCCCAATGCTGGAAAATTACCCGCAAAAATGACTCAATCGGGAGTCCACATGAAGCCAAAAACTTGGCGGGACCCTCCTGAAAAGAAGAGTCTTCTTCTTGGTTCTTTCGGTAAAGTCACGTAGATGTATAGCATGAATGCCATTCAGACGCTGTCTTTCCGACAGACCTGTTCTTCACCTGAGGACGGCTGCTTGCGTTGTGGCCGAAACGTCGTGAGAATTGTATTTTATGATGTTTTATTTTTATTATTGTATTATTTCCCTGCAGTCACGAAAGCTTTAAATCGAAAGAAGAGTCTTGACACTTTTCTTGAGTGAACGAGCACAAGAACAACAAACAACAACAAACAACAACAACGATGACTCACTTTGCTTACCGGTGTTGGCTGTGCACTCGTTGGGCATGCCGTTTGGGTACGGGAGGTAGGTGCCCGCCTTCCACAGGCGCCCGCGGTATCCCCGCTTGCACTTGCCGCAGTCGGAGCCCGTCGTGTTGTGCTCGCAGTCGCAGAGCAGCTGACCCTTTTCAAATTTGCACTCCCTGGCGTGCAAGTTGCACGTGCACCTTGAGCGGCGGGAGAGGGCGGAAAGGTTGGGAGAGGACCGTAGCAACGCGCACACACAAGAGACAAAGGTAAAAGGAGCAAAGGTTAGGCTCACAGACTGTCAGGGCAAGTGCTGTACAGCTCGCCGACGTCTTGTCGGGTTGCACCGCGCGCGTTGTCCGGCGGGATGTCTCGCGCTTCTCTCCACATGCTGGAAGCTTCGAGAGGAACTGAATTGAGGGGCCGTAGTTCATCGCTCGGTAAAGTAGCGCTGGTGGCTGCTGCTGCTTCCTCTACTCGGGAGAAAAGGGCTGAAGCCTCCGTAGTTCCTGAAGAAGCTCTCGGCACGCGGAGACAAAAGCGTCCTGACGTCGTGCCGCAAGTCCGCAACACGCGGTGACAACCCGCAGACGCCGTTCGTGTGGGCAGCATCACTCCAGGCCACCGCTTGTGTCTCCCCCACCGCCGATATTCGCACGCTCTCTCTACTCGCTTCTCGCTCGCACGCAAAACAAAGTGCCGTTAACAAAGTGCCGTTAACATGTGTCAATTGAGGCCAGCACCACATCCAGACGCTTTACGTCACCACGGTACTGGTACCCATTGACTGCATCAAGTACTCGCTTAAGGCCGAGTCAACCTAGGGGGAGACCGACAACTCCGATTAGCACGGTTGGTTACGTAGGGTGCGAAAGAAGTTCAACGTACATACATACAGGTTAAGATGGCACTTGGCACTCATGCTATACATCGCGTAGAATCAAAGACTCTGAGCAGGGCTTTAGTGCAGTGTGAGAGTCAACGCAAGACTCCTGAGCCTTTGAAGTTGTTTCCGTGCTGTTGGCAAAGCCTTCATTGAGGCCGCAATGGTGGACAAAGGGAATTGAGTGGCCAGTACGTGCTGTGTGTATGCGTGTATGAATGTTGAACTTATTTTTGCACCGTACGTAGCCAACCGTGAGAATCGGAGGTGCACGACCGCTGCTCAACTTTGTTCCTCCAATTCCGATGATCGGCACAGTGCACCAGGTACTCATTCAAGGCGGAGTTGGAAGGCGGAGGGCAAGTACGAACCCAGGTGCCGCTTGCCACAAAAATGTTATTTGTCGCTGAGAAGTGAACAGCGGATTTTTAGCGCAATGCACGAATCACACTGCCACTGTCTTTGACACTTACAACAACAATCACCGTCATTTGCCAATAAGTGGTGGCGACGTTGCTATCGGGGTAGAGGTGCACCGAGAGGCCAAGACGTGTCAAATGCTCGCTGCGTGGGAGGTCAGCGGCACAGACCCCAGGCGTTACGGGAATTTACCGAGATGACTGGCGGATGCTTGGACGCACGCGCGCGTGGCACGGTCAAACAAGCGTCCGGCGCGCGCGCGGGGTCAACGACACGAGCGGGGTCAACGACACGCACGGGGTCAACGACACGCACGGGGTCAACGACACGCGCGGCTCTGGAAGTTCCGGGCACCGTTGAGCCGTCAGCGAATGAAGGTCGCGGCCACTCGTGCATAGACGAGGATTGTCTCCAATTTCGGATGCAATCACCCCCACCCCCACCGAGCGTCCCCTCGGCACTCGCAACAAACCGCGTCGTCTGCGCTCGGCGCCGGGCATCAACGTGCCGGCCACTTTGTTTGGCGTGCGCACGATCCCGCCGGGGAGCCGCGTGCACGTGCGGACAACGCGCACCTGGACACATATTGATGGCGGCATTACCGCCACCGTCATCCGTGCATGCGTGCAGGCGCTCCCGTGGCTACGACCCAGCGTGCCCTTGCCTTTTGCCTCGTGACGCTCCTTTGTATGCCCCCCTCGAAACTGCGGCGGGGATAAATTGCAGCCACACTCGGGAGGTGGGGGTGGTGGTAGTGGTGGTAGTGGTGGGGGGGGGCACACACTCGGGTATCTTGTTGTGCACCACGAGGCTCCTCAATGGCCTCACGCAGCTCGTGAACATGTCGCCGTACGCCAGAATGGAGCGGCCTATTATATGCATCACGGCATGAGTCACCATCGGCCGCGGTAAAAGAACTGCTGGGTGAAGCCTCCTCAAGCCGAGCGTACGGTGTATAACAATCCGCGTTGCACTTGCACACGAAGTCATTTATTTTTTTGCGATTATGGTGCATAGTGGCTGTTCGATTTGTTTTATGTTTTCAAAAAATGCACTTGAAACGGGAAGAGCTGTGCTTTTCACCCAAGAGTAAAGCTGAAGGCGCAGCCCTGCAATTGCTTGCTCGCAGCACTGCTGCCAGAAGAGGGATCTCTAGAGAGTCCCTCTGGAAGGTATTCGGCCTATTCCTCAACGTTAGCGAGACATCTTTGATGTGCGGGGGTAAGCATACTTGGGACAGATTTAAATATCGTTTCCCCCCCCCATTCTTTTAACCGCCACGCCGGGAGAATTATTTGAACCCGCAACCTCTGCATTGCAAGTCCAGTGCGCTAACCGTTACACCGCAGCTACAAACGCCTCCCTAAGCCGACAGTGTCTGATGGTAAAAATATCTGCCAAGTTTTGTCCGAGCTCGAGAATGTCCGATTCCTGTGTCCACGGTGCTGTTGCCAATTGTGTATGAGATGGCACAGAGCCACTCCGGTGTGACCGCCCAACACAGCAGACTCGCACGCTATCGTTTTTTTATTCTTCAGGATGAATAAAAATCGCCGATTCTGTGATTCGAATTCATGCAAATATAAACGCGGCCCGCATTGGCGAAACATCGCATTGGTCAGGAGTGATCTTCGCTCTCTCCTTCATCGCGACGATACGAATCGAGTGAGAAGCGCTCGCGTTTTTTACTGCTTCTAAATGTTATTTCGGTGAGCCGAGTCATTGGGCCATTTAGGAAGCAAAAGAAAAGGGCTATTTTTCAAAGCCTGTCAATTGAAGGGCTGTTCAAAGAGTCGTCTTAAAATAGGGCAATTTTATCAGTAGTATTATTATTATTATCATCATCATCATCACCGAGCGCGTAACAAGTGCTAAAACACTGTAATGCTCTTTCATTCATTCGCGTGATGCTCACGGAAGTGGGCGCAGTTGCGCTGATTATCCGTGTGAATGATTGCGGCGTAGAGGGCACGTGGGAATTGAGCTTCTGCTCCTTGGGATGTGTGTAGTGAAACGATACAAATGTAGATTATTATTCATTGATAGAGCCCACAAGGAGCTTCGGCTCACATGGAGACTGTGAAAGGGCTGAGGAAGAAATACATAATGCAATATTCCACGGATTATATGGCGGCGCTGGGTAGAGGAAAATACACCTTCCAAACTTGTGTTCGGTGTGAATAACATTACACAAATCTCTTCTCTCTCACGCACAGCTACCAGATTATAAGATGCTCCCTCAACTTTTAGGTTTAAAATGCGTGGGGAAAATGCGCTTCATAATCTGGAGAATATGGTAACAACTACCCTTTTCTCCAATAGGTGAAGCGAACAGAAACAGTGTTCTTATCAATATTTTCCCATTTTTTGTATTCTATATTTTTATTTTATTGTGGGTTTGAAGCCATCAAAAAAAACTCGTTATGTTTGAATGTTATGTGCACGCGCATTTCCTCAGTTTATTTCCTGATTGTCTTCGGGAGATCAAGCGTTGTCGCCTATTTCTGCGTTAAATGTTTGTGTCTGGAGGCCCATTACGCTTTCCGAACGCCGCCACGTGTTCATATAAATAGTTTAAATCTCACGCGCTGCTGCTTTGATCTCAACAAGTGTCGTAAAATCCATCACCGACACGATGGCAATGCGTGTTGTTATCTTAAAAAAAAATATCCGGAAAATAATTTGACGCTGTGTTCACGAATGCTTCTATACCTATACATCTAGTGGTGTGGATTTAATTTAAACAAGGTGCTCTGAATATTTTTGTTGTTGCTTGGTTACAAGTGTTTAATGAAGGCAAATGTAGAAATGTTTTACTCTAATCACTGTAATTATTTTCAGTGTTAACACGAGTAATGTAAACATATTTAACTTGCATTCAATAGCATTACCCACGTGTTTTTTTTTTCTCGGCATACACTGCTGCTCGCTGTTTGCAATTTAAAGCATCCATATTCATTTCGGGGTGGAGCATTTGTGTACAGTGGTAGCGTGCTGCACTATGAACCCTGCGACCTGAGTTCAATTCGAGGCCATGGTTAAAATCAGCAGCAAATGATATCAGAACTGCTGCTGCTCTCATCCCAACTTCATAGACCCGTACCGACCAGCAAGGTGAAGTATGCAAAAAAAACCCCACGAATTACAAAGTGTGGGGCCGGCCTTTGTCCATTGGTAGATTGAGAATGAATGGAATTTTTTTTTATACTCCATTCAAACAATCTTTTTTTTTTAATTAACATGAAAAAATCGGTCACTTGTCGAGTTTTGGCAGATCGAAGATGAACTTGAATACTCATGCGCATTTTAGGAAATTATGACAATCGCAAACGGATGTGACATATAAACTTTGAGCATACAAGAGTTTGTCAGTCACATCACATCAAACTTCTCTGCTGTGATAATAATAATAAACATTTACAGAACCTTGTCAATCCACTGTATTATTACCTAAATGGCCTCATATTTGCAGCTCTTCAGACCCGTGTGTACGCTTTGCTTGATTTCCGTAGCGTAAAGCACACGGGCATCCCAGCGTTGGCTAATGAAACTACTCGTAATGTAGAAAGCCCACTATTAGGCCGTGAAGTTTGGATCAGTGCTGAGTATGATTAATAATCCTCCGGCCCGCAATCTGTGTATTCGCGTGAAATAAAGGGAAGGCGCAGAAGAAACTAGACCAAATGAGCAACAGCAAAAAAAAGGGCAAAATTGCATTTTGTATGTTATTCTGGGCACAAGGGAAATCATTAAACCGGGGCTGCACAGAAATCTTCCTCTTGGGTATGAAATAAAGAGAAGGGATCATAGTGAGCGGGAGTTGTTTTGTCTTTGGTTTTTGTTTCTGCTTTAAAACCCTTGGAGGGATGAGCCGTGATACTGTCTTGCATCATCATGTTTGCATCTCCCACCTCTTGAGTCCAAAAACTGCTGTGAAGAAACACTTTCCGCGAACGATAATTGCTCTAATCTTAATTTTAGAACTTTCGTGACTGCAGGAATTATTATTTGTTTCTTTCGGTTAAGTCACGTCTAAAGATAAAATAATACATTAAATTAAATAATAGAATACGACGTTTCGATTGCAACACAAGCAATCATCATCAGGTATAATGAAATAGCGACATAAAATCTAACCAGAAAACTATAGACAGACATATTAGCAGACAGATATCACCAAGATACATAGCAAGAGCAACACAGGTAACAGAGAGGGGTGATCGTCTCTGTGTGGTGGCCTTAAATAGACAGAGGGGGCGGAGGCAGAGAGAGGGAGGAGGGTTAGAGAAAAAATTAGCATATCCATGAGTGGTCAACAGACGTGGTGCTGCGAATGCGATGGCACGGCAAGCAAGCCTGAAAAATCAGGAGAAGGACACACTAAAATTAAATAACCTAGTAAAATATCGAAATGTAATGTAATACAACACACAGGGTCGGTCAACACACAATTAACGCATAGCCTGGTTGATTACGTATTTCAAAGATTGCTAAGTTAGAATTTAAGTGTGAACAATCTAAAGAGAGGACACAGGCAGAGAAAACAAGTCGCCAGAGAGAGAGAAAAAAAGATAAGCTTAAAACTTCCCCGTAGAAGTGGTTCAATCTTAATTTTAGAACTTTCGTGACTGCAGGAATTATTATTTGTTTCTTTCGGTTAAGTCACGTCTAAAGATAAAATAATAAATTAAATTAAATAATAGAATACGACGTTTCGATTGCAACACAAGCAATCATCATCAGGTATAATGAAATAGCGACATAAAATCTAACCAGAAAACTATAGATAGACATATTAGCAGACAGATATCACCAAGATACATAGCGAGAGCAACACAGGTAACAGAGAGGGGTGATCGTCTCTGTGTGGTGGCCTTAAATAGACAGAGGGGGGGGCGGAGGCAGAGAGAGGGAGGAGGGTTAGAGAAAAAAAACACTCTCTGGCGACTTGTTTTCTCTGCCTGTGTCCTCTCTTTAGATTGTTCACACTTAAATTCTAACTTAGCAATCTTTGAAATACGTAATCAACCAGGCTATGCGTTAATTGTGTGTTGACCGACCCTCTGTGTTGTATTACATTACATTTCGATATTTTACTAGGTTATTTAATTTTAGTGTGTCCTTCTGATTTTTCAGGCTTGCTTGCCGTGCCATCGCATTCGCAGCACCACGTCTGTTGACCACTCATGGATATGCTAATTTTTTCTCTAACCCTCCTCCCTCTCTCTGCCTCCGCCCCCCTCTGTCTATTTAAGGCCACCACACAGAGGCGATCACCCCTCTCTGTTACCTGTGTTGCTCTCGCTATGTATCTTGGTGATATCTGTCTGCTAATATGTCTGTCTATAGTTTTCTGGTTAGATTTTATGTCGCTATTTCATTATACCTGATGATGATTGCTTGTGTTGCAATCGAAACGTCGTATTCTATTATTTAATTTAATTTATTATTTTATCTTTAGACGTGACTTAACCGAAATAAACAAATAATAATTCCTGCAGTCACGAAAGTTCTAAAATTAAGATTGAACCACTTCTACGGGGAAGTTTTAAGCTTATCTTTTTTGTCTCTCTCTCTGGCGACTTGTTTTCTCTGCCTGTGTCCTCTCTTTAGATTGTTCACACTTCAATTCTAACTTAGCAATCTTTGAAATACGTAATCAACCAGGCTATGCGTTAATTGTGTGTTGACCGACCCTCTGTGTTGTATTACATTACATTTCGATATTTTACTAGGTTATTTAATTTTAGTGTGTCCTTCTCTTGATTTTTCAGGCTTGCTTGCCGTGCCATCGCATTCGCAGCACCACGTCTGTTGACCACTCATGGATATGCAAATTTTTTCTCTAACCCTCCTCCCTCTCTCTGCCTCCGCCCCCCTCTGTCTATTTAAGGCCACCACACAGAGACGATCACCCCTCTCTGTTACCTGTGTTGCTCTCGCTATGTATCTTGGTGATATCTGTCTGCTAATATGTCTGTCTATAGTTTTCTGGTTAGATTTTATGTCGCTATTTCATTATACCTGATGATGATTGCTTGTGTTGCAATCGAAACGTCGTATTCTATTATTTTATTTAATTTATTATTTTATCTTTAGACGTGACTTAACCGAAAGAAACAAATGATAATTGCTCTGATTAGGGCTGGCATATGCAAGATCTATGTTTGACGTCAAGATAGCAATTGGAGATGAGTCGTGTTTTGTGTTGCCACGTCTTGGGGTGCATAAAACTGGGACACATCACGACGAGAAGAAGAAGAATATGAATCCATACCAGAAGAGGGGGAGAACTACATTTAGATGCATCGTCTTGAGCGGCGCATTATTATTGCGCAGCAAACAATAACCGAGACTTTTAACGCCCTGGGAAGAGTTTCCAGAATTTACCAAGATAGCTACCTCATAAAGAGGACGGTCATGGGAAAGCCAGGACAGGTGGTAACTCTCGTTGTGTTGGTAGGGTGGGTTGGCATGGGCCATGGTACAAGGAATTAAATAGGGTGGCCCCCCTTGTCCAATTGCGTCTCCCCCTCCCCCCAACTTCTTCATAACCCGGTGCCCGGGCCCCTTTTGCCCATCGGCCTTGGTAAAGTTCCGCCACCTGCCCACTCAATAGCTACCCCACTGCCGGTTGGCTGGGTTGCAATGGATTGTTTGAAAATGCAAAAATAAAAGGAGGTTCTCATTACTTAAACATGCATTGAACGGTGCTCGTCTCTGTTTGAGACCCTAAGCCACTGGTCAAATTCCACATTTGCTATGGCAGGGGCCATTTTTATTGTCTTTCACAAGGGCAACCTGTGCTGAATTTGATACAAATTGGTGGAAATTCAAATGAATCGGTGGAAATTTCAAATGAACTCCGACGATAGGGACGAGACTCAATGGAAAGATAACCACTGCCGACTTCCCACAAGGTGGTGCACGTATTGACGCCTGATGGATGGTAGGCTGAGCTGATCCACAACAGGAATGCGAACTCGCGGCCTTCTGAATGCGACTCGTGCTTTGTGCCACGCGGCCACTGAGCTGGATATGCGGCGTGAAAACCCCACCGGTAGATTCCTCGCGTCTTGTTTAATTGAAAGCAGGTAATCACCCCCCCCCCAATGTTAAAAGAAAAGGTGACTCATTTTAGTCGTCTTCTGATGACGTTTTTCATATTCATGTGTAGCCGTGACATGCAAGGAAAAAATGCAAGTGCCACCGGTGACATTAGAGAAATATATGCGCTGACAAAAGACTAGATGTTAGAGAGCACACACGCTTAACATCTTACCAAGAATACCGCACCATGCGTCTAGGTTTCTCGTCTTATCTTGACCTTCCCTACGGTCAGTTGTTGTTGTTGTGGTTTACTAAGAAATACCGCCACGTTTCAAAGGTGGCATGAATACACCGCCTTGCGACTGTGCGCTGTACGCGTTTCGTTCATGAACAAGTCATCAGTATGAGCATTGTTCCAATTGTCGTCATAATACACTATTACTCGGTATACCGTGTATAAACCCTGCTGCCGCTGTTGAAACAGTGGTGCAGGTTTGTTACATCCTCCTGCCACCAACGCCTCGCTCCACAATGTAAGTGGTTGCACTGCAGTTAGTGAAACCGCAGGTCACGTGTGGCGGGGTAAAGTGTGGGTACTGCCAACGTCTCCAAGACGTCCTGGCCAGCGTGGAAGAGTAGGCCGAAGTCCACTCTTCTAGGGCGAGCTCTCTCGAGTTGACACCCTTTCAGTCGGCGCATGGTTTTCTGAATAGCAGGGGGGGGGGGGGGAGTTCTTTATCATGAAAATCCCCTGTAACTCTTAATAGATGTATTAAACTGCGGTCTATTTAGAAAGGTGAACTTCAAACGCGATTGCGAGTCGAGTGAGCCGGCGACGGGACCCATTGTGAGCCATTGCAAATGAGATCGGCCGAGCATCGCGGTGCGTCTGTGTGGGACACCGCCTGCATGCGCGCAACAAAGCAGCGACGCACATCAATGACTGATGTTTGGAATGAAATCAAATGAGTCCCAAACATGTATTCCTCTGATGATGTTAATTGAATCACAAAAGAGCACTGAGGTGCAAATGAAATCTATTTATACAACACAAATGAAGCATTAATAGAAAGAAGCGATGTTGTTCACCTAGATTGATATGGTTATATAATGCCGGTTATGATGGCAGAAATGGAGACTGGATGTGGGGCTAACACAGGGAGATGCATTCGGTGTTTCTGGTTTAATATTAATCGGTACGTTAAGATATTAATGATTTGGCCATGTTTGTTGCCTCTTGCTAAACTAAACTATTATATTCCCCAGGTAATGTCAACTGGGCTATTAGCTCTTTTTCAGAGGCGACCTGACCACACATGATAGTTCATAAACGCGGCCAAGATCACATGTCGAAATTCATAGGAGCAGCCAAATAATACAGAGGAATGTTTCTAAATGTGGAGAGGAAAAAACCGGAGGACCCGGACAGAAATCCACAGGGCCATGGGGAAGAACACGCAAACTCCAAATATACAGCGATCAAACCCAGGAGCTCCTTAGCAGCAGGTGAGGGAGAGAACCGCTCTCCACCATGAGTAATTAGGAAGCCTCAAAAGATGACAAAATTCGGATGAAAGCCTCCCCACGCCGTGTTGGTCCTGTGGGTTGTTAGACCATGTTCAATTACACTGGTCAGCGCCGGGTTAGTGAAGGTGTCACCTAAGATTGGTTCAGATATCACTCCTACTGTATGTTTGGCGTGGCCGGTAATCAAACTCAGGTGGCCGGGTCCATAGCGCAGCGCACTAACCACTGTACAATTGTTAAGTTCCAATTTGACTGATGTCCCAAGTTTGTGAGTCAGTGTCAGCTGGCAGTGGCATCTCTCGCGCCGCTGAGGCTGCAGACACCTCATTTCCCGTGCCCCCCCTTCCCCTCCCATAGCCCAGCCCAAAGTCAAACAGCCAGATTCACCGTCCAGTTAATTTTCACACTTTTTGTTGAATTCCAGTTTTATCTGGAACTAGCAGGAAGCCTGCAATCCCCTCCCCCCAGCATCTCTCCTTTCCCCCACACCCCTCATCGCTCTCTTCTCTACCCCTTCTCCGGCGGCAAAGTGCTGGGTGATAAGTGAACTTTTTCGGCTACGGACACAGATGTGTGACGACACATCGTTGCACTCAACGGCGTCTGCCACTTTCCCAACCCCCCGTGCCCACCCAGGTGTTGTCTGCATCCATCCCGCGGCTCAAACAAGCGACGCGTGCCTCCCGCGTGATATTTGGCCCTGAAGGCAGTAAACCAACAGCTCCTATACCGTATTATTTGGTTCTTTCGGTAAAGTAACGTAGATAGAAAAAATATAATAAAAATAAAGTTAATAAAAAAAAATACTGGCAGTCTAAATTTTCGACTGCCAGTACCCTCACCGAGGTTAAGAACCAGGCTACAGTCTACATTATAGACTGCCAGTATACTCACCCAGCTTAACCATTACTACAGTCTACATTATAGACTGCCAGTACACTCACGCAGCTTAATAACCATTGCTACAGTCTACATTATAGACTGCCAGTACACTCACCGAGGTTAAGAACCGGGATACAGTCTACATTATAGACTGGCAGTACACTCACCAAACTTAACAACTAGGCTACAGTCGACATTATAGACTGCCAGTACACTCACTCCGATTAAGAACCAGGCTACAGTATTTTTTAAATGTTTATTTTTATTCACATTTTTATTTTATTTTTTTATTTTTCTTCTAACTTCGTGACTTTACCGAAAGAACCAGCTCCTACACCGAGTGACGTGTGCTTCTACAACAACAACAACAACAAAACCTGCTGCGCCTTCTAAACTGCGAGCAATTAACCTTGCGCTGTGTTGCGCTAAGCGACTGGAACCTAAAGCGGTGGGGGGTAAACAACAACAACAACAAAAGATGCGGCTCGTGCTGGATCCGCGGCCCCACATCTGTCTGCCTGCCAAGCTCCAAGCCCCAAACCGCGAGCTCCGATTGGCTGCGTTTGGGGCTCGCCGGCTGATTTCGTAATCCCCGCGTTAGCCACCAGAGTCGACCCCCCCCCTCCTCTTCTCCCGCTTGCGGCCAAGATCTTAGAGCACCTCGCGAGAGAGGGAGAGGTTGGGAGGGGGTTGTGAATGAGGGGGAGCCGTGCCGGTAGCTTCGCCTTGCAACCGCGTGCCCTCTGCGTCTGCCTGTTTAATAATGCCCCCCCCCCCTGCACTTAGCGGGTGGTGCCCCCACCACGCCCGCACCCCCCCTAATGAAGTAGCCGGTCGCCCGCCTTGTTCGTGTGCCAGCAGCCTGTTTAATAATCCACGCGTGATGCAGCTCTCGCTAGAGAGGGGGGGGGGGCGATTGTGGAGGTGACATAGAGAGGATGATGGGGATGGGGCGATGGGGGTTCGAGACGCAGTGTCAGAGAGAGAGAGGGGCGGGGGGGCAAAGCAACATCGCTTATTTAAGGACAAGGGAGAAATGACTTCGCAAGACCGTCTGTCGTGATGTCGGGGCACGTGCTTAATGATTTATTTACAACAATTACTTATTCATAGCTTCTCGGAAAAGCCACAAACACCTATTTCAATCGAGCCGTATGCAAATCAAAAGGGGGGTAGGAGAAACTCCCCCTCCCCCCTCCCCCCCTACAACGAGCAGAGCCATAGCAAGTAGACTTCACTTTGAATTAACGCTGACTAAAAACATCACGTGTGAAATTTGGCTCTGAGAAATGCTGTCATGTGCACAATATGTACTGTATCGTGAAACAAAACATGCCTTTGTGGACTTAGCCAAGCTATCGCGTATTTATTGATTAGTTTTAACTTGCGCTTTCTAAATGCCACGTATAATTTCGAAGTGACGTTTCTCATCGTCGGGTTTATGCTCTTTGATGTCTCATTCGACCAAAAATATGAGATTTGGAAACAAAGGAAGAGTCAATTAGATGTTTAAGACAGTCTCTCAGTAGAATGAGCGCCCGAAATTTTAACTCTCAAAAGGTCTGGCATGTTGTGGATATAATCTGTCGAAAGCCATTAGCAGGGTACTGATTTTCTAATTTAGGTCTCCCATGAGGTATTGAACCAATGGCCTTTTGAACTCATTTCAGATTCTGTAGCCACAAGATGACTTCGTTAGTCTCCTACACATCATACAAAATAAGCTTTAAAACGTGCACATCTGACAGCCGTGAAAAACAATCTCGCAAGCCTGCCTGCCTGCGGGGCGCGCACGAGACTGATATTAAACCAGAGATTCGTGCGCTTAACTCAACATTCAACAGGGTCACCTACACGTCGTCACTAGGTTACTGGGGGTGTCAAAGACAAGCATTTCGCTTTGTTGCTCACCCTCCTTAGAAACGCAGAACAGGTCCAGGAATGTATTTGAGAAGAACAGATCCCCCCCACCTCCCTACCTACCCCAGCCCGACATTGATTTCTGGGGCAACTGATTTCGCTTAACACTATCTGGAATCCATTCTTCTAATTACAATCACCGGGAAAGTGCATTTTTTTAGCACCTTTCCCTAGACGCGCGTAAATGAACTCCTTGTAGCTATTACACACCGTTTGGTTCGGCCCGCATTGGACGTGACGGATACATCGCTGCTGCTGTTGTTGTTGGAACTTTTCAACCACTCATTGCGCGCAAGAGCAAACACCCCACCAGATGTTCTGCATAGGATGATGCGGTTCGTAAGGTCCATTGTTTATCAGGTTTCGCGTGTTGTCCGTGCAAAACCACATCGCCCAGATTGCCCCTTGCCTCGTCATGTCTCGCGAGTTGGGCTTGAGCGTGGAGAGCGTTCGGTGTGGATGGGGGCGACCACCATGCACATTCGGTGCACAATCGGCGTTAAAGGCTGCGCGGTCTACGTGGTGGGCAGTAGAATAAGTCAGTGCAGCAATATCCATAGTTGGACTGCATTTCTATGCTCCCTACTTTCACCCAACCCTTACTGGCTAGCGTGGTAAAGTATGATCAGGTACACCCCCCCCCCAAAAAAAACCCAAACTCGTGCGACGTGGGTAGGGCCTCATCCAGCAGGGGGTTGACAAGAGGGCCGTGACATCTACGTGTACGGTGTGTGAGGAGCTGTGGCGGTGGTGTAGTGGTGAGCGCGCTGCGTTACGAAGCCTCGTGACATCGCCACTGGGGAGACGAAGGTGGCCGGGCGTAGTGCTGGCCACCCACCCCCTCGTGTGCCGTGCCGGCCTTCATAGGTGCTGGCTAACAGGCTATATGGGGGAGCTTTGTCTTTGGTGGCGAGGAGCAATTAGCTCGCTGCGCCGCGAGCCCGTGCGACCCATAAGAGCGGCAGAGGAGCCTCCACTGGTCCTCCGTTAGGTTCACCTGGCCTGCAACACGTTTCGTGTGATGTGAGCGAACATCAGTCCTGGGTAGACACGTGCGTCCGAGCATCGCCTTGGGCTCACCGCCACGTGTGTCCCAGTGCGGCTTGAATAGGCGCCGACGAACAATACCTCCCCCCCCCACACACGCACGCTTAGATCACCCCCCCCCACGACCACGGACTCACCTGCCGCGAACCTGCACGTTGGAGACGGCGTAGTAGTACTTCTTGAGGTTCTCCTTGTCGATGAAGGTGTCCCCGGTCGCGGGCTGCAGGAGGCGCGCGCGCAGATCCGTCAGCGTGAAGAACCTGCGCAGCTCGCTGTCCACGTCCAGCCTCGCGTACAGCGACGCCACGTTGCGGAGGCCGACGCCGGCGAAGAGCGCCGTGCGGTTGAGCACCTCGAAGCGCACGGTGCGGTCCTGCTTGGCCACGAAGCTACGCGAGTACTCCTCGGTGCAGACGACCTGCGTGGCCGACGCCTGCGTGAGGTCGAGGGCGCGGCGCGCCTCGCGGCGGAAGAGCTCGTGGCAGTCGTCGGCGTAGTACTGCACAGCCGACCATGTTCGCCCGTAGTCCATCGACTTCTCGAGCACCATGGCGCTGGGCCGCCGCGACTCGAACGTGATGACGACGTCGTCCGTCAGCTCGATCGTCTTGCCCCACGACATCGTGATGTTGACCCGCAGCGGCTCCGGGTGGCGGTGCCACGAGACGCTCTGCCAGTAGGTGGAGAGGCCGCCCTGGGCCCCGACGCCGACGTGGCCCCCGTGGCCCCCGTGGCCGCCGTAGCCGCCGTAGCTCGGCGAGCCGAGCGCGGGCTCCGAGTCGAACATGAGTTCCGCCGGGTGGGAGAGCTGCGGAGTGCTCGCGTCGCAGAGGTTGCAGAGGTATGGGTTCTCCTGCGAAGCGGCAACGACCACGTGCGTGATCGTTTCTGTGTTTTCCCACCACCCCCCCCCCCCTCGTGCAACAATGTTGGACAGGTGGAACGTGCACAGGCGCTCGCCGTATCGGTTAAACCGCAGAGACGGAGACGGCTTGGTGGAGACCTTTGTGGGTGAGTCGCGATCACGAAGTTGCTCCTCGTTAAATGCACGGAGCGTTTGATAACGAGGACGAATTACATCGTTTATCAAAATGGGCATGTGACCAATGGCCTTGAGCCAGTGGCAGGAATTCTAGAATGGCTTGGCGAGGCCTCCCATCCAGCAGTGGATTGATCATGGCCGCTGATTATAACAATGGTGGTGATTTTGTAACGCCAGCTTTCGTTTAAGGGGTGGGTCAATGTGATGCCCTTGTGAGTGGAGACTAAGCTACACGTGGACGTTATGGATGATAGGCAGGCATTTAGTGTGTACCCGCTTTGTTCACAACATATAATTATAATGCGAGCGAAAGGCAGTACATTGTGAGCTGCGCCTCACAAGACATTCATTAGAGTGATGTTTGCAGTGAGTGGGTCAGAAAGGTCAGCACACAGTGGTACCTCCGAGTGGATTACAGCAATCTGAACGCTTTTGCTTATAAATGTATGCAAAGTAGCTTATGACAGCGAGAATTTAAGCAGCAAATATCTAAAACTTTGCATCGTGTCATGAGTAGATTTTCTTGCCGTACCATGATCGGCAGTCAGGAACGGAGTTTAAAAATCCCAGCCGATAATGCGACATCAATCTCTGCCTCGGTAATGCCGACACTGGAACTGCTCAAGTCTGCCCGTTCACGCCAAACCTTCGCATGCTTGCGATGTACCATTAACCCAGACCCAATCGGTGTCACGCGACCCGTCTGTTGGCAGTGTGTGTGTGTGCTGGGCTGTAAAATGCGGATCGTCTCACCTCGTTCAAGTCGTCTGGCCCTCGTGGATGACTAGGCCAAGTTAGTTGAACACGTCGTATAGGCTTTCGCGACCAATTTAATCCATAATAGAGGTTTTTTGGGGGGTTAGATCGCATAAATATATAAATGTGTCGTTAAAACTTGCCACCACCCGACACAGGCAACTGTCGGGTTTTAACGACACATTTATATATTTTGCGATTTAACCCACAAAACCCCCTCTAATATCGGCCAAGTTACCCTCGATCGAGAACTCACGGAAGAGCTCTCCCTAGTGGAGAGGCTTTTGCCAGCGGTGGCGTGAGCAAACGAGTGCACGGCTTTACCTTTGCACATGCCTCCAAATCACCCGAAATATTCCCGATCTTGTCAGATTTCTGAAGCTAAGCATCGGTTTCGCCTGGATAGTGCTTCGTTGGGTGACCTCCATGCACGAACAGGTTGTTGTTGTTATAGCGCAGTGGTTCTTAACCTTTACTGCAGCCTTACACCTCTTTGGTTTTCAATCGTTAAAACGCTTATGTTAGTAAATACATATGTTTGATGAAACAAAGTAGTTGTACGTACGTGCACGTGATTAATGTGTTTCGATGATTTACCTTCTAAACAAAATCTGGTCATGTTTCAGGGCATCTTGCACCCCCAGGGGATGCACCCCAGGTTAAGAACCACTGGGTCAGAGCGAATGAGGACAGTCAAAGAAAAGCCCGTTGTCAGACTGCACTTCTATGCTCCCATGTGTATACGTACCCCGTGTTCCGCCAACCTGTACTGACCGTCTTTGTGAAGTAAAGTCAAACAACGCCCATGAGCAAACATGGCACGGAAAAGCATGTGTGTGGCAGTGCATTGGCAAATGGCTTCAAAATATGACGAATGGAAATGCTGGGATGAGAAAAAATAAACGTGGAATCAATTAAAATTGTAAACATTCAGATGAATTATAGAACAAAGTATTACATGGTAAGGTAAGAATGAAATACGGTAAAAGCAACGTTTGTTTAGGGTTACATGCTGTGGCATGGGCTCCATGCGAGACCTCCTTGCATGCTGTTGCTGCTGTTACAGCCCTGTACAAAATGCACACCAACCACTGCCCCCCCCCCCCCCACAGACCTTCAGGCGACGCTTCCACCCCCATGTGAAAGACGCCGTGGCACCCGATTGTGCACAACCCCTGCCAACAAGCCGCGGCCTTGCCTGCCCCTCCCCCCAGTTGCCAGAACATTGCTCCCTGGACAGAAGATCACTTCACTCTGCCGTCCGGATATTGAACAAACCTCCCTGACGAACACATTGTCGACGAGACCACTGATTTTGGTCTTCAGGCCCTCACATGCCGAGCACGTGGACACCTCCTAACCTCCCCACACGCCTTGTGGGACTACTGCAGTGAACCAATGGTTATGACGATTCGATGTGCTAATGTCTGATATGGCTATTGTTCACAATTGCACCCAATACTGTTTATATATAACAAAAAAGAACTATAGATGCACCGCCACACATGGCAATAAAGCGGTTCTCTGGCATCGGAAGTTGCAATAAAATTTTGCAAGTCAAAATGTTGATAAACTTGGGTTTTGTCTTGGTTTGAGGCTTTCGTGACGGCAGGAATTCATTCTCTCTGGTTCTTTCGGTAAAGTCACGTGGGTAGAAGAAATAATAAAAGAGAACGCGATGTTTTGGTCGCAACACGGACAATTGTGTTGCGACCGAAACGTCATGTTCTCTTTTCTTATTTTTTCTATCTACGTGACTTTACCGAAAGAACCAGAGAACTTGGGTTTTATTGCACTATCTTAAAAACCCAAACAAACCAATACACAACTACCCCGCCCCCCAAAATAAACATGTCGAAATAAGTTTGAATGTAAAATCCTCGTGAAATTAATTTAGCGTAAAATTGGTAAAAACTACGGTTAAAATAAGCTACGCACAATGTTTTTGGCTGAATATATTTAGCATTCTGTATACTATGTACACTTCAAATAAAGAATTCTGTAAATGTCATCTATTTTCACAAGTAAAATATATCTTACATTAAAAAAATGCACATGTATGATTGTTAACTTGTTATTGTCATCGCCATCACGTGTTAGTAACAGTTTAACATCGCGATTCCACGATTTTTGGTGTTTGTGCTTCGAGGGTAAAGAAAAGAGGATTAAGAAGTAGTAGGGGACTGAACAGTGGTAGTGACCTGGTATAATAAAACGCTGCTTCCAATTATGGGAGGTAAAAAAAGTGATTAGCAGCTGGCCGGTCTGTTCATACACAAAGCCTGAGCGATCTTGCGCTGTAGGTTTTTAATTATTAAAGCGGTGCATAATTGCCGTTGGCTGTAATTCCATTGTTAACATGCGTGAGCGTGCATGGGATAATCCATTACATCTGGTGATATAATCCCGCAAAGTTTTTTGACGCCTCCCAGAAAATAGATTTTCAAATGTCGACCCAAATGCAAACATTGGGTTCAATGCAGTAAGAATGCATTCTCCATTTCACGGGTGTTTTTTTTCTTTCCCCTGCTGCCATTTTCTTCTCCTCCTCTGCGATTTTAATTTTCCAGCCGGGAGCAAAATAAACAAAGCTCTAATCCGCATGTAACCCCCTTCCGTCACTCCCAAGTAAAACGTGTTTGTTATCCATTACAGGGGTATTTCAACTTGAAAGTTAGGAGTCGTTTGAATGTCATCGCGTAGGGGGTGTGTGATCCTTGGCGACACGTGAGTGGCTGCCGATGTTTTATTTCCGTTTGCTCTTCTCGACAATAGGATTGTTATTCTTTATCATTACTGTAGGGACTTGGTAGCGCAAGTGTGCTTAGCACACTTAATGGGGTCGGTCTTTGACAACGACCCTGACTTTTCACAATTGTGGTACATATTTTATTCGCATTCAGAGAGATTGGCTGCCAACTCACTCATCGTGTGCTGAGCACACTTGCGCTCGGATCTCCGCTATCTCCGTCGTGGTTCACGTCTATGGCGGGTGCCCAGAGCCCCCTCCCCCCACCCCCTGGCCGCCCGCTTCACCAACTCACATTGGCCAATATGTGGGGCTGTCTCCATCCAGCAGTGCATTGACAAAACGTCATAAATTATATCATAATTGTTTCAATCATTATTATGCACAGTCGAGTATGCCGTCGCATATTGGGAGATTATGAGTGAGTTGTCAGCCCATCCCTCTGGAGGCGAATTAAAATAGGCACCACATTGTGAAAAGTCAGAGTGGTTGTCATCGACTGACCCCATCACAGGGATGTAGAATTTCTTCAACTCATGGGTTGTGACCACCAGGGCGTACCTCGCCACTATTGTGGATATTTATTTTACTATCATAATTATTCAGTTGGTATTGATCTGTTTCTCGCTTAAAAGCCTCATCGATGGGTTGATCTTTAATGAAGTCCCACATACACCAAAAGGGCATTCTTGTAAGCTCGAGTACGCTTGAACACTTCGCAGAATGAGACTACATTGGACATTCACTCTCGAATGAAAAGAAATGTGCCAACTCCTAAATTATATTTTTTAACAAAACCAAGCAGAGGTGACCCGGGATGGTTTCAGACGTCAGAGTGCTGGATTGCCACTGCTGAGATTCTCATCCAGACAAACATCAGAATCGTTATTTAGACTGGAGGAATCCGGTGAGCTGTGAAGCTTTTCACTCAACGATGTCCACCTTTTATTAAACCGGGGTGTGTCAAGTGTAGCGAGGTTGATGCTATCAGCCAGGTTACCAATGGCTGCACACAAAAATGAAATATATCATGTGAAGTTTCGTTCTGCAGTTGATTTGGCTGAATTTCAATGATGAGAATAAACATATAACTGCCAGGGGGAAAAGAAAAACAATCCGATTACAAAGTGGACGGGAGAGTGTGTGATTGATTATTGCATGTATAATACAAATGGCACTTTAATTGTTTTGTATAGAGAACGTCTTGTGAACTATAATCCGGTGTATTGTGCAAATAAGAGTTCCAAATGGATTCTTTGTCTAAAAATGTCGCGTCGATAGCACAATCGGAAAATGGAGAACAAAATATTTGCCCCAAAAATGCGACATCAGTTGTGAAATCGACCCTTAAATCTAAACGATATTTTGAATCGCCATCGTGTCCGATTCTTCCCGTCTCAGTCGAATCTCTTTCGCGCAGGCTTCTTATAAGTGCACCACAACCTCTATGAATGCTCTAGAAGCGCCATTTGAAAACTAGGAGCACGTGACACGACACTCGGCGTGATTATTGTGTACTTTGTGGACGAGTTTAAATCTCCTGAGGTTTGGTCACGGGAGCGTAAATAATTAAAACTGTCTTGCCGTGCTTTTCAAAGCTTTCATGTTGACTTGCCTGGCTGTATGCTTTAATAAAATAATGAGGCTGCACTTTATTTATAGTTGCTTTTCCCGCAATAGACGGATGTGTTAAAAGGTGAAACCTTAAAAGCAATAACACATTTGTGTGTGTGTCCCCCCCCATTTGCTATGCTTATTTTTTACCAGCAGCGCATGATTGATCACCTCAAAGTGTTTGGGTATTCTCGTTATTTTGTCAAAGCAAAGCAGTAAGTAAAGAACACATAAACCCTCAAAAATTGCATACTTTTGAAAAAATATGAAGTGCTGCTTGTTTGACCTTCAAGAACCTTGGAGACCAACAGTGCTGTGGTGTGAGAAAATAGCGATGGGAGATGCATATTTATATATACATACTAGCATAAGTACCGGGCGTTGCCCGGGTGAAAAATATATTTCTTAATAACCTTACATATATACACACCCTCACCACTCACCCTCACCATTCACCCTCACCACTCTCCCTCACCACTCTCCCTCACCACTCATCCTCACCAATCACACCCTCACCAATCACCACTCACCACTCACCCTCACCACTCACCCTCACCACTCTCCCTCACCACTCATCCTCATCAATCACACCCTCACCAATCACCACTCACCCTCACCCTCACCACTCTCCCTCACCACTCATCATCACCCTCACCATTCACCCTCACCACTCTCCCTCACCACTCATCCTCACCAATCACACCCTCACCACTCACCCTCAACACTCACCCTCACCACTCACCCTCACCACTCTCCCTCACCACTCTCCCTCACCACTCATCCTCACCAATCACACCCTTACCAATCAACACTCACCACTCACCCTCAACACACACCCTCACCACTCACCACTCACCCTCACCATTCACCGTCACCACTCTCCCTCACCACTCTCCCTCACCACTCATCCTCACCAATGACACGCTCACCAATCACCACTCACCACTCACCCTCAACACTCACCCTCACCACTCACCACTCATCCTCACGAATCACACCCTCACCAATCACCACTCACCACTCACCCTCAACACTCACCCTCACCACTCACCCTCACCAGTCACCCTCACCACTCAACCTCCCCTCACCACTCACTAATCACCACTCACATTCGCCACTCACAACCGCCCTCACCATTATATTTTTGCCCCAGTCAACGCCGGATATTTCCCATTCGTAGCAGTTTATATCAACTCTATAAGCAACTTATATTAAACAGGAAGCGCGATCCTAAAGTAATTTACAACCTTCGATTAGTCCTTTGTGCGATTCAAAGAATCGATTCCTGGCATGTTGGGGGTTTACATTTTGAATGATAGAGTTTCATTTTCATTGCTATTTTATTTTTTTATTTATTCAGGAGTTTTTAATTACATTTTTGCCCCGGTCAACGCCGGATATTTCCCGTTCGTAGCAGTTTATATCGACTTTAACCAACTTATAGTAAACGGGGATCGTCCGAATCTAAAGGAATCTACAACCTTCGATTCCTTTGCGCGATTCAGAGAATCGATTCTTGGCGCGTCGGGTTTAAAAGTAATTACACAGTTGTTTTTTCATTGGTATGTAATGTTTGAAAGTTTTCATAAGATTTTAAATGTATTTTCCCCCCGGGCAACGCTGGGTATATCGAGTTTATACCACAAATGCGTGCGCATATTTTTAACGGGAATTAAAAATGGCGTCCACCCGGCAGCGAATGCGTCGCTACCCGTTGTCAGGGGCAACCGCCGTCCAATGAAACTGCGTATGGTCCGGCGACACACAGACACACACACAGACAGACAGACAGATTTGCGATTTTATATATATAGATGGTGACAGCACCTATTGAATGGTTTTATATGCATGTATAGCACAATTATGCATATGTATAGCATATATGAAACACATTCCTGCGGAGGGAGCTGGTAGGAACGTTGGGTTGCTCGGTCAATAGCCAGGGTCAACGGCGGCGTGGTGTATTCCGAAAATATGCCCGACTGTGCGGGCGGGCACAAGCCGGCGTGAGTAGGTTAAACGTTGAGTTTTATCAGGGCACCACGGGGTGACCAGCCCCTCCCTCCCCACCAGCCCCTCCCTGCACGACGGACGAACACAATAATCCCCTGTAGGCTGGTGTAACCAGGAGGTTCCTACCAGTATTAATGTTTCATATACATTGCATTTGCATGCAAGTATGCATGTAAAATACTGCGGTTGTATTATGCAAAGCATTGTCACGCCACTGTGTTTTAATGGCTCGTGTACTTGCACATACATCAAAACGTATTACGCAGGACTTTTTAAAATGTTATTCTGTAGCTCAATTACAATATGATGATAATAATAATCGTTTACAGTCCTTTGCCAATGTGATGCTTGGTGAAGGCTGCCCCATGCAATGTCGATCACAGGGGTTTTTGTGATCAGACTTCGTCTGACCGATGAGTGCGGGTTGGTGAAAGGGATGGAGGATGCGGACCGCTTCAGATATCACTTGCCACTGATGCGAGCCGTGAGTGGGGATCGAACTCATGTGGCCGGGTTCACAGCGCAGTGCGGTAACCACTGTGCCACCGCTCCACTGCTCGTTGTTTAGGTGTTCATGTACCATTAATACAATTTACAGTTGATTAACTAGTTATCTTATGGATAGGCTAGCCACCGCACTAGAGGAATGTGGAATTTCCAGTACTTAACCACATTTGTTTACGCAAAGACAATTTGATGTTTGTCGCTTCGAGAGGTGACTGCACGTGAGTTTGTCAGTGCCGAGAATGGTTCATTCTCAAAACTCTTTCGCAGATTTTTTTTGCATTCAATGTACCGCATATATTATTTATTTGCCTATCTATCCACCCATGTATGTATGTATGCATTAATTAATTAACTCGTTCAGTTATTCATTTGCTCATTCATAATTAACCTACTTATTTACGTTGCCACTTTCGAGGTACAGCCTGCCAGTTCACTGCGCGGCATCACAGACACAGCACAAGCAGGGGCTGGTCAGAGAACAAGGGCGGTCTCACCGCATCACGCCCCTTCAGATGCACTTCTGCAGCCGCCTGGAACGCTATTCTTACCGACATTAGGAAGCCACTGGAGCTATGCAACTTGAAAAGAATCCGAATTTCTTGAGAACCAATGTTTGTGTTTAGTTTGTTGTCCTTCCCCGCGGACCTCCGATTAGCACGGTTGGCTACGTCCGGTGCGAAAGAAGTTTAACATAGATGCATACTACACCGCAGTGCACGTCCTGAGAAGCCTCGTTATTCTGTTGAAGTATATCCCGACCCCATCCAGCGCTCCGCCAGCGTGCCTCCTCCGCTGAATTGATTGCTTCCTCCATATTGCCAAGTAGCGGCTTGAATCATTAACGTGCAGGCTCCCATAAAACATCTGCCTGCCTGTGATGTATGCCTTGCAAGGACAGGTGGCTTGCATCGCATGTCATACTCTTCATCCTTATCATCATTGTTATTATCATCATCAACATTGCTCGGTGAATGGTTTTGCTCTCTGCAAAAGTAAATGCATATGCTCTTAGACTGTAATGATTCTCCTCCACCCGGTGATTCCATACATTTATGCAATTCCGGCTTGTTATTTGATTCAAGAAACCCATGTTTTCAATGCTTTCAAAATAAGGTTGAAAGTGTTCATTCGTTAGCTCTGTTTATCGCTCTCTCTCTCTCTTGTCACGATAACTCTCGCAGAGATGATCCAATACAAATAAAAATGACAGTAGATTCGTGTTGCTCTTAGGGGACTTAGTGCCTATACAGAAGAAAATTCCCAAAGTTGGTCATAGAGTTGGCAAAACACAAGGCGATGGCAAACATCCGCTCAATATCTCACGGTCCTTTTCGGGCAGACGATGCCATTGCTTGCGGTGACGTCTTTGACCCTCAACGTGTCATACACATTTTCACATCATATTGTTGGTGTGTGTTTTGAGAGGTGACATTTATTTTTAATCGGTGCATCGTCACACGTCCACTGGAGTCGGGGGCAGCTGAAATCCTCGTTGTTGTTGTTGCCGCTGTGCACTGATCCAAGTCAAGTCTCTGTCACCTCCTCTTTCGTTATGACCCGAGTTTAGTTGGATGTACTGTCACTGGTTTTGTCAGCTCTTTGTAAATCAGCGTCATCGTCATCATTGCAGTTGCTAACTTATTGTCACTGGTCGACACCACCGTCAGATTGGCGGTTTGCAAACTGTCCGCAAACAACCGATGTTGTCATCATCTTACACCATATTTAAAATCACGATTGCTTAGCAGAGGCCCCTGAGGTTCAAAGCGGCAAGGGGTCAATGATGATGATGAACACCACTTCTGAAGGTGTAACAGAGAAGATAAACTATAACCGGCTGAGAGATACTACTTGCTGCTGATATGAGCCGTGGCTTGGAATCGAACTTGGCTGGCCGGGTTTGCAGCGCAGTGCGTGAACGACTAAATCACTAAGCCCCGTCTCAACGTGCGCTCAATGCATCGTTTACATCTGCCACCGTGATATACAGAGACACCCGCGTATTTAGAAAAATTTACAGATAATGCCCCACCCCGCCAATGCAGCAATCTGTTGGCAGCTTGCCTTATGCAAAAAAAGCAAATGATACTGAAATTAATTAAGAACTTTGAATTCCATGATCTGGTTTAGTTTCGCCACGCGTTTTCAATTTGCCGTGCAGTGGGGCATTTACGACAGTTTAAGCGAAACCCGCGCGGACTTTGAGATATTTTTTTGCCCTCCCTCGCGATCCCCGAATGTGCATGCGGCACGTGTGAGCCGGGCCCAGCGACGCTTGCCACAAGGCGTTTGTCTCGCAGACCGTGACCACCTCTTGCCAAGCTCATTGAGCAATTTACATAATTGGAAATATTAATTTCAATGAAATATTTCTGCACCCCTCCCCCCTACACTCGCCCTCCGCGCCCCCCACCCCATCCCCTCACTCACCACTCCCCCACTTGCTTATTCAAGCGAGTTAACCGCAAAGGTTAGCGTGGGTCTCAAAAAAATTGTAAATTAAAAAGGGAAGAGGAGGCGGTGCGATTAACATTGCAAATTAGTGTTTCGTGATTTGTTCCAACACCGCATGCCTTGTTAAAAAATATATAAGAGAGAGCGAGAGATTCCAGTTATAACCCAATTTACAGGTTTTTTTTTACATCTGGAGAGTAAAATGAGGATAAAATTGCATAGCTCATAGCAATCAATCATATCTGGGCATAACGGGTTTAGGTACGCAAAGTTTTTTTCGTGTGTGTGTGTGTTCGTGGTCTTGTGCGGGTTTTGAAAGGGGCCAGGCCAAGAGGGGGGGGGGGGAAGGGGGGGGACTGATGGCCGAGAGGAGCAGGTGGAGAGATGTGTGAAGGGAACGGGAGCCGAGGCTGTTGGTGGAAACGTGCCGCACGGAAGGGAAAAAAAACCGCGGCGAGTGGTAAACGACTTTTGTGAGCGCAAGTGACAAGGTGGGCATTCCTCTCCTGACAAGCAATTTCAAAATGCAGCCCGAGAGCTTTGACTCTATTTACACTCGTGACAGCGCGCGCGGTCTTTCATTAGCGCCGCACGGGGGGTTTTTTTTTTTTGCGCGTGAGAATTTTCGAGCTTACATATATTTATTTTACGTTACCGAGAAAAATAGGTGCACAGATGTTTGTTTGTGAGAAGAGGGCTTCAGTAGCAATTTCATTAGGATTATCCCCAGCGTAAAACCTCGCCGCTGCCTTTGTATTACGATAAGTTATGATTTTGACATCTCGCGCTCCCGCCGCGAAATTGGGGAACACGACACAGTCCGGTGCCGGTTCCGTCCACGCTCCTCGACTCTTTTTGTTTTAAAGGGCCCTGGCCACCCGAGGTTGCCCTTGGGTCTCCTCCTCGTCGGTGCTTCTTCCCTGGTTGCCCCGATTGTCCTCGTTGTTCATTGATGCTTGGGCCCTTTCGTTGGGCTGGTAGAACTACTAGTTGCTTCACTACCTTGGACTCAGGCTTCATTGGGCCTGGCCTGTTGCTCCCTCACTCCTCTTCTCTTTTCCGATGTGTGTTCCTACCCTCACCACCACTGTCTGCCAGTCGCATTTAGAATAGAGCTGGCAATATGCGACGAATTAGGTTCGAGGTTGCTCTACCGATTATTCGGTCGGATTAGTCAACGAATTGGATGACGTGAAATTGGTCGGGCAAAACGTCTCGCTTCTGCTCCCTCTTCTAAGATGTTTGGTGAGCATGGAAGATCAGGCCAAGTACCCTCCAGAGGGGATCACGAGAGCTTCGTTGAGTGGATGCCCGCAAAATAAATTGCAGAGCTGCACTTTTACCACTACGACCTTTAACATCCATATCAAGGATTTAAACTCCATCTGATCCATTTCGTTCCATGTGAATCCATGCTCAGATGTATTGGTCAACAAATATTAACTAAATTATTGCTAACTTTTTTTTATATAGAGTGCAGGAATATGCTATTTGGATATATGCAGATTTAATATTTGCACATAACTCAACATGCTACGTGTAATATGAAAGCCTGAATGCGTTTATAAAGTTAGCAACATCATCACAACGAGCCGGCCAGTAATCACCGCCAGTGAGGAGCTCGCATCTGGCTCCAATTCCAAATGGTTCACATGGCAGAGCCTAAACAGACTGAGAGTGGGTTTCGGCAGACGCAATTATCTCATGAAATTATGGGGATTCAGCACAACCGAGCAATGTGCTTGTTAGGAGAAGCACACCATGGATAATTTTCTGAGCTGCGCCGCAGCACCACAATGCAATCCTCAAGATGTGGCCGTGCCAACACCAGAAGCGGTGGCCTGTGCAGAATATTGGGTAAAGACTGCATAGGTTGGACATGAGACACGAAGAAGACTACGATACTGTGGTAGACCATATGGGAAAATCTCATTAAAGACATCTTTGTAGAACTTTCTTTTGAAGATAGCAATGATTGATGTGATCACAAAGCAGTGACACAGTGCTATCTTATAACGCGATAACATTGTATTTATGACCTTATTATTTTCTTCAGTACGGGTGTTGCCTTAAAAAATTTGAAACTGTTGCTTGAAAGCAAATGACAAAAAAATAACCAAAGCAAAATACAAAATTGACTTTAAATAGACACGTTATCTCATTGTCCTCATCGTGGTTGTGAACGAGCCACCACTTGTGTTGTGATGGTTGCATGTTGCAACGAGCATTTGCTCGGTTTTCTCGACTCCACAAACAACGGTGACACGGCGATGGCAGCGCGGTGCACAAATAGCAAAACGCTCAAAACACGAGTCATTAAAACCGCCCTAAAACAGAAACCTATTAAAAATATATATTCCGTCAAATTGGCGACGTTGTGGGCAGCGATCCTTCTTCACAGGCGTCTAGGTTTTTTTTTCTTAAATATTTTTGTTGTTGTTACAATACAGGATATGTCCTCAGTGAAAAAAAATTAACGTGAAGATTTTCATCTTAAAAAATAAAAAAAAATGTGCACAGTTTCACGGGCAGCGAGGCACCCGAGATGCAGATGCTCAAACCCCGATGACAACGAAACGTTCCAAAAAAAAAGCGTCTCTCCTGAACCAATTAAACGTGACAGCTACCTTCGGGCGACTTCAAGAAAATCCCCTTCCGCCTTCATGCCTGACGTGTTTAAACTGTTTGGGATCCTGCGAAACGCGACGGTTCACTTCCGAGACACGCGGAGTGGTGCCGTGCGCGCGACTCTGCACGTTCCGTGGCATGCTCACGCCGCCCCTCCCACCCCCCCCACCAAAGCCGCGTACCTTGAAGTCGTGCCCTCCGCTGCACGCAAATATCGATTCGTGTAAAAAAATGAAGATGAATGCGGCACGAGGCGTGGAGCCCGTAACGCGGCCCTCCCTGACAAGACGGACGGGGGACTCGGTCAACATAATTGACTCGGACGCAGCGGTATAATTGGTGGTTAACTCGGTAATTAAAAATGTGAGTGAAAGTGGATGTGAACATTTGTAATTAGAAAAAAAAACGTATGCCTCTGTTTAACCTTTCTTTTTTTACTCAATTTGACCTCAGTGCCGCAATTGTCACGAGATGCATAAACAAAAAGGAACTCTCGCAGAGCATGCAAGCCCCCCCCCCCCCCCCCCCGTGGTTGGGAGCGGTCCGTAGAAGTGGATGTTATGGAAGTATTTGTGGGTATCCCTTCAGTAATGCAAACGGCAGAGGGCAGCACTTGCACACCGGTGCAGCTACAGAGAGCAACATGCACGCGGAAGGTCCCAACGGATGTTTAATTCTCAGAAAGTGGATTTTCGCCAGAATAAGTCTCAAATAAATTGTGTATGATAGTTGTCGGTGACTTGAAACTCGAGATTAATCACAGGCAAGTGAAACCCGGATTATAACCCAGCGTCACGGCAATGGCAGATCAGTGCTCTGACCCCCTGGCACCTCTGAAAATAGAATTCTTCTCGTAGGAACCTCCTGGTTACACCAGCCCACAGGCAGGTGATTATTGTGTCCGTCGTGCAAGGAGGGGCTGGGTGGGGAGGGTGGGGCTGGGTGGGGGGTGGGAGGGGTGGGGCTGGGTGGGGAGGGGCTGGTCACCCAGTGGTGCCCTTATAAAACTCAACGTTTAATCTACTCACGCCGGCTTGTGCCCGCCCTCACAGTCGGGCATATTTGCGGAATAAACCACGCCGCCGTTGACCCTGGCCATTGACCGAGCAACCCAACGTTCCTACCAGCTCCCTCCGCAGGAATGTGTTTTTTTAGGGACCGCGATTTCCCCCTCTCGGAGGCACATGCTATGGAATTCCATGTACGAGTTTGGCGACTCAAAATTATCATCGTATATATCCTCCAAATAAAACAAATGACTCAACTTTAATTTCTACCTGTTTTACCAAATAATGCCATCAGTGTTTAAAATAGTTTAAATCTATAATTGTAAAATTATTCTAGTTTTTTGTTCGCTCGTGTTGTGTAGGTTCATCACTTGTTATGATCACTGTAATTTAAAGTAAATGCATATATTTCCAACAACAATAAAAATGTGGAAATGAAATCAGCAGCTTAGAGTAATGCAAAGTGAACATCAGCCAATGCATGTCTATTAAGCCAACATTCATCATCGCCATCAATGTCAGCCATCATCTATCCACTGCTGGATGAAGACCACCTCCAGCTGTAATTTCGTGATGTAACAATCCATCCAGCTCTCCCACACAAGAGCCTCCTCTAGGTCGACTCAACCTTAAATGCGTCCTTGATGGGGTGTGTAAACACGGGCACTGGGGAGACAAAGGTGGCTTGCACATTGTGCTGGCCACACAACCCTCTCATGCGCCATGCAGAGCTTACTAAGAGGCGCTCACTAACAGCGCTCGCCCCAGCAATCTCTATTAATGGCTGTATGGGGGTAATCGTTGCTCGTTTTCTATGTGTGTGCGCATATGAGCATTTGGAAGTCATAAAAAAAAGAAAATGTGTTCGTGGCAGAACTGTATTAGTCCTAACTCTGTTTGGAGAAAATGATGAAAAACCAGACCAAGAAAAGAAACATCAATCAGACCTTTTTTGCAAGCTGTAGTCCCCGTAAACTAGATGTGCAATGGGCTTGAACAGGAATTGCGCAATCGAAAGAAGATATAGAACAGCAGGATTCCAGCTTAAAGAGGCTTGCTGCTGGCGAGAGAAGTGGTAAGGTACACTACTAACAGCGGATAGTTTTCCTGTTAAGAGACCACATGCGCTGTAATGGATGTGAGAAAAAAGAATAAAGAGAGAAGGGGCCTTGGGTTGGTTATTATTCCATCTTCTAACCGTCTTTATCAGCTTTGCAGATACTACACCCTGATTCTGAATACCAAAAAATGACAGCTCTGTGGTAGACAACATCTGGAAGGTCTGGCAATTACCGTGAGAGGTTATTTGATGAAAAATTGTGCCGAAGGTAGATTCTTAAGTTGAGCTGTCAACACGCGTCTCATTGGGCTCATTTGATTGATACTGTAGCGGCTTTAGAGCCGAGTCCTGTCCAGAGAATAGATGCCACTTCTTGGTCAACATTCGCTTCCAACAGCCTCAATTTGCTCCATTCATTGATTTTGTTTGATATTTCTATTTTTAGTAAATGTTAAGGTGCGGCCCTGTATTTACTTACTCACAGCACCGCTGGCAGAAGAGCCTTCACTGGAGTTAACTCTAAAGACAGCCCAACTATAGGGTGCTTCGGCATACTCTTCCACACTGCTCCCACGTCTTTAAAGACGTCGGAGTACCCACACTTTGACGCCCACCACATGCGATCTGCCAAGTGGCTTTTACTGTAGTGTACACATTTATACTGCTGGCTTGACAGAGACTGGGGGTGATGGGGGATTTGTGGCGGGGCTTGCTCCGATGTTTCAGCTGTCGATTACAAGTCAAGTTTACGAACAATTACACCATCCTCTTAGGTTTTTTCGGTAAAGTCACGAAGGTAAAATAATAATAAAATTAAAAAAAGTAATAATTAAAATAAAATAATAAATCACGACGTTTCGGAGGCAACACAAGTCTCCGTCATCAGGTGGGGCCGTCACAGCTAGATTAACTTTTATTATTTTTTTTTATTATCATTTTACCTACGTGACTTTACCGAAAAAACCTAAAAGTATGAATCCTTGCAGTCACGAAAGCTTCAAATCTAGAACAATTACACCCACAGCGGTGTCCCTGTATTTTAGTCATTCAACAAAACAATATAATTTGGTCTAGATTTGAAGCTTTCGTGACTGCGGGAATCCATACTCTCTCTGGTTCTTTCGGTAAAGTCACGTGGGTATAAAATAAAATAAATGTGCCCTTTTTAAGCAAAGCAGACGATAAGAACAAAAATATGGAAAATGTATTATGAGGTGTCAGCACTCGTTATGACTTTTATCCATTTCATTTCAAATCATTACATGTGAATGTTGGTATGTGCCATGAGTTTTACCGCAGTAGAATGCAGCTTAGCAGTTTTTAAAAAGTTAATTGGAGGCTACCATTTGCATAATGACTATTTTCATGCCTTGAAGGTTGCTGAACAAAAGTAAAAACAAAAACATTATTCAATTAATTCAGCTTAATGAAAGCGCTGAGGAAAGTCGCAAGCACAAATACGAGGTAATTAAGCGTAAATATACCCAATCAAGATAACATCGGAACACGAATTGTTATTATTTGGTTTTATTTGGTGTTGTGATGTCATTAATTAACGTTCGTCGCTCAACTATGTGTATGCTGCTGTGGTATAACGGTGAGCACACTGACAATCCAGGGGTGTGCTTTTATCTCCTGGCACGATAGTTCAAACCGCCACGGCGCTCTGCATCCAGCGGTAAACGTGCACACCAGAGTCGCTCGGCTAGTCGGGCATGGTGGGGTTAAGTGCGGGCACTCCCACCTGTTTTGAGATGTCTGACCCGCGTGGAAGAGTAGGCCAAAACAACCTTTCAGGGGGCTCTCTAGATCTCCCTTCAGCGGAGGCCCTTCTGTCTGTAGTGGAGTGAGCAGGTCATTGCATTGCTGCGCCTTTAACCCTTAGCTGTGAATCTTTTGATGACTGTTCGTTCGTCCGCGGTTGATAACTGAGCAGGCCAAACCACCCTCCAGAGCTGCCTCTGATAGAAGCCCTTCCGCTAGCGGCGGTGCGAGCAAGAAATTCGTAGGGCTGCACCTTTATCTTCATAATTACTCAATTATTTATTTTTAAAATTTAAGAACTGATGCATGATGGAGGATCGCTTAAGTGCCAACCACTTAATTATTTAAAAATCCCTCTGTGATGTTGTCGGGGAGCACCACTACATCACGGGTAAAAAGGTTTTTTCACTTGTAAATGACCGTGCTCTTACCCATGCCCACCAATTAGCATGAATATAGCCATAACCGCGCCGTGCGCCCATTAAAAAACTACGGTCTCCGATGAAGGCACTTGTTCATAAATAGAGTGTGCATCTCGTCGTTTAATACTGCACGGCCATGTGTCTCATATTAATCAATGGCCATGCAATATGGTCGGTCTCTCTTTGTATGCCAATGAAATATTTACAAGCTGTTGACATTTTAGTGACCGGTATTTTTTGTTACATCACTGCTCGACACCATGATAATGTTTCATGTTGCTTTAAATGTAAATTAACGATTAACAGCCCGACAAGATAAATGCAACTGAAGGAAAATTCGATCTTATTGACCGACCTGAGTTGGTTAAAAAAAAACCCACGAGATTTTGAAATATATTGCGTAACGTGGATCTTAAGACAAAAAAGTGTCAATAAGGGTAAATGATTATTCTATTTGTTTCCCGCTTGGTGAATGGCATTGGCTGTGGCCCAACGATGATGTTATACATTAAACGTACACCGAGAGAATGGCTTTGGGTTGTGGAGTGAGCTGCCCTCTAATGGGGACTAATGGACCATAATGCCTCATCCAGGGACAATTGCAGGCTCCGGAGAAGCTGCAGACGCTTTATTTTCTTGCAGGGGGAGGAAGTCGTTCGTCTTTAAACCGTGCAGCCAATCAGGTGACGGCGAGGCTGTCTTGCAGTGTTGAACACAGCCAATCAGGTGACAGCGAGGCTGTCTTGCAGTGTTGAACACAGCCAATCAGGTGACAGCGAGGCTGTCTTGCAGTGTTGAACACAGCCAATTAGGTGACAGCGAGGCTGTCTTGCAGTGTTGAACACAGCCAATCAGGTGACAGCGAGGCTGTCTTGCAGTGTTGAACACAGCCAATCAGGTGACAGCAAGGCTGTCTTGCAGTGTTGAACACAGCCAATCAGGTGACAGTGAGGCTGTCTTGCAGTGTTGAACACGGCCTAGCAGGTGACAGTGAGGCTGTCTTGCAGTGTTGAACACAGCCAATCAGGTGACAGCGAGGCTGTCTTGCAGTGTTGAACACAGCCAATCAGGTGACAGCGAGGCTGTCTTGCAGTGTTGAACACAGCCAATCAGGTGACAGCGAGGCTGTCTTGCAGTGTTGAACACAGCCAATCAGGTGACAGCGAGGCTGTCTTGCAGTGTTGAACACAGCCAATCAGGTGACAGCGAGGCTGTCTTGCAGTGTTGAACACAGCCAATCAGGTGACAGCGAGGCTGTCTTGCAGTGTTGAACACAGCCAATCAGGTGACAGCGAGGCTGTCTTGCAGTGTTGAACACAGCCAATCAGGTGACAGCGAGGCTGTCTTGCAGTGTTGAACACAGCCTAGCAGGCGCGCGCGCGCGAGGCTGGGCGGCACAGTGGAGCAGTATCAACACGTGCGCCTCATCGGCAGGAAGGGCCTCGGTTCGATTCCCGACTTGGGCGCCTTTCTGTGAAGACTTTGTGTAATCTACCCCCCCTTTCCCCGCATGCTCTGGTTTTCTTCCGTAGCTACAAAAAAATACAACGTCACGATTGGTGTGGGCAAAAACATCCCAAAGCAGGACCCTTCTGAGAAAGTGTCTAAAGATTCCGTGTGGCTTTCCCAGGAAAATGAGCCATTTATTCATGTCCCCGTGTGCACATGGTAAGACTGTTGAGGAACTTGTGCTTTGCATTCACCTAACGTGATTGAGGTGGGCATAGCCATCGAACAAAGACGGTCACTGCATCGCGCACTCTCAGATGTGCATCTGTGGCCATTGGGAAATGCTATTCCTTCCGATATTAGGAAGGCACCGGAGCTACGCGCTTTTAAATAATCGAGATTGAAACCACATTTCTTTAGAACTGCTTTTTTGTGTTTAGTTTGTTGTCCTACCCCCGCACCTCCGATTAGCGCGGTTGGCTACGTACTGTGCGAAAGAAGTTCAACATGCGAGGAACACATGGATTAGGTAACTGACACAGATTACACTGATATACGTGAAGATAGCTTGTAGAGCAAGGAACAGACACAACGTTGTCAAGAACACTGAGTAGGTTTTGGTGGCAGGGCACATCGCGAGGAGGGGTGGTGGCTGCTGGACGAGACTAGTGACGGAATGGCAGCTAAGGGAGAGGAACACGTCTAAGCGGATGACCACCGCAAAATAACGATGAGATCATCTTTTTGTGCAGGAGTTTGATGGATCGTGGGCAAGGCAAGACCAATAGGGATGGCGACGGCATGGGGAGGGCCTTTATCCAGGAGTGGATATACCGTGGCTGGTGATGATGATGATAAGTGCAGAGTGGTGCAGCAGGGTTAGGTCCACCTAGAGTTCAAAGTATTGACGCAGCTGTGTATTGAGCTGAGATGACCGAAGGGAGTTTACGATGTCCGTTGCCACCGGCATTGTTCATGACAAGGAATCGAACCCAGACGCAAGACACTCGAATGTGATCATGTGCATTACAATCCCAGCTTAGTAATTGCTATACAAAATGGACGTTTCATATATACTGTATTGACATGTCATATATATACAGATTTGGTTTTCTTTGCGATTGTTTCGCACTCTTGTCAAACTTTACCTTAATCTCTCAGGTTTGGTAAGCTGTGTGCAGTGTAAGGACGAGGAATGATGTTTCAGAAATTATCAGTCAGCTCGTGTTAAATTGTGCCCTGACTCATTTTTATTTAAGTTAAAATTTACATTTCGCTTAGCATTTTGCACCACGCCAAACCTTTTTCGAAGAGAAATAATGGACGGTAAATTTTACAGACACACCCTCTCCCTTTCACAGGGCTATACCAAATAAATGAAACTGAAACTCTGTCTCTCCCGCGATCGTTCTCCGTGCTTACAAGAGTGATGTTTTTACTGTAGCCATCTCTATACATGGTTATATATTCTAGATTTGAAGCTTTCGTGACTGCAAGGATTCATATTCTTAGGTTTTTACTCGGTAAAGTCACGTAGGTAAAAAACATTAAAATTAATAAAAGTAAAATAAAATAAAAATCACGACGTTTCGGAGGCAACACAAGCTTCCGTCTTCAGGTGGAACCGACAGCTGTATCAAGTACAGCCACGACAGCTGTACTTGATACAGCTGTCGTGTCTGTGACGGTTCCACCTGAAGACGGAAGCTTGTGTTGCCTCCGAAACGTCGTGATTTTTATTTAATTTTACCATTATTAATTTTAATGTTTTTTACCTACTTGACTTTACCGAAAAAACCTAAGAATATAATTATATGTATGGTTAGGATTAGATAAATTTAGAGACAATAAAAAAAACTCCACAAAACCTCAATTGGCATCATTGTACAGTATGATACATTTGTTAGTGATGTTTACTTCAGAGACCTGATAATGATCACTTCACACGTATGGTGATGTCTAGGTTTAACATGTTGTGAATGTTACACGAGACGTGAAGGCAAGCACATCTGAATTCAAAGCTTTGCTACCCAACTAAATCTACACCTTGGTTCCAGAAAATGGCAGTGTTTATGAGCTTAGAGTTTCATGTAACAATGTCATTATCCAGGAAAAAACCCCACACTCCACACATATACAAATGTTATGTAACATCGTAATGTAATTATTGATGCAGCAACGTTTTAGTGAGTCTATTGGTCGCGAAAGGCGACGTGATAAACAGTCTAATGACTCTTATTCAGGAGGGTTCTGCAGTGTGTCTGTACGGTCGGTTACATTTTTGTATCGAGTGTTTTGTACCCAGAGAACCCGCCCCCCCCTACACACAGCGATAACGTTCAGAGCACCACACAGATGGGTTCATCAATCCCCTCGCTGGACTGCCATCTCCTAGCCACTTGACATCACAAAAAAGGCAAAGATCCCCTGTATAGCCCAATTAACTCTTGGGGCAAGTGCTGTTTGCGAGTCGCACCTATAAAGGCCAACACGGCGCATTAAAGGGGTTGGTGGCCAACACCACACCCGGTCTCCCTTAGTGCTGATGTTTACACACTGCCCTAGGTACTCGTTTAATGCTCAGTCAACCTAGGTAAGGCCCAGGACAGGATGAGATATTCGTCACTGATGTTGGCTGTGAGCAGGAATCGAACTTAGGTCGTCGGGTGAGCAACCATTGTGCCACCACTCCCCATCATGTGATCCACCAGCCACCGGTCGATAAGACATTGAGTGCGTACTAATTATTATACTGATGGGACTTAAAAGTCATCTGCCAAACTTTATAGAAAAGTATGTGTTAAGCGAATTGCGTGCCATTTATATTATCACTGAAATAAAGCAATGAAAAAGGCCTAATGCCCGCAAAACAAAATAACAATTGCAAAAGTTTGATTTATGATGGGATGTGGGAAAAATATATAATTGTAATAAATCTTCATTGAATAGAACCCAGAGGGGGTTTTCCTTTTCTTATTTTTTCAAATTCAACCAAAACCAAATGCTTATTCGGTAATCACGTAAATCACATTTTACGTTTTGATATTATTCGTTTTCCGTGGCCAGATTAGCCGGTCGCACGACCAACCGCAAATTCACTCCCGCCACCTTTTGGACCGTCCGTCATCGTTGGCTTTTCGATGAAGGATGCCACGCTTTTTTTGTTGTTGTTGTTGTAGCTTAAGGCGGTGGCAAAAAAAAAAAGTTATAAGGCTTATCAATCAAAAACGGCTGTCAAAAAACAGACTTGGCCCAACAACTGAAGTCAAGCGATTGATTTTTTTTGGAGGCAAGCCCCACCCCCACCCCCCCTTCTCTTGCAGAGGGCACGAGCCTTTCATTCCCCTTCATCCACCGGTCATCATCGCCGCGCTGGACCTGCTGAATCTTCTGCCAAATATAGCCGGCGTATCTGTCCGTCGCGGCCGATATGGTAACGTAATATGCTGACGCGAGCGGGCGGGGAGTGATAACCGGGATGAAAGCGGCCGTGAAGCGGGGGAGGAGGGGAGGGGGGCGATGATGTGAGCGGGTGGGGGCGGCTTGCTGGCCGGAGGTAGACCAGCAGGGAAACGGTTTGGCGAGGGAGGAGGAGGGAGAGATTTCACTTAGCTCCAATTTAATCGCCATTATTAATGTATGATGGGGGTGGAGTGGGGGAGGGGGGCTTTGGGTAGGGGGGGGGGTCGCTGGTGGGGGCGGTGGGAGAGGACAGATTGTGACGTCGCGGCTGTCGTCGTTGGGCGACCGAGGTGCTGAACGTGCACCACTCTGCGCGTTTGGTCTCCACTGTTTTGGATTTATTTTCTCGCAATTGAATTGTTCAGTGCGCTTGATATTTAAACAGGAACGTGTAAAACTATTTATTAAAGGTTTGATTGTACTTACCCGAGCCTCTGACTTAATCATCCGGCGTGTAGCCCTTTTCGTCAGATCTCGGAAGTAGTTAAGCAGCGGTGAGCCTACATAGCGCCTAGATGGGACGTGACCGTGCGAAACAGATGGCGATATGGGCTGCGGGGCTCTGTACCCACACGCACCCACCTCCACCATCGTGATGAAGTTCGTTAAACAACCTCCATGAACCGGGCGTGAGGAGGGCTCTCATCTAGCGGTGGATTGACGCACGTGCTCGCCACGTGATCTTGCCGGGTTGTGTGTCTCGACTCGTAGCGACAGGCTGGGGTTAGCGTTTAAGACGTCATCAATGCTGGCTTTACTGTTATGTCGCATTACGTATGGACACAATTTAAATTATTTTTTTTTGTTAATATATAAAAACCTATCCTATTTTTGTAATTTTGTTTTTGTAATGATATTTAATAGAGTAAACATCAACACATATGCTTGCAGTGGATAAGGAAGCATGAATTGAAAATGTCTTACACTCATGTATTTTACTGCTTTTTAACAGAAAACAATTTCTACTGCCGTGGATAATGCTGCTCAGTTGGCCTTCAGTATAAAGAACAGCAACGACATGAGAGAATACGTTGACATATAACCTTTCACTTATTTTAAAAAGAGCCATAGCCTGAAACCGTAGCACATATTATATATATGGTGGCCCAAAAGTGAAGCCACATAGAATTATATATTATTCTTTTAAGAAATCACAGATGGGGAATTTAATTAATTTCAACAAGTGTTCAAACATAATCTAGGTTTTTTTGGGGTTAGATCGCATAAATATAAAAGTGTCGTTAAACCCGCCACCACCCGACATAGCCAATTAGTAAGGTTTGTCACGTAAACAGAACGTGCCAATTCGTTAATAGCACCGCACACCGGTGTGTTGGAGAAAATTCGCAACATTTAAATCTTGTGGCGGGTTTAACGACACATTTATATGCATGCGATCTAACCCAACAAACCAATATGATGGACAATGATGTGTTGTTTAAATTCACTCAGGGTTCTTGGTCCAGTTTTGTGAACGACGGATTTGAGGTGACCCCACAAGAAAAAGACACAATAGATTGTATTAATAATAGATACAATATTAACTTACAAAATGAACAATACAATTGTGTTAATGTCGGTGTAAAACATAAATAAATGTGTCCTGACTCTTGGACCACCCTGTATTAATATATGTGTACACATATTACGGTTTATGCTTCAAATGAAGATAGGTGGATTATGACATTGCAATATCATGATATATGGGGAAGGGGAGGGGGGCTTGGGAAAGCCTTCAACCAGCAGTGGATCGATTGTGTTGAAGATGACTGTCAATGAAGATATCCGTGTCGTGTTCTTCATTCTGGAAACACGTGTGCGTCGTGCAGCTCATTATTTGTCAACATCATTGGCCGCTGGATTGAAGGCCCCTCCGCAAGCTGCCGCAATCAAGGTCAGGAAATAAGGGGGGTGGACCTGAGCAGGTTTTTTGAGCGCTTTTGTGCTGGATAATGAAACGCTTACTTTTTATACGTATAAGCCAACATGTGAGGGCACACACGTGCGTTTTAGATACGTTTTCGGATTTACGAGCCCCCTTCATTCTAAATCTTGACACGGAGTGTATATATGTATTTTGATTTTTTCACAAGTGATTATAGACTACAAAATGTTTTTGCTGCAACCTTGGTAAGGCTTTTTTAAAGCCTATCAATCAAAGCTGGGCCTCCCAGGAGGCTGGTACAGTAAACCCTTCCGCACTCTGTCCGTGGGAGCTCTTGAATTCCTGACCCAATGAAAGGCAAGGAAGGTGGTCACTTTGTCCATAAAACGGTCAATTATTTATATCCCTGATGTTATTTGCAGAAAAAAAATGGCAGCCCGTCAATACTCAAATGCATCTTTTTTCGCTCGGTCAATAACCATGCTTTCCGCGATTATTTGACAAGGGCAGGGTTGTTATTTTTGCTGTTGTTGTTGTTAAGCTTGAAAAATCCGGTACTCAAATTTAATGAGGACAAAAGGCCACACACACACTCCAAAGTGAGCCACTCAGAGTAAGCTGAATGGATGGAATGTCGGGAGCAAAGACAAACAGATTTGACATCCAGGGACATTTTCCTATTGGCTGCTGTGTCATTGCTTTGGGCAATGTGATTTTGGATCCATACATGTGGGGCCACATTGTCAGCAGAGGGCAGTGTAAAATAAAAATCCACTGTTGTACTGTACTACGGTCCAACATCTATGCTTACCTTACAAACCCACATTGACCAGCATGGGTAAGTGTGGTCAAATAATCCCCACGGTCCGCCGTGGTGCGGGAAGGCCTTCGTCCAGCAAGCGCCATGATAAAAGGGCTCTATATACGAACAATACATGTGGGAAATTGATAAATTGTTCCTACTTTGAACTGGTACGAGTGTCCGTTGTTTATTTTATCCCAGCCCAGTCGAACCCCGGTGACCTGCAATAGATTCACGGGTGATGCACATCAGTGGCGAGCCGCACAGCACCGTGGCTGTCCGCCACAAGTGAATATTGGTGCGGCGTGCATAAATCAGCGGTGGAGGAACGGAGGTGGCCAGGTGGTAACGCTGGCATCGCCACCCTCTCGTGTGCTGTGTTGGTCGCGGTTAGGTGCCTTTTAACCAGCTTTTGTGTGTACGTTCTGCGAGGATGAATCCGCGGTATTTGTTTCGTTATGTTATCTCAGGTCTCCCTTTGCAATGGATGCATTTGTATGAATGGGCTCTCAGATGATACTAGATGAAAGTGTAATTGATTTTAACATGTAAGTGGAGCACTCTGTCGTTTGTTTATGATGACAAACAGTGTACACACCTTGGTGAACCTGCTGCTCCTGCATGAAGGCATCCCACATTTTAAGTCCAACCCGGTGTGCTTGCCTACCGTGCGACCGCTCCCCGAAAGTTGTATGAACTTGAATTTCCATAATAAACTCTCCGTTTTCGGCTAAAGTGTATGGACTCTAATTATGAATACATATTTAATTGGTGATTCAAAACATTGAGATAAAAAATACAAACTCGCCCTCCTCCCCCCCACCACCAATCATTATTCCGAGGCTCATTTCACACACCGGTGATAAAATATAATACATTAATGTATGTTAAGGGTGCTACATTAAATGTTAAAGCAATGTTGAATGCTAAACCAATGTTAAGGCAATGTGCGTTGGTTTGTGTGCATGCATGTAATATTCCACTCTCAGAACTTATTGACTGTCCACTATATATATACCTTTATATATAGATTTCCTTTATTGAATTTAAATGAAAGTGCATTGAGATGACATTTCTCTTTTTCAAGGTTGACATATATAGTGTAAATATATAACCTGGATGTGTCCCCCGCACATACCACTCTTTTAAATAGCCTGCCTATGTGCCTGGGCAAGATATTTACAAATATCTGTGTGTTCTCTCACTCAGTCTGACTTTCTGCTTGCTTGGCTTCATTGGTGTCTGCTCCCGTATTGGCCCAAATTCCTCTTATGCCCCCCCCCCCCCAACTGGTTTGTAATCCCTCGACGCATAACTGTGCATGCTTCAGAAGCAATCCAATAATGCACGCTATTCAGACTCACTCCACCGAGCTTTAATTATTTCCAATCAATCAAATGCACTGTATGCATGGAACGTCCCAGCTTTGGGTTGGCTACATGATCATAATAATTATTATTTATGCAACAACTAATGTAATGGAAGTGAACCAAAACACAGTAGTGGGCACATTTGTGTTGTTATTGGTCTTATGTGAGCAGTGTTCGCGCAAGTCGAAGTTGGGGCTGATTATTTAGCAAAATGCCTTGTGAGTACGTGATTTTAAACTCACGTGGGTTTTGACTCACACATCGTCCACAAAGTTGGAAAGCAGACGTTTTAGATCATTTGCCTACTTGCTGAAATGCTTACACGGTGATGCACGGTCACACACTGATTTAGCGGCCAGGTTAAATTTACATCCCAAAATTTGCCCTGCATCGCTGATGAGCAGCGCACTGGTTATTGCCTATCATTTTACATGTTTTGAATGGAAAGTTATTCCTTCATTTTAACTGGATACAAGACAATGCTCCCTCCCTCCCACCAGCCAGCAAAACTTTTCAATAAAAAAATATGAATGAATGGCACAAAATACAATGAATCCCGCTACAGAAAATGTCGAGCATGATTAAACAATTATCACGATGCATTAGACAATTTACAAGATAAATTAAATATTAGTTACAAGCAATTGGAAATTGCATTTTACACGTTCTGTCATGAGATTGTTTTACGTGAATTAAAAAATATTTTTTCTTTTATATAAAATCTCTTTTTAATATAAAAATGTAACCGTACATATCAGTTGCAAATGCAAATCTCACATTTTGGTTATCTAGAAGGTGTTGAGTAAAGCTATTCTATTATTGTGACTATAACCTTCAGCTAATGCTTATTTCATTATAAAGAATGTGCAACGAGTTCTACGTTTAAAATAACGGCATCTGTTTACAAAACAAAATCCAAAATATACGTCATTCCTTGCATATTTTACTTCAAAAATAATCATCGCACATTTCATGAAACCTAATTGAGCAACTACAATACGATTGTAGTTGCTCTTTGAGGTAAAAAAAACATGATATTCATATTGTTGTGAACAGCCGCTGCGAGAAAGCCGATGCATTAACAACACTTTGGTTTAAGAAGTGAATGACAATACCACAATCAAATAACTCTCCACTTGCTACATTGCGAGAGGGCACTTGATACGCTAACTTCCCATTGAAATGAGAGCTCACTTGATCCACCGGTTTACCCTGCTCATGTTCATGCACAAATTATTTTTAAAATGTATTTGTTCTCAGCAACGTCTGAAGTAGAATGTACGGATTTTTCGCGCATCTGGGAAGCCTGCCAATGCCGATGTTACTCTAAACTCCCTTTGCGTTCGTCGGAGAGAGTGACCCCATTGCGTAAGCGCTTTTAGGAGCGGATTGAGTGGACACAATCATTACTCGTCCACCATCCGCTTACTGCAAATGCCACCCCGACAGCTGCTCTGAGCTGCATAAAACACAGGATGCACAATTTCTGGACTATGCCACTGGTTTATCTATATATATACATCTTAAACCTAATGTGTGAAAATGAGACTCGGCCACTTTACACCCTTTGGTATGATGTCCCTGATGTGCCAGGCCATGCAGGTACACCCGTGTCTGCATGTGCTCTCTGAGACTCGGTTCATGTGTCCAATGTGAGCCGGTGCTGTGCACAATCACGGCCATGCACAATTGTATAGATGGCATGAGGCCGTGCATGGGTAATGTGCGTTGATTTGTGGTGAGTATATGCGCGCATTCTAGATTTGAAGCTTTCGTGACTGCAAGTATTCATATTCTTAGGTTTTTTCGGTAAAGTCACGTAGGTAAAAAAATCTAAATTAATAAAAGTAAAATAAAATAAAAATCACGACGTTTCGGAGGCAACACGTGACTTTACCGAAAAAACCTAAGAATATATATGCGCGCACACATACTGTACTTTTGTATATGCAGTAAAAGCAAACTAACGCGAGTTTACAGCATGGAGTAGCCAACACAAGATGAGAAGATTAGGGGGGATATTAATATAATATTGCAAATTGCATGATTTTATTTAACGAGTAATTTATACCGCCATTGTGCACATTGACATTGTGTTTTATATACGTATGTAGTGATTTGGCAAAAAACACTTCACTATGCCTGGAATATGTGATTAAAAAAAGCAATCTGGAACACCTTATTTGGCCGGGTTTGTTTTCCTGCGCCTTAAACAGTGCATGGCATATGCAGAGGCATGCGCACACAGCAGCTAAATAAACACGGTGATATTTACAGCGGAAGTAAGCGATAATTTCTTCATTGTGGAACTCATTTAGAATGAACCGCGCTCGAATTTATAATATTAACACGAGCATGAATATTGCACGGTCTGCATGCATGAGACACTCATTATAAATGGCATTAGGCCATGCATGGGTAATGCGTGTGGGTGTATAAATATATATTTTTAATAAGTTTTGCTGATTTTATCACTCGAGCAGAGGTTAACGTTTCAAACTACGCCCATTAGAGTTAACCACCTCAGTCCCTACCCATACTTGAATGGAGCTGAGTTTGTTTTATTTAGAAAAGTTAAGAAGCGCCAGTGAGAAGTTGACTCTTTCCACTTGTACATGGAAGCTTCCAATATGCATTACATGATCCAAGTCTAAACCATGCATACTACGTACCATAGACAGCCTCATCCATTCACATCAATTGGTGAGTTTAATAATGTATTAGATATGCATCTTGTATTCATTTTAAAGCACTGATGGATCTATGAGTCGCATGAAACAAAAAGCTCGCGTAACCAACCCGCAGTAGCCAGCCCTGCGGAGGATAGTCACCCAACCCCCGCTCGACTGACACTTGGTGGGACCGGCTTCTTTTAGCAGTGGCTTGAGCAAATAGCTGTCAATTATTATAATAATACTTCCATAAGTATCATTCATTTGATATTTTCTTGTATTTCTACGAACATCTACGAATTTGTGGGAAGCCAACAGTGGGTATTTATCCTATGTATACACCGGACACCGCTGTATGGAATGTCCACCAGTCACTTGGTGGTGTGAAATAACGTGAGTAACCGCTCCAAGCTAATTTTAGACGCACACTTTTACCGCATTTAAAATGTGCTCTGGTCTACCTCGCAAGGGATATTAGCACGGCTAGCATGGTTGCCTCCGTAGAGATGCGAAACAAGTTCAACATACATGCATAAATATCCGTCCTTCTCTGCTCTTTAAGCAAATTAAGTGAACACGTTTTTGTTCGATAAGCCCATGATTGGGTTGGCATGCGAGTCATCGTTAAACATTTTTTCCCCCGAATCACCGTGCAATGATGAGCAATGAAGGGGAGGTTAGGGGTGGGGTGGACGTACCAGGGTGCAGAAGTGGTCAGGTGGAGTCCCGCACGTGATGTCCGGCGGGTCGAGGCGCACCTTGGCAAACTTGGTCATGTCGGTCGCCTCGGGCTGGCACGCGTGGTACTCCCAGCCGGGCCCCTCCTCCGTGTGAATCATGCTCTTGCACTGGTCGTAGCGATCCCTTTCGGCCGACGTGGGCGCACCCAGAAGTAGCCAGCAGGCCTGTGCCGACAGCAGCGCTTGCACGCCCGGCCACATGATTCCTCGCCTTTGTCGCATGAGCCGGTAGGGAGGATCCCTCTCCCTCCTTTTTTACACGCTTATTGCACTGTGCATTAACACGGTTAATGCTTTGCTTCGTCTTCCCCTTGTGTGTGTGTATAGTACGATTGTTATTGTTATATGTAAATATTCCTTCTATTATAAATGTAATGTGTACTTATTATCTATACGCTGGCAGTCTTTATTGTTAATTGCAGCGACAACTTTGAAGGGGAATCCCCCCTCCCCCTTCTATGTGAGACGGGCTGCTGTGTGTCGTCTTCGTTGCATTGCAATCCAGATCTCCACTGGTTGAGCCGGCGCCGTCAGGTAACAACCGCAGGGGAGTCGACGACTAGCGGTGGTCTCGGAACGCGCACGCCACGCCGACGTTCGTTTTAAACACTTCTGGCGAGCAAAACAAAAATGCGTACACAAAAATCAGACAGTCCCGTATTTCAATTGCGGTACTCTATTGCTATTCTAAGTTATTTAGTAGCATTAACTAACTGTAGCTAGTACCTTAATTGCCACGAGAGACGGCTGTTGTGTTGTAGCGATATAAAACTATGTTAGTCCCGCGCTACGCCTTGTTTGATTTAAGAGATCATCGCAATTCCGAGGCGCTGTCCGTGGTGCTGAATCGGGACGCTCCGCACTGCCCTCCACTTAAAGTGAGCGCAGCCGACTGTCTTTAAAAAAACACTTCGTTAGAGCGAACGAGCACACACATACGCACGCACACAAGCACGAACGCTGAGCAGGAGTGTGCGGTAACTGCTGCCTGCTGCTACAGCTACTGCCGCTACTGACAGGGATGGGGAGGAGGTGAAATGAAACCGGGGAGGAGAGTGGGGGTGGGGGGCGAAGGGGTGGGGTGCTGGATGAAGAGGATGGGCTGGGAGGTCACAGCAATAGGATATAGACGTGGAGGAGAGAGAGAGAGAGGGGCAGAGTTGCCGAGTTGGGGGAAGCTTTGCGCGCGACACAGAGTAACGCCGTGGAACGCACGCGGCTCTCGCGCCAGACAGGGGCTCTCTCGCACCGCGGCGCTCTGGAAAAATGCGCGCTCGCCGACTCCCAAGCGGAACTGCGAGAGCGTCACCGGGCACTTTGCGCAAGGGTGCGGAGAGGGTGGTGTACGATGCAGGGGCGGTGGAGGGAGCAGGGGAGGGTGAAGGGGGGGAGGGGTAGTGGATGAAAGGGGGCGATCCAGTCCCGGTGGGGAGTGGTGGCGCAGACGGACACAGGGAGACTCACTAATATCAGCCACAGCGATTCGCTCGCTTAGGATAAGTGGATGATTGTTGCGACTTTATTAAAAAAAATCAAGGGCGTTTTATGTGAGAACTCTACGCAAGAAAAACGCCGTCTTACCATGCAAGATTGTTTAATACAAAGGCCGTGTATATATGTGCATGCGTTTTCTAGGTATATGTTATCACATCTACGTTGCACAACGATGTTGCGTTATGTATGTACTCGAATGCATATTGATCAAGGCATCGGTGTTTTTTTCCCTCGCCTCTGTGCTGTAGAACGGTTTTGTTGGGCGTGCTTCATACACTTATTGCAGTATTTATTACTAGAGTCTGCAGTGTGTGTCGTCTTCTTCGTTTAACATATGGTAGTCTTCTGCAAATTATATACCAGTATCCAATCTCTTGTTCATACTGTTCGCTTATATATACGTGTGCGTGTGAACTGTGGGTCTTTTTTTTTTATAAAGCTTCAAAGACACCGTTGAAAGGAGTAACCCCCCCCCCTACCATCTTAAGAAAACCCGCACGCCGTTTGGTGTATTGGTTGCAGTCTCGGCCGGCACCGGCACAGCTACGAACAGCGCAGAGTTGCCAGACGACACCGCGTATCCGGGAGCGCAACACCGCTGCTGCTGACGTTTTGACAAAATGTTTTGGGAATCGAAACGCCATACAAAGTCGGACGGTCCGTATTTTTAATCGCCGTATCGTTTCGGCATTCCTATTAAGCAGCAGGGTGTCAATTAACATGTATAAACTGTCATCATCGATAGAGATCAAAGCAGCAGCTGTGTTACAATGCTTACTGCAGCCAGCGCCGTGCCTTGCTTGGTTTAAGAGTTGTTCGCAGTCCCGAGGCGCTGTCCGTGGTGCTGAACCGCGCTCCACTTTAAGTGAGCGCAGCCGTCTCCAAACCCCCACGACAGCACACGCACACAAGAGAGCAACACCGGGTAGGCGTCTCCGGCAATGCTGCCCGCCCGCCCTCCCGTTTGCCTGCCTACCTGCTGCGACAGCTACCCCTGCTGCTGCTGCTGCTGTTACTGACAGGAACGAGGAGGTGACGAAAGCTATGCCGGTGGAGAGACGTGCTGGGTGTGAAGAGGATGGGCGGGGAGGTCACAGCAACAGAGTTATAAGTGTGGAGCAGAGAGATAGAGAGGCGGAGTTTTGCCGAGTTTGGGGAAGCATTGCGCGGGGAGATTGAGCAACAGCGCCGAACGCACGCGGCCCTTGCGCCAGACAGGGGCTCTCTGTCTCTCGCACCGCGCTCATGGCAAAATGCGCGCTCGCGGATTCGCAAACGGAGCGGCGAGCATCACCGGGCGGCCGCGAGAGTGCGGAGAGGGTGGTGTACGATGCAGGGGTGGTGCAGGGAGCAGGACAGGGGAGGGGAGGGGGCTATCAGGAAGAGGGGTGAACCAGGCGCAGTAGGGGGGTGGTGGCGGAGACACGGAGAGACTCGCTAATACCAATCACATCGATTCGCTCGCTTGGGCCAAGCCGATTATTGTTCTGTCAGATGTGTGCTTTGACTTTATGAAAAAAAAAAACATGCGCGTATGTTGTGATGACTGTATAACAGCACGACTACTACATGTGCTGTGCAACACATAGGTGGTGTGCATGTGTTGCTTTGTGCACGTGTATGGTAATACAGTATATATTTACTACATAATGCAATTGCGTGATGTTTGTAGCCAACTGCATATTAAGCAAGATATCAATGGCACCCCTTCTCCTGTAAAAAGGCTAATTAGGGCGCGTTTTATAAACGTACTGTATTATGTAACAAGAACAAACATATATAACCCTCATTTCACCTATGGCATTCTTTATACACCTACATAACAGTCGTCATTATTGTATGCATACCGTTCGCTAATTGCAATACTGGATGCGATCTTCCTTGGCACTTCTTCCGTTTGAAAGCTTCAGCAAAAAACGTTGAAGGGCGTCTGTCGTTTGTCGACTTCGTTGCATTGAGATCCACAATGTTCATGAAGATGCGTTTGGCCCAATAACTAATTAACAGTCGTTCGTGTACTGTAGCGATCTCCCTGCTCTGTTGCTGGACACCCCATAACGCCCTCCAGAAATGTAAACCCTCCGCTAGCCCCGCCATCTACAGGTGGAGAAGGGGAACTCGCATGGTGTTAGGGAGCGTCGTTCGCGGTTTCACTTGGAAGAACAGCAATCACTTGAATTTGCACCACTGCCTTCAGAACCCAAGAGACCTGCCTTGCAGCTGCCGGCGAACATTTTGAGGGCGCTGTTGCTGATTGGCACGGTTGGCTACGTACGGCGCGAAAGAAGTTCAACGTACTGTGCGTACAGACTGTTGTTGAAGCCTCGTTGCCTCCTGGTCAGCCACGCGTTTGCACGGGGCGGGGGCGGGGGTGGGGGGGGTCCTCGACCGAGATGCAACCTCGGCTAGCATATCGAGCGTTCGAGCTCGATCAGCCACTGAGCGCTCGTCGAGTAAAATGCTGAAGGCCACAGTTTCAAAGACGGAGGGTTTTCACGTGTGCTTGCATAGTTAGCCGAGCATTTACTTAGCGATGCGGTGTTCTCGTGTTACAGTACCAGTAGATGCCAGTATCGTGTTATAGTGTCAGTGACAGTACAGGAGACCCCTGAATATCGAGGGGGGAGGGGGGGTTACGTTCTTGGAAAGTTCCGCGAAAGTCAAAACGGCAATATTCAAGCCTCAAGCCTGACCTAAATCAGGGGGTTAGGTTCACGGCAACCCACAGTTTCCAACATCACAATTGAAATAAGTACTGTACTGTATGCCAAATAAACTAAACACTAAATAATGTAATGAAACATGTAAAAAGCCGATACAAATAAAAACAATTCGTCGACAATAAATAGTGCAGAATAATATCCGTATAGTGTAGTGTTGCGGTGTCGGTAACAATAGATCAGCTCGGGGCCTATTTCCTGTGCATTTCAGCTTTGCAACGTTGCCGCCTACCTCGCTAACCCTGCTCGGTCCGTGACCGACAACTGACGAGGATGATGGGCAGGAGTGTACCGACGTATGATTGGCGCGAAGGAGAGAGTTCGAGGTTTATTTCATGCGTACACGGATAATCCCATTTAGCCAGTTGCCCGGCGATTTTACAAGGGATGACACAAACATAATATGGCAGAGAAGGAGTAGACGGTCGTTCTAGAATATTTCACGACTAATTAAACGAAAGATAAAAAGCACAAAAAAACCTGCAAATATAGTCAGAGCAAGAGGCGTCAGAAATAGGTGCAGGCAGCCATCGACTTACGAACGCCCGACTTAAGAACAACCGCAACTTACAATCCAGCTTCTATGAAAAATATACGTAACAAATAACATCGATTTAAAACGCGAACTCGCACTTAAAAACTGAACCGTGGAGTTATTTTGTTCAGAGGAGGGACCCTTCGTGAGATGTAGCGAGTGTAACGATGCTTCTCTTCTTGTTGTTGAGCCGTAACATGTTTCATAACGCTGACCGTGGGGGAATTTAAATGCAGTGCATTGGTGTGTTCTGACTTACGAACCGTTCCACTTACGAACGGGTCTTAGGAACGAATTAGGTTCGTAAGCCGAGGACGGCCTGTACACGTGAAGGTACACTCGCTGTTTTAGTTTAACACTGACACGAGCACACGCGAATCGAAAGAGACAGTGCAAATATAGCGTGGGGCGCAAGAGGCGCCAGAAAAATAACAAAAACAAAGTTTAACACGTCGGCTTTCGCCATCAAGAAATCTCTATGTTTTAGTATAATAGGGAAATAGTGAAGATGGTTGTTGTATGTAGGGGAAGGTGGAGGGTGGGTGGGGAAAGGTGGAGGATACATTATGGAGAGAATCAACTACCAACCACGTGAACTCGCTCTCATTAGCCGAGCCGTTTATTGTTCCGACTTCATAAAAAAAAACAGCGCCACCAGCTTGAAAATCATGCAACAATAAGTACTGCGTGTGGAAATTTTGCATGCGAAGTTTTGATTTATATTTGCTACCCACGCATTTCAAAGTACATTTTTTTAAAAATTACATCAGTAGCTTACTGCACACACTCATCAAAGTATCAATGCTATTGCTTTTAACGAATGCAGCTGGACCGGTACATGTTTACATTGTATGTGCTATTTGCCTAAAATGTCTGCATTATTAAAACGAGATGCCAAGTGGCTTTCAACGTGATTTCTGTTACATTCGAGTAAACAATGGCACTTGAACGTAATCAACGTGTGCTCATTAGGAACAATGTAATTGTACAGATTTTTTAAGTGGCGAATTTCAGCTACAGTACGCAAAGTTGTTACTCTCTACATGTGAGAAAACTATTGCATGCCAACATAACTTGTGCTCATTAGGAACATCCTAATTGTACGTTTTTTTAAGTGGCCGATTCCAGCTAAACAAAGTTACCTGTTCGTGTGTATTGATATTTAACAAAAAAAACCAATAATCACCCTTCCCCCTCGACTAATGAAAAAGTCAATAAATAAATAAATAATTTAATCAAGCCCAAGAGCCGGGAGCACACATGGGGCAATTATTCTTGCAGAAGAATGTGGAAACTGCCGTAAACAATGTGTAGAGAATACGGCGGCTCTGTTGGAGAGTAAATGCACAAATTGTGCTCAGCTTGTAAATGTTGTGGATTTGCTCTCCGACACACCGGTGTGCTGTACTCGTAACGAATTGGCATGTTCTGTTTTAATATTATTTGGGTCTTTCGGTAAAGCCATGTAGATAGAAAAAATTATTTATAAAATGATGCTCCAGCGCATGCCCCCCACACCTGACGCTCAACGTACACTTTTCAGACGCACAACCAATACGCAGACACGCTACCGCCACTTCCGGCTCAAGTGGAGGCCAACGTCACCTCGGGAGGGGCTCTCGACAAGCCCTCTCTAGTGGAGGCCATTCCTGCAGCAGTCACGTGCGCAATCACTTGCAGCGCCTGCGCCTTCATCTTTTACGTGACCCAATTACAAGCGGCTACAAATTCGTCATCAAGACTAATCGGCTGGTACGGCTACATGCTGTCGTGTAATGCTGTTGCGTGTTTAGCAGGCACGTGTGCGTAATGCACTGGTGTTGGTTCACACCGCGTTTGCGCTTGTGACCGTGGGTCGCCGCGTGATTTGCTTCCGTGGCTTCGTTACCGGAGGCCAAAAATAACCCTCGCGGCAGCAGCAGCAGCATGCGGCAGGCGAGAAGGGGGGATAGCGGGGGGGGGGGTGGAAACTAGGGCAGCCAAAGCCCTTCCCTGGGAACAATAGTTCCCGCAGATGTGCGTACGTCATGTAAAACGTGATGGTAAATCACCGCAGGGCAGTCACGCCTTCACCATCAAGACAACACATGTGGCTCAAGGGGCGTCCTCGCAAAAAAGACCTTATTGGCCAAGTGCTCATTTTCAAAAAGCCCAAGTCAAAGTGTCGTCCTCCCTGAGCCAGCGGTGGAAATTCCACGTTACTGTGGCGGTGGCCAGCATGCCCCTAACACGATCACGCAAACTCTCCGATGTGTGTTTTTTTTCGCGTTGTGCCGCGGTGTTGTTCGGCGTGATGTGTCCGACGTTTCGCTTCACGTGAAAAAAAGAACCACATGACGAACGACACACGCCACAGACTGGCATCACGTCGCAGAGCTGTGCAGCACAACCCCAAAAATCCACTTCGTAGCAGGACAGTAAATGTTCCGCGAAGTGGTACATATGTTAACGATCCAGGAGAGATGATGCGACTGGACTCCTTGACGCAGCGATTAACTGGTTGAGATACGATTAGCGCAAACTTTATTTGAAGCTTTCGTGACTGCAGGAATTACTCTTTGGTTCTTTCGGTAAAGTCACGTAGAAAGGAAATAAATTAAATAATAGAGCACGACGTTTCGATTGCAACACAAGCAACCGTCATCAGGTAGAACAGAATTTGAGAGAGAGACAAAACACAGACACGGAGACACACAGACAGACACACGAGCAGAGAGAGACAACACAGAGACACAGAGAGAGAGAGAGAGAGACACTGTGTCTGTGTTCTAGATTTGAAGCTTTCGTGACTGCAAGGAATCATATTCTTAGGTTTTTTCGGTAAAGGCACGTAGGTAAAACATCAAAATTTATTAATAGCAGCTAATCTGGCTGTGACGGTCCCACCTGATGACGGAGACTTGTGTTGCCTCCGAAACGTCGTGATTTTTGTTTTATTTTATTTTCATTAATTTTGATGTTTTACCTACGTGACTTTACCGGAAAAACCTAAGAATGTGTGTCTGTGTTGTCTCTCTCTGCTCGCTGTGCAGAGCTACAGTGAGGGGAGCATCTAGAAGCAGCCCATGTCGCTGGAGGTCATCGGAGGAGGTGACATGTGGCTGTTTTTTTTGTGAAACCGTGAGACTACAATATCCGACTGACGTGGGAAATCAGTTCATAGAAACTTGAAAATAAGTAGTGTTGTTTTGTTGTGGGCACGGTTGCAATGCCGTCTCATGGTCTACAGGGGCAGCATTTGTGGACTTATGCGGTTTTCCAACACCCAAAAGTGGTGTTAATGCACGCCGTGCATGCTGTCTCCTCCTGTAGCGAAGGAAGCCAGGGACAATTGCAATAACAGACAGTAATTTCCGCAAATAGCGCCCGTCATATTTTTCCAAAACCCGGGACCATATTGTACCTTGCTGGTATCAAAACTCGGAACGTGCAGAAACACTTCACGTCAAACTGACCACAAGGCCCTTCGCACTTAAACCACCTCCCCCCCCCCCCCCCCCCCCCGTGTAAATAACTCCAGCGGCGGTTTGTGGCTGCGGTTTGAGAAAGCTACAAACTCCGTCTCGGGTTTTCCAAGTCTCAGGTGATACGGCAAAGTCGGATTAACCGGTGACTGAACTGAGCAGGCAGTGCATAACAACGCACCAATCATGGGCTCCCACCCGATCAGTTTCTCCTGGGAAGCTGCAAGGACTGCGTATGCCTGGCTGGGAGATCAAGTGATAATTAAGCCATTGCATTCCAGTTCGTTAATTAATCCGTTCGCGTACATCACCAGAGCCTATGGCAATGCACGGTGGTGGGTGTCTTCTTTGGTGCGTGCATTAACGGTTTGCATCTTCATCCGTCCTCGATTCTCTGCCCTCCTTTTTATCTCGACAAATTGCCCCCTTCAGCTCCTCTAACATTGCCAATGCTTTGGCTTTCCTCTCGGTTATTTCCCCTTCGGTTCTTCTGTTAATGTTCTTAATTCATCAAATGTGTCCAATTCATAGAATGTTGTCCCATCTCGTTCTCCTTCTGGTCACTTCCATTGTACGTTATTTCGTCGATGCCACTAAATATTGTTTTTTTCTCTGTCCAGCACTCGTTGTGTTGTGTACAAAGTACACTTCCTCACTACCCATTTCTGGCTTGCAACCTTAGCTCTCAATACCCAGTTGTGGTATACATGGCTTGGATATCCGTATGCGGAACTAAGTCATGTAACCGACTCACTGGGGGCATAGGTTTACACTTGGGAACACATTGACTTGAAGCTTTTGTGTCTGCAGGAGTTCATATTCTTTGGGTCTTTCTGATGACGATTGCTTGTGTTGCGATCGAAACGTCGTAGTTTCTTCGTAAATGTTTTTTGTTCTACGTGACTTTACCGATAGACCCAAATAATAAGAATACTTGGGAACATGTTCAAATGCATGCCTGTGTGCGAAATGGACAGATGAACATCTGTTGAACATGATAGTTGTACCATGTCCAGATGTTGCACTGAGTGTGGGTGATTAATTGGCCAGAGTGAATATATGAAGGTCGGGATGTGTGGCAGTCCAAATACTCGCTGTGGCCGTGTATTATGGTGCACTGGTGAATCAATACAATTTGCAAAACTGTATTACAAACTTCGATTTAAAGCTTTCGTGACTGCAGGGATTCATCTTCTTGGTTCTTTCGGTAAAGTCACGTAGAAGGGAAGTAATAAAATAATAAAAATAAAACATAATAAAACAATTCTCACGACGTTTCGGCCACAACGCAAGCAGCCGTCCTCAGGCGAAAAATGAGAACATTATCAAGCTAGGAGCTTATATAGGTGTAGCGAGGAGGAGCGCCTTAACAAAAGAATGTGCATATGAAGAGGAATTTAGCATACCAATGGACAATGCGTAGGAGGTGGGCGGAGGGGTTTCAAAGTCCCATTATGCCCACCTCCTACGCATTGTCCATTGGTATGCTAAATTCCTCTTCATATGCACATTCTTTTGTTAAGGCGCTCCTCCTCGCAACACCTATATAAGCTCCTAGCTTGATAATGTTCTCATTCTTCGCCTGAGGACGGCTGCTTGCGTTGTGGCCGAAACGTCGTGAGAATTGTTTTATTATGTTTTATTTTTATTATTTTATTACTTCCCTTCTACGTGACTTTACCGAAAGAACCAAGAAGATGTATTACAAACACTGACAAATTAATTTGCATCTCAGCTTCTCCAACGAGTTGAGTTAAAGTCCACGTGGTCTTATCTAATTATTATTCACAAATGTGCTTTTATTAAAAAAGATTACAAAAAGGCAAAAGAAATGGACTCAGCTTGATGAGAGCCAGCGATAGTGCCTGAATGTTAATATCTAAAACGTAGGCTGTCGCGGGTTAGATCGCGTTATTAGTAAGGTTTTTCTCCTAAACAGAACATGCCAATTCGTTACTAGAATAACAACACCGGTGTGTTGGAGAGTAAATCCACAACATTTATAATCTGAGTCCGACGTTTCGCCAGTAATTACAACTAGCATCATCAGGCGACGGCCAGATTTGTGGAGAAATCCTCCTGTTTCGTTTCCTTAAATACTAAGATAGATGTGATGTTGTCACTTGTGAGCCCTGAACGTGCGAAGGCCAGTGGGGGAGGGGGCAGCTCACGAATGCATATCAATGACAACGGGTATCCATGGCCCGGTGGGTTATTCATATGGTAATCAACGTCAGTTTTGCATCGAACCTTTGCAAGATGTGTGGGACACATTTCGCACTGAGCACGCGTTGCAACGTGGCCGAGAGTCGGTGTCAGCCACTTGGGACCGTGCCCAACCAATCTCCCCCAAACTTACGCCCGGGCATGGCTTTTTCACGCGTGAAATCGCTCCAGTTCCAATGAAGCGATGTGCGCAATTGCATTTGATATCTGCATCAGCGTCTTTTACAGTACGTTGGAACCCACGTGGGCGATTTTCAGCCGCTGTTGGCGAATGGGACGCACGTGTCCCCCGCCTCGTGCCTTTGGACTGAATGAGGTTGAACATCCTTTGAGACTCCGTTTGCTCCACTGCGTTGCGGTGCCACCTATGAAGCTCCGCGGAGTAAAAGCTTGGTGGCATCCTCGGGCATCACAACTCGGTAATTTGTGGCACTGGCTATCCCCGGAGGGAGGAGGGGAGGGGTGGGGAGGGGGAGGGGTGGGTGGGAGGAGGAGGAGGGGAGGGGTGGGGAGGGGGAGGGGTGGGTGGGAGGAGGAGGAGGAGTAGGGGAGGAAGGGGTTGCCCAGATCTTCTCCTGGAAAGGTGACAGATGCAATGCCCCCCAAATCCACCACCCACTCCTCGCGGGTGCCTTCCTGTTTAATGATTCTTGGATAGTCCCGCTCGTGCGCCTTTCGCACATGCTGTACGCCTGCTATCATCTCGGCCGAGTTTTTGCCCATTAAAAACCCAACGCGCTCCTCCTCCTCCTGTGACTGCCGCTCCAGGGATCTGTGCCCAGTTTGAGCAGCGGCCTACGCTGAAATGGAATACGCTTGTTGGGGAGTTTGATTTACAAGTCTTCTTTCCTTTCACATCATCCCATGACTGTTGGTAATCCCTCCCCCTCCCTTTCCCCCTCTCTAGCGCCGTCGATAACTTTTTTTTACGTTGAATTTCCCTCAGAACCAAGTTGACTTGAGCGTAGTTTGCAAGCGTACTTTTGCATTGTCAATACATAGAAGGCAGCCATCAAACTCCTGCAGACACCTGCGATGAATGGATGGATGCCTTTGTTATTTGCAATGTAAGCCCTCCACCCTGCCCCCCCCCAACCCACGCCCAGATTAAAAGTTCTGCAAAGCTTCACAGAGTTACAAAGAATAGGTACGTGTAATAAGCATGTGTGTGTTTGACACAAATTGGAAAGATTGCGAGTTCGTCTCTTGGCCAGGAGTCAAAAAGATGAGGAACCATTTGTTAAGAAGACAGCAGTTGGTGTCCGTCAGGAGAGATTAAGCGTGAAGGCACTTCCTCGTATGTGTACGCATTGTGGAAAGGTTTCCGATCACGACAAGCGTTCAGATTTCGGTCCGTTCGTGAGTGTTTTTTGCATTTTCCCCATTTTAATGCAATCGTGCTATCGTCACGAAGTCACAAGATGAAAAATCGCTTTGGATGATCATGCAGGGCAGTATGCAAACGCGCATCAGAGAATGGCCCATGGAAGTTGATTATCGGATGGCTTTTCCGAGTAACCGTTCAAGTGGCCTTTTAATCATTTGCACCGGAAGGTCATACTTTTCCACACGCCCTCATGTGAGAAAGGTGTTTGTCAAATGACAATCAAACCAGTAATACCATTTCAATAGCTGGAATGTATCCAAAGGAAGTACCAAACCCAATGTGATATTTTTTTTACATAGTCATTGGTAACTGAGCTGAGAGCATTGGCTCACGTATACCTGGCAACCTGATATAATGTCGGCTCATCCCTCTGACCTGAGCGCCACCTGGCTACCTCAATCATCATTTGTATACCTACTGGCATTGCACGCTGGCTTAGGTAGCGTTACTCTTCACGTCTCTATGCATGAAGAATGTGCAGGTCGGTGCACAATCTGGACACTGATGTTGCCGAGGCCTTCATTGTGAAAGCCAGTATGGATGTTAACTGTGAACTCCAGATGGAATATTCATCCCTTGGCACGTTGTTCCAGTTCAAGGGATTGGCCATACCACGTCTGTGATTATTTGTCGTATTTAATGTGTTACTCTTGATGGCTTACTCGAAAGGGTAAAATCTGTTGCTGTTTTTAGTTTGATATTACTCGCCAAAAATAAGAAGTAATTAGTCAATTCAATGTTACGTAATCATCAAATTCCTTAGTTGCACATTTAGCCAAGTAAAAAAAACTGGAATATTTTGTACTTAATAATAAATAATGCCATAATGAAAAAAAGTTACATAAAAGTGTATCCTTCATCTAATAAGCAATCTCATAACATGTCCATTGGTGGCTCTGAGCCAATGATTAAAATTCCCTCTTCGCTGGGTATATCGGTCGGATCATAGTGATAATACATTATCTAGAGAAGCATGGATGAATCTTTCGGCTCTTCTTCAGGAGGGTCCTGCATTGGGATGTTTTGTCATTACTTTATTAAATGAGTGCATTGCAAAGTGAGAGGAAACCAGAGTATTTGGAGAAAACCGATGCATGCGAGTGCACAATATGAAGCCCAATGGCTGATAGATGAAGGCCTCCTCATGACATGTCAGTCACGGTGGTTGACCATACTTCACCACGCTGACCATTGCAGGCTGGTGAAGGATTTACTTTTACCGCTCGCAACTTATGTTATCAATGGCTGAGAATCGAACTCGGGTTGCTGGACTCAGAGTTCAGTGCATTAACCATTGCACTAGCAGTATGCACAGATTGATTTGGAAGCAACCACATCTAATCTTACACCTTAACTGCCTCTCTCTCTCTCTATGACTCATATAATTGCATCAACACCATCACTGTTACCCTCCCCAGCCTTTCATCATCATCATCTCAGTGTAAAACAAATGCATTTTCATGGCCATGTTATAATGTGCACATTTCATAAAGGTAAGAGCATGATTATACTTTCTCTAAATGGGTATATTTATTATTTGTTTACACCCATTTGCACAGGAAGAATCAAGGCCATGAATAGTCACTCTCGTCGTTTCAAGGGAATGCATCACCTCCGATTACCAAGGCTACAACAGACAAGGCTGGTGTTTGGTGTCTAATCCTGCAATACCCCTCATTGCATCCAATTTGTGATACGAGATAATGGTGTAAATGCCAGTCTTCTGCGTTTCTAAGCTTCGCATATGGAAAACAATTATTTCCATTTCAGACGTTGGCTCTGCAGCAAGCTATCAATGCGATTTACGTAACCCAATTCAGCATAACAGGGTTTGTAATATTGCTCGTGTTAATCCAACCAAACGTTTTGACCACTGGCAATTAAGTAGGATAGAATTATATGAGTCAATGGGGGAAATTTCACATCACTATGACAGTGATCAGTCTCTATAGTTTGCAACCACCTTTACTGGAGTAAAACGTACATCCCAGCATTATTGCATTTATTTGTCAATACAAAAAAATATACGATGACAAAAAGAATCGCGTTAAATTTACCAAGCACTCAATTTACGCGTTTCACTTGGCCCATAAAAAAAAAAACGTGTTTTCGTTCAAATTCAAGTTTCGTTCATTCCACACGGAGAGACCGATACCAACTTCGCACTGCCCTCTTCGCTTCCGCGGCGCCCGACGGCCGAATCAATGCGGTGAGAATTAGACTCGCCGGCCAAACCCTGCCGAATCGGGCCCTCCCACCACTAAAGCCTTGCTCACGTGCCCTTGGAGTTCCCTAAGTGGCCGCCCCTCTTATTCTTTTTATCATCGCCGCTGCGCGCGCGTGTGCGTTGAGTGCCCGGTACAAGTTGCTCGGCACCGTTCGTTTCTGCTGTGGTCCCTTTCGACCAAGCCCGCCCCGTGTCTCCTCTATTGATTGCGGCTCCAATGCTTTCAGCACCCTCATCGATTTTATTAAGCTAAAAACTGCACTCGCTTTTTTTGTTGTTGTTGCCGCCCTGGTGCACACCGAAGCAAAAATATTGGCGGGCTTCTGCCAGTATTGAGCCGGATTGATTTGCACGATACATATTTAAGTAACGCTAAAAGGGGCGCAGATTCACTTCGCAGATTCGCGGCTCACGAACGCGTCTGCGTGGCCAGCGTTTGAGAATGTTATTTAAATGAAAATTCTTGCTTTTTATGAATATTCTGCCACGTGTAAAATGATCGCACGCCCATGCACGGATATGTTGAAGATCAAATGATCTCGGCCAGAGTGCTTGTTGATTCTGATCCAAATATCACCTTCTATATTTTTTAGGAATCATTAAAAATAATCATTTTGTTATGCTGAAACAGCCAAGTGACAGCACAGCAGCTGGTGCATGGCCTCTGACTGGCTCTGTTTTGAATGGGTCTGCCTCATGAAGGACATTTTAAAAGTTGCCTTCCTCTGAGCTTTGGACGATATCCATTAGCGCTTTGAAGTTGCAAGTTAAGCTACCCCAGCTAAATTAGTTGGCGGTGGTAGCGAGAGAGTGGGAAGTGCTAAAATCCTGTAAAAGTTTCACACAGGATCATTAAAAGAAATGGCACATTTCTGAAGCTTTCAACACAAAATGTTGTAAATTGGGAAACTGTGCTCTGCGTTTGCCTATGAAGTGCGGTGTACTCTTTTTTTTCCGGTAAAGTCACGTGGGTAAAAAAATAAAATAAATTAAATCACGACGTTTCGGAGGCAACACAAGCTTCCGTCTTCAGGTGGAACCGTCACAGCAAAATTACTGAAGACGGAAGCTTGTGTTGCCTCCAAAACGTCGTGATTTAATTTATTTTAAATTTTTACCTACGTGACTTTACCGAAAAAACCTAAGAGTATGAATCCTTGCAGTCACGAAAACTTCAAATCTCGAAGTGCGGTGTGTTTTTATTGAGAGAGAGTTTGAAGGACCCACTCTAATTGGAATTGTTTGGTGTGTGCGCACCACCATACGAATCTGATTTGGTAACAGGTCCTGGTCACCTTTACCGGTCGCAGGATCTCAGCAGTGTCAGCTCGGCAATTTGACCTGAGAGCCATCTGAATATTATGCTTTTTTTATTTCCACTCAGACCCTGTCAGCCTTTTTGTGCTCATCTCTTTTACAACGCTAACTTGCTGGTGATTCATATCATAGTTTGGGTCATCTCGATAGGTTAACGATGACATTCAATCAATCATTGTTAACATTTCTCACTTCACATTAATAATGACTACCTCCACACTTCACGTGAACGAACAATTGCATTAAGGTCCAAGACTGATAACACTCTATGTAATAATACCAGACATTTAGTTTACAATCTAAAAAAGCAACGTACCACAGGCAATATAATTAAAAACGAACTAAACCGTGTACTATAATTAAGACTAATGACTGAAATCAAGCAATAAGAAAGTGAAAGCAGATACCCATTCATGTTACAGATGCAGTGAGGAGATAGGTGTTTAATAAATACTAAAATTGTATAATCTATCTGCATGTCTGTATGCGTTTGAACAACTCTCATTCGCATAATGATTTCTGAAAGCATTGCATATTTAAAATAAACATCTGGTAATGAGGTCAGAAGTTACATTAGTATTGAAACATTATTTCGTATATATTTATTTTTCCTATGTATATTTGCGAGCCACATACTATCGATTGTTCCTGTGAAGCGTGCAAGTATATGAACAAATTAAAACAACACATTTGTGCGTGATAGTTCCCCATTTACCATTTTGGAAAGTTCATCGGTAGAAAAATTTCATTCTCGTTTTTTTGTAAATGACCCGTTTCTCGTTTCTGCCAATATGCCAAATCCTAAACCCTATCCCCATTTAGTATTTTGATTAGGTTGGAATATTTATGGTGATGTGAAACACCAAGCCCAGGATGGGGCTTTCATTCATTTTTATTAAATCCGGCCTCAAAGGCACATTGTCAATTCCTAAAACACAGTTGCTAACCTTTGTCTGAAGGTATAAAATGTGTATGTGTGTGCGTGCGTGTGATGTTACACTCACAATGACTGAGCTCTTTCGCACTGGCGCAGGTGTGTGACCACTGATGTTAAATGTCATATGGGTACAAATTCAATTAAGGTAGGCCATTGTGCAGTTGCTTATGATGGAGGTACTATCACATATTGAATTAACCCTTTTCCTGCCTGGCTATACCAAATCGATTCAATCTGCTTGAGTTCGTTTACAGGCACATTTAAAGGGACAATACCGCGCAGTTTTTATCTTTTATTAAACGTCCCGTTCTGAATTTACATCCGTAGGCGTGAATGTTTTCGTTCGGAACAGATGGCACGTTACATTTTGAACGGTTGCGCTCACTCACACAATTTGCTGCTGATTCGTGGATTAAAATTCGCGAGGATTGTTATAAAATCCGCGTAGGTGTGTCAGAAGTGGCGCTCGAATTATCTGACAACAAGCCTGAAGGAAATGATTCTTGTCCATCAAAACTCATACTAATTAATGCAAATAAAAACGAGTGCATATATGAAGCTGACTTTTGTTTATCTTCAAAGAGGACCCACCCCTCCTGTGATGTATGCATGGTACGCAACTTTAGCATGGCAGGAATGAAGCGTCAACAGTTAAAACAAAAATAGAGTAATTTCAGTTCTCCTCCCGCTATCCTGCCGATGCTCTGCTCCGTTCTCTGTGATTGGCTCTTGCTCAGTGTGAATATTAAACTTGGAGATTAGTGGCGCCTGGAGGATTAGACTCTGAGCCGATCCCAAATCCCGCGCCTTAATGCTCGATATTGCATTCAAATGAGAGGCATGAAATTTGCTTTGGCAATGACAGACTTAGGTGTCTACAACCACCGTGGCCTTAGCAAGCTGGAACAAAACAAAAAAGCTTAAGACAGAATCGTGTTTCACACACGAATAAAAGAAAAAAAGTTCAAATTATTCTGATGGCAATGACGGTGATAATGCGTTCATTGTTGTGTTGGTCTGGTTTATGTTTGCGTATTTGCAACAAGAAATGTTGATTTTTTTACGTTCAAACTGGATGTAACTTTCCTCGGCGTGCGCTAACTTGAACGTATGTCTCTGATATGCATGAAACTCAGAAGCGTGCAAACACAGGCCGTCTCGGTTTTAAGGTCGCCGTAATGAAATATCGCTCTGAAACTTTTAAAGCTTGCGCTCTGGTCGGGAGTAGGAAGCTTTACGTTTGCAGTGCGGTAAAAAAAATACTGAAAATTACAAGTTTTTTTCATCACCATTGGGCATTGTTCATGAACTAACAAAATCTATGCTACGCACTCTTTGCGTTTGTGTGTTTAGGATTGTGCAGCGCCGTATATGTGCGCTGGGTATGCGCATGATGCACATGTCAACCTATACCGCATTTCTGTAAGCCACACCACTTCCAGTGTGCAGTCTGGTCGCCTCCCCCGGCATCACCACGTTTTCATGATTTTAATCAACTCGACTTGGCAAAATTTTGACTTAAAACTTTCGTGACTGCAGGAATTAATATCCTTTGGTTCTTTCGGTAAAGTCACGTAGATAGAAAAATAATAATAAAAAATAAAGTGAATATTTTTTTTTATAAACAACAAAAAAACACTAATGTAGTCTGTACCCTGGTTCTAAATCGGAGTGTACTGGCAGTCTATAATGTTTACTGTAGCCTGGTTGTTAAGTTTGGTGAGTGTACTGGCAGTCTATAATGTAGACTGTAGCCTGGTTATTGAGCTGGGTGAGTGTACTCACAGTCTATAATGGAGACTGTAGCCTGGTTTTCAAGCTGGTGAGCGTATTGGCAGTCTATAATGTAGACTGTAGCAATGGTCCTTAACCTGAGTGAGCGTACTGGCAGTCTGCAATGTAGACTTATTATTGGTTGTTTCAGTAATTTAAATATAAGAAAAATATTATTAAAATAAATATATATAAAATACGAACAAAAACTACGATATTTCGATCACAACACAAGCGGTTGTCATCAGGAAAAGGGGGGTTAGCCTCTAAAGGCAAACTGTTTATAAAAGTTTAGAGATGGGCGTAGCCCAAGTGTGTCAGCAGCATGGGCGGGGCAGCTAATGTTAATGTAGGAAAAAGCAACGCCAACGCAGCGGGTCTACACCAATCAAAGGGCCGCCAGGCAATCATTGCACCTCGCTCCACATACCCACACTGCTGACGGTGGAGGTTGACAAGAAAACACAAATCAAGTCATGACCCAAAGTGGTTGATGACATCTTTCCAATGATTGCTGATTTTATAATCACCCTCTCGGTTGAAATTGTGTCTGTGTCTGTATATATGGATGGCTTCATGAACGAATCTTTGTTGATAGCCAGTAGGCTTGCAAAGTACCATTGTCTTAGAGAAATAAATTTCGTGTGAACCATCCGCATTAAAATAATGATCAGCCACGGCAGAAGTATTGGTCCTACCGTGTTTGAAATCTGCCTTGTGCTCAAGAACACGGTCAGAGATATGTCGCTTAGTTTCCACAATGTCACTGCTTCCGCAGATACAGCTTAGTTTGTAGACGCCGGGATATTTCATGTCAGGAACCTTGTCCTTCACAGATGGGATTAGATCACGAATTTTATATACTGTGTTAAATCGGACCTGGAACTTGTGTTTGTTCATGATTTTGGAAATCTTTTTGGTTACCCCTGCTTTTTATGGAAAGGTAATGGTTTTGATTGGATCTTCAGATGGCTCCTTCCTCATGTTTGGGGTGATGGCTTTGCGGATTGTGTAGACAAAATATCCATTCGCCTTGAGAGCTTGGTGTACGTGTTTGTTTGCAATCATTGAAGATTTGGTCCAGCAAGGATTGAATGCTGATGTACCGGCCCTGGTGAGACACTGCCTCACCAATACATACCTCGTGTTTTGTTTTCGTTTTTATATTTATTTATTTTAGTTATATTTTTCTTATATTTAAATAACTGAAAGAACCAAGAATAAGTCTACATTATAGATTGCCAGTACACTCACCAAACTTAACCAGGCTACAGTCTACATTATAGACTGCCAGCACACTCACTCCGATTAAGAACCAGGCTACATTCGTCATGAGTGGTTTTTTGTTGTTTATTATTTTTCTTTTATTTTTATTATTCTATTCACTTTCTTTTTTATTTTAATTTTTCTATCTAAGTGCATTTACCGAAAGAACCAAAGAATATAGACTTGGCTGCCATCTCGAGCTGAGGCTTTAATTCTCTGGGCCAACATCACTTGAACACAGCTGGCCTGAATTCCCCATTGTTAGATTTCAGCGTGAGCAGAAATACTTCGAAAACGAAACTAAACGAATTTTATTTTGCCAACTAAAGCCCACTGATTTATTAGCTCTTTTTTTCAGAAGCGATTTGCCCACCAATGATAGCTCAACGAAGTGGCTTATCATGTGGAAATTTACAGTAGCCGAATTATCTAAACGCACGTTTCTAAATGTGGAGGGAAAAACCAGAGGACCCGGAGAATAATCCACGCGACCACGGGGAGAGAGAAACATGCAAACTCCAAATATACAGCAGGCATCAAGGTCAGGATCGAACCCACGACCTCCTCCATACCAGGCGAGGTAGTTGACATCTCGCCACCGTGGCGCCCCAAATAGCTGTCAGTTAAAAATGTTGTAGGCAATACAAATGAAGGTTTAACGTTAGATTTCATTTTACATTAAATTTTTGTCAGCAACATGGATTTCACCTGTCGATATTTAACTATAACTCTACGCCACCTGACAGAGCCAATCAAATCAAGTTGTCATGTGGCCAAACATGTACTTTTATTTAGTTTATTTTACCAAAACTGGAAATGTTGATAAGCAAGGAAAATCATCTGATGTTAATCATCCAGAGCTGAGATCGCACGCGATCGGAACCCATGTTAACCCCTAATGATGCTGCATCTAATCTCCCGAGAAATGTCGTTAATATAAATTTGTCCAAAAAATGTTGGCCTTTCAACATGATGGTTTTGCCGATAAATTAACTCAATTTGCATATTTGGCCACACTGATGACTTTCATTTTGATTGACGCTATCAGATGGTTTGGGGGGTTACGGTTAAACATTATCATGATACACACAATTATCGAACCCAAAAGTAACTTATTTGGGGGGGGGGGGGGGTCGAACGTTGCTCACGTGAAAGCTCAGTGTTTCATTAATATTGACCTTCATGTGAGCAGTTTGCAACCAGATGACCCCCCCCCCCCCCACACACTCTTGATTCAGTACCTGCAATGAAATACTGCGGCGGGTGGGAGGCCGAAAGAGCGGGAAGGAACTCATCTAGAACATCTAGAGATGGGGCCCGGGGGAGCGGAGAGAAGGGTAGAAAATAAGAAAAAAGTAACAAAAAATAAAGCCGCTTGGAGGTTTTTTTTATTTTCAGGGTGGCTGGGTTACCCCCCCCCCTTTCTTTTCCCTAATTACCCCCCACCCCTCCACCGCCCCCCTCTCCGTGTCAGAGGTACACCTCCTCCTCCCCCTTCTTATGACGCCCCACGGAAGACATCCACAGACCTCGTAGAACTTACATGCTATCCTGACCACACGTCGGCTCATACAGAAGCGTCGGTTGGACCCTCGGCACCGATGCATGTGTGTAGAATGTGAACACCGCGATGCGTTGCAACGGGCCCGTGAGTTGTTTCGTTGTAAAAAAAAAACCTTTGACCTTCATGTGGTCACCAGAAGAGATTAAAGAAAGAATGAAAACAGTGTACAGGTGCGCCAGAAACACTCCCCCATCCCCCCCGTACTGGAAAAAAGAGCTTCATAGTTCATCGGATTCTTCCAGTCTAAATAAATAATGGGTCTGATTCTGGTATAACAGGTGCGCCAGAAACACTCCCCCATCCCCCCCCCGTACTGGAAAAAAGAGCTTCATAGTTCATCGGATTCTTCCAGTCTAAATAAATAATGGGTCTGATTCTGGTATAACAGGTCGACGTCGCGGGCAATGGTCGAACAAAGGGTCAAATGCCTAAAACGTCACCAAATGTATCTATTTTGTTTTGTTTTTTTCGGGCCAGAGTATCAATGACGACTGTGTTGAGTTTGTCGTTGTTGTTATCTGTGCTTGTACACCACTGCCAATACAGCGTCACCAATTAGGTCGTTCGATTCCCAGAATCACAGGCAGATGTACGATGGGAAAAATACAAACTATACGCTCTTTCTTCCATCATAAAACCTAAGATCAGGGTACGTAAGTTATATATATTTTTTACTTGATTTATATTAATGTGTTTTCTATATGTTCAAAGCAGTTCTTATTTCACCGCAATCTCTTTTTTGACCTCATTTCAATTTTAAAATATGTATCCTGGACGCTATGATAGAAATGAATGATTCGATAGTTAATGAAATGATCACGCACTAATTTAGACTTGAACAATCACTCAAGGCTGGAATTAATAGACGTCAGATGTACCATTAGGGGGAAAGAAAGGCCCAAGTATAAGAGAGCTCCGCTGTGAAAGCGGTCTCATTTATTTATTTTCTCACGAACTGCCATCTGATCATTTCTGCAGCGAAAAAGAAAATAGAAAAATCCTTCCATTTTTCTTTCCATCTGCAGGATTAGAAGTTTTGACAGCGGCAAACCTTATCATATTTTTGATGGCACGATCATCAGATCAGCACGGAGACCAAACTCTGTTGATGTGATTATGACGGGCAAGGCAGTGCCATCTTCCAGCAGACGTTGAAGGTGAGCCTATGCCCGTAGCTGGTGGGGATTGTATATGCACGCGATGGTATTTCGAAATGTCTCACTCACCAAAGCACTTCGTTCCTTCATCATATATATATACCGCATCAATTGCTCCCCGCATCATCATCATCAGCACCTTCATCATAACACCTCAACTGTCCAGAGACATGCATGCAGCTCTTTGCGTCGGTTATTAATGTCTCATTTTTTTTTCGTCTGTCTATTTTGGTAAAACTGTAAAGCCTGATAAATCCGTTAAGCCATACCCTGTCCATCGTAAGGTCACAGAGGCCTATTTATTTTTAAATTGGGCCTCCATGGGTTACAGATGAATCCACTTACGTAATCTCATTGAGTGTTTGCCTGAGAGTGTTGCACGTGCGTAGATGCACGATTTATTTTCCTCTACCAATCGCCGTTGCAGTCCAATAGAGCTTTGTGTAACTGGAAATACAGAAAGTTTGACCGATGTGAGTATTGGCTGTGGAGCGTATTGGGAAAAAAAAACCATTTAGAATTATTTCGGCAGTTAACAAATGTAACTTTGTTCGAACGGCTGCCATTTCAGAAAGCTCATTGAACACACACAAACAACTCCAATGTTGTTGGCCATTGATACACTTCCATTTCATGTTCACTTACTCTTTGGTTCTTTCGGTAAAGTCACGTAGATACAAAATTAATAGATCACGACGTTTCGATCGCAACACAAGCAACCGTCATCAGGTGAAACAAACACAGCAGAAGAATTGCTGACGTAGGATGCTTCTACCCACGTGACTTTACCGAAAGAATCAAAGAGTATGGATCCCTGCAGTCACGAAAGCTTCAAATCAAGATTCATGTTCACTTGTTCATTCGTTATTACTTCATTTCGGCATTCGCAGTGAGGACAGTAAATTCCCGCCGAATGGCTTCTCTCCCTTTATAGCGAGGGCTTATTTCGGTGTGCTGAGCGGTGGCAGACATTATTGCTCGGAAGTGCGTGTAATGTTGTATTCACCTCAAGAGCATTTCATTATCGGTGAGTTGACGGAAATAGAGAAAGTGACCGTAATCACTCGGAGTGCGCCCCATTCTCATCGGGTCTTGAGATGCTAAGCAGGGTCCCACTTGGATATTGTTTCGATGGGCGTCCACTGTGCATAAACACAGGTATTGTAGGCTGCTGCGAGGGCTACGTTATGAGTGAAGAGCAGGGCAGGGCAACCCGTTGTGGTACGATACTTCTATGCTCCAACATCCCGTGCTTCAATAATTTGCACTTTGACCAGCATGGCAAAGAGTGGTAAAATCGCCTCTCGGACCTGCTCGGCGTGGTGAGGCCCTCTTCCAGTATTGGATTGACCAAAATGGCTGCAAGGTTAGGCATGCACACCGCACTTGCACACACGTGTACTAAACGGCCAATATATTTTTAGTAATTTTATTTATGAAAAAACAAAAAGGAAATGTCACCATTTATTCCACTGTTGCAGCCAATGTGGAAATGCAAGCGCCGCGTGCCGCGTGAGCCTCGCAACGTTTGCATGCGCAACGTGAGCTGCGAGCGCTCGGTAAGAACTTTGTAAATAAATCAGTATAGCGTGTTTGTGCACTCACTTGCAAGCAGACGAGGCTAAGCGATGTGGGCCTTGACTGAGAAGAGCCGCGTGAAGGCCACACAGCCTCCGTCCTTCCTTCAGGTTTGTCGACAAAAAATACAAGTGGTATAAGGAACATAAGGGGCACATTAGGGGCTCAGCCTTATTATCATAATGAGAATAGATGGGACACTTCTGTGCTGTGTTATTAAACAGCCTTTACCAAAAAAAGCAGGTGTATTGAGCCTGTAATGACTAACTAGGGTCGTGAATGAAATAAATGCCAGGTTATTAAGTCATTCAGATAATTTGGCCAAACATGATTAATTCAAGTGCGAACATAATTTATCTGACAGTGGGCAAGGTGTCTTGGGATCTAAAGATATTGCTTCTTCTGAGCGTTTTCAATGTGCAATTTCTAAAATGTTTCCATAATTTTAAAATATTGCTGGTTAAAAAAGAAAGATAATTGAATGAAATACAGGCACCTTAACATGGTATGACTTGTGAATAAAACACGTGGGACCTCAAGCGTTTATAGGATTAATTTTGGCTTGACTTGAATTTCAGGGTATTAATATTCAGTTTTTCCCCCCCTCAATTATTCGAACTCATTTTTACAAAACTGGACATAAAATGAAAGGTCACGTGACTTTAAAATGAATATATTCTGTTGGAAATTTAATTGTTTAAGTCACTAAGTGGAGAAAAAAACATACAGTTGAGAGGGAGGCATCTTCGTGTTTCATATAGCACAGGACGGGCTATATATAATTCATGAGGTGTTTTCCATGTTGCGTTCTGTGACCTTGGACTCTCAGATTATAAAATAATAAAAATCTGGTTACAGTCAGCCATGGCGCCTTCTTAAATCGGAGCAGCAGTGCCACTTCTCTAATCCATCTCATCCTTGTTGTGGCTGAGCCTGGAACGTTGCCAGTGTCTGGAATGAATACTCACGCCCTCACCAGCAACACACCCAAACATAACATTGCAGACAAAAAACAAAGATCCCCCATGTAGCGTTAACAGTTGGTTGGGCAAGTGCTGTAAGCGAGCACCTATGAAGCCCAGCACGGCACACGGGGGGTTGGTGGGCAAGACAATGCCCGGTCGCCTTTGTCTCCCCAGTGGCGATATTTACACACCGCACCAGGTACTCATTTGAGGTGTTGGCCATCAGCTTGAATTGAACTCAGGTGATCGGGTTTCTCGTGCAACACGCTAACCACTGTGCCTCTGTTCCCCTATGATATTGGTTTTAAAAGTACTATTTTTATTTTACCAGGTGAGGCCGAATGAGCTATGTAGCTCTTCTTCAGAAGTCAACTGGCCACAAATGATAGCTCAACGAAGTGGCTAATCATGTGGAAATGTATTGCAGCCAAATAAACGCGTGTTGATTCTAAATGTGGAGGGTAAAACCGGAGGACCCGGAGAAAATCCATTCCACCACGGGGAGAACATGCAAACTCCAAATATACAGGCGTGAGAGTTGGGATCGAACACACGACCTTCTGTACTCCAGGCGAGGTAGTTAACATCTCGTCACCAAGATGTTGTGTGTATACCCAAACCCTCCATGATAATACATTTTAGTTTGTTCTACAATCATGGCTGAAGGTAAAATTGCAGTCCTGCAAGTACAAACTCGAGCCACTGATGATAGAAGGGCCTCCACTAGAAGGAGCTCTAGGCAGCCCCCTCGAGAGAGGGTGCTTAGGCCTAATTCTTCCATGCTGGGCAGACATTTTTGAAGAGGTGTGAGTAACCACACTTCACCCCATTGCACGCGACCAACCGATTGACCAATTGGTATACCCATTTGTACTGCTGATTGGACAGAGTCGGGGGCAGGGATTTTCGAAAAACTTTCGACGACTGCATCCGGGAGATCAAACCGGCGATCTCTGAAGTGCAAGTCCAGCGTGCCAATCGTCACACCATGGCGGCGTACTCTGCAGTTGGTATCGAACGATATTCCTTCTGTTGACATGTCATCTCTGCCATGTCACACATTATTTGCACTGCTTTAAAGGAGTAAATGGTGTTCATGAATGTGTGAAACGCGCAACGAAGGCAACATAAGCGGCACCTCCGTGCCTCTGACATTTAATTATCACAATTAAAAATACACGATCATAACATGCCCATGGCTGATGATTTCTGACGATAACGTTAATGATGATTACAATGTACTGATATTGAATATTTATCCCTTTAAATATTCGGGTGAATGTGTTGACCATTTGTACCGCATACATATATTATTTGTATTTTTGTTGCACTGAATGTGTATACCGTGCATTTTCACCACTGTGTTCTCTTGCAAAAGAGACTGTTCTCACAAGGGACCTTCTCTCTTCCCAAAATAATGTCCATTATGTTCAATAAACAAATGAAGATGTTTACTGCAGGAACACAACTAGAAAACACAGCAGAGTTTGGATACCTGGGACGATTAATCATTGAAGGCAGAAAGGGATCAGATTAAAAACGAACCATACCACGGTCCTTAAAGAAACATTGCAGTGTACGTTCTACACTTGCTCGGCTAAGATCCTCCCCAAGTTGTTGTCCCCCGTCTCTCACGATCTTGAGGCGCAACGATTTGTCTAGCGCCTGCGCAAAAGGAGATTTCATCGATTCGTATCCACGGCCGACGTACTCTTGAGCATTGCCTCTTCGTTTGCTGCCACTCCATCGTTCGGCGTTAATCACTGGCCATCATCCGTGCCAGTCACGTGGCCTGCCCAAGCCCACCAAACCTTTTCTTAACAGTTCTACATGATGTCTCCAACTTGCGCGTGTTTTCTAATCCAGTGAAATTCCACGTGTACGCCTCTTCACAAAAGTTAGCTTTTGTTCCAATTTATTTAGTCAATATCAAGTTTTCTGACCGATATGTCATCGGAGATATTAATACATATACTCTTATTCATGATTTTATGGGGTTTTTTTCTCTCTCTCAGTGTTTAGCATCCAGTCAGCAAATAGCATTGCATATTAAAATAACTCTGGTCATAAAGTATAAATATATATTGGCAGAGCTGCACCATCCCGGAATGGCAGGCTGTCCATAGGTTTAAAATATGCATAGCGCATTAGTGGAGCATAACGCAAACAAATGGCTACTTTAGAAGAACAGTAAGCATTCAAGAATGATGCTGTTCAACTCCGCAAGAAGCATGAGAAGCGCCTCGAGATTTTCGACCAGAAACGGGCGACTCTGCAGAAAAGTCCCTGCTTTGATGGCAGAATGTTGGATTCGTTGAAATACACTTTGACCGCACGTATACATCTCACTCGCGCATTGCGGGGCCGCGTCTGTGGCCTGGGCCCCGTGCTCGCGTTGTATTTTTTTTGTGTGCTGCCGTTGCCATCTCTCAGGCTGTATCTTGGCTACGCTCGCTTCGACCCGGGCCCGGCTCATGTTTATTTCAGCTCAGGCGCTCGCTGCCCATTATTGAGCGTCGAGTCCTGCCAAATTGAGCGAGACTGCGAAATGTTGTCCAATTACGATGCCCGTCATTAGCAGCCTCGAAAAACGGGGCCCTGACATCGCCATCGCGGCTTCCTCCGTCGCGACAGCCCGAAAGTCGTTCGAGCTGGAAAGAACCTCGCTTTTTTTTACCACTTTGCAAATTTGTCACATTTTATTTTGTTCTTACTGCTTTGGTACCATTCGCTGTGATCCTGTGGACTCGTGCTGAAGCTCACACTTTTGAAGTGGCGACCATAATGCTGCTGCCACGGGACTGCGTAGTTTTGTTTCGTGATTGTTCTGTGGCTCTGCCGCGTAATTCCAAGTTGCACGGCATGCTACAGCGTGCACCTCTCCACAATTATTCGTGCTCTTTCCAGCCTTTGTTCCCTTTTCTGTGTCAATGTCCAAGCAGTCGCCCACCAGCAATGACGAAGGGCAGAGGAGCCACGCTCACAACAAAGAGCGGAGCGCCGGGCGGCTAAACGGCATAGAGTTGGCACAGTGGCGAGCACAGTTGGTGCATCAGCCAGTCATCTCAGTCAGTCAACCCACAGCACCTGGGTCTGTTCCATGCCTTCCTGCCACTTGACAAGGCCTCAAAGTGCACCTAGCATGGCACAAGCGCCGTGGTGGTGACGTCACCGCCACTTCGTGTTGAACAGCGGTGGTTGCTGTTGTTGTTGATCCAAATGTCATAACGTATATATTCATGATTTAATGATTCCGGTTAATCGTATTAATTCTGGTACTGTGACAGTAATGATGACTGGGAAGTCGAATAACACGCAGCACGGCCCGCAGATGCATCGGAGAGCCGTGCAGCATCGCAACAACTGCACGGGCATTCTACATAATCTCACGATGGCAGCGTCATGGGCAGTGATTAAATAGAGCGAGTTGCGGCGTGAGTCACTGAATTGCGCGCCAAGTGTGAGAATTAATTACAATTAGAGTACAAGTGCGTAACGAGAAGCTGCGCAACGCAAAACAAAAAGGCAAAAAGTGTGAATCGCACATTTGTGGACGAATAAGGTGTGATCGCCAGTGTTCTTGTTAGGGGCGCGCGTTCGAGAAAGAAGAGACGGCAAAAGTCACCAAATGCACTCGGTTAATAACACTTTGTGTACATTACACATTCAGGCCCAGCACACAGAATGTAATTATTATAATCCCACCGCTATATATTTTGCTGTCTCAATGCAATCCAAGGCCGGCCGCAAGTGGAATTACTCCTCGAGTAATTTTACTCGCCGAGTTTCTGTAAACTAATTTCAATGTCAAAAAATGCCCGCGCCCAAAATGACCTATTTTCGACACGCCGTTGTATCGCTGGAGATGAATCATACACAAGGCTTCCGCCTCTCCTCGTTTGAAAGCATATTTCACGGCCTGCATTGCAGAGCTGACATATTGCCTTTTTTATGATGGACAAGACTGAACCTGATGGCGGGACCACCAGAGTCCCATAAGCCCCCGGCTCTCGAATAAACTGCGTCGCGACGTCGTTTCACGTCTGTTGAAGGCGAACGACACGGGGATCTGTCCCTCTCGACGAGCTACACACGATGCGCTAATCAAAGTTTCGTTTCTTCTGCGCATTCGTCCTCGCTGCTGCTGTTGCTGCGCTTGGACGACATGACAACAGAACGATCCGTGCCAGGCGGGTCGCGGCGTTCGTGTGCGCTGTGGGACGGAGTCGCCAAACATTTATTTATTAATTACGATTTTGACTTCCGTTTATTCGGGACCCCGGGGTCCCGCCATCAGGTTCAAGTGCTCTCTAAGTAAATACATATATGGAATCTATATATATGTGTTTACTTGCTTCAAGTCACAGGTATGTGGGGTAATCTCACGGTGTGCAGGAAAAGACATCAACCTTTAGGCTAATTAAGGAGCAATGCTTTTTATTTATTTCTAAACCGCAATGCTCCACGACAAAACAACAATTTTTTTCACATTTGGGAAATTTGATTTAGAAAAAAAAGTTTTCAGTTACCTTTTACAAAAGAAGCTGCATATAGTGCACACCTTCAGAGCAAGGCCAGCTGTGCGTATTTCCAAAGTAGTGTGCTTGTATCAGAAGCGGCCCTTCACCTTCCCTTCAACGGAGCAATGTAAGGATATGTTGCTTATATCAGAACCGCGCGTATATATATATACAGTGTGCTTATATCTCGTGTGTACTGAATTGACTAAATTCACACCGAAAATCTTCGCACCCGCCCATGCCAGCATGGGGGATGCCGCTCTTCTCCATTGGAGGCCCGGATCCAGAGCTGAAAATTCCACGTCGTTATGGCAGGATTCAGAGTAACCACACTTGACTTCCCACAGCGTTATGGACCCTGGAGGGACAATGGACTTAACCGACCTCTGACTGAGATTTGAAATGTTGCAACCCTACCGATTGTTTCGAGTCGGATGGCCTTTTCACGTTGCCACACAGTCTGGTTGAAAACGACATGGGGGGTTCAGCGAGACAGAATCTGAGAAGTTCACCCCAACATCGTCAGGGCTAGGAGGAGCTCCACTGCACTATGATTGCATTAAATCTACACAACCATCGGCTGCTACTTACTCAGTCCTCGGCCCACTGATCCTGCACTACTCTCTATGTAAGCACGGACGTTGAACTTCCTTCGCACCGTACGTAGCCAACCGTGCTCATCGAAGGTGCTGGGGAAGGACAACAAACTAAACACGAAAAAGTGGTTTAAAGGTCTCCTCTCCAGAATAATTAACATCACCTAGTTGAAGGGAGTTAAGCGCAAACTGAAAAGTAGCATTATTTTTGTCCTTAATGTTGCGGGTGTCTTTGCCAGTTCTAAAAATATTGGGGAGTGGGGGGGGTGAAGGGGGGGGGGGTGTCGGGACACCCACAACACCTGAAGCAGCCTGCGACCCCATTAGCACCCACACATTTGGCGATTGAATGCGAAACTCAATTAGCTCAGAGTAACCGCACAAACGCATCTGCACGATTCAGCGCACAATTTCTTTCGCCCACCTTCGCAAACAAACAGGGTCCGAGTGCGTGAACAGATTCGGCCCCTCGACCTCCACAGCCCGGCGGCGCAGCGACGTTAAATCGCCTCGGTATTGCTACCTAAAATGTTTTGATACACGTATGTGTACCTTAGTTAGAGTCAATTTGTAGCTTCAGGGATTCAGGGTCCTGCTGTTAGATCCGATTAAATGACGAGGGCTCCCGCAGGGACCGTACGAGTCCACTTGGATTCTGCCTCTGCGAGCAGGGGGTGGTGGGGGTATAAACGCCCCGAGTCCCACACATGTGCTACATTTATCGCCTCTCCTCTCTGCCGTGTAAACACCTGTCAACATGCGAAGGTGGACCGGCGTAACTCGGAAGGCTAATGCTGGGTGCCCCTGGCAATGCGTACATCCCTGGATTCGAATCCCAGGCTTCCCACCACCACGCAACGCAATCACGCCGAATGGGGCAATCTCGTGAGGTCTCGGGCCTGAGCAGACACTTGCATGGCCTACCAGCATGCGCAAACGGGTTGTTATGGGCAGTGGGGGCAATGCAGCAGAGGGCAGTGCGGCAAAAAGCACTGCACTTTCTCTGCTGCCACACCGATGCTCTGCCCGCGTCCACCAGGCCGCGCTGAACCAGTGTCACGAAGCGTGGTCATATAACCTCCATGCCCTGCGTAAAGCGAGGAGGCCTTCTTTATCCAGCAGTGGAGTGACACACAGGGGCTGTACATACACACGTAAGGTCTTGGTCGCGGCACACGACAAGCGGATGCTCGTATTCGCCGGAGGGAGGGCTTTTTGGCAACGCATTGGGAAGCCTCACTTAGCATTGCTAACTATTTACTCCGGCTGGAATTCAGGGTCACGGAGTAGAAGTAGCGCCGTGATTGCGATGGACGGTCGAAAATGAGTGAAGTGCTCTTTGCGCGGTTGATATTAATGCACGAAAACCTGAAAACAAATTACGGCCAGCTGAGTGTTAAAAGGCAAAGCCAAAGTTTTGCCTGCAGCCTTTTTTACACTCATTTGGCTTATCGAGTGCTATTAGCGGGGAACTCGATTGAGATCGGCTCACCCACACGAGGGACATCGCGCAACAGAATTGCGACCACTCTCTTTCGGGGTCAAAAAGTGTCACGGTGAAGTTTCGAGAGAAAAGTGCATTTTTGAAGAGCGGCGTGGTGAAGGTAATAACAGCCCTCGGGAATGTGTTGATTATTAAAATCCATTGATTTGTTTGGGCTTTAAATATTCATCGCAATGTAATCTGGATTTCCATGGCGGCCTGGATATGCTGAACAGAAAGCAGGGCATACCAGTCGAGGGATATCACAAAACAGCGATTCTGTATAGATGTATACACCGAGTAATGTGTATAGCCCCTTCGTCAATCCACTGCAGGATGTGGTTCTCCCCACACCAAGCGGATCATGCGGGTTACTTAACCATACTTCACCGCACTCGCCAGTGCGAAGTTTGCGTATAGCCCCTTCGTCAATCCACTGCAGGATGTGGTTCTCCCCACACCAAGCGGGTCATGCGTGTTATCTAACCATACTTCACCGCACTCGCCAGTGCGAACTTGCGTATAGCCCCTTCGTCAATCCACTGCAGGATGTGGTTCTCCCCACACCAAGCGGGTCATGCGGGTTACCTAACCATACTTCACCGCACTCGCCAGTGCGAAGTTTGCGAAGGTGGGGAGCACAGACAAGAGTAGTGCGATGAACTGTTTGCTGCAAACTGCCCTCTGAGAATCCACCACGTGACCCGCAGCCTCAAACAGCTGCTAGACGTGGGTGTTAACCATCCAAGCACTATCCAGGCTCAGCGATGCTTAGCTTCCAATATATACATGGCGAGATTGGGCACATTCTCTGGGTCGTTTTGTGTAAAGTGACTCAACATGACCTTGCTTGGGTATAAGGGCATAGGGGCCAAAAGGGAGTTCCACCGATATTTGGTCGATGATCGGCAACATTGCTGCTGTTTGCTGTTGCTCCACTTAAGATTGCCAAAAGCTGCCGTTCATCAAAGCAAAATCACGTCCATGGTCTACGCCGATCATGCTTTTATCAAGCCCTCATACTTAACTGCAATACATAAAGTGCCTGTTCCCTGTATGCAGATTCTCCATATGCGAGTGGTGGAAATTCCTCATTCTACAGAGTGGTGCTCGTTCTATCTATCCAATTGTGAGTGCTTCAACTGCAACACCGGATCGTAAGGAGCGAAAAACGTAAAGGTGCAGCCCTGCAACTGCTTTGCTCACACCACTGCTCGTGGAAGCGCCTCCCTTGCGCGGAGCGCTCAAGGTATGTATTTATTTGGTCTATTTCGTCTCTGTGCTGACCGAACACCTTTGAAGAGGTAGGAGTCCCCACACTTTACCCCACCACACGTGACCTGCCAATCGACTCATTGCGGTGATACCCATTTGCACTGCTGGTTTGACATACGTGGTGGGTGGCGGTGGTGGGGGTGGTGGTTCGAGAAAGTTGCTTTGACCGTCGCGCCGGGAGATCGAATCGAATCGGCGACCTCTGGACTAGAGGCCCAGCGTGTTCATCGTTAACACGGCGGCAGCATCCAGACAGGTGAGTGCGCACCTCAAGAAAGTAAATATACCTATAAGACGAGTGCCACCTGGAGTGCAGCGCAGTGTGTGTGTGTGTGTCAGGTAACCAGTGGTCCAATGAGGATTAATTAGCCGTTTAATTCCCCACTTGTCGTGCCTTAACCTTTTCACTCTCGGCGCTTGGCACCCGACGGCAGACGCTAGTTTTTAATACGACACCAGCCCTCGGTGTGCATCCCAGAGACAGCTGTAAATGGGAAAACAGCACCGCTGGGTAATGTGCGCGCTGCTCGTCGCCGCGACAAAAGGGATGATCAGAGATCTAGTTTCTGGCCCAGAGATGTGGCATGCTTGTCAGAGGCTGTCGCGCAAGGGAGAGATTATTTTGGCCCGTGTTGTGGGAAAAGAAAAATTGCTCTCTGTTCGAGTTGGCACAGAGAGCATTGTTTGTCTTTTTTGGTGGGGGGGTCAAACTGAGAGCATTAATTAGCTCTCGCAAGCCCCCTGTCAAACCCCGCTGCTACCCCCACCTGGGTTATCCGCCGATCGGGAGCGTCCTGGCCTCATTGCTCGCTGAAAATAGTTACGGCGGCGTCCGTGACTCGCGAATGGTGGCAGCGTCGCGTCCAATGATGCGCAGTGCAGGTGTTTCGCGTAGCCCTGCAATTGCTAGCTCGTGCCACTGCTGGTGGAAGGGCCACAACGAGAGGGAGCTCTGGCGAGCTCAAGACTCCTGTTCTAGGGGGTGTATTAGTCTAATTCGTCCAAGCCGGCAAGACGTCTTGGAAGAAGCGGAAGTAACCACATCTTAACCACACCACCCACACGTGATCTCCCGATCGACTGCCACGGGCCCATTTGCACTGCTGGGTGTACAGAGCCAGGGGAATTTAAGAAACTTGCACTATTATGGGACCTCCTTTGCCAGTTTCAAAATATGAGAATAGGTTTTCCCATTTTTTCTGACAACAAAACAGGTGTTAAGATGTTAAAACACCAAACTGAAACCTTTTATAAGTAATCATGTCTGCATTAACCACAATACTTGTGGTCAGAATGCAAACAAAAAACACACTGATAATATATTGGCATTGTCTTTGAAACTGATTGGTCTCAAAACGGTGTTAGACCAGAGGCCGCCAAAAGGCGTACAGCTGAACGCCTTTATCAGATGCTTGTACGCCTTCATCAGAGTATGTTTTTTGTTTGCATTCTGACCACAAGTATTGTGGTTAATGCAGACACGATTCCTCGTAAAAGGTTTCAGTTTGGTGTTTTAACATCTAAACACCTGTTTTGTTGGCAGAAAAAATGGGAAAACCTAAACTCGAACTTGCACTAGTTTTCCTCATCGTGGAACTCATATAGTTCACTTATTATTTTGACCCTTTAAGAATGAGTTGTCAGGTCGAACCTTTTGATTGTGTGTCAAGCATTCCACTCTAACTACAGCACCACCCAGCCCCGTGCAGAAGCACCACAAGAAGAACAGTTGAGAGGGCAAAGTGCCTTTATAGAACAACAAAAAACAAACATTGAACGACCACTTTGATGCATGACCTTGCCATTAAGAACTTGACCATATACACTTGTGTTTGGGTTGTTGTCTTCTCGTATTTTTTGTTGTTGTGGTAACCAGGTTTCTGTAAGCGGTTCCCCTTCGAAAAAGGAGCGTTTAGTCTTATTCTTCTTCCATATGGAATGTAATCAACAGTTTGTATAGATGGCATCGTTAAATGTCAAGGTCCTTCAAGGCGGTGTTTAGTGCCCAATGCTGTAGAGCGTTTACAGCCCAAATGGGGTTTTACCTGCGCCAAAATAAAACCGAAAATTTAATCTGAAAAACAAAGTCTAAATGCATTTCAGGGAGCAGTTCAAACACATTACATGCAAAGATATTATGCAAATAATGAACCCTCATTAAAAATGGTACTGACGTGATTGTTTTGTTGTTGTTTGCGTTGGAATTTTTAGTTTAATAATTCGAAACAATGGCCTTTGTGCGGCGGCGTGGGTGTGGGTGTTACGTATACTGTCTGTGCGGTGTGTTTGTTTTGTCTTTTTAGTTTGTGCGGGCTTGTGAAAAATCCGGGTGTGAAAACAGAATTGGCCACTTCTGCCGCTTGCTGTCGTGCGCCTGCCCGTTTGCCCAATGTAACGATTTCAGCAGAGAGCGTTTCCGTTCGTGTGAATTGACATCGAAAAATATGAGCCAACAACAGAAAAAACCCACAAAAATATTAGCCAACAACAGCCAAAACCCACGAAAATATGAGCCAACAACAGCAAAAAAACCCCCAAAAATATAAGCCAACAACAGCAAAAACCCACAAAAATATGAGCCAACAACAGCAAAAACCCACAAAAATATGAGCCAACAACAGCAAAAACCCACAAAAATATGAGCCAACAACAGCAAAAACCCACAAAAATATGAGCCAACAACAGCCAAAACCCACAAAAATTATGAGCCAACAAACAGAAAAAAAACCCCCCAAAATATAAGCCAACAACAGCAAAAACCCACAAAAATATGAGCCAACAACAGCAAAAACCCATAAAAATATGAGCCAACAACAGCAAAAAACTGCAAAAATATAAGCCAACAACAGCAAAAACCCATAAAAATATGAGCCAACAACAGCAAAAACCCATAAAAATATAAGCCAACAACAGAAAACCCCACAAAATATGAGCCAACATCAGCAAAAACCCATAAAAAATCTGAGCCAACATCAGCAAAACCCACAAAATATGAGCCAACATCAACAAAACCCCATAAAAATCTGAGCCAACATCAGCAAAACTCACAAAATATGAGCCAACATCAGCAAAACCCCATAAAAATATGAGCCAACATCAGCAAAACCCACAAAATCTGAGCCAACATCAGCAAAAACCCATAAAAAATCTGAGCCAACAACAGCAAAACCCCATAAAAATATGAGCCAACATCAGCAAAAACTCATAAAAAATATGAGCCAACATCAGCAAAACCCCATAAAAATATGAGCCAACATCAGCAAAAACCCATAAAAATATGAGCCAACAACAGCAAACCCCCCCCAAAACGAGTCATTGTATCACGGTGCGTGTATCTTTCCACGTGTACACCTGGCATGGATTAGAGAACCCTCGACAGGTTAACGACATTCTTCCTCAAACATGTTTAGAATGAGTGGGCTTGCGCCGTGACGCGTTACGAGAAGTGATGATGGTCAATGGGCAACAATAGCAAGAGTGGTAGCAGCCAAGGAATGGGAATGCATCGGGGAGGAAATCGGCTCACGTGTAGATGATGCTGGGTACATTGTGCGATCACGAGAGATGTTGACAACTTGGGGAGATATTCATCCAGCAGTGAATTAATTATGCATGGTGATGGTGATGATCCCCTTCAGTGGCACAGTGGCTCATAAATTGTGCTACGAACCCGGTGACCTGAAACTTCGGTATCTGTAGTTATGAATTATTATAATTACACTATGTTGCCGGTTAATTCGTCTTCGGGACACTTTTTACAACAGTTCTCCCTACGGAGAGACTGACGTCTTGATATAACCGTGGCATTTTTACACGATTCTGTTCGGGGTGTCACGCAACTTCGCATTGACACGCGGAGCCCAGACGTTATGTGGCAGGCTGCAGGGCTTAAAACTGTCCCACCGCGAGCACTCACGAGGTCGCGTCTGGTCACGCATTCATCGATGAAGAAAGCCACCTTGCCGTGTCAATGTGAGAGGAGTAGCGACGGATTTGGGCCAGAAATCGGCGTTAACCCTCAGCCAAAGTGCATTGCGCCATGCGCAGCCCCGTGGCATATACAGCTCAGCAAGAGGCTCCCGATTGCCTCCCGTTCCCCATTTTCTCCCCCATTTCTTTTTGTGGTCGTCTTGTGTTGAGTAAAAGCCGGAAAGCCGGATCAATCTGCATGCCAGGGTAGGGATTGGGAATATTGATTGCCCATTTAGTAGAACCTCTCTTCTGCCCCGCTCTGCGCCTCCGGCCTCCGCCTCCCCCCCACTGTGACGTGCACGTCGGAATGTTTATTTTGCTCGAGCTGAGCCCGGGCCGGCTATTTTAATAGCCTATCGATCATTTAGTGCCAATCGGCCGCCCACCGTGGGCCCTTAGAGGGAAAAGTTAAGAAACGAGAAGCGAATGTCTTTCATCTACATTTACAGCACGGCTCGGGCAGCCGACGCCGACGATGTGCGAAAGGTTGCCGCTGAAAGTGGGGTTCAAATGGCGGTGCAACTTAGATATCAGCCCCCTGTCTGCAGCGCCACTTTCTCCTTCTTGTTGCTGCTACTGCTGCTGTGCTGCTGCCGCCACGGTGGATAGGCGATGTTAACTACCTCGCCTGGCATACGGGAGGATGTGAGTTCACTCTCGACCCTGACCGCCTGCTGTGTATTTAGAGTTTGCGCGTCTCTCTCCTCTCTCCCCGTGGTCGCGTGGATTCTTCTCCGGGGTCCTCCGTTTTTTCCCACCACATTTAGAATCAACGTCACGCGTTCAGAGTTTTGTGGCTTCTGTGAATGTCCACGTGATAGTCCAATTCGTTGAGCTATCATCTGTGGCTAGGTCGCTTCTGAAAAAGAACTGTATAGCTCAGTGGGCTTTACCTGGTGGTAAACTATATTTTTATAGTTTTATAGTTTATAGTTTCTTTCTCTATGGCAGAGTTAGGAGCCGGGGAGGAAGGTTGAGAACATTGGCGGAGGGTGGCAATGGGTGGGAGCTGAATGTGGAGATGGTGCGGTATTAACGTTGTCCTTACGAGGGATAATAACGTGCCGATTTACGGCAATAAAATTTGGAGCAAACATCAGTTAATCTGACGTTAAATGTTCATTGTCTATGATTATAACATTTTTTTTTTCTGTAGGAAGTGTATTGCATAGGTTCGTTATGGCAAGGTATCAACTACTCCCTTCTCTGTTGTGACAACAAATATCCTCCGTATAGCCTTAACAGTATGTTGGGGCAAGTGCTGTATTTTCTGCACACACACACACACACGTGCGCAATACGAATCTTGCTGGGTGGCACCGAGCAGATCAAATTTCGCATAACCGTAAGGTCGCAAGTAAAATTCCTGGTTGTGGGTGACTCAACCCATTACACTCGAGGGTCGATAAAACGATGACCAATTCAGCAATCGTTCTACGGACTGACTGGCCCATGCTATAGGAAATGTGGAATCTCCACCCCTGGCTTAAAATCAACAATGGGGATGACCACTGCCCAACATTTGCTTAAATGTGGGGACAATGACACTCTTTGTAAGACGTGCACCATCTAAAGACCCCTCACTTTGTTGTTGTTGTAATATTAATGTCAGGGATATGATGGCGTGCACCTTCCCTGCTCACATGTACATTTCACGTCATTCAATGTTTAACGTAAAAATGTAAACGCTTTGATTTATCGATGACTTCATTCACTTATTGACGGCCGGGCCTTCTGGCTTGGCTTGGTGAATTAACAGAGAGGCCCTTCTGCACCCGATCTTCCGTCACTGTTGAACATTCCACTTAGTGGCAATTAATTTCGTTTAAAATAATTAAACTCAATGAGGAAACAAATTTATAGTTAATTAGTGGGAGGGGGGGGGGCGGTGTAAGCAGCTGATTCATCATTCTTGATATTTTAATGTCAATGCTAACTCTGTCGGCGTGACTGAGCTGCAGCAGAGTTTATCTTGTGTGCCAGAGAGTAATAGATCAAAACTAATTAAATGTAATTATTGATGAGCACTATAATACTTTCAAAGGTCAGCTGTACTTGGGTATATTTAATTATGAACTGAAGCAAACTTAATTTCGGGCGGCCTATTGACATTTCCATAGCTCGTCGATAGCCAATCAAGCCTTTTGGAAGGATACCGATAAACAAAAAGTTTCTTTAAAAATGTGCAAGATATGCTACGAGTGCTCGTCAGGAAGTTGTGACAATACATTTAAAACAAGGCAGCCAATCGGGGTGGTTGCGGACGTATCTCCCACTAACAGATCGGACCTGTGATATGTTTGTTTAACACGTAGGCTTTCGCGACCAATGTTATTCATAATCAACGATTTTTGGGTTTAGATCGCGTTATTTATAAATGTGTCGTAACCCTCCACCACCCGACACGGCCAATCAGTAAAAATGTGTCACGTTGACAAAAGACAAATAGTTCACTGCTTTAGCCCACCGGTGTATTGAAGTACTCAAATTGTAAATGTTGTGGCTTCAACACACCGGTGGGCTAAAGCAGTGAACTATTTGTCTTTTGTCAACGTGACACATTTTTACTGATTGGCCGTGTCGGGTGGTGGAGGGTTACGACACATTTATAAATAACGCGATCTAAACCCAAAAATCGTTGATTATGAACTGTGATATGTTTATTTAATATTGCTGCTGGAGATTTTGGCAATTTGATGATAATTTTCGGATAAATGTAAAGGTAAGACAACATTATCTTTTGTATGATACCAGAATTGCGAGGGTGAGAGATGTTGTTATCGAGGAAGATGGTGCATAAGAGGGGTTTTTGGGTTAGATCGCGTAAATATAAATGCGTCGTTAAAGCCGCCACCACCCGACACAGACAAATAGTAAGGTTTGTCACGTAAACAGAACATGGCAATTAGTTACTAGTTTAGCACACCGGTGTATTGAAGAGTAAACCCACAACATTTACAATTCAAGTATGAAGTTTTACAGGTAATTACGAAAGACTTCGTGTTAAACTGAAGAGATAGTGACATACAAATTTTATATATCTCTGTATTTACATATTTACGTCACCAGATCTGAAACATTAGCTTCCACTTGCAGGATAAACTAAAAAGCAGAGCATAAATAAATACCGGTTGAAATTGTTTTTACAAAATTCAGGATGTACCCATAGGTGCCCTATTCGTGAACTTCCTCCCACACACTTAATTTTATAACCACTACATCTCATCTGTAAAACATTTCATGCCACTTGCGTTACTTTTATATTGTGATTCAGATTTTTTTTATGTTGTGATTCAGATTTTTATAGATTAATTTTAATGATACCAGACTGGTAATGCTTTCCAGAAAATACGTCAAAAGGGTTTGTGCGTTATCTATATCCACCTGTCTGTCTTTAATGGGAATGGTAGGGGAGAGGCACGATCACACCAATGATTATTATTATTTTGATATATGAATTAAATATTAGGAAAAGCTGTGTTGCTTTTAGGGACCTACCCTATTTAAAAATTGCCCCATTGATCTCAATGTTGCTCAAGACTTGGAGACGCAAACCAGAGCAAAAAATACAAGGTGCAACCCAAGCAAAGGCATTTTGCCCTTTACAGCTTCCACCACTCCGCTTCCGTACTAATTAACTACTTCCAAAGAGAGGCGCCTGTTTGGAAAGCGCTACACAAATCCACGAGTTTGCATCATTTCTCCTGACCTGTTTTATTTTCCCTTTGCCTCCCCCACCCAACCCCTCACCTGCGCTTTAGGCTGAAGGGGCGCGTGAGGATGACTCACATCGCACGCGGAAGGACGCGCTCTGCACCTCTCTCTCTGCCTCGGCCCCTGGGTTCCTGACAAGGGCACGGGGCTCTTCTGCGTGGATGTCAGAGCACAAACCACGCCGGGGCGTTCCCCGCAAAAGACGCGCCCCAGAGGGCGACCAGGCCGAGGCGAGGCGACATGGGGCAGGAAGGAACCCTGCTGTGGCTGTAAAAGCGTAAAGCGCGGCACGTGAGCGATGACACGAGCCCACTGCATTAGCAGAGTCCAAATGTTTGAGCCGAGGACTGCCCAGAGAGTGGAACGAATTCGTTTCGGCGTCAATGTTTGATGATGAGCGGCACGCCGGATGCTGCCGTGATTTTTCCAGGTGAGTTTCTCTGTCGCATCCCATCGCTGATTTGCTGTCGGTGCTGTTTCAATAATTACGCTTGAAAGTGGACGTTTCCATTAGTTATGAGAGTGCAAAGCAGCCCTGTGGCACGCGACCTTGTTTAGAGGAGGGTGGGGGGGTCATATAAAATGCAAAACTCAGTAGGGGGGGGGGGGGGTGGCGGGCATGACGGAGTGAATGTGAAAACATGTTTTGAAGACATTTTAAACGCATTAACAGAATCAGTCACGATGCAATCTGCTCTTGTTTATATCCTACATTGTGTTGCTATGTACACGAGGAATTGCTGAAGAAAACCCACCACTGCTGTTTAATATTTGGGCAAGTTCTTTGTTCCTTTTCTGATTTTGACGATACGAATTTCGCTTTCAGCGGTGGGTGGCGGGGGATGGGGTGGGGGTCTTCCCCCTCAAGCCTTCCGAATGCAATGGGATTGGTGAAAAACTCCCCTTTCTATGAATAGCATTGTTCACAGTGAGAGCAGCACTTGCGTGTTTTAATTATTGACCGTTGAGGGGAGGTTTACTATAGTTGGTATTAATGATCAGTTTTGGGTAAGTTTAGAGTAGGGCATTCAAATATAGTGTGTGCTTACGCGTTACAACGCATGCATGGACAAATTATAGAAAGCATTGCGCGTGGTGCATATTTAAAAATCATCTTTTTTATTTGCTGTTATTGTGCATAACCTTTTTAGGGTGCTATGAAAACATTAGATTGGCTAATACTAATTTTTATTACCTCACAAGTGTCCAATTTTTCTTTGCAAAAATATATTTTTTTGCTCAAAGTAAATTGCACAATCTTGCTTTGCTGATTTGGTACCCTGGCTGCAAGCCACCAGACATGTTCCACAGATTGAATGACTTTAGTACAGTCTATTAATATGATACGCAAGCAGAGCTTGCCTATCAAATGTATCGGTTCACTCCCTGTGTTTAAGACTCCTCCTGCCTCTCACCCTGGCCTCAGTCATTCTTGCCCAACAAACGTGTTGGCAACGATAGCAATTATATCGTATCATCGAATTGTATTGTGGGTAAAAAAAGGCTGTTACCGAGCACAGGCCCAAAAGGCCAGAATCCACAAGCAGCCAGCAACTAAACAGTGCTCTTGAAGGCGTCGGAGATATCTTTCTTAAAATGGGCAAGGTTGGAGGAAACTTTGGAAAAGAGACGAAATGGAGGGAATTCCAGAATTGGCTCGTGCAAGGAAAGAATATGTTTTCGATTTGTTTATGCTGTAAATAATTGGTTAACATGTCCCATTAGGTCACTTGATGCCGCTAAACTCATCGAACAGTAAAATAATAAGAAACCATGTTAAATCGAATCGCGGCCAAGAGTTACAATTACAGTGAAACCTTGGATTGCGAGTAACTGGGTCTGCGAGTGTTTTTCAAGACGAGCAAATTTTTTAAATAAAAAATAACTTGATAAACGAGCGATGTCTTGCAATACGAGCAGTACGTACAGTATAAGCTTTGTCTGCCGAGTGTCACGTGATCACAACTGAGCCGATGGTTCTTCTCTCTCTCGCTGCAGGATTGTGGGTAATCATTTCCCATGCTCTGTCTCAGTCGGCGTGCCTCACTCGTATAGTCAACATCCGTGCGAGCGTATACTGTTTACTATAGTGTTGTGATCACGTGTGTGTGCGTAAAGCATTTTTTTATTTTGTGTCCAAGTGTAGTGACTGTTCTTTAGTAACTGTACTGCAAGTGAAAGTCACCCTACACAATAATCCTCCTCCTCCTCCTCTCCTCTCTCTCGTCTTCCTCACACCAGCCACGATTACATTTATTGAATACATTTGATTACTTTATATTACATTTTAATAAAAATATAAAAAGGTACAGTATTTTGTATTAATCATTTTTATATGAATATTTTTGGGTTGTGGAACGAATCATCTGAGTTGTCATTATTTCTTATGGGGACATTCGTTTTGATATACGAGTGCTTTGGATTACGAGCACGTTTCCGGAACGAATTAGGCTCGCAATTCAATGTTTCACTGTACATTGAATCGAGAAAACACCTTGAGGCCTCATAGAGTTAAGAAATAATTCCTCGCATGCAAGTCCTTTCAGACATCGGAGCGCCGCTGTGTACCGTTTTCAATATTTATAAAGACTGCGGCACTGCGAGGCGGGCTCTGGAGCCGAGGAGGGCAGCAGGGGTTATGGGTGGAGTGCTCCCAAGCAGGCAGGAAAACACGGCAAATGCATTCAATGCACTCTCAGCACGACAGGCTGAAGGAAATTGGGGTGACGTGCGAGTTTGACGACACGGTTTGTCAGGCAACGATAGGGACGGCGAGTTCCTCTGCGAGAGTGATCTTGGGGGAGTGAGCGGAGGCTGCGTCTGGGATGGCATCCGTTAGCCACTGTCCGGCCGTCTGCTGTCAATTATTGAAATATTGGCACACCTCACCGCATCGCACGCTTTCAGGTGCCCTTCTGTGGCCAGTCTGGAACGCTCTTCCTTCCGATATATTAAGACACTGCTGGAGCTATGCACTTTTAAATCTAGATTGAAAACTCATTTCTTTAGAACTGTTTTTTGTGTTTAGTTTGTTGTCCTTCCCTTGCACCTCCCATTAGCACTGCTGGCTATGTACGGTGCAAAAGAAGTTCAACATATATCCAAACATATCTCTCCGTTTTGGATAAGTGTGTAACCACGTGTGTTTTTTTACCACATTTTTCTTGGATGTGTTTTGAATGCTCGATGAAGTGAGGTGTTGTCGACTGAATGAAATATATCTGCTTATGGGATTTTTCAACAGCAAAACAAATGGAAATGGTTTACGCAGATTAATGTGTGTGTGTGTACAGTTAGTGTGGGGAGGGGTAGTGTAGTGGTTATCACATCACCGCTCATGGCCAGCAACACGGAATTATGCCTCAATAATTCTCCCATTAAACCATTGGGACAAAACTCACTGAAAAAAATAGGTAAATCTGTTGTCTTCATATTACATGTCTACACGTTTAACGCAATGATCATAGCAATTTGAATATCTGAAATAGTCTTGGATTTTCCTGAGGTCACCTCAGCCTTACATGAGTAGCACCTGGTGCGATGGGTAAACATCAACACTGGTGAGACAAAGGCGGCCGGGTGTGGTGCTTTAACCACACCAGCACCTCGTGTGCCATAATGGCCTTAATGTGCTCACTCATACTCTACGGGGGACCTTTGTACATGTGTGCAATAATGGATATGAACTATATAGTCAAAAAACTTTATCTTTTTTACATTTGCCTCTCAACCGTATTTGATTTAGATGTGCCATGAGCCGGCTGCTGTTAAGCCCATCTCATGCTTACCGACAAAAGGGCAAAATGTGTTTATTTATTTGATTACAGAACGGTACTGTGCAGTGAAATATATATAATGGATTATATATCTACAATGCATTTCCATTAGCTTAGAACACAGTCATCAGGACAACATTATCTCCAGCAAAAATGTTCAGCTCTTGCAAGTTACACAATGTCCACTCTGAGGTGTGTCCTCAATTCTGGGAAGGTGAGGACAGAGAAAAAAAACTGTTTGGCCTGGCCAACGAGAGACTTTGTCGGTTGGGTAATTACAATGCTTGTTTTGCCATTTTAGCCAACCAAAACAGCCTTCGAGTACCGTATTAAATACATCCAATTGTCTGCTTTGGCAAACGTCCCATGTGCCTTGGCTCGAGCCGTAGATTTTTTTTTCACAGCGTCTTGCAGATTTGCGACGTTCATCGCGTTGGTCCATTAAAACAATTGGCAGCTCATCCGTGTTTCAGGTTTCAGAAAAGGGAAGGTTTACCGATCTAATACGAGCATTAAATTATTCAGCTGCAACGGCAGGCACGTAACCAGCACGGTCAGCAGCAGAGCGCTAATTAGGAACCCATTCACAGGCCGTGGAACTTGAAAATATTGCGGAATTCATAGAACGACGGTAAACGCTCGTCCACGAGGCACGATACGGCAGACTGGAGAATCGTAATGAAAATGAGTGCGCGTTAACGTGGCTGTGATTTCACAGTCGCTGATCCTGATGGACATTTGTCGATCCACTGCTGGATGAGAGTCACACCACACCATGGGGCTCGTGCGGGTTATATGACAATGCTTCACTATGCTGGTCAGTGGGAGTCGGTGTTGGCAGGCAGCGTAGATGTGGAAGCATTGAAGTATGGTACAACTGTGTATTTTGCACTGTCCTCTGCTGCCCACCACATAGTTCCACAGAAAACTATGGTAACCTGACATGGATGGTGGTCACCCATCCAAGTACTTTCCAGGCTGAACATTGCTTAGTTTCTCAGATCTTATGAGATTGGCTGCATGATTAGGCCGATCCTGATATTAAATTAAAAAATCCACACCATCATCATCATGAGAGATAAAATGAAACTTCAACTTAAAAAAATATTTTTTTTATATTTCAGAGTTTTTTTCAAATTGAACGGTCATCAGTTCCCTTATTGTGTTTCTCACTGACGCAATATTACAAAATAGCCAGTGGAAATGTTAAAGTAATCATGCAAAAGTATTTATGATGGCCAAATGAGCACTGGGTGGTATACATTGTCCTTAGCGAGTGGTTGAAAATTCCACATCCCCGTGGCGGACACCAGTATCGCCACAGGATGATCGCTCTTGAGCGCAAGCACAGGAGGAGTATCGATGATGGGCAACGTGGAGTTCTGACCGTGGTTTGGACCGACATTCTTCCAACTGGGAGTTGAGCCTTCAAACGACTCCAAAAGCCACCGCCCAATTGTAGGCAAATATCAAAAGCGACAGTGAATGAATACACTCACCACGGCACTTATATTATTTTACTTCGTATACAAATTTGACGTTCGTAGAGCAGAGATGAGCTGATGTGAAGGATTGGTAGTTGATGAATACGATGACGCGTGAACTAAACGATGATGAAAGTGACAATGAGTGGTTAGTGAGGATGAGTGAGTGTGACGATGAATGAGCAGGGAAGTTGGCAAGAGGGACGGTGTTAATTCTTGGGAAGGAGAGGGGGAAGAGGAGTTTTAAGGGAAGAACGAAAGATAGACAGTGAAGCTGATTATTTGACATGAAGGGGCAGTTTGTTCCGGCGTAAGAGTGCCAGAAGTGAGAAAGAACGGAATCGTTATTTGGCACAAGGAGGAGGAGGAACAGACAGAGACAGCTGGTACAACCTGAAACACATTGGAGAGCTATACAGCGCAATCGCAAAATCCCATGCCGCAGAAATAGCCACATGTGCTTTTGGAAATGTCCTATGCACATGGCAATATTACTCAAGTAACACTGCCAATCACAGCATTGATCAAGAACCAATACAGCTCTAAAGCCATCAATCGCCTCCTCTCCACTCATATCCCTCCCTCTATGGTTTAAGTTTTTTGTGCCAATCCCCAGCCATCTTGCTCCACCATACACGATACAGTAGCGAGATGTTAACTACCTCGCCTGGTATACAGGAGGTCGTGGGTTCGATCCTGACCTAGACGCCTGCTGCTGTATATTTGCATGTTCTCCCCGTGGTTGCGTAGATTTTTCTCAGGGTCCTCCGGTTTTACCCTCCACATTTAGAATCAACATGCATTCAGAGTATTTGGCTGCTATATATTTCCACGTAATACGCCACTTTGTTGAGCTATTGTTAGTGGCCGGGTCACTTGAACAAGAGCTATATAGCTCAGTGGGCCTGACCTGGTAAAATAAAAAAAATAGTTTTAAATAGTAGACCAGCCACATGGCCTCCTCTGAGGCTGCGTGCCAAACATTAGGACAAAGCTACCAATCTGGGCACGGTACTTTGAAAATGATCAGATATGCATAAGTTTGAAAAATCACATTATTATTGTTATGCATAGGCTGACAGTAAGGTTTTCTTTCAAATCTTTGGGGATTCCTTTTCCACATTTATTGAAATGGTGCTATCAGTGTCATGTCACGAGACAAAGCATCCATTGAGGACCCTCACCGAGTGGTGAATGTGACAGAGAATGGCCCATTAAGGCAGATTCAACAGAAACACGTCCGAGATCCCTCCAGGTGATATTTTCTCTAGCCGCACAAAAGAGGCCCACTTCCCCATGCAGCCTCGTTCAACAAATGGCAGTCAAACGAATTTGTGTAATTTTCAAGAGTCAGAATGTAACCACATCGAGTGTGTATATATATAGGGTGCCATAGTGGCGAGATGTTAACTACTTCGCGTGGTGTATAGGAGGCCATGGGTTCAATCCCAACCTTGGCACCTGTATATTTGGAGTCTGCATGTTCTCCCCGTGGTCGCGTGGATTTTTCTCCAGGTCCTCTGGTTTTTCCATCCACAGTTAAAATAAACATGAGTTTAGATTATTTGGCTGCTTCTATAAATGTCCACAAAATAAGCCACTTCGTTAATCATTTGTGGTCAGGTCGCTTCTGAAAAAAGAGCTATATAGCCCAGTGGGCCTTACCTGGTAAAAAACTAATTTAATAGTTTAGTATAATAGAGTAGTACCCGAAATAAAATACAACGTTTTTGTGTGTGCAGTTATTGGTAACATTTGGGATTTGAGTCATTATCGTGAAATGCTACAAAGGAGGCACCATGTTTCACGGACGATTAAAGTCTGTAATATCCAATTAGTAATTTGCGATTAATTTTCAAATTGAACAAATTTGGGTCCCTGGTGATGGCAGACATGCATGCCCTAGTATTTTCTGAATAAAGTCATGTGATCTTCAACGTCCACTGTGTGGTGGGTAGCTCCCATTTTACGTTCAATTCACCCTCAGTAGTGACCAGGGGCGGCCACTGGTCTCGAATCACGAATCCCTCCTACACGCGGCGCTTCAATCAGGGTTAGCTACCCGCATTCAAACCCCCCTGAGACCTAAGCCACCCATGCATACATATATAAACAAGTTACTTGGTATCATATTCTTAGTTTTTTTTTTTCGGTAAAGTCACGTAGGTAAAACATCAAAATTAATGAAAATGAAATAAAATAAAAACAAAAATCACGACGTTTCGGAGGCAACACAAGTCTCCGTCATCAGGTGGGACCGTCACAGCCGAATTAGCTGCATCAAGGTTCAAATCTAGAATTAAGTTACTTGGTACAAATATATCCAGTCATTGGCTGCCAGTGGTTTTAATCGCGGTGAAGCATAGGCAACACAACAATCGGTGCAAGTACGTAGTCAATCACGCGTCATGATGAACCCTTTACGGATGCTGCTTACCAGCAAGAAATGTCTCCAAATAGAATGTACACAGGGTAACTGATTAATAGCGGTAATAGTGGTGGTAATTTATTTATGCGGTACAATCCTACCTGAGTCTACAAGGTTCTTTTCAAGTCCTTGAGTGGCTTTGCAGTGAAAGGAAACTGAAGTGCCTGGAGAAAACAAATGCAAATGGATCTATAACACTCAAGCTCCGTACGGACAGATCGGGGCCCTACTTGCTGTACTGCATCACACAGGCGGGTATCTCATGCGAATGATGGTTTTGGTTTAGCACATAGGTTGTTTAAATACATAATCCAAGTGTGGTTTTCCTGGTTATGCAGCCCGTTGAGCATTCGTTATCTTAAACCATGCACCACTGTGGGCATCTTCAGGAGCACAATTTAGGAAGCTCACCCAGGATATCAGAGAACCTACACAACGTAACGGTGGGGGCCAGATGAGACTCCCACTTAATTTCTTTGAGATGCCCACAGCTGTGCGTGGTGCAAGCTTGCGAGAAGACACGCTCGAACCACGTGGTGCAAGCTTGAGAGAAGACATGTTCAAACCACGTGGTGCAAGCTGGAGAGAAGACACGTTCGAACCACGTGGTGTAATCTTGAGAGAAGACACGTTCGAACCACGTGGCCAAACCAGGAAGACCCACAATCCTGGGTGATGGCTCAATCTGTGCACGATCCACCAGCCCTTGCATCAATAGAACCACCGATTTGATTCTTGAGTGTCGTATTAAGCTAACACCAGTGGATGGAATCCTCACCTAACGGCTAAACATGTATGTCTCGGATTACAGTCTGTGAATGCGTCAATAGGCCGATAAATACACAAGTGTAGTAACGCTTATGACTCGTTCACACCGGAGTTGGAGGCACACTTGTTTATTTAACACCACACGTTGTGACATACACACTGAGGGGGTATCGGCCCCCTCACCCGTCTATCTGAGGACACACCTCTAGGCTAACCCTAGCCTGCCTCTGAGTCCTCCTCTAATGGGCTAGGGGAGGCTATCTTGGCCCGACACTGGTCAGTCGGGCCCGGTACCCAGAGTCCAGACCAGCACTGGCTCTGGCTCTGGTACCACGCCACTGGCTCGAGCCTGCGCGGTCCTGATAAGGACGGCGTGCCAGGGGGAGACCAGGGCTCTATCTAGGACGTCTTCCGCCTCCTCTTCTTAGCTAACACAACACTCTCGAGCCCCTCGATACATTCCCCTTTTATACCCAACCCCTCCCTGAGGGGTGGGGCCCCGGGGGATCATAATGACCGAATCGACCCCCCAGGGTGTCTGGCGCGGACGTCGCAGAGGGCACCTGCTCGTGCACACATGTAGCCCCGCCTACTGTGTTTGTTTACCATAGGCTGCCATGCATAACGGGCTCTCTCTCTAACACCCCTACATCACTCCCCCCCGCATAGCATGCAGCCGTCCCGGCTGCCAACATACAAAAATTTGACAATAAAGGTGCCTTCACCCCCTGACCGCGCGTGTGCCTCACTATTTTTGAACAATAACAGGAACCAGAACAAGAACGCAACAGCAAGATGAGAAAACAACCCGTCGCACCCCCCCCGAATAAATACGAATTCCGTAAAAAAAAACAGCCTATATACAATCAGCAGGGAACCCACCACGCACACACAACACACGGTGAAGCCAACATATGTACATCCGAGGAGTGGGGAACACACCACCCACACAACATCCAATGAACACAACAGCTATGTACACATTTTCCGGCCTCACAACAGTTTGCGCATTTTAGCGCGCGTCCTTGCAGCGGGCCCCTCACACGGGGTAACCGCGTGTGGCGGACCATCAGGTGGCAATTGTCCGTCTTGGGGTGAGCATTCATCCGACTCCGCGTGACCCTCGGTATCCGCAGGAGGGGTGATTGGGCGTGAGCCCGTCACTCCTGATGCACCTGAAGGTGGCACAGCCGGCAAGGCATTAGGTGAGAGCGACGGAGACGGACCCAGCGAGTCGGCCGACCCCCCACATGCTTGGCCACGCGCGTGTGAAGTGTGATTGTGTACCGCAGAGAAGGGTTTTAACCTAGAGGGGTGCACGAACCATCGCCGCTTCCCCCACTTGATGCGCACGCACTGCGGTCGTAACACCTCCACCACTTCCACAGGGCCCCGCCACGGCCGCACCAGTTTAGAGGAGGTTGCCAGTGGCACCTGGGGGCAGTGCAGCCATGCCTTGTCCCCCGGCTTCCACTGCAGCATGTGCGCTCGACTCAATCTGAGGCGCTCATTCGCCTTCTGACGGAGGTCAGAGTTTTGCATTGCAGCATCCCGTGCCTCGGTCAATTTGTCCAGATTAAATTTAACGTGGTCAGCCAGATTAGTTTTTCCCTGCGGCACGGGGATCTGCAACTGGGCACGAACAGGCGGGTCTGGTTCTCGGCCGTACATGAGGTAAAAGGGAGAAAACCCCGTAGCTGCATGGGGTGCCATCCGGTACGCCGCCAAGACCCCCTGAATTTGTAGGTCCCAATCCGTTTGCGAGTCCGAAACTTGTTGTGATAACATGGACGTGATGGTGCGATGCAACCGTTCGACCATCCCGTCAGTTTGTGGGTGATATGGGGAGGTCCGAATTTTCTTTGTGCCCAGGAGATCACAGACTTGTCTGAGTAGTTTACCGGAAAAATTTCTGCCCTGGTCGGTCAGCAGCCTCTCCGGAGCACCTTTGTCCAGGACATAACCCTGAACAAAGGCCTCCACGATGGCTGCTGCCGACTGGTTGGCCAGAGGCCAGGCCATAGGCCAGCGTGTAAAATACTCGACACCAGTCAACAAATATCTATTCCCCCTGGGGGTGGCGGGGAATGGTCCCAAAATGTCCAGAGCGACCAGCTCGTTTATCCTGGACACTTTGATCGATTGCAAGGGCGGGTTAGACTCCCGTGCCGGCGGTTTGCGTTGTGCACATCGAGGGCATGATCCCAACAAATCCCCAACATCCCTCGTCATGCCAGGCCAATAAAAATCAAGTTGCAGCAAGGCGAGAGTCTTTTGGGTCCCCAGGTGTAGGAGGCGCTCATGAGCGGCCCATACCACCCTGCCCCGCAACCCAGTAGGGACCACCAGCCGATGTCGACGCGACTTCCCGTCCCAATGCATCAGCAGGCCTTGGCACATTTCCCATGCGTCGGAACCACCTCTTTTTCCCCCCGCCGCACCGCCAACGCGACGTCGCCACCCGAGGAGGGACACATCCTCCATCTGGAGGCGCCCCCAGTCAATGACGGGCAACCCCAACAGGGAATCTTTGCCCTGTTGTTCGATCGAATTAGTAACTACTGTATCGTCGTCGTTGGCGGCCGCCAAGACAGGAACCGATGTGTCCCCTGGAGGTCTGCAACGTCCAGACCCCAGGAGGCATGCACACTCGGAGGTGGTTGGCAAGCGCGACAGAGCGTCCGCGTTGGTGTGGCGAACGCCCTTACGGTATGTGGTTTGGAAATCGTAATCCTGGAGGACCACCAACCATCGGGACAATTGTCCCGATGGCTGTTGAACCCTCAGGGCGTACTGCAGTGCCGCATGATCTGTGCGGACGGTGAAATGCCGACCGTACAGATATGGGCGATACTGTTGGATGAAATGGACAATTGCCAACAGTTCCCTACGGGTGACACAATATCGTTGCTCCGCTGGAGACAACACCCGACTGCCGTACGCAACCACACGTTCCACGCCGTCAACCACCTGGGAGAGCACGCCCCCAATACCCGTGTTGCTCGCATCGGTGTCGAGCAAGAATGGTTTTGAAAAATCAGGGTAAATCAGGGGAGGAGCGTTTACCAAAGCGTCCCGAAGGGAGCAAAAAGCAGCTTCCTCCTCCTGACCCCAGCAGAACCGAACCCCTTTTGATGTTAAAGCGTGTAGGGGTTTTGCTATAGTCGCAAAATTAGCGACGAAGCGTCTATAATACGACGCAAACCCAATAAAACTCCTAACCTCTCCCACTGAGGTGGGAGTCGGCCAGGAGCTTACACACTGCGTTTTGGCGGGATCGGTAGAAATACCTGAGCGTCCCACGATGTGCCCCAAATAACGCACCGACTCGCGTAACAAATGGCATTTTTGGGGCTTAAATTTCAAATTAGCAGCCCGCATCTTTAGGAAAACCGCCCGCAACCTCTGGAGATGTTCATCAAAAGTTTTGCCAAAGACAATAACGTCATCCAAATAAATCAGGCACGACTCCCATTGCAATCCAGCCAAAACCAATTCCATCAACCGCTGGAAAGTTGCCGGCGCTGAGTGTAAGCCCATCGGCAACCGGTTGAATTGAAACAGGCCGTGCGGAGTACGGAAAGCAGTTTTAGGCTTTGAATCATCGTCCAGAGGAAGCTGCCAGAATCCCGAAAGTAAGTCCAATGTGGAGAAGAATCGCGCTCCCGCCAAGGCGTCAAGCGATTCGTCCATCCGTGGGAGCGGGTATGCGTCGGCAACCGTAATTTTGTTAAGGCGCCGAAAGTCAACGCAAAACCGCAACGAACCGTCCTGCTTCTTAACCAGGACGATCGGCGCTCCCCAAGGGCTGTTGGAGGGAGAAATGATGTCGGCGGCTAGCATGTCATCAACAGCCGATTTGACATGGTCCTTTTCGGCGGGACTCAACCGAAAAGGATTCTGGCGTATTGGCGCGCTGTCACCCGTATCAATATGGTGACGCAGCAGATTAGTGCAGCCCAAATCGTATTTATCCCGACTGAAAACGTCGGAAAATTCCCTTAGTAGTGTCTTAAGACGTTGACGCTCTAAATTTGACAGGTCCGTCGATCCCGCACAAAGTGCCTCGAGCCACCCTTCATCGCTGTCCGAATGTGGTCGCGGTGCAGGGACAGCGCCGACATGACTCGCGACGGGTTCCTCACAGGGCACCGGCGTTGCGTGAGCAAGCACGGTCCCCTGTGGGACCACCACCGTCTGCGAGCCCACATTGAGGACCGCGATGAAGGGTTCTCCTTCCCCTCTCACTATGGTCTGGGCCGGGAGTAAATCAGGTCCACTGACCCCGGCCCTAGACGGTCCCAACAGAACCCCTTGAGCCCCAATGCCCTTAGCGAAGGGCCGCCGAAGTTTCAAGGGAATCAACATTTGCGCCCCCGGAGGAACGCGCACCGTTCTATCTACGAACGCCGGCACCGTCGCGAACGCCGTCCGGCTCGTAGCGGGGGATGGCAGAAACGCCATGCGTCGGCCCGATGGGAGCTCAATGCATCCCTGGTCGATTAATATCCTAATCGGCATTTTGGCCAGGAAGTCCGTCCCCAGCAGGCACGGAACCGCCAGCGAGGAGGAAACAAAAATCGGCCCAGACAATTTAATATCCCCGACACAAATTTGGGCACGAATTTGTCCGATGATGCCAAGTGAACCCCCGTTAGCAGCAAAGAATGGCACGTTAACAGGCATCAAAGGACGGCTTTGGGCAGGGAGAATGTTATAAATCAACTCCGAAATAATGGTCGCCGATGCTCCTGTATCGACCAGGATGCGCACCTCGACCCCATCGATGTGGCCCACAACGGCCGACGACCCTGACGACGCGGCTACAACCCGATGGGCCAACACGGACCACTGGCTGGGTTCAATCTGAGTACCCAGAGCGGTGCGTGTTGGTGCCATGGTACGCGATATTGGCCCCCCCTTCGCTGCGATGTTTGAGTGTGTGACGGGCGTGTGCGTGGGCCAAGCATGAGGGGTGCCGCGACTCGCCGGATTATGATGGTGGAGCTTGTGACGAGGGCCAGCGTCCCGTTGAGGTGTCGTCCTGCGCTGCCCAGGAGAGCGGCACCCCGAGGCGACGTGGCCCCGGATGCCGCAGTTGTAACAGCGTGGAAGCGCTGGTGACGACGATGGATGTTGTAGACGGCTTGAACCGGCCCGGTCCTCCCGTACTCCCGCTCCATGCTGCCGTTGATGGTCGATGGCGCAAACCTCTTCCGCCGGGAGGGTGGCTGCAGCGACGGCACGCCCGCTCGCCGCCTTGCTGGCCTTCCGTCGTTGAGAGGACAGGTTTGCGTGGAGAAGACGGGCCGCTTGGAGGGAGCACATCTCTGCATCGTCCTGTGCGACAATGACGATGTCTAAGTCGTCCGCCAGCAAAAGTATCTTCTCTGTCACCATGGCGTCGACACCCTCGTCATCCATTCGTGGAAAGGCCTCCTTCGCCAGTGCCAGGAGGCTTGTGCGGTACGCCAGGGGCGACTCCTTCGTCCCTCGCTGGCGATCGTAAAAGAGTTGGCGACAGTCCGATGGTGGACCATATACCGCCGACAGCACCTGCATCGCCTTCTGCAGCGTGGAGCGCCTCTCCTTCGAAGCCGATGTTAGAGTGGCGAGGGCGTCGCTGTCGAGAAGTGCTGGCAGCGCGCGGAGAGCCTCGGCGTCTGTCCACTGTGCCATCTCCTGGTGAGCGAGGAAGCGCCGCTGGAAGCCGCCCCAGTCGCCATCCTCGCCCACAAATTCCTTGAGTGGAGGTAGCCGCTGATGTAAGGCAGCGGCTGCAGAGGAAGAACGCACTCCCTCGTCCGCCTCACTCAAGTCAGCGTCGGCACGAACCAGCGATGGCATCGCCGGTCGCACCCGTGGTGACGTTCCGCCCGTTGGTGGTGACGCGGCAGGTACTGTACTCCCGCCGTTGGACGCGATGCTTAGAGCGGCCACGCCCTCAACAGCAGCTGCGGCGATGGCGGGAGTTTCAAAATGTTGCTCCGTGGAAATGGCGGGAAGGCGCTGTGATCGTCGGCTGCCGTTGCCCCGTGGCGGTCCCGCAGCCCCCAGCTGCGTGATGGTGTCGAGCATGGTGGCTGCGGCGTACAGCAGCTCGGTCAGCTTCGCGTGCGCCTCCCTCAGCCCCTCCATCGACGGCTCCCCTTCCTCCAGCTGCTGTGGCGTGGATGCGCCCAGCCCCGGCTGGTCGATGGCATCTTCAGCCGTCTCGGGCCCTCCGACTGCAGTGGTGTCTTCTGCCTCTGGTACCCCGACTCGAGTCGTCCGGCGTGTATCCATGTTCGTACTTTGTTTCACTTCTGACGCCAGATGTAGTAACGCTTATGACTCGTTCACACCGGAGTTGGAGGCACACTTGTTTATTTAACACCACACGTTGTGACATACACACTGAGGGGGTATCGGCCCCCTCACCCGTCTATCTGAGGACACACCTCTAGGCTAACCCTAGCCTGCCTCTGAGTCCTCCTCTAATGGGCTAGGGGAGGCTATCTTGGCCCGACACTGGTCAGTCGGGCCCGGTACCCAGAGTCCAGACCAGCACTGGCTCTGGCTCTGGTACCACGCCACTGGCTCGAGCCTGCGCGGTCCTGATAAGGACGGCGTGCCAGGGGGAGACCAGGGCTCTATCTAGGGCGTCTTCCGCCTCCTCTTCTTAGCTAACACAACACTCCCGAGCCCCTCGATACATTCCCCTTTTATACCCAACCCCTCCCTGAGGGGTGGGGCCCCGGGGGATCATAATGACCGAATCGACCCCCCAGGGTGTCTGGCGCGGACGTCGCAGAGGGCACCTGCTCGTGCACACATGTAGCCCCGCCTACTGTGTTTGTTTACCATAGGCTGCCATGCATAACGGGCTCTCTCTCTAACACCCCTACACAAGGAACAGCAGTGGCAGGCTGTCTTGGGAGTGGCAGGTCATTCGTGCAATTTTTTTTTGCATTCGCGAACAGCTATTGTCTACGCGGACCAACAAGACTACGTTTGAGACCCAGTGGCCTTTGTAGGCCAGTCTTTAGTGTAAATCAATGTCATGAAAGCGCCGAGTTGCCTTTTATGGTAAACTTTGCCTTTCGGACCCACGCTCTCTCCCACTGAGGAGCACTTTGAAGAAGCATGCACATTGAGCGAGCTGTGAATTCATTACGCTCCATCTCACGGCGACGACAACTTCACATTCTGGTTTACTGGGAAGAGTTGTTGCAGTGCACAATGAAAGTACATTCCTAATTTCCATTTTTTGTCAAGGATTTTTATGAGAATAAATATCCATATAGCTATATTTTACTTATTACATAATTCTTGCTGTATTTATTCGATTAATTAATCAATAACAATGCACATTTCATTGTACTTGCCAAGTTAAACAGTTTTCATTTTAGTTTTTTTTATTTGAGCTGTAAGCGTTTCAAAGTAATGTCAATTAATTATCGTAATTTTCAACCCGTTGTAAATCCACTGATGGAAAAAGTCCATCCCATGCCATGTCAGTCATTTGAGTTGTTTGACCATACTTCACCATGCGGAGGGAGTGTGGCTTGGCTTGGTGAAGCCCAGGATTTATGTGAGTCATGCCCTCGAAGCAAACTCAGACGACAAGGTACATAGCGCACTGTGTGAACCACTATTCCAATGCTCCCACCACAAGGAATAAAGTAACGTACTTTTTTTTTAATTAGGTGGATTATCATTGGTATATCTATCATAGTTTGCAAGTCCATAGGCGGTTAAATACAAACATAATCACTGACGGCGCAATTCACGAAAGCTAGATTTATGATTCATGATTGCGCGTGTTTAATAATGAGAGAAAGTTGTCATATTTGATGTGTATAATACTGACATATGGCTTTCATATGCCCATTTCATATTAAAAATGATAGACGATGTGACATAAATAAACACGCATTGTGTGTTCTAGATCATCGTGACCAGAGAGCTCATTTCTTTTTAATACTTACTAAGCCAGGAAGATAAAAACATAACTGTCCTGGGTTGTAATATTTGGGCTTAAAATATACCCTCTATGAATATACATTATTGGAGATAAGGTAAATGTGTAGCCCTGCAATTTCTTTCACACGCCTCTGCTGGTGGAAGGGCCTCGACGAGAGTGCGCAGGGTCTTTGACCGACTCTTGTCACACCGGCCACGCATCATGGAAGCTGTGGCAGTACCCACACTTTACCCCATCACACACGGCCTGCCATCGACTGTGGTGCACCCATTTATTTGTTACCGCTGATCACCCACGAAGCTCATGGTCCACCCTAAACCGCATCCACTGCACAGACATTGGCAGATGGCGGACACCTGATGCACAAATGTTAATTTCAGAAGTCTGCAGTCGTGTGCGACCGTGGTCATCCAGAACAGACAACGTATAACGCCGCAATGCCCCGATCCACAAGTACGAAAGAGACATCTTACAGCGATGCTCTCCGCTGCTCCTGCGCGGTTGTCTGGGCCCGACCACCTCAATGTCAAGTTGTAGCTGTTGCTTTGCCATCTACGTCACGCCCTACGAAAGAAGAATACCCACTACACGCGGTCCCCCGATCAACACGAGAGGCTGAGTCGACCCCCATTTGGGATTTAAAAAATCGCACATCCTTCCAACTGTGAGCTGCGGTGCTCTGACGAAAGAGACACTCGGTCAGATGCAGGGAAACTAAGCGCGTGTAATTGCTGTAATGTCAACGCTAAATATATCTTAGGCATCAATACTCACTCGACTGGATAGCCTAAATTTTATTTTACTGACGCAGTGAACTGTATTTGCTGCCATTGATTTACAAAAAAAACAAGTTGGTATTGTTGATAACCTACGTAGATTTGTCTAAACTTTAACTTTTACAAGTGCCGGTAAATGTTTTATTGTTTATTCACCTTAATACGATCACGGATTTACAACATTTACAATAATAACACGTGTCATTTTCCTCGTGCGCATCAATAATCGCACCCAACTGTTAATCACACATTTTAATAACGTAAATATTTGCAATATTAGTGTTTGACTGGTCGGCTTATTAAGCGTAATTGCTTACACTATGGGAACCTCATTTGCCAGTAAAAATATGATAATTGGTTCTTTACCCTTCTATCTGGCAACGAAACTGACACCTTTTTACAAGGAGTCATGTTTGCATAGACCGCAATACCTGCAGTCATAATACAAACAAAGAACATAACTCTGATAATGTATGCACTGTCCTTAAAGTTGATTGATCCACACCCGAGACAGCTTTCCTTAGAGCCTAGTCTCATATGGGTTGGACCAGATGACGCCAAAAGGCGCACAACTCAAAGACAATGCACCATCAGAGTATGAGAGCTCGGGGCAAGCATCTACACTATGGGAACCTCATTTGCCAGTAAAAATATGATAATTGGTTCTTTACCCTTCTATCTGGCAACAAAACTGACACCTTTTTACAAGGAGTCATGTTTGCATAGACCGCAATACCTGCAGTCATAATACAAACAAAGAACATAACTCTGTCTCGGGTGTGGATCAATCAACTTTAAGGACAGTGCACATTATCAGAGTTATGTTCTTTGTTTGTATTATGACTGCAGGTATTGCGGTCTATGCAAACATGACTCCTTGTAAAAAGGTGTCAGTTTTGTTGCCAGATAGAAGGGTAAAGAACCAATTATCATATTTTTACTGGCAAATGAGGTTCCCATAGTGTAGATGCTTGCCCCGAGCTCTCATACTCTGATGGTGCATTGTCTTTGAGTTGTGCGCCTTTTGGCGTCATCTGGTCCAACCCATATGAGACTAGGCTCTAAGGAAAGCTGTCTCGGGTGTGGATCAATCAACTTTAAGGACAGTGCACATTATCAGAGTTATGTTCTTTGTTTGTATTATGACTGCAGGTATTGCGGTCTATGCAAACATGACTCCTTGTAAAAAGGTGTCAGTTTTGTTGTCAGATAGAAGGGTAAAGAACCAATTATCGTAATTGCTTAGTTAAAACGTGATGTTATTGGCCAAACATGTGGACACATTCTTATGCAATAAATGTTCTTGTATGAATGTAAATACATTTCTCTAGGCATTTTAGCACCGATGACATCCTAATTGATTCCTCAATCAGTTGGCTATTGAAAAGGTCGCAACAAAACTCATTTGAAGAATTGCAGACCCAATGAGCCGCTTATCACGCAAACACAGACAATTCACAATGGGCGCAGAACAAAAGTGAACAATGGTCAATTCAGAGGCCGAGCAACTGTGGGAGACAGTCCATATTAGAAAGGCTTGTCTACAATTGAATGACAGACAATCAGATTCGAGATGAGACCAATGAATATCAAATGCCACCATGTCTGGATTTTTAGTAAACTATGGAAGGTTAGTTTAACACGTAGGCTTTCGCGACCAACATCATCCATAATAGAGGTTTTTTGGGTTAGATCGCGTAAATATATAGGGAATGTTACTTAATTCAGTTCAAACCGATGTAGTTATCCTCATGCTCTCACAAACCAGGGCATTGTAAACAAATATATTTACGGACGCATTCTCCAACCATTTACGAACAGCTTAGACACATCGCATGAGGGATGGCGACGACTTGTGGAGGCATTCATCCAGCAGTGGGTAGATCATGGACGACAATTATGATGACAACATTGAATGTAGGGTGCAGGGTGATTCTATATATTGCACAGTTTTCTGGCTGAGTGTGGAGTTTGAGGATTTCTTCCCCCACACACAGGTTTTATCCACATACTCCTGTTTCTTCCCACACACAAAGACAAAGATCCCCTGTATAGCCTTAACAGACTGTTGGGGCAATTTATGTTAGCGAGCACCTATGAAGGCAAGCACAGCGCATGAGGGGGTGGGTGGCCAGCACCACACCCGACCACCTTTGTGTCCCCAGTGGCGATATTTACACATCACACCAGGTACTCATTTGACGCTGAGTTAACCCATGAGGAGCCCAGGACGGGTTAAAATAATCGTCACTAGTGTTGGCTGCGAACAGGAATCGAACTTGGGTTGCCGGCTTTGTAGTGCAGCACGCCAACCACTACACTGCCGCTCCACATACACAAAGATCCCGGTATAGCCTTTCATGGACTGTTTGGGCAAGTGCTATTAGCGAGACGCTTACAGACACACACGCACAGAGCAACTCACACATACATTGGCAATCCTTCCTATGCAGGATTCTACAACAAAAATTGAAAAAAGCCTTGCGCTGCTGCAAGACTTTCCCTAATAAACAAAACACATGACTGCGATATCACTGTCACGGAGAATGAAAACTGAAATCAGTGCTCAAACTAAATGATTTGTGGTAGATGGTTTTCTCTCGTGTGTGTGTGTCGTTGTTATCGGCGATATGCCCGAAAACAGCAACTCACTGCAGATGAAAACCTTGATTGAGCTCGGGAGGATTTCCCTGCAACCGAAAACTTCTGCAATGGGTATTAGCCCCCTCTGAGCCTGTCCAAGCCAACCTCTTGCACTTCTGCATTCTATTGAATGTCACTGACACTGAATTGCTTTGTACCCAGAAGTTTCGGGGGCGCACGCACAGGCGTTGATGGCAATGGTTAACGTTTAGAGACCAACCACTTGACGTTAGCAAATCGATGCCAAATGACATTTCACGTCCAATGGAAAACAGAAAAAAACGTGGAACTTTGCCAAATTGCAACCCCGCCTCCTTTCCTCGCGCCTCCTAAGAATGTTCAACCATACTCACGGCCATATATCCCCACTTGTTATCAATCACGATGTTGTTGTTTTTGCTCCCCGGTCAGCTTTGCCAAAGCGATCCGTTTGTTTGCGTTATTTATAAACGCGCGTAATTAGTTTTTTCATTTTTGACGGGAGGGTATTCTGTCTCTGGAAAATGTTAGTCAAGTAATAATTTGGATTTGCTTGTATGTGCGGTTTGGAAAACTTCGACCGGATGTTTTTTTCCCTCTCTCTCTCTCTCGCAGACGGCAACATAATGCGGGAGTTGTCACGGAAAGCGAATGCAGAGTTCTATCTCTCGTTTGATTCTTTGCATTTTTTTCGCGACGGCGTCGTTAACCCGCCACGAGTAACTCCGCAAACAACAGCTCTCCGATGCGTTTTTGGGTTGTACCTTGTGTTTTACGGCGCCACGTCCGACGTTTCGCTCCATGCGCTGGGGCCTTCTTCAGGAGCTGAATACAGCACGACCGTGAACATCTACACAGCACATTGTGGTGTTATTGTTATTCTTATCCTGTATGCTGTCTCCCACACATCGCACTGAGCATCTCTCAGTGACACTGCTCACTCTTGACCTGCCACAGGAATGGATATTTTCAACTAATTGCACGACTGTCAACAGATATGAGTGTTGTTACGTTTGGTCAGGGGGGTAAATCTCAGACTTTTGACCTGGATTATCAAGTGTTATGTTACGTCCAAAATTAACAAATAAATTATCATCATCATTTTCATCAGCAGCCATGTTCTATCCACCCCTGCATGACGTCCTCCCCACATAATAGCGAACTGACGTGGTAATGGGATGCCACGATCCATCTCGTGGTCACGGTGGCTAGGAGATATTAACTACCTCGCCGGGTAAACAGGAGGTTGTGGGTTCGACCCTGACGCCTGTATATTTGGAGTTTGCATGTTCTTCGCGTGGCCGCGTGTATTTTTTCTCTGGGACCTCCAGTTTTTCCCCTCCACATTTAGAATCAGTATCACACGTTTAGAGTTTTTGGCTGCTGATATCTATTTCCACGTGACGAGAAGCCACTTTGTTGAGCCGTACATTTGTGGCCAGGTCGCTTCTGAAAAATAATTGTATAGCTCAGTGGGCCTTACCTGGTCAAGTAAAAATAGTTTGTACAAGAACAATTGTTTAGTTTAGATTTCCTCGCTCCGTCTCTCAGATGAACGTCTTCTTGGGCATGTTCCCTCGTGTTGCCACTCTATCATGAGTCTTCACCACCGGGCATCATCCCTTCAAGCGACCAGTGCTGCCCAAACCCGAACATTTTTATTTACAGTCACCGTGATGTCCTCTAATTCGCATGCCCTCTCACGTGGTCTAATCCTCGTATTCCTCTTCCTTTGATTCCAGAGCGCGCGCCTCTCCCTCCACGGGCAATCAAGAGATTGATTCGAATAAAAAAATCGACAAGTAGTGGGTAATGCATGAATAATAAATACACAATTAATAGTGGCTTCTTTAAAAAAAAAACATGAACTTTTCATTCATCACACGGTGTTTCCTTGCAGAGAAGTATCGTTTGACTTTTTACAAGAATACTCATCGGCCGGTTTATATCTCCTATCAGCTGTCTGTAAGCGTCTAAAACCGATGCTGCTGGGCAGTCCAATATTCATAGGCAAGAACAACCCACAAACACCCGTGGTTCCCAATTGAGTTGCGGCTTCGCATACAAAAAAAAATACTTTGCATCGATGAATTGCAGTAAATGCATAAAATATTTAATGCACTGGAATTTCAGAATTGCCACGTAAAAATGCTTCGTACTATTTTGAATGGTCAACACCCTGGCTCTACCGAGTGTTGTGTTTACCACAAATTACAACGCGGTTACCGGCGTCACTGCCCATCGAGGTAATTTACTTCTCTGCTTGACAGTCGGTTGGATATGAATACCGGTTTGAATGCTGATGCGATGTGGTGGTGGTGGTGGCGCTCTTTGCTGCATTACATATTCATCCGCTGTGCTGTTTCCAAAATCTCTGGGAAAATTAAGAATACGACCGAAATGCTCCCGACATGACCTCCGGTAGCTTAACTTCTGAAATAATCTCGAATTGTACAGAAATGGGGTCAGTCTAAATGAAAATGCGTTTTTTTTCAATTTATGATCACAAATCTTTTTATACCTTATCACATTTTCCCTGGGTAACCTCATAAGTGTGAAGGTTTGTCACTGTCTTTGATCAAGAACTATAAAATCCTTATTCAGACCTTTCAAGCTGTTAAATGTGAAGACTAACCCTTCTTGAATACCATGATGAATGACCCACTTAAACATGTAATACTTCATGATGATGTTTTGTATCATGATACAAGTAACATGTAACATCAGTGGAAAGTGATACCTGAACGGGTCCTGCCTCCCCCCCCATCCCTCAGCAATCCCTCACTGACCAGCGTGGTGAGGTATGGTCAAAACAACCTTGTCCTGAACACGTAATTTTAATCCAGCAGTGGATTGACAAACAGGCTGTTGTTAAACCCAAACATGATATCAGCCACAAAGCTGTTGCAAATTAAAAAAAAAACATATGCTCTGTGAATAAACACATTTACAAGTGTACTGCCCCAGTGCCATCATCAAGAGCCAAGTTCAATCCACTGCTGGATGAAGGTCCCCCAAACTACGGCCATCTCTATAGTCTCGCAATCAAACAATTCGTCTGTCTACCGCACACGAGCTGATCTAATAGCTCCATCTCCACAGCGGATGTCCTCTTGTTCTCTCCATCAGTCTCAACCATTGGCCATTGGTACTGCGCCAAAATCATATTCTTAACAGTCAATGCAATGTCCCTTGCCTTACGTATGCTCTCTGATTCCAGATTTGAAGCTTTCGTGGCTGCAAGGACTCTTAGCTTTTTTCGGTAAAGTCACGTTGGTTAAAAAAAACTAAGAGTATGCTCTCTGATCCACGTGTTCCTATCTCTCAGTGTAATGCCAGGTATTCACCACTCCTCGCTTCTTTGTTTATGCACGCGTAATTATTATCGCCTCAGCTCCAATAAACACAAAATACACGAGCCGAGAGTGAAAATAAAAAGTGATGTAAAAATCATTGCAACAGTTATCGTTGATTGTTTTAGTGAGCACTTAAATCAGTCGTGTTTTATGTATCGCAGCTTAAATTTTGAGCTCTTAAACATTCTAATAAAGACTCAGTTTCAACATCTAGTCTCATTTCACATGTGACAGAGCCACAATAAGCTAAGTAAACAAACAGTAGGATTGTGATGCACTGAGCACACTGCCGAAATAGATTTTCAGTTCAGTCGCAGAATTTGCGTTATCGTTCACGGTGTTCGGCCATTGTCTCATTTCAAGAGTTCGTTTCTGTATGTGCACACTCGCAGTGGCACGAAAAAATGAGCATATTGTCAGCGGTTTAGCATTTATGGGCTGTGGCGTTGGAATTTTAACGTGCTCGCTGCTTTGGGTGATTGTACATTCGCGATCGTTTTCAACGCCGGTTAACGCCTCTCTCGGGGAAAGCAACGCGAAACAAGAGGCGCCCGCTGAGTCGGTGTGATATTTGTGGTGCCACGACCGTGGAGCAGCTCTGCAAGCGCCGTGATTGCCCACTGCCCCCCACCCTGAGCACACGCACTAAACACGCAGCACACGCACCCACGTAGTGTCCTGGCGGGGGATTGCCTGGCACATCGGGTTTTAATCCCAAGGGCCCCTAGAGGGAGAGTCCCACGGTTTCCCGGTGCCAGGAGCTTGGCCGACCCTCACAGGACAGGTTACATTGCGGTGCCCCTAAAATTGGTTTACAATTGTATGATGGGCGCAGAAAGAAAAGGTTCCCTGGGCCAACCGCAATGAGGTACAACTCGGGGGGAGGGGGCGGAAGGAGAAGAAACCCTGAGCAAGGGACAATGGGTGGCCGCTCCGCCCGGCCACCCAGGTAAGTGCACGATTGGCTGCGCGGTATGACGTCACCCTGGGCCTTTGAAGTTTAGAGAATAAAAAGAGGAGCCCAGGACGATTTGAGCTCAGTTGTCTTCAACCTTCAGGCCGTCAAGACCCACTCCCTGGCGTCCTGCATCTTCGAGCCTCTCACAGCATCCGTGTGATGCCAGCGAGTGCTGCTGCGAGACAGTGATAGGTCAAGTCTTCTCTCGTCCTTCTCCCTCCGACTCTCTCGGCGTTCGTGGGACGCGGTGAGTACAGCTTCGAGGTACGTGGTAAGACGTTTGAGTAATTGGGTTCGTAGACAGAGTTAGGCTAAGCTCTTCTCGCGAAATATCCCCCCCCACCCAGGGAGTGTGTATTCGCGCCGTTAATAAACTTTAGTTCAGAGGATCGGTGCAGTGTGATTTGTGTGTGTGTGTGTGGAACCTCGGCGCGGTGTTGGTGATTCAAGCGTGTGTGTAAGGCGCGCGCGCATTAAAACATGCACGGCCGCTGACACTCGTGCGTGTGTGTGAAAAACGAGCGCCTGCAGTGTGCCACGTGACTCATTAGGGCGGGGTGCGATAAACCCGCTGGCCAGCGCTCGCGCGCGTTTACACACCGACAATAGCATTAACACTAGCCTTGGTGTGCGGATTAGCCACCCGGAGGTGCGCGTGCATATTCATACCGACGTTTTCTTTAGCGCTAGCCTTTGTGTAAAGCGAGCGCTTGCTGGGGCGCGCACGTGCACGCGGGAGAGGGGTCAAATTAAAATTGCTCGCCGACGCTCGCGCGTGTCTACGCGCGAGCGCCTGCAGGGGCGCTGGTGTACACGCCACCGCGTTCGCTTTTGTGGTGGTGTACGTGGGCGTGTGCGGGATAACCCCGGGTGGTGGTGAGCCAGCCAATGAGCGATGTCCCTCAGAGAGGGCGCTGGCGCAGGGGGGCTGATCACCCGATCGGCGAGGGCCCATCGAGAGGCGGCCGACGAGGAGGAGGGGTGGGAGTGGAGGGGGTAGACGTCGCCCCCCGCCCGCTCGCAGGAAGCGGGGAGGCGGGTGTCGGCCCCCACATATTGTTGTAACGTGCTACACAGATAGCGATCCATTGAGATACCATGACGATGGTACCATTGCGATACAATTATGATGATATCTACTGTCTAAGTACAGTAAAACCTTGGATTGCGAGCATAATTCGTTCCGGAAACGTGTTCGTAATCCAAAGCACTCGTATATTAAAGCGAATTTCCCCATAAGAAATAATGGAAACTCAGATGATTTGTTCCACAACCCAAAAATACTGTATTCATATAAAAATGATTAAAACAAAATACCTTTTTATATTTTTATTATTTCAATTTAATACAAAGTAATCAAATTTATGAATTCAATTTAATCGTGGCTGGTGTGGGGGAGACGAGAGAGAGGAGAGGAGGGTTATTGTGTAGGACGACTTTTACTTGCAGTACAGTTACTAAAGAACAGTCACTACACTTGGACACAAAATAAAAAAATGCTTTACGCACACACACGTGGTCACAACACTATAGTAAACAATATACACTCGCACGGATGTTGACTATACGAGTGAGGCACGCCGACTGTGACCGAGCATGGAAGACGATTACCCACAATCCCGCAGCAAGAGAGAGAACCATTGGCTCAGTTGTGATCACGTGACGCTCGGCAGACAAAGCGTATACTGTATGTACTACAGTACTCGTATTGCAAGACATCGCTCGTTTATCAAATTAATATTTATTGAAAAATGTTGCTCGTCTTGCAAAACACTCGCAGACCAAGTTACTCGCAATCCAAGGTTTTACTGGATATAATCTGGATGTATGGCAGGTGCTCGTCAAAAGCATTTGCCCCAACAGTCTGTTCAAGGCGATACGGGGGTGGGGGGATCTTTGTCTTCGATTTTATCTTTGTATGTCATTAGTACGTTTGTACAGATAACTCCTCCGGGACCACTCCATCAATTCATACAATGAAAAAAATGGTACGGGGGTGGGGGGAATAAATATCTATAAAATATGTGACATTTTAGGCAATGGATCTTCTTCATAGCACGCACATGGTGAGAAGGGCCACTGCACAGAACGTGGACTATTATATATTGATATAGTGTCCCTCGGAGGCAGTGTTATCGATGAATGTGTTGAGTTCTTCCTTTTCTTAGTGCACCACTGCCAATGCAGCAGCGGCAGCACCGCTAAATAATTCGTGAAACAGATGAAGGGGTCGTTTGAGAAGTCGTGATATGAAGCTTATTATGTGAATGGGGTTTAAAGTAGAAGAAAAAAACTTATCCCTCCTGCCGAATAATTCCGCATAATAAATGCCCTTTTTGTTTCTTATCAAGTAATACCATTTACAATAGCGCCTGATGCCAATATATTTTCAAATTAATAAGTATAACCTGGCATCCATGAATTTCAGTGAGCATACCACTAGTTTGTATTTAAATACCTTTACGCAGACTTATTCAAATGTGAAATCCTGAAACGATGTTTTTTTATGAAGAGCAGCAGGAAATATGCATATATATGTTCTATCTTCGAACTGATTTGAATGCCCGCGTTCACGAGCAAACATCACTAATAGGGGCAGGGGATGCCAAGTATGCAGTACAGAAAGTAGCTTGAATGGGTTTTTCACTTCTAATATACCACACAAATAAGACTGCCTAAAAGGAGTTGATTAGTCAATTCTGGCTAACTAAATTATTATTGAGATGGCCCAGTATTACTCATCAAAAACGTAGGCCATGGTTAGAGATGTGGATGGGTCATCGTTCCAATGACTGCTGGAGAAAAGTAGGAAGTTGCAACATCAAACATTTAAAAATCTCTCTGATATTTTGATGAATAAAAAAAGTGTCTCCATCCCTTGGAAATGCTACCTGCCACTGAGAACAGTTGAATCAAATTTCAATATTATTTTGTTCAACCAGATGAGAACTCGGGAGACCAGGAGTACTCTAAACTTGCAGGAGTGACCTGAGAGCATTCGCCTGCCAGTGGAGGGTGACGATTGCGGCCCACATTCCCAAATGAATAATTTGCGGGTCATTTTGGAATTTTTTGGGAAAATTTAGACCCTGACTTGAATGGCAAGTGTCATTACAGGCGCATCACAGGGCCTGGGCTGTATTTCATTTTAACGGGTGGCACTGTGGCAGTGCCGCAGATAGCACCACCCGGAATTAATTTTACAACCGCCCTCGGTGGGGTTTGTAACTGGAGGGAGGGGCCCGGGGATGGGAGTTAAAGGGGAGGGGGAACCTCTGATATGCATTATCTTCCCACTGTTTATATTTTCTGCCTTAGGCAACCACCTACGTTGCCTACCCCACAACACGAAGCTCGTGCCTTGACCTACACTCACAATGTTACAAGTTCATATCTTGGTACGAGATCAATTCAGCTCATCATTCCCCCTTGGTGTTGGGCAATTGATTTGCCACTGTGTGACTCAAAAGCAGTGGTTGTCTCATGGAGAGAGATGGAGTGGCCTTTGGCATAATCACGTGGAATTTCCACAAACGGCTCAGTGCCACCGTTGGAGATTGGTGCCAACAAAAAGTCATTTGACACCTTAACTTGGCTTGACGTTTACTCCTTGACAAATATTTTCTCTCGGGTGAGTACTGAATGGAAAATAAATTTAAATTACTCTTCATATTTTACTTGATAAATTGTCTTCATATCACGTAAAAATACTTTTTTTTTTATCTGAGCAGCAATGATTGTGAAACATTAGTCATTGTTAGGGGCTGTGTGCTTAGTCAATGTAAAGGTGCAGCCCTGCAATTGCTTTGCTCAGATCACTGCTGGTGGAAGGGCTTCCACTAGAAGGAGCTGTAGAGAGCTCCTCTAGAGGTAATTTTGGCCTACTCTTTCACACTGGCCAAGTGGGAATACTCACACTTTACCCCACCGTACACCACCTGGATATCGACTAACTGCAGTGTATGAATCTAGACTTCTGGGTGGACAGAGGTGAAGCGAATTAAGAAACTTGCACCATTGATACAAGTTCAACATACATACATACAACGTATATACAACATACATATAACATACATACATAACCGCTGCACCACGGTAGCTTGGCTATGTGCTTAGTAATGCTGTTTAAAACAATACGGTCGGATGTATGAAGTCCTTAGAATATTAAGGTTGTCAGTGGGACAAGATTAGTGTACAGTATGGGGTTAGACTAAAAGGGGCAGTCACGCAGCGTGTGAAGCGGCAACAGTCGACGTATGAACTGCGTGGGTGCAATTTCACGTGAAGCAATGCACACCGAGCTTCTCCAGCAAATTAATGAATGAGCCACGTTAGCTCAGAGGGCGGTTCCTACCTCCAGCAAAACGCAGCAAAGTCCACGCGTTCCTCTGCACCACCTTTAATTGTACAGCCGCATTTTGCAAGGACACCATCGTGTGCGTGGATTGATCGCCTCCATGGAAAGGGAAGCATCTCACCGGGTCTCTGAGACCCCGATAATTGTCCCAGCGGCAGCGAGTTTGAAAATCCGTTACATACATCCAGGCGGTATGAGCAGAGACTGCGGCTTTCAGCCACTCTAATTAGCAAGCAGCACGAGAGAAGGGTCTGACCCTAGGGCGTGTAATCATTACGCGGTTCATGATTACGCCTGGCCCAGGAACCTCGCGCTACGTTATTAGAGGCTGCCGAGGTAAGGGCTTGAGTTGCACGGGAGCTGGAGTTTCCGCTACCAATTTTCACCACTCGCTGCACCGTGTCCACGTCTCGGGTCAAGAAGCCCTCGTGTGGTCAAGTCAAACAAGCCAGGGCTCTGTCTACGGTCTGTCTGTCTAGGGCACCACGATGGCGAGATGTTAACTACCTCGCCCGGTATGCAGGAGGAAGTGGGTTCGATCCCGATCCCGACCCTGACACCTGTGTATTTGGAGCATGCGTGTGTTTTCCCCATGGTCGCGTGGATTTTTCTCCAGGTCCTCCGGGTTTAGAAACGGCTGCTATAAATTTCCACCAAGATAAGCCACTTCGTTGAGCTATCATTTGTGGCCAGGATCACTTCTGAAAAAGAGCTATATAGCTCATTGGGCCTTACCTGGTAAAATAAAAAGAGTTTAGTACTTGTTAAAAAGATTTCATAGGGGAACGGAGGCACAGTGGTTAGCGCGCTGCACTACAAACCCGGCGGCCTGAGTTCAATTCAAGTTCATGGCCAACACCTCAAATGAGAACCTGGTGCGGTGTGTAAATATCGCCACTGGGGAGACAAAGGCAACCGGGCATGGTCTTGTCCACCAACCCCCCCGTGTGCCTTGCTGGCCTTTATAGGTGCTCGCTTGCAGCACTTGCCCAACTGACTGTTCAGGCTACATAGTATAGCTCAGTGATGAAAAAAAAGTGTTTTAAATAGCAGCAGTGCTCATCTCCTTTGGCAACGGTGAGCCAGTGGTATACATTTCACACTCACGAGTGATATATTAAACGCGAACAATGAACAATTTTTCAGAATTCACCTGATCCTGTAAAGATCGAAATAGGATTGAGCCAAGCTGTGGCTTTGACAGGTGACAATGATGCAAGCCAGGATGTCATAGGTGGCTTGCGGGGCCACATGCTGGACAGCGCAGGGCAGAGCACACAAATCCATTGTTGTTCCCTGAGCCTATGCTCCCGCATTTATGCGACCCACTTTCACCAGCCCACACCGATCAATGTGGTGAAGTATGGTCAAATAATGTCCACGACCCACAGGGTGTACGTAGGTCCTATTCCAGCAGTTAATTCACAAAAGGTCTGTTTCACATAGTATACAGGAGACTCGATTATCCGCGTGCGGTTTATCCGATTGTGGATTAACCGCGGCACCTGAGATTTTGACGTAAATTATTTTCCCTTAAACATTTCCAAGAATCACATAGTATAACTGTTTTTAGATTTTAATTTGGGCTTAAGACAAGTCACGTGTTTAAACCAAACACACATGTGCTCCGGTTAATACGAAATCCACGTGATCGCCCCTATAGTACAGTAGTTGCATATCTTTTCAACAATGGGCGGAGTTTGATTGATGTTGATTGCCGTGGCTCTGCTGCTATCCACTGAGTGGGCGCAATCTTCTGTGCGGGAGCAGCAAAAGTGTTATCACTGAGCACGCGCATCAATCGGTCGATCGTTATTATTCGTTCGAAATCGAAAGAGTAACAATCGAAATGGTTATTTTTTTGGATTATCCGCGATTTTGAATTATCCACGGCCGTCCTCCCCGTCATTACCGCAGATAATCGAGATTCTACTGTATGTATAGAATAGGGGCCAATCTCGTAAGAGCACAACCGCTGTTAATGTTCCACGTGAAGTGGTACTCGTTTTGACAACCCCAGAGTCTATACGGGATGAGTTGGGCACTCGGTACGGATTTGAAACTGCAACCTTCAAATTGTAAGTAACTTGCCACACAGCCATTTGGCCAGGCATAATGACTGAATCACATTGTAGACACACACAACGGCCAGCGTTAACCCCGCAGTTGATTGACAAGTGGCTGCAAAAAACTAAATAAAGACTCTACGTACCTCCAATGGTTAGCCATGGCTCCCACATACACATGCCCCCAGGAAGGTGCAACACACGAGGGTTTTCCATTTGCAGGTTACACGTGATAGGGCAGTGTGTGCGTGTGCGTGTTTACAAATTATGAACGCCGGTAGCATGTCAATCTTGACGACTCTTTTATTTGATTATTTCGCAAACGTGAACGAAATTAAGTTTTTCAGATGAACGGCTCCATTTAATGTACAGCGCAGGGCATGTAAACAGCTCTAAACGAGGTTTATGACCGAACGCTAAGAGTCTTTTTAAGTATTTTTTATAAAACATTACATGGGAACTGCATTTAGCAATGCATTAGATTCCAGCCACAATGCAATTAGAAAGTAAAGTATTTTTTCAGTTTCAAACATTAACTTTGAGGCCCCCTGTGAGTGTATTAGTTAGTGAAAGTCCAAATAGCTACATATATAACAGTAAGTGGACCTGTGTGGTACTATGATACGTCACGTGACAACAAGTCCATGATAACCGTCTTGTTCATTTCGCAAAATATCTCAGTATCTTGATTTCCATTACTCAATTTAGTTATTAGTTAATTAACTTTCTGAGAAAATATATATTTTTTACGAAATAACAAAGGAATTCATTCATTTTTAAATATATGCAGCCGTTTCCATTAAATAGGTGCTTTGTAAAAATATTTTCCGGAGTAATTGAGGGCATGGCGATTATATGACATCATTACTTTTGTAGTTCGTATTTAATGGTGTCGATGCGACTGATAGCATGTGTGTTATAAGCAAAATTAGAAATATCACAGAGGACTTATGTTCATCCATAAGAGTTTTTTTTGGTTAGATCGTGTAAATAACCCAAAAAAACCTCTATTATAGATGATATTGGTCGCGAAAGCCTACGTGTTAAACTGACTTATGTTCAGTGAACCACATTTGAAACACAACTTTTTAAAATTCTTAATTCCTATTGAAAGTAGGGCTAAGCACAAAACAAATATTTAAGAAAATGAAATATAAATGAGTTATGGGAAAATTATTGTCATGTCGTGAAATATGACATTGTATAATATCACAGCAACTCTAGTATTATGTGTTCAAATTATTACAGTAGCGTATTGTTACTGTGCAACACAGCCTTGAAGCAGGCCTAATGGAGTCAGTGGGGAATGCGACATCAGCACATGTGCAATCATTGCAGTAATATATATTAGTCCAACAATTTATTACAATTTGAATTTATTCAGCGATCTCGCGCTATTTAATTTCAAGACACTGGACAGAATAATTGGGACCGTGGGCTTCCAGGGGAAAGGAGGCTCGCGTTATTTATTTAAATTTCTTTAATTTTACAGAGACAGTCGTAGGCAGAGGGAAAAGTAAGTAATATTTAAAAATACTTTTTTAAAAACACGCTTTAATGAAATGTACCGTACTCGTAGTGGCAAAACTCCACGACTCCAGGAAGTGGCCCGAAGCTTGCCATAACGTAAGGGACAGTGGTGATTTACAGCCAACGTTAGTTGAGCGTGGACAATTAGACCCAAGCCGAAACATAACATATGAAAAATAATGTAAAAAATTATTTTTGTAATTTTTAATGATAGAATATAGTATTGTCAGCAGTATGACATAACTATACCAAGTTTGCAGTCGATACCACATTGGGAAGTGTGTTAAAATTGAGTTACAAAATTTGAGGATACGACAACAACAAAGTGAGTTGAATAAAAGCGTGTAATAATAAAAATGAAGGTCTTAAGCCTGGGCGAACAGGCGTAGCGGGTCGACAGCACAGACGACAGGGGAGGGAAGGAAGCTCCAGACCTTGGGGGCAGCAGAAGAGAATGAGCGACCTCCCTGCAGAGCGAGGGTTAACTGCGCTTGGACGTTGAAAGCCTTGGGGGCTGATAACGGAGCGAGTGTGTGGAGGTGAGCGTGCAGCTCAGAGAGAGAGAGGGTTTGGATGGGCAACCACCATGCACACCAGATGATATCGGCCACGGGACTAAGCTGTGGACAGCAGAAGTGTAGCAAAACGTATTGTTCTGCTTTATACTGGTAGGAACCACCTGGTTCCACCAGCCCACAGGGGATTATTGTGTCCGTCCGTCCGTCGTGCATTCAAAAATGGGTGGGGCTGGGTGGGGAGGGGCTGGTCACCCCGTGGTGCCCTTATAAAACGCAACGTTTAACCTACTCACGCCGGCTTGTGCCCGCCCTCACAGTCGGGCATATTTGCGGAATACACCACGCCGCCGTTGATCCTGGCCATTGACCGCGCAACCCAACGTTCCTACCAGCTCCCTCCGCAGGAATGTGTTTTATATGCCCCCCCCACCCCCATGTCTTTGTCTACGGAGGGCATCGGAGTATACATGCAGTTTATATACCAACGACGACAACCACAACCGTAAAATAACGAGCGCGGCTCCCTGTCCCGGAGTCAGTTGTGTTGTACCCAGGCTTGGGTTTAAGCACGTGTGCCACGTCTCTCCTTCCCCGTGGTCTGTGCGCGCGTCAGCCCGTGCAGCAGCGTGCCCTGCCCCGACCAAAACACGTACCGCCACCTCTCAGTGGTGGCGGCGGCGGCGACACGCACCTTTTTTTTCTTCTGTCGGCTGCGTTACAAAGTTGGCTGGAATGCAGACTCCATTTGGGAACTTTAACCCTCGAACAGCAATGTCACGCAAAGACGATGCCACCCCCCCTTTCCTCCCCCCGTATAGCCTGTAAACAGACTGTTGATGAAGGCTGGCACGGCACACGAGGTGGTGGGTGGCCAGCACGACGCCCGGCCGCCTTTGTCTCCCCAGTGAGTTGACCTAGGGGAGGCCCACGACTGGTTTACATAATCGCCACTGGTGTTGGCCGTGGGCGGAAATCGGACAGGGTCACCAGATTCGTAGCGTAGCACGCACACTGCTTCACTACGGCACACACACGCACACTGCATTATATCACTAAGGGACATATCCCTTCATTGTAACGCATTTCACGGTTTAATATTTTCAGTAAATTGCTCACACCAAGCAGACATTTAATATTCAAACCTGTGCACTTTGATTTAGTGCTTGTTAACGGCTAAAACTCCATGCAGATTTTGCAAGAGCGCTTATTAATGATACAATCGTACATTGTGCCACATCGCTTGTGCATTGCGAACACACAAACTTTAAGATGTAATTTTGTTAAAATGTAGTGTTGTTTGGAATGATTCGTTTCTAGAATTAACACCGGAGGTTGCAAATTCAACGGACTCGAGTTTGTGCAACCAACAAATGCCAATACTACACTTTCTCAACAGTTTAGTTTAGGATAACCTGTCACTCTTTTGCCTAAATGCAAGATCTATCGTCGTCAATGCATAGTTATATAGTAGCAAGCTGTCAAGATACAGAACAAGTAAAACTAATTATGACGAGGTATTGCATTAAATTGGACAAATCTTAGGCGTTTCATGACAAATGATACTTATTTTGGTCGCAATTTGACAGAGCGCTCATTTCTGAAAGTAGACTCATTAGTCATTCACATTCAACACAGTTACCCATTACAGTTACCCGTCACAGTTACGCATCACCATTCACCCATCACCATCCACCCATCAGCTGCTCATTGCCATTCACAATTCACCCATCACCATTCACCCATCACAGTTTCTCATTGCCATTCAGCCATTACCATTCACCCATCACAGTTACCCATTACCATTCACCATCCACTCATCACCATTCACCCATCACTATTCATCCATGCTTTTCCATAAAAATAAATTAATTTGAATTTGCCCGTCATAATTTCCCATTGATTAAACTATGAGCATTTTTTTTAAACGTCATCGTTTCTTGATATGCTAGAGGTGTTCAATTCTGCCCTCATAATGACATTCACTCCCATCGTCTCTGTTTTCTCAAGTAATTCTTAACATTGGTTCAATAAATGCATCAACTCTTATCCATGACACCTAATCATCGCCTCCTATTATTCTTGGGTCTTTCGGTAAAGTCACGTAGATAGTTTAAAATAAAATAACAAAAAACTACAACGTTTCGATTCTTCAGGAAAAGGGGGGTTAGCTTCCAAGGCAACTTTTATAAGGGTTTAAAATGGGCGTAGCCCAAATGTCAGCAGCCAATGATAATGTAGTGAGCAGCCAACCCGAAGGTGGTTGGTTTTCCACCAATCAAAGGGCTGCCAGGTGAAAATTAGCATGTTAAAGATAGATTAGCATATTAATAGCAGATCTCAGAGCCGCAACCAAGGAGTCGGCGCATGAAGTGACTGTGTAAGCGCAAGTTTGAAATGGCCGTAAAGCACAACTAACATTGGAAGGTGGTAGGATGGGAACATCATAGCCAATTATGACTTAAACAGGTTGATAACGTCCTTCCAATGATTGCTGTCTTTGAATTATTCTAAGGCACTGGTGGTGTAACCATCAAACCACATCTCCGTCGAAAAGACGAGCCACAGCAGTGCGATCGTGGCACCTAATACAATCAATGGACCATACAGTACACCACTGGAGTCTGTACCCCTTCAACGGAGGAGGGATAACAACGCAACATTAACTCTCAACTGATGCGTTTTTGTGTCTAGCAGACCTCGACATTGAAATTTAGCTCTTGGACGTATCGGTGCCACGTGCAGTAATACAAAACAACATTTCAACTTCGTTCGTCCCGATTGTTGCTGGCCGCTGGGAATTGTTGGGCCTCGTGGGGGGCTGTGCTCAGCGCTGGCGATTAAACAATTAAAAATCCAAAGGTGACGTACAAGTGGGGCCGTGGTATTTCAATGATGCGCTCTGAGGGGTAAAGTTATTCTCTGGACATCTTGAGTATACGGGAAAAACCTCGTCGATCGCAGAAGGTTACGTTTATTATGAGTATCTCTGTATGTGTATGTTGAACTTCTTTTGCACCGCGCGTAGCCAACCGGGCCGTTTTACTTTTCGATGCCGAGATGAGAATCTTTGCAAGCGTCAAACCTCGTACAGCCGAAAACATCAGCCCCGTGCTCCAGCAAACAGACCTCATTCAGTAAACCGCGTACAGCCGAAAACATCAGCCCCGTGCTCCAGCAAACAGACCTCATTCAGTAAACCGCGTACAGCTGAAACGCTCCTTCAATACAACCGCGTTCAGCGAGGCTTTCCTTGTATTCGTTTACTCTGAAGACCATTTTATACACTACTTACAATTGTATTCGTTTCAAATACAAACCTATCAGGAGGCGTAGATTTCGGAGGTCTAACATCACCTTCTCTGTGCTAAAAGTAAACATCGAACCACAAAGTAAACACGGTAATGCCAGTTATAGAATAACGAATGGGGATGAGTGACCAGAAGCTTTATCATTGTGGGCTGCATCCAAATGTGTACCAATTCACACTTAACCGTGCATTTTACCAAAATACTTCTCCGACATGCCTTGTAATATGCAATGTGCACACTCGTCCACATCAATCGTGCGATAATCAAATACTGAGCATGCACTTTACCCCAAGTGATACAAAACAACGAATCACACACACACTTGACCCATAAGACAGCGCTCAGACATTATAAAATAACAATTTAATTGTCTAATTATTTTCAACCATTTATCAACCCACTACTGGATGAATGCCTCGCCCATGTTGTGTCATGGTGAGTAGGGGATGGGGGGGAAGCTATGTGACCATACTTCACCACACTGGTCAGTATGGGTTGGTAAAGGGGGCGCGCCCAGGACAACTTTAAGCAATCGCTTGACCTCGTCTGACGTTGGCAGTTGCCCAGATTGTAACTTGGATCTCCGGGTTTGTAGCGCAGTGCCTGAGTGTACTTTAAAAAGGTATGCGTGACTGTTTGTGAAGAAGTTAGAATTTGTTGAACATCTGTAGAAAGCAACAGTTTATAGGCCGGCGCACTAACAAGGACTGGGTGTGGGCGGTTAATTTCACGTTCTGACCCGCCAGTACTGGACCTCTGCGAAAAAAATAGCTTATTGGATTCCTCCAGGATAAATAAATATCCAAATTCTTAAAAAAAAAATTCTGATAATAGCTCAGGGGGTGGGTTTCGTGATCTCGCACTGTATAGCGGGTGGCCTCATGAGCGCATTAGTAAATTTTGGTCGTGAAAATGTCCTTTTTCCCTGGATGTGTAATTGCAGCGAAGAACACTGGGTTTCTGCTTTGTCGTGGAGACCCGTTTAGCGTTTCATCGACCCTGACACCTGTTGCTGCATATTTGGAGTTTGCACGTCTCTCTCTCTTTCTTCCCATGGTCGCGTGGATTTTTTTCTCCTGGTCCTCTGGTGTTTTTCCCCTCCACATTTAGAAACATAGGTTTGGACTATGAAAACGATTTAGCTGCTATAAATGTCCAAATGATCGGCCACTTTGTTCAGCTGTGATCTCACTGGGCTTTGCCTGGTAGGATGGGGATGGTTTAGTTTTATTTGCGCTTGGGTGATTTGTTTACCTTTCTTGTACTGTGCACTCCTATCATGTTTTTGTGATGTTTTGTTGTAACGTTCTACCCCGTGCCCCGACTGGACATCTGTGAAGAAAGAGCTTTATAGCTCATCGGATTCCTCCAGGATAAATACTTATTCTGATTCTGGTTGTCACGTGTGACATTATTGTTGTCACGTTGGAGAAACTGCCAGAGTGAGGAGGGACCACAACAACAACAAGAACAACAAAAAGCTCCTTCCATTTTATTTAAGCTCTAACTTTGTCAATTCGCGTGATGTTTGTTTAACTCGCCAAAACGTAACACCATTTGCATCAGGAGAACACACTCATTACCCAAATGAGCTGACTCTATTCGTTCTGGGAAGAATTGTGCAAACTACTTGCTAGTGAGTAAAAAAAGAAAACTCGCACAAACTATAAGGAGCGATATTGAAATGAGTTCCAGTTTCACGCGGCATAAATGCAACAATCTCGCTTCTTTTTTTTCATTTGCCGTTCTTTGGCGCTGACATCGAGTGTTAAAAAACCAACGTATTTCAAATTAAGTTGATGGTCTCATTCTACTCCTCCCGTGAGTACGTGGACGTGTGTGTGTGTGACAGGCTTGAAATGGTTCCCCAGGTTATGCCAAAATATATGAAGCAAAAAAATTCCACGGGTTTGTAGTGCTTATCACACTCGCTTCAGGTATGCGGCCTTCATGAGCCCTGCGTGGGTTTGAAATCGAAAAGAAAGCTACAATCGTGACAGTTTTTTAATTGTCACACAAATGATAGACAGTGTTACTTGTGATGCATAATAAACAGGTTGCACGCCGTTTAGTTATTGACATGATATAGGGGAGCAATGTATCCTTGGTTTAATGGTTGTTCATTTGACTTCAAATCCAGAGGTCCTCCTCCACGGATCGATCTCCTGACACAACAATGGTGCAGGTCTCCCAAGTCCTGCCTCTCCAGCCCGTCCAGCGGCATCAATTGGGCTACACCGCCGTCAATCGGCACGTCGCACATGGGTGGGGTAACCTATCAGTACTGCCACCTCTTCCAAGATGCGTGGAAGAGTAGGCCAAAAATACAATTTCGGGCAGGGCTCGGCAACCCAAATAACAAGAAGAGCCGTTTTTGTTCGAATTCGGTGAGAAAAAAAACCAAACTCGATATTTAAAGAACCGCAATGCACTGTGGTGGTTACGGGGACGGTGGTGCGCAGTGAATGACGTCACGAAGCAGCAGTCCTGCCGCTGCGGAGCCGCAGATGTCCGAGACCTGCTCTACGGGGGCCTTCTCTGGGGCTCCCCTGAGTGCATGACCCCTTCATCCAGCAGTGGAGTGAGCAAGCAATTGCAGGGCTGCACCTTTACCTTTTTATCATGCAGGATTGAGAAGGTAAGATGTCTGGGCCTTATATTAAATTGTATCCATTTGCCTTGAGATGCAGCATTTGAATGTACTTATTAACGTAAATTGTGATCAGATATTGGATGCAGTGTTTCGTTCCCATTCTTGGAAGTAACACTTTCTTCTTGACAACAGGTGCTAATAAGTTAACTGATGGCGTTAGTAATCATCGAACAAAACACAATTCAAATGGTGCGGCTGTCACATTTTTTCCAACTTCACACTTAACATCGTATGGCAGTAAAATACTCTGAGAAAAACGGGTGGAATGTGAAAGATTATTGGTTAAACTTAACATTGGAAAGGCCTATGGGCCATGCGGGGGATTTTACCTTTTCCAACACTGTGCACACACACACACGCACGCCGATGTGTGTTGATGAATTAATGTGTAGCTTGAGAAACTTTTTTTTGACGCTTTGTATGAGCTCAACCAATTTCCATAAGGCATACAAATTCAGCCGATGCAGATATCCAGCAGTTCACAAGGACAATTGTCAAAATTTCTGGCAGGGGGAAAAAAAAAGCGTAATTCTATTTAACTTTGCCTTACAATGAGATAGATGGCCAGCAAATCCTCGAGCTGCCAGCTATGTGTAGTCTGTCTCTATATTTATTTATCTCTCCTACTTCTTATCCAACTCCCTCACCCCCCTCTGGCTGTTGTCTGCTTCTTCTAAGGCCACTAAAAAGGCCCAGACTGGCCACTGGGGGACATTTGTCTTCGAGTCGGTAACACAGAGAGAAAGTCTTCACCGCATTTAAGAGGCGAGTATGACACTCCTGGCAAGTAGGCACCGTGTTTACCGAACTTCACTCGCCACATTTGGAAGGTCGCCAGTTTTATTCCGTTGGGGGAACCTGCTCCGACCTTTGAATCACCTTGGTTGCATACAATAAGTAGTATACTGCGTAGGTGTCATAGTTGCGCTGCACAGTTTTGCCCCATGGATTTGCAGGTCGCCCCACGTTGACGAAGATCCCAGGACAAGGAGCGAAACGTCGGACATCATGTCGAGCAACATGTAGTACAGCCACGAGTCACCCACACTGTGGAAGGTCAACAGTGGTCATCCTGTAGGAGGGCTGACCCCAGTTATGGGAATGTGTAACTTTCCCCGTTGGCTCAGTGGCAGCAATTCAGTAATACCTCGATGTACGAAGCAGATGCGTTCCTGGGGCTTCGTTCGCATATTGAAACTTTGTATGTTGAATAACGTATGATAATTATAAATCACGTTTATTTGTTAGGCGCCTACCACTAATGTCTCAAGGCGTTCCCAGCTTTCGTAACTTGTCATCACATACTATAAATACTTCATAACTTACTATTCTTATTGTAAACAATAACAATTTGTACATATACAAAAAAAAGAAATTTTATACCGTACAGTGTTGAAATGAAACGCAGCATAAATTAAAGAAACAGTGCACTATAAAATATATTTACACTCACCGGTATCGTCTTCGGTGCGGCCGTAAGGTTGCCCACCAAAGACCATAGCCCTGCACGTGGCTTTGGTGGCAAATGTGATGTGGAGTTGGTTGTGGGGAGACGAATGTAAGCACACATTCTGTGACCATCGCGATGCGCAACGACTAATAATCCACGTTTTATTATAATGCTATTCTTATTTTCTCCATAAACATAGGGTTTTTTGGGTTAGACGCGATCTAACCCCCCCAAAAAACCTATATTATGCATGATATTGGTCGCGAAAGCCTCTGTGTTAATCGTATTTATATATTACTGTACTGTAGATAGACAAACGTGTAACTTATTTATTAATTTCCGTGTATTTATTGATTATTTTCCTTTAATTTTAGCTTTCTGCGCGAAACAATGCTAATAAAGCCAAAGTTCGTTATGCCTAAACTTCGTTTATCGAATGTACACATATCGAGGTATTATTGTATGTGCATGTGGTGCTGCCCCATTGCTCGCGAGGAAGGAGGTCGTTGCTTTTGTTTAACTCATGCTATTCCACTCCGCATATGATCCAATCACCCTGAATGGTGAACAGATCTCAGAACCTAAACAGTTTTGAGTCTGGAATGGTGCTCGTAAGGGTGATGACCATGCATAATGGTTGTTGTAGGTTGCAGGGCCACGTGGTGTACAATACAGGGCAGTGCAACACAATCCGTTGTATTGCACTTATATGCCCCTAAATTCGTGCCTGCCACGTTCAATCGAACAATACTGGCCAGCGAATGATAAAATAACCCCTCTTCAACCAGGCTTGCATGGAAAGGCTGTCATCCAGCCATGGATTGACGTGGGGCTGTTCGTCTACATTCCACTGACAGCTTCGGCTAAAGTCAAATTTTGCCCAAAACAGGAACAGGCAAGAACCGACACCATTTTACCAGAATATTTGCACCTTTGAAATGGAACATCTATGAACGCACATTTCTCTAGCGGCTGGAGCACGCATACCACACACATGTCGGTGATGTGCACGTCTTCTTTGAACGCTGGTGAGCCGGAAAAGCCCTCTGTACCAGCGTGGACGGCACCCTCGTGTTCACCTTCTGAAGCGTTCGCTCGTCACCGTGGCGTGCGCGGTGACCACCACCACCACCACGTGACTTTTCTTTCGTGTTGTGCGCGGTGCATTTAGCGCAACAGCGCGTGGATGTATAGCGTTTGTTTATTTGTTTTCTGGTGACTTTGTGTATTTCATATCGGAATCGCCTCCAGTGCTGTTGCTGCTGGCGGCAATAAAAGTTGTTTAAAAGTCAAAAAGTCTAGCGGGTCTGATCATTATCAGCCACAGGCTGGCACCAGGAGCTAATTGTCGGTGTCCAAATGAAAAATACTTCCGTGAGTGCTTCAAAGAGTCCCAAGTAGATCTGAACGTTAGGTGTGAATTAGAAAAGGACCGAAAACTAGAATATTAGTTTAAGTGGGACTCACATCTAAAGCTTGATAAATGAAAATGCAATTCAAAAAGCTTTTACTATGAGGTTTGTTTGTTGAAATGTATATTTCATGGATCTTTTTTAAGCTTTTAGATTCATTCCGAAAGTCTTTCATGTAAAAAAAACCCGTGAAAAATGTTGAGTTCAAAACAAATGCTCGTGCTTTCATCACGAATGGTGGTCAAAAGCACCAACCAACGTAATTCGAGTGATGCAGTTATATAGTTATATCCTTACATGCAGCATACACATTTGAAACATTTTCACTGCCATTTTTGCTCATCATCATCTTCATTAGCCATGATAAATCCGCGACTGCATATAGGCATACTCAAGCCATTGTCACCCCCCCCCCCTCCCCCCATGGTCCAGGCAAGGATCAATCCATCCAGAACTTGCAACGACACTGCTGGCCTCATCGCTCCATCTCCCACCGCTGGACCTTCTCTCGGACACATTCCGTCCCACATCGTCACCGCTCTTTACCATCAGCCATCATCCCTAATTGCGAGATGCCCTGGCGAAACCCACTTTTATTTTCTACTGAACAGTTTGAATTACGTTTTTTGTTGTTTTGGAAATCTGTTCCGCTTGTCCGCGTGTATTCATCGTGTTGGTAGCAGTTGGTAGCAAACAACAAACAAAAAAAGGAATATATATATTCTTGGTTCTTTCGGTAAAGTCACGTAGAAGGGAAACAATAAAAATATAAAACAATACAATTCTCACGACGTTTCGACTGCAACACAAGTGTAGTGGGTTCGAATTAGGTGCACACACACGCAGCTTGGAGGCAACACTATTTATTAACGGTAAGTAATATAACACTGTACATGAGGTGGTGACCACCTTCCTCAACTCACTAACACTCTGGAACGCGACACAGACTGGACCAGGCAGGCAACGGCCTGCCTGGCCCAGGACGACGACCCATGATGTCTTCACTTCGGAGTACAGTACAACAGCCTTGCTCTGCGTTCACACCACGCTTATATCTGCTTTGGCGTGGCCGGCTCCGCCCCGGCGTGGCTGGCTCTCTCCAGGACACGCCTCCCTTCCCAGGACACGCCTCACTTCCCCCACCTCTGGGAAGGTCCGGATCCCTCCACCACGTGACCCCCCAGGCACCCCCTTGGGGCCCCCAGCCTTCGTACGGGCCGACACAGTAGTGACCGTTCTATGTCACTACACAAGCAATCATCATCAGGTGTGCAAAACACAGCGATCATTGGAAGGATTTGATGAACCATTTCGGGTCTTAATTAATTGTGTTCACGCTTACGGTGACTTTCAGACCGCATTCCATTCTCTTCCTCTCCCCCCCCCTCTTTTCCGAACATAGATGGACTCGTCCATCTGACCAACTGCCAAAATCGCTGTCCGTGGTGCTGACGTTAAGAAAAAGACGCCACTTTTTTCAAAATTTCTTGCCGTGTTTTTCACACCTGATGATAATTGCTTGTGTTGCAGTCGAAACGTCGTGATAATTTTGTTGTTTATTATTATTTTTTTATTTTATTGTTTCCCTTCTACGTGACTTTACCGAAAGAACCAAGAATATGAATCCCTGCAGTCACGAAAGCTTTAAATAAAAAAAAGGAGTAGACAACATTAATGCTTGTATCCATGTTTGTAAATGGCCTTGCGCTATTGTTTGTAAGCGTTCTTTAAACACTGGACCCCCCCGCCCGTCCACCCCGCCACTCACCTACAGCAGTGAAAGGCACGGCGTTAGGTGACACGCGCGGCAAGTAATAAATAAACAAACACGCGCCTTAACATTTGCACTCGCGATTTTTTTTTTGGTGAGCGGTAAGAAATGTTCGACTTGACGGACGTCATTAACTGTGCATGAAAATAGAGTGAATGCTGACATTACATCCCTTTGAGCCAGCACCAATTACCGCACTGGTCCTCGCGGCATCTGCATGTGTTCCTCTAGGTTGGTAATGGGGCAAAAATAAAATAAAAAAAATAAAAATGCATTTACCTGTGGGTGTACGCGCGGGTTGTGCTTCTATTTCCAAATGTCACTGGAATCGCTATTCGGGTTATGGCATTTTTAATCCTCCAGGGAGCCAACTGTGCCGATGCCCCCTTTGTAATGCAAAGATTCCGCTTAGCATGCTGCACTTCACAGGACGGATTGTTGTCGTCGTCGTCATTATTTCGACTATAAAACTCGTACTTTTATTATTCTAATGAAAGCCATCTACCGCTCTCAAAAATGAAGCTTCTCAGTTGTTGCTTTGTTGTTGTTGTTGCAGGGGATGGTGTGGGTTTTTGTTTACTTTCAGAGCTCCACATTTCAGATGATTGCACGACCTTGGCGAGGAGACATTGGATGCTCGTGAAATCTTGTCCGTAACGCTAAGAGCCGGGTGGGGAGTTGAGTTAACTGAAGTTGTTCATTTGTTCGCTTCAATCAGCGGGGGTTTCGGCTCCGACAGTCGGATATCGTTCGGTTTTCTGGCATTTTCCATTCCACATCGGAGTCCCGTCAAGGTTACTGCTCAAACATGATAAAACAATGAATCCCTGAAACTGTCAGTTATGAAGCCTTTTCTGGTACGCTGACAATAGCATGCGGCATCACAGACAAATACAGGAATTTCTTTATTTAATACGGGTTCCGCCATGGCCAGCGCACACTGCTCTGCAAATCTGGAGATCTGAGTTCGGTTTTATCATGGGACCTTATTTGCCAGCATTATAGAATGAAAAACAAGAATAGGTTTTACCTTTTACTGGCAATAAAACAGGCGTTAAGATGTCCAAACAACAGACACCAAATAGAAACCTTTTGCAAGGAATCAAGTCTGGATTAACAAACATGCTCTCATAATATAGAGCATGGTGTAGGCTAATCAGTTTAAAGACAATGCATATATTACCAGAACATGTTTGTTTGCATGTTCAAGTACTGTGTGTGGTTAATGCAGACTTGATTCCTCCCAAAAGGTTTCTATTTGGTGTCGGAACATCTTAAAACCTCCTGTTTTATTGCCGGACGGGGTAAAGCTTATTCTTATTTTTCATTTAATGAGATCAGTTTGCAGCCATTAGCTCACGGCAGTGGCGGGCGGTGTCCGCACGAGGATGGTTCAGGCACCATCTCGGCTTCCCCAAAACGCACTTTAGCAACCCGCACACGGAAAGGGCGCATTGTCAGGGACGGTCAGAACGCTCCCATCCCCAATCTGGCGTTCGTCCAGCAGTGGATTGACTTTGCCTATAAAGTCATGCTTTATGATAATATCATTGTTTTTGTTGTAAAATGTTCATATATAAATCTGTTGCCACTCTTCTCACTCCCGTAATCCATCGACCTCCTTGCGTCCTAATTTGTGCCTCTTTGTGACCAATCGTGTCATTGCGTAACACCGCAAGTCAATGTTCAGCTTAAATACCAGCAATTTCTAATCCTAACCTTTAACAATTAAATGCTTCTATATTTAGACCGAGCAAAATTTTGCGTCAAAGGGATGACATTAGTGCAGAGAAAGGGACTCGTGAGGTGATTTGCATGAATATCAGTGCAATGCCTCGGCCTTCAAACCAACTGATAGCTCAAAATGTGATAGCGTATTAATATTGTATTGCTTTCAGCAAACTCCCGTGATGGGGATACGACAGCGCATTACGTTTGTGCATTATTTTTGTTGTTGCGCTAGGTACATTGGCAACACTTGGCCCAGCTGTTGACGTGCATGGCGGGGCATTTCAGTACTCGCAGCGAAAACGTGTTTCGCCGAATGCCGCACCTGCAAGATGCTATTATCGTGATCGCGCAACGCATCGAGAATGCCGCAGGCCTTCAAACTCGGCAATTAATAAATAAGCACGCGTAGATCTACACGCGCGCAGCAAATCGTTTTGCATGGAAATTCCTCTCGCGTTATTTTCGGTACGCGACCAAAAGGGCAGCGGCTCGGGAAGGTTAGAGACTGTGGCAACGGTGGCGCTTTCCCCTTTTTAATTATTAATGCGCGCCCCTACCCTTTGTTCATTGGTACAGCCCAATACGTCCTGGTAACTGAACCCTTGGGTAAGGGCGCAGCCTCGGCAACTGGAGGTGGCGGTGCCTTAATAAGGCCACGCGAGTCTCGTAAAAAACAGCAGAGATGACGAAAACAGTGACTGATATGGAACGCGTCCGGCTCTCTTGTTTTGCCGTTAGCAGGAATTTGCTTTTTTGAAAGTAACGCCGCATAATTCGACGTTTTGTCCACACGCCTTCACCGCGAACCCGGTTTCTCAACGCAACGGTGACATTCAATTCTGCAGCGAAATGAGACGTCTGTCTAGAATCGGTGGCTTTACTTGATCACCGCTGATTTTTTGTGTTTGTTTTGCGAACGGTAGCCACGTGGTCTTATACTATTCACCGCACAGTAGGTGAGGTTTATGAATGCACTGCGCTGTTACCATGGATACTGACGTGCTGTCACGATCAAGCCTTGCAAATCCAGGAACTGCCGGTTCGAGTTCATCTGCTGGCGTGGAAGTTGAAATTCCCTCTCAATGTCCACTCAGAGGTATAGATGGGTACCCAATGGTTAGTCCAGCGGTAGGTCGCCTGTGATGAGGTGCATTGTGGGTACTCACATCTCTCCAAATATTTGGAAGAGTTTGTCAAAAATAGAGTCTACGGGAGGCTCTCCAGAGCTCCCTCTAGTGGCAGGTCTGTCAGCAGTGGGGTGAAGAAGCAATTGCAGGGCCGAAACTGTGACACTCACCTTTTACACTGTTAGTGGGCACGCAAACCGCTAACCATTGCAATCTATACGGCTCAGTGGTATGAACACTCACCACTTAGTATCCATCTAATTGAACGCAATATTAAAATACGTATTTTTTACATTCCTGCTCACGTTAACTGCATTAATAGCATTTTTTACCCCTGCTTTTACTTGGAAGCTGCATTGCTTCAGGTTTAAGGCTCTCCGGTACGTGAGGATGCATTCGCTACAGTAGTACACGGAACAGTGGCCATGCTGGCAACAATGAAAGAATGTGACAAATTGACATTCGTACCTCGGTAACCCAGTTTTACTGGCAGCCTGGGGACTTTCACAAGGAAATGCTAAAATAAATAAATATATATTTCACCCACAGCATCTTGTTTAAATCACATTGCTCTTATGGATCGAGGAAAAATCCGTTCTTGTCAAAAGAACGGAGACAAATCAACCTCTGGCTTCACCCATCGTCAATACCTGTGACTTTCCGTAACTTGGATTGTTTTACTTATTTGTGTAGCGTCATACAACAGCACATTTGTCATTCCCGAAAGTAGTACAAGGGTTTGAACATCGTGTAGCCTCCAAAGCATCCCTCGTTCCGAAATCCAAGTCTGTCGTTTTGAGAGGGCCTTGGCCTAGCAGCGATTGGTCGGCTGTGATTGCTCACCAGAGACACCTATTGACGGATGGCTGAATTACATATTTTAATTATCAGTACAACCACAGCAATTGAATGATTGAAAGACGATTGTTTTTTTGTATTGAAAGCTTTACCCAGAGGAACCAAATTCTCCAGATCACAAAATATACGCTGTTATCCCAGTCTCTTTATTTCGTAAATGTATATTTGCCACTTGTTTTTTTATTATACTTTTCCAGGATGTAGTATTTTCCATAATTTTTTTCTTTTTTTTCAAAATAACCGCCACGTTCGGGGCGCGTCTTACTTTCCGAAGCATCTTTTAATTCTGGACGACAGGGCGGTGGAAGCGATGGCCTCTGTGTACACGGCCGCTATGGCCAGATGGCGCTCAACAAGGTGCCACCGAAGCTGATGTTCGTTAAAGTCAAAACAAGGCAATTCCCTGCTCCACTGAGCAAGGAGGTAGTACTCATCTCCCGTTGAAAGCTGTGGGTGTTTGGTGGAAATTACACATTCCTATGGTGGGAGGAGAGGGTGGGGGTATCCATAGGACACAACCACCGTTGGAAGTGACCACAAAGTGGTACTGATCTCATCGACCTCGGAGGAATAATGGGATGCTGGGCTGAGTCAACCCCACAACAAGGATTTGAGTTTGCAACCTTCAAATTGCAAGCCATAGACTGGTATCTTCACGCGGTGGCGAGATATTAACTGCCTCGCCTGGTATGCTGGAGGTCGTGGGATCGATACCAACCCTGACGCCTGTATATTTAGAGTTTGCACGTTCTCCACGTGGTCGCGTGGATTTTTCTCCGGATCCTTTGGTTTTCCCCTCCACATTTAGAAACGTGCGTTTAGAGTATTTGGCTGCTATAAATTCCCACGCGATAAGCCACTTCGTTGAGCTATCATTTGTGGCCAGGTCGCTTCTGAAAAAGAGCTATATAGTTCAGTGGGCCTTACCTGGTAAAATAAGAAATTGTTAGTGAAATAGTCTTTGGAGACATTACACTCAAATAAATTCAGGTTGCGCTACCTATCTCGAAGAGGAGTTTATATTAAATAGAGCGTCCCGGTAAACGCAGGCAAGGGCCACAGGCTTGTGATGCGTGTCATGTCAGACGCCCAACGCGCTTGTTGAATTTGCCGAGGCGAAGACACACTTCAGTGCCCCTCCAAAAATCACGGGGGGAAACTTGCTTTCCCCCCTCCTCCAACCTTCGTCCTGTTATAACTGTGGCACATTGTCGTGAGCCAGTTGTAAACGTCGGTGCTAGGGGGCGGGGGGTGGGGGAAGGGCTCACGTTCGCACCTGAGAGGTAGCTTCACTGTCTCATCACGCCACACGGCGCCGAGGTAAACATCGCACATTGTGTCACAACACCCCGAAGAAATTGTGTTTCAAACCAGGTCAGCCTCACGCCTCACCCCAGGCAAGTGTTGTTATTGTGTTCTCGGCGCTAAAAAGACCTGCATGACTCGTGTTTTCAGCGAACATTTCTCATCGCATTCGTGTACAAGATCTGGGAGGCATCACCTAAGTCCGTTATAGAGACGATATCAATGTTTATTGTGGAATGTGATTCAGTCCTGGTGAGGTTTAACTCAGCTATTCATCGTTTGTCTAGGGAATCTAAAACGAGTACCGTCTACTGGAGCTGCAATGATTAGTATGAAGTCAACAGTGGTTTGCTTGTATACAGATTGGTCACTGACATAGGAATATGGAATTGCCACCACTCGCTTAGAAAACCCAGCAAAGATAAGCACTGCCTAATGCATGATATAACTTGATTATCCACACAAAGACAGATGTCAACTGTACTGAACAGTTTATAAATAAGTCAATATTAAATGTGAGAGCAATTATCATCATCATAAGCCGTGATATTTTCACACACAAAGATCACCCTCATCGCCAAATAGACTGTTGGGGCAAACGCTGTTCGTGAGCACCTATTAAAGCCAGCATGGCACTCACGTGGGAGTGGCGTGGACAACACCGGGCTGTATTTGTCTTCACAATCTTGGTGTTAAGACATGCCACCAGGTACTTGTTAAGAATCTGAGTCGACTTAGGGGAGGCCCAGGACCGCTTCAGATATCACTCGCCACCGCTTCACTACCGCTCCTTACAAAGATAACAACAACAAAGTGGCAGTGACGTCACCACGGCGCCTGTGCCAGGCTAAGTGAACTTTATGGCCACGTGAAGTGTACAAAGACACATCACACAAACTAGGGTGATACTACCATACAATATACAATATAATAGCCAGGATAATCATAGCGTCCATTTTGCAAATTATCATCATGTCGTGATAAATTATCATTGCTCATTGAACTTAAAAATAAAAATACTTCGATTTAATGCTTTCGTGACTGCAGGGATTCATCTTCTTGGTTGTTTCGGTAAAGTCACGTAGAATGGAAATAATAAAATAATAAAAATAAAACATAATAAAATAATCACTCCGACTACACAATCCGCAAAGCCATCACTCCAACCATCAAGAAGGATCCTGTTGAGGAGCCTTTCAAAACCATCACCTTACCCTACATTGCTGGGGTCACAAAATGATCTCCAAAATCCTGATAAAACACAAGATCCAGGTCCGATTCAACACAGTACATAAAATCCGTGATCTGGTCCCGTCTGTAAAAGATGTGGTTCCAGACATACAGTACCCTGGCGTCTACAAACTAAGTTGCCTCTGTGGTAGCAGTTACATTGGAGAAACCAAACGACGTGTCTCGGACCGCATCCGTGAACATAAAGCAGACTTGAAACATGGTAGGACAAACACCTTAGCCGTGGCAGATCACTGTTACAATTCAGTGGGCTCACATGATATTGACTTCTCCAAGACAGAGGTTCTCTGCAAGCCATCTGGCTACCATGAGAGATTCGTTCACGAGGCGATCCACATATACAAACACAGAGACAATTTCAACCGAGAAGATGGATTCTGGCTCAGCAATCATTGGAAAAACGTAATAAACCATTTCGGATCTTAACTGATTGTGTTCACGTTTACGGTGACTTTCAGACCGCAGTCCACTCACTGGCATTGACTGTGTATCTTGTATTCTCCGCAGGGAATGGGTTCTTTGCTCCGCTGCAAGTCTCCTATTACCACTCTCCCATTGACATATTTCGTTGCTTCCTCTTAGTATCTTTCACGCGACGGTCAATGGTATAGTGTATAGCGGATTGTATAATAATAAATAGTATAAAATTGTAATGTTTAATACAATGTACAAAGTAATATATAGTATCGTAATTGTATAGTGAATCTTAATTTTAGAACTTTCGTGACTGCAGGAATTATTATTTGTTTCTTTCGGTTAAGTCACGTCTAAAGATAAAATAAAAAATTATTTAATTTAAATTATTATTTTATCTTTAGACGTGACTTAACTGTATAGTGAATATACAGCAGTGTGATATACAGTAGGCTGGGTAGAATAATACATTGTGTAATATTACAATGTATAAGGTATAGGGTGGTTTATAGGTGTATAGTAATACAGTATGTAATTTAATGTTGGGTTTGTCCATGGCAGTATATAGTACGGTGTAGACCCGTGTGATGTAAGAGAATAAAGTTTAGCTGGAAGCATATTATATTTTTTGCGACATAGAATTGTAATGTATTACTTACTGTTAGTAGCTCAGCTTATTCGAGAGTATATTTAGTATACTGATGATACTATGTAGTTTATACTTTAGTTGTTAACGTGGTGGTTTAGTTACTGCAGCTACATACTATTAACATTCCTTCCCTTTATTAATGTTACCCCTATCCCCTCCCTTTGATGCTGCTAATCCTGCATAATGCACGGGCATAATATGACTTTAAACCGCCCGACAAACCTCCTACGCATTTCACAAGTAGTACTAATCGCATATCTGCATTTCCCATAAATATGCTAAATTCCTCTTGATATGCAAATTATTTTGTCAAGGCGCTCTTCCCCCTCCATCCGAGCTTAAATAGACGCTCCAAGCCTGGGGTGTGTCATTCAGACTCTTTCTTCTCGACAGACCTGTTCTCCACCTGAGGACGGCTGCTTGCTTGTGGCTGAAACGTCGTGAGAATTATTTTATAATGTTTTATTGTTATTATTTTATTATTTCTATTCTACCTGACTTTACCGAAAGAACCAAGAAGAGAAATAAAAATACTGTATCTTATTGACAAAATATGTAAAAATAATAATAATAATAATAATCAAAGTGTTCATTAAATAGATATTACTCAAGAAATGAATGCTTTGAAATATGGTGTTCAGAGCGATCGATGGCGTTGATGTTATATGACGTCATAATTATCTGTTTAAATTAATTACTCGATCATTTTAGTGTAACTGACAGCTCGTGCTTGATAAGTGTTAAAGATTGTCATGCTGCAATGATTAGAAACCCTATGGCAGACTAATGATGAGTGAGCTGCAGCTGGATAACTGTTAAGTAATTTATTGGTAAAGAAACACGTTACAATATGCCAATTACCACTTTTTTTGTTAATTTTTGTTTTATTTATGTCAGTATGATTGAGGTTGTTTGCATTGTAAGCATTGTAGATTTTTAGAGTGACAAAGAGTAGAACTATGGCAGGCTTATGGAGAGTGAATTACAGCTGAGGACACTTTAAGTCATCTTCAGTCCTACTGGAAGTCCTGAGCATCACAACACACAATTCAGTAAAATTGTGAAATACAATTACAGTACAACGTGTTTGATTAATGATATGTTCTTCATGTTGTGAAAATTCGTGTCGTACCACATCGTGAAGAATGATATCGTGGCAAGCCTTCTGCAAGCCTACGACCGAGCTGCATACATCACTGGGGAGCAGGAGCTATGCCAACCGATACCAATCAATGGACTTGTACTGGTAGGAACCTCCTGGTTACACCAGCCCACAGGGGATTATTGTGTCCGTCCGTCCGTCCGTCGTGCATCCAAAAATGGGAGGGGTGGGGCTAGGTGGAGAGGGGAGGGTGGTTAGGGGCTGGGTGGGGAGGGGAGGGTGGGGAGGGGCTGGGTGGGGAGGGTGGGGCTGGGTGGGGGGTGGGAGGGGTGGGGCTGGGTGGGGAGGGGCTGGTCACCCCGTGGTGCCCTTATAAAACTCAACGTTTAACCTACTCACGCCGGCTTGTGCCCGCCCTCACAGTCGGGCATATTTGTGGAATACGCCACGCCGCCGTTGACCCTGGCCATTTACAGAGCAACCCAACGTCCCTACCAGCTCCCTCCGCAGGAATGTGTTTATACCCTTCTCTCTGCGAGACTCTGCCTCTTACTGAACCAAGTGTGAGTGATCACTTTTCACTTTGAGTTGCTTGTGCTGTGATCTTATGTAATACAAAGTATAAAAAAGAAATGTCAACTTCTTTGACCATTTTTTCCAACAATATAATCAGTAATTGGGCTTGAGCCATTGTTTAATCAAAGACTTGCAGCTCCCATGCACTCCTTTTGCATCCGTGAGTCACACAGGCTCGGCTATTGTATTATTGATAAGAGAGATTTCAGTTAGCGAAGTTAATAATTGAGCATCCTTACGGTTTATGAAATGCCGAGAGTGAAAACAAACGCCACGCTGTATTTAAGCACAGAATACAAGCAATTTTTTTGTACACTGTACTTCATATGTGCGACCAGACACAAACGGTGAGGTCCACCTCTGTCGCCAGACCTGAGGCAATGCTGGAAACTCGACATTCTAACAGTTTGTCTTATATATGTGTGTGGATAGACATGTGGCGTATGGGGAGCGGTAGTGTAGAGGTTAGTGCGCTGTGCTGCAAACCTGGCGACCCGAGGTCGATTCCCGCTCACGGCCAGCATCGGTGACAATTATCTGAACCGGTTCTGGGCGTCCCCTAGGTCGACTCAGCCTCAAGCTAGTACCTGGTGCGGTCTGTAAAAACATCGCCACTGGGGAGACAAAGGCGGCTGGGCGTGGTGCTAGCCACCCCAACCCCCTCGTGCGCCGTTCTGGCCATCATAGGAACTTGCTGACAGCACTTGTCCCTCCAGTCTGTTAAGGCTATACGGGAGAACTTTGTCATTTGGAATATGTAAGTGAAAGTGGAAACTTGGAAGCGAATCAGTATAGAGCCTGGATAGTACTTGGACAGGCGACCACGTACACCATTGTTATAGGCTGCATACGTTTGTTAAGAGTAACAAATCAGTGTAGAAAATACATCTTTGCACGAAAATTTAATATGCACACGTGGGTTTTAAAAATTCGTTTAAAAACACACGTGTGTATATTACATTTTCTGAAATCGCATTCGTGGTTGCTTAATAACAAAAATAATGATGTCTCTAACAGGATATTTTAACCGAAATTAGGTGCAATGGATATTCAGCGCAATCGTTCTGTAGGGGTGTTACGGAGGGGCTGTATACATAGGATCACACGGGAAACAAACACAGTGGGCGGGGCTTCGTGAGTGCACGGGGAGGTGCTCTCAACGACGTCCGCACAGGGCAGCCTGGGGGGGCTGGCCCCACCCCTCAGCGAGGGGTTTTGGTATAAAAGGGGATGAGCCGGAGAGCTCGGGGTAGAATGTTAAAGCTAAACCAGTGAAGACCGAAGATCGTCTAGCTAGAGCCCTGGACTCCCCTGGGTCGCCGCCCTTGTCAGGGCCGCGCAGGACCGAGCCAGCGGCGTGGTCCCGAGAACCAGAGCTAGTGCTCTGGGACTCCGGGTACCATAGCCCGACTTACCAGTGTCGGGCCAGACAGCCTCCCCTAGCCCGTTAAGCCCGTTAGTGGAGGACTAGGAGGTAGGTCAGAGATAGCTAGCAGTGTATTCCCAGCTAGCGGGTGAGGGGGCCGATACCCCCTCCAGTGTTGTATGTCCGCGGTTGTGACAACTGTTGCGGAATAAATACGTGTGCCTCAACCCCGGCGTCCAAGAGTCCTCAACGATATTACAGTTCTATGCGTGACGGGACCCATATTTGAAGTAATATTGAGTAGATTTCAAACTTTGGAACTTGATGAAGGAGAAAGGTGCAGCCCTACAATTGCTTTGCGCACGCTACTGCTGGCCGAAGGTCCTCCGACTACACTACAGAGAACGCTAGGTACCCTTTCTCGAGGAAATGTTGGCCTGCTCTTCCATGCTGAACAGGTGGGAGTACCCACTCATTACCCCACCGCATAAGAAACGTTCCCCATTGTTACAACCGTCGGCCGCAGAGAAATCTAAAGGAGAAAATAAACCCCAAATGGATCACACGGAATTTGTTTTTATTCAGCTCTTGCAGCTGTGAGCGTAACAAAATAAATCCCTTGTTCAAATTCCTTTGCAGGGAGCACGGCTGAGATGCAAAGACTGTTCAACCTCTGTTCCAGCAAGTGGTGTGAGGTTATGTTGGGTCACGTGTCATTAACATGTGTAAATCAGCCATTAATCATTAATTTTTTAAAGGTAATCCGTGATTTAATGTCATGTCTACATTATTTTAATAAGGCGCTTTCGTAACATTTACTTGCGCATCAACTGAAGGAACAAAACATGTTGACTCAGCGGCAAACAAAACCGCATATGAAGTTAATTAGTCTTGGTACAGTACGTGATTTTGTTGTTTATTGTATTTATATTTTACTTTATCAATTACAGCGGTCGACTTTCCATCCACACATCAACACAGTGACTTGTTTTCTTAGCTGTACCTATTTGGGTTATTTTTTCCCCCCCGTTGCTCGGTGGAGGAATGTGTGCAAGAAAAGGTCGATGATGGACGAGTGAAGGATTCACGTGCAGAGATGGCAATACCTCAATATGAGGCCCCCACCTATGTATGTATGTATGCATGTTGAAATTATTTCACAACGTACATAGCCAACCGTGCTAATCCAAGGTGCGGGGGGGGGGGGGACAACAAATTTAGCACAAATAGTAGTTCTAAAGAAATGCATTTTCAATCTATACTTAAAAGTGCATAGCTCCAGTGGCTTCCTTCCCAACGTTGGAGTCTGGTGGGACCTCAATATGAGCCCCACGTGACAACCTGGCAGGACCTCAATATGAGCCCCACGTGGGAGCCTGGTGGGACCTCAATATGAGCCCCACGTGGGGGCCTGGTGGGACCTCAATATGAGCCCCACGTGGGAGCCTGGTGGGACCTCGATATGAGCCCAACGTGGGAGCCTGGTGGGACCTCAATATGAGCCCCACGTGACAACCTGGCAGGACCTCAATATGAGCCCCACGTGGGAGCCTGGCAGGACCTCGATATGAGCCCCACGTGGGAGCCTGGCAGGACCTCAATATGAGCCCCACGTGGGAGCCTGGTGGGACCTCAATATGAGCCCCACGTGGGAGTCTGGTGGGACCTTGATATGAGCCCCACGGGGGAGCCTGGCAGGACCTCGATATGAGCCCCACGTGGGAGTCTGGTGGGACCTCAATATGAGCCCCACGTGGCAGCCTGGTGGGACCTTGATATGAGCCCCACGTGGGAGCCTGGCAGGACCTTGATATGAGCCCCACGAGGGAGCCTGGTGGGACCTCAATATGAGCCCCACGTGGGAGTCTGGTGGGACCTTGATATGAGCCCCACGTGAGAGCCTGGCAGGACCTCGATATGAGCCCCACGTGGGAGTCTGGTGGGACCTCAATATGAGCCCCACGTGGGAGTCTGGCAGGAGCCCACGTGGGAGGCCTCACCTGGTATCACTGTGAGCAACCGCCCTCTGTCATATAACCTTGAAGCCCAATTCGGAGCTCCCCGCACATCAAGCCAGGGTGAAGCCCTTTTGAACTTATGGCTTCTGAGCCCACAGAAAAGCCTCTGCCCGCCGCTCTCTGCCCCAGCTCTGCTGTTCGTTTGAACTTCTCCTCGCTGTGAAATGATGGCAGTCCACAATGCAGTAGGCAACAATGACATTCGTCATGCAGGGCCCATGTATGATGGGGGTAGCCAGGATCCGTGTATGTTTGTGTTTGGGCCACTTTTAAAAATAATATTATTGTGCTTATTATGATTATTATCGTAATTGTTATCTTTATGCATTCATGTAGATATGAATGTGAATGATATGCGTCTTGTGATGGCTTTGTTTGTTTTGTTTTGAATTCGTGGCGTATGTATAATTTTATATTCACGTTGCCCGTGTCTTGTGAAATGTCACCGTGTGAATAACACATGGAATAATTGATATTCTGTTCACAAAAATTACATTTGATTATCAAAACACGTTTTTGTTTTTTTATGATGTAATGATATGGGTTGTGTGTATTTATATACAGAGGTGGATGTGTGAAAATGTTAACGTCTGTAGATAATGACATTTACACTGTGCACAAATACTACACTGGGTGTGGACAGTCAATTGGTCTTCAGGATGGATAGGCAGCATTGTACTGTCTACATGTATACACATATCACATGCAGATTCTATCGCTACGTTATGCGCAATATTAATTACAACTGGAAGGTAAATCCGACATCTGTACGTTTAAGAAGTTCAGAATGCAGACCAAAATACTGCTGAGATATATAGCAAAGCACTCAAAACCTCACGATCCAACGATTAAAAGCAGATTGCACGATTGAGACAAGAAAAATCTCCTTCAGCTTAAACAACAAGCTTCACAAGCACAACATGTTTTGATAAGCACAGAAGACATCTGCGTGTGTGCAATTAATCAAAATTTCTGACCATCTGTGCAAACCATCATTATGTTCGAGACATAATTAAAGTATTCACTGATCAAAGGGACCCTGTCAACACGCGGTTGTGCTATTGTTGAGGCATGGCAATGCACCGTCTGCATCTGGCGATAGTTGGCATGTTTTAACCACTCCGATAATGTCGGTCGAAGCGGCATGGAAATTGCTGCCTATTGTAGTTTTTTTGCACTCTACAATTTTCCGTATCCTCATTTAACGTTGCACTGTTTTCCCTCAGATGTATGTCGTTCTCGATACGGGCATTCTGAGCAATGACGTTGACTTTGATTTTGATTTCTGAGCATTATTGTGGAACTCTAAGAATCGTAAAGGTGGCTTGGTCTGGCATACGTTTAAAAAATATATTATGAGATAGGGTTAAGTTCTTATCTGTTACCTTAAATCAACTTTACAAATTAAGAACAGGCAGTTCTCGACTTACGAACGCACGACTTATGAACACCTGTACTTACGAACCAGCTTCCATAATATAAAAAAAATTACATTGACTTCAATTGCGAATTCACACTTGCAACCTAATTTGTTCAGAGAAGCGATCCTCCGCGGGATGTAACGAGTGTAACGATGCTTCCCTTCCTGTTCATGTTGACCCGGAACACGATTCATAACACTGACCGTACGGGCATTCAAATACAGTGCATTGTTGTGTTCCGACTTACGAACCGTTCCACTTACAAATTGGTAATGTTGGTGGTGCTTTGGAAATATTTACACCTCGTGCCCGGTGAACTGTCTCTGAAATGTAGTTGGAACACAAATGCCATTTTAATTATGAATCACGGAGACTGGTGGTAAATTAGACATCAATTGGGAAGATTCTGCCTCGGTTCTTCTATTCACTTTCGCAAATGTCAGCTTTAGATTGTGTAAAGTTAGATGGCAATTCGATCATTCGAAAACCCGAAGATATTTCCTCGACTTAAAAATGTGTCCCCGAATGGCTATTCATTGGCTCTAGGTACGGCCCAAAAATAAAGATATCTCATTGTGTTTTGTTTTTATTTTCTTAGGGGGTTGGCTTCCGGGGAAATGGCAGAGCAATTACAGTTCAAATTGCAGTTGTATCCGTCAATGCTTGTGTTACACGTAACGTTGTGCACACATAATGTCTGTTGCCTTTGTGTTATTTTACAACTCGGGTTGTCTGTTTGAGCAGATCTCACTTGCTAAGTTGTGCACAGCTCATCATTTTCATGATTAAAAAAAAATATTTTACATACATTTTAAAAATGCTGAGGCTTACTTTTTTGGATTGGCTTGTTAGCTTTATCATTCAATAAAATAAGGTACTGGAATATTGCATACAAGCATTTGCAAGTGGAGATTTACAGTCCTTTTGCCAATCCACCACTGAATGAGGGCCTCATCAACACGCCGTGCTGCTTAATTAACCAACCTTTATCGCACTGATTGGTGCGGATTTGTGAATATGGCAAGCGTAAATGTGGGAGCATAGAAGTATAATACAATGATTGCTTTTTTATGCACTTCCATCCACTGCCCACCACATAGCCCATTGCCCATAGCACCTGCCATGCAAGGTGGCCGCCCATCCAAGCATTATCCAGGCTCCAGTCTGCTTAGCTTCCGAGATCTGACAAAGTTGGGCGCATTACAGGTGATGTCCGTCATAGGTTTCATTACAGTATACCCTTATAGCAAAATATATTCGTAATTTATGATGCTTGTAAAGTCTGGGAGAAATTGAATGATATGGCTATTCTATCTGTAATATGCATATAAAACAGTCTGCCTGTTTGATATATTGCTTACATTGCTGACTCTCTCTAAGCTATTGCATCTCTTGTTTACGTTGTGTTCCGCAGTTTTGAACGTTTTATTAAGAAAGGCCTCTTTTGCCGAGTCAGCCAACAGTCGAGGAATGTCATCTGTTATTGATTCGTGGATAAAACATCACCACATCTGAAACAATTGAAGTGCGTGCTCGAATTAAACAAGAATAACAAGAGTAGCCAAATGGTCATATAAGAATATATGAGACAAACGAAATGCTCTGAAGCGATGTATTAATAATACAAATGCAGTACATGAAGCAAATATTTATTTATTTGTAAAATTGTTGTAAAGGTGCGGCCCTGCAACTGCTTGCTCCTGCCAGTGCTGGTGGAAGGGCCTCCACGAGAGGGAGCTCGCGAGAGCCCCTTTGGAAGAACGTTCTGACCTGCCCCTAACGCGCCTAACGTCTTGACCCGCCCCTACTGGACATCTGTGAAAAATAAGCTTTATAGCTCATCGGATTCCTCCAGTAGAAATACTTTGATTCTGATATTTTTGCCCTACTCTTCCATTATGCCCGTCACCTTCGAAGAGGTGGGGGTACCCACAATATACCGTACCACACCTGACCTAACTAGCGGTTCTACTGCATGGTGGAAGCGATTCATGCTGTTGGGTGGACAGAATAGAACTAGCGACCTCTGGATTGCAGTTCGAGTGTATGTATGTACGTACCTATGTATGTTAAACTTATTTCGCACCGTACATAGTAGACCGTGCTAATCGGAGGTGCCGGGGGAAGGACAACAGCTAAACCCGAAAAATAACTTTAAAATAAATTAGTTTTCAATCTAGATTGAAAAGTGCATAGGTCCAGTGGCTTCCTAATATTGGAAGGAATCGTGCTAACGATTACACCACGGCAACATCCATGACAGCAAATCTGATTTAAAAAATCTAGTAGACTGTAGCCACACGTGAATACACACACACATATATACAGCACTGTTTGTATATATTCTATTAAATTGGTACAGGGCCTGTGTCCAATGCTTGGGCCTGTCTGCTCACGCTGCGCCGCTTGAGTGATACAGTGTGCGGTGCCATCCCACAGGGAGGATGGGTCAGAGGTTGGCGCGCGAAAGAGTTCGGCAAAGTGTGATTGTGAGAACTGTGACGAAGAAACCACGGCAGCAGAGCACGGGCCGCCTTGGAAGGGGTGGGGGGGGGAGAACAAGAAATCGCTGAGGTTACCATGAGAACACAGCGAGCCATGGTGAATGTGGTCCATCCCAGCGGTGGTCGTTCGTTATGAATGACACAGGTCAAGGCACTGTAACTGGGGTGCCACGGTGGCTCGGAGATGTTAACTACCTCGCCTGGTAGACAGGAGGTCGTGGGTTCGATCCCGACCCTGGGTACCTGTTTGTTTATTTGGAGTTTGCATGTTCTCCCCGTGGTCGCGTGGATTTTTCTCAGGGTCCTCCGGTTTTTCCCTCCACATTTAGAAACATGCGTTGGGAGTATTTGGCTGCGATACATTTCCACGTGAGCCACTTCGTTGAGCTATCATTTGTGTCCAGATCGCTTCTGAAAAATAGATATATTGCTCAGGGGGCCTTACCTGCTTAAAATGAAAATGGAAGTAAAAATAATTAGTCGTTTATTAAATGCCCTAATAATTAAGGCTGGAGTTTTATCTTCAATAAAAACTCAACAGTGCTGCCACGAGACTAAAGGACGTCAACTATCGTGAAATTTGTGGCCTAGGCGGTATATAGAGTTGCTGCGTGATTTTTTTCCAAAAGCCCGGTTAATAAGAATAGTTGTAATTCGATAATGCGTATGTAGGTATGCATGTGTGTGTGCATATGTTTGTAGATGAGACGAAAATATGTTGAAACGTATATTCGTGTAAATTCTGTGCTACGACTAGCACTGTACATTGCTATATAAAACGTTACTATTTTATTCACCTGGTGAAGTCCACTGAGCTATGAGCTCTTTTTTAGAAGTGACCTGGCCACACATGATAGTTCATTGAAGTGTCTTTATCACCATATGTGAAAATTTATAGTCGCAGCCAAATCATCTAAACACATGCTTCTAAATGTGGAGGGAAAAACTGGAGATTCTAGATTTGAAGCTTTCTTGACTGCAACGATTCATACTCTTAGGTTTTGTCGGTAAAGTCAAGTAGGTAAAAATAAATAATAAAAATAAAATAATAGAAATAATAATAGAAATACAATTATAACTCACGACGTTTCGGAGGCAACACAAGTCTCCGTCATCAGGTGGGACCGTCACAGCTAGATTTAAGACCAGCGTCTCGAGAAGCTGTGACTTCTTGTCTCGTTTTCTGTTAAAAACTCTCACAGATAGGTGGAATTCCTCCCCGTAGAGGCTATTCATTCTAGATTTGAAGCTTTCGTGACTGCAAGGATTCATACTCTTAGGTTTTTTCGGTAAAGTCACGTAGGTAAAAATAAATTATAAAATGTTGCCTCCGCAACGTCGTGATTTATAATTGTATTTCTATTATTTTATTTCTATTATTTATTTTTACGTACGTGACTTTACCGAAAAAACCTAAGAGTATAAAAACTGGAGAACCTGGAGAGAAATCCATCATCAGGGGTTGGGATCGATGGCCACGACCTCTTGCATGCCAGGCGAGGGAGATAACATCACGGCCACCGTGGAGTGGTGGGTTGTTAAATAGAAGCACTGTAACAGTATTATCTCGAGGGGATCGCTTGTGATTAAATTAATCAGTGCAATTAGTTTCGTTCATTGCTGGTTCATTGTTGGATATGCCGATTGTACAAAGAGATACTTAAATGAACATTAGACAGTCCCAAAAATAAAATGTCTAATTACTCCTCCCTGAGTGGCAGGACATGAACCAAACACTTCTCACCGTCTGATTCACCTTGACTTTGTTTTACACCCTTGGCTATTTTGCCACAGTCCACAAAACATTATTACATTCTGAACGGATGCCTTATTCTCTGTCCCCCTGCTACAGCAGAGGTGTAGGGAATTTCAACAAGACCTACATCTCTGCTTTATTGACCTGGTCAAGGCCTATGATGCCATCAATAGGCCAGGTCTCTGGATTATTCTTTATGCGTTCGGGGTCCTTGACCCACTGCTCACAATCATTAAGGATCTTCATGACGGTGGGCAAGCCCGGGTAACACTGCGTGGACGGCAGTCAGAGCCATTCCCTTTTCACCTTGGGGTATGACAGGGATGTCCTCTGGCTCCTACAGCCACCCTAGAACAACAGCGGAGGGCAGAGGAGTGACGTTCCCAACAACGAGCGGAGCGCCGCGTGGATAAAACGCAGGAAGTTGACAAAGCAGGGAGCACAGGTTGTGCATCTGCCAGTCATCTCAGGCAGACAACCCATGGCACCTGGGTCTGTCCTGTGACCTCTTGTAAGCGAACCTTCAGCACTTCACATGGCCTCAAAGTGCACTTAACCTGATAAAAGTACTCTGGTAAAATCACCGTTAATGGATAATTGCGACCCTTGCCGTGTGTGCGTGTGTGTATGTATGTGAACCAGTACGTGTATGTGTTTAGAGGATAAGTGCTATATTGGTTTGTACCCTGTATTTAGTTTGTTGCCTTTCCCCCGCACCTCCGATTCGCACAGTTGGCTATGTGCGGTTCAAAATAAGTTCAACATACATACGTACATCACAATCATTGTGACACAGATTCAATTCTTCGTCAGTTATGCCACCAGTTTTCTGGGCATTCACTAGATTGACTCAGCCTTAAACAATGCCTGTTGTGGGTGAGTCAAGAGCAGCGCTGGGGAGACAGACGTGGCTGCATGGGAAGGAGGCTATGATGCTCACACCAGCACCACATTGTGTGCTGTGCTGAGCCGAGTTTGTACTCAATGATTTCGATAGCATGACACTTGCCTTCTCGAAAAACAGCGGCCCTGGATCGTTAGACAAGGGATATTTACTCTGCGCCACAAACGTTTGAAGGGGCATCATGGTGGCGAGGTGTTAATTCCCTCGCCTGGTATACAGGAGGTCGTGGTTTTGATCCCGACCCTGACTGACTGCGTTTATAATCAACGTGCGTTTAGACTCTTTGGCTGTTATAAATGTCCACGTGATGAGCCAAATGCGTCGAGCTAACATATGTGGCCAGGTCGCTTCTGAAAATGAGCTATATAGCTCAGTGGCCAATACCTGGTAAAATAAAAAATAGTTTCGTTTATAGTTTGTTCCCCAGAGCCCGTTTTACATTGCATTCTTGTCCTTTGAGTTAAGTCATTTAGATGTGAGTGTGGGTAATTTGCCTTCAAATTCATGAACGTTATGAATCCATGTTAAATTGTTTTGTCTTGCAGTATTTATTGAACACTGACGTCTGTCTACTCACAGACGTTTGTGTTCAATAACACATTCCTGCGGAGGGAGCTGGTAGGAACGTCGGGTTGCTCGGTCAATGGCCAGGGTCAACGGCGGCGTGGTGTATTCCGCAAATATGCCCGACTGTGAGGGCGGGCACAAGCCGGCGTGAGTAGGTTAAACGTTGAGTTTTATAAGGGCACCACGGGGTGACCAGCCCCTCCCCACCCAGCCCCACCCAGCCCCTCCCCACCCTCTCCACCCAGCCCCACCCTCCCCACCCAGCCCCTCCCCACCCTCCCCTTCCCACCCAGCCCCTCCCTCCCCACCCAGCCCCTCCCTGCACGACGGACGGACGGATACAATAATCCCGTGTGGGCTGGTGTAACCAGTAGGTTCCTACCAGTATTACTGTGGAGTACATGTTTTATGAATACACGTAGATCACAAAGTAGAGCTGTACAGCTCAACACATGCTCACGAAACACATCTTAGTATTTCGTTACTCATAATTCGTAATGTGTTTAAACCAATGATGTTAATATTATTTGCAAGGATTTACAATCCTTTTTCAATTCCTTGCTGGATGAAGGCCTCCCCATACACCGTTCTGGCCATGCACCGCTCTGTAAACCGAGATCCGATTAGCACGGTTGGTTACGTGCAGTACGTCCATGCAGGTCACACTGGTAATCTTATCTGGTCATTCTCCCCACCCCCTTCCCACTTTCACTCATCCATGGTGATGTATGGCCAAGACAGCCCGGGCTGGTGGAAGGGCGTCCACTGGAGAGAGTTCTAGAGAGTTTATCTAAAAGAGGGCAGATATTTTGGCCGGCTCTTCGACGCTGGCCCGATGCCAGGGAAGAGGTGGGAGTCTCCACACTCGAGATATAGAATTGGCTGTTCGGAAAACTACGTGGGCTTGGACAAAAAACATCTCTCGAATCGATGACGGCCAATGGATGACACTTTTGATGGAATGACAGCCAGTGGAGAGAGAACGTGCCCAAGAATTTGACGACCACAGATGTGGAGTGATGACATCGGTTTATGGGCAGGGCATAGATTTTGGCTTTGCAGGACCATTAGGGATGGCCACTGTGTGGGCAGGCCTTCATCCAGCAGTGAGAAGACAATGACTGATGATGATGAAAATGAGTTACTTTAGACTGTACACGTGCCTTGGGTACATTGAAATTTGCTGTTGAATTATTAATACTTTCCAGTTACCCGTAACTTTGCATTATGAAAACAGACGCGAAATATCACTGGAGATGCATTATTCACTTTGGTGCACATTTTTGAGCCGGCTCTCTTATACTGTTTATTTAATAAATCAAATACTTATTTTATTCAATAAACTAAATACTTATTTTCGAAACCATATTTGAAAAAGGCATCACATGTTTGGTCCAGATTAATTACAGTGCGGCTTTGTTTATTGTTGATTGAGCGTAGTGGATAGGGATTCGGCAACGTGGAATTAGGAATCCAATTTTCTTTTAATTCTCTCACACATGAGAATCTATTTTTTCCAATTGTAATTCTGATTGCAAGGTGCTTTTAGGGGTCCCTGCAGCAGATGGGGCGGGCAATATCCATGTTAACTTGCACGATTGTTTGTTGTTGAGTTTAACTGGAGAACATGCACAGGTTTCTCCGAGGCAAGTCTATTCAGCCCGAACCTCACATTTCTGTGCAACAGTATATGTTTTCTTCTTCAATTTAAATCGTAAAAAAAACACACCAACTTACAGATGTATATGGCTTATTACATCGCAGAATCATGAGAGGTGGTGGCGGCTCAGAAAAGCCTCCGTCCAGCAGTGAATCGACCATGGCTGATGATTGATGATGATAAAGGTGCAAGTAATGTGTTTGCAGAAGTAAATGATTTCGAAATAAGTGACAGACTTCGTAATTCAAACTTTATTGTCGGGGACTCTCCATGGTCTAACACTGCCCTTGAAACCCTGGCTCCAGCTAAGTGGCCGTGTGGCTTTGGAGGCTCATGTTGAATTATATCACTGGGGGCTTATGAGCGCCTGGGTTCGAATCCAGGCAACCACTTGTGATTAAACAGGTTCTCAAGTAATGCGAACTGGTTGCCTCAGTTCAGTCAAAACCTATCTCACTTCTGATGGGTAAAAATTCGTGACATTTGGTGAAACACACTTTAATTAACCCTTTCCCGTTTCCGAGACGTCTGCAAATTTACAGGGTGTGGTTTGTCCCGCTCACCGCTGAATCTTCGAATGCGCGAGTGGTTTGCCGTTGATTTTATTTAGAAAGGCGTAGTAGCGCCGTTGTTTTTAAAGACATTGTTACTCACCGCGGAGAATCCCAGCGACACAACCTCAACTCTACGATAGCCGGCGCCAAACTGTTTCGCATGCCCTCCTGCATGGCCTCGTGGGAGTCTAAGTACCGAAAAAGTTAATTTGTATTATTTTTTCTTCTGGTTCCATTCCGACGAACACATACGTCGTCGGAACAGCATTGGAAGAAAATGTGATGGCCTACACGTACGTCATCAGAACTGGAAAGGGTTAATGCAGCATGAGTGGGCAATATGTGGTGTTCGGTCCTCTTTCTTTCCCTCCTATCAGTTCAAGAGTGACAGGGAGGCCGAATGACCTCTCTCCAACTTTCTTCTTTACAGGCTTGGTTGCTTAAGTGTCAGTGTTGGGGCAAGAGACCTCTATACTAGTTACTCCAGAGGTAGTTATGTGGTGGTGTTATCTTCCACGGCCACTCCCTGGCATGACGTTATGCGCTACGTTCTGCAGGATTGCCATAGTGGCAAGTGTCCCTGTCGCTTCTCTGAGCAAGTTGCCGAATTAGTATTTTGTTTTACAAACAACCTATTCTTAGATCATATCTAGCTTCAAATAGGCGAATACTCCTCAGAACTGGATGTAAGAGAACATTTACGACGAAAAATGTTCTTTATGTTTCTCAAAATGCACGCGAAATAAAATGAACAAATTTTAAACAACGGTGCGTTTGGCAGCACTCTGCAGCCGATAGCATCAGACGTTCATAATTTGTATGTTGCGGTTGCACCCGACTTAAGAGCCGCATGGCTCACAGTGCTGAACCTAATTAATGAAACTTGAAACTTGAACTTACTGACGAGCCTTTGTTGGCGGCTTTCACGATTTGGCAGGGTGTTGCGTAATGACTTATTTATCTATGCAAATGGCAGAACAGCGTCGAGTTAAATCAGGCTATGTTTAAAGTCGTCTGTGTCACATGTGCACGGTTTTCGTTTGGCTCTTAATCCCTTGCCGTAGTTATCTGGCGAATGAATAAATCATGCGTTTCTATGCCAGTGCAATACACGTGCTTTACAGCTGTTAACCGACGGATGTTTTGGCTACCATTATTTATGTACTTACTCGGCATCATCATGCCGCAGTGAAATTTATAAATGAAATGTGTTGTAATTGGAGATGACTGAACACCACGGAATTTGTGTGTCAGTGATTATGCACCGCCAGGTAATCCTTAGGAGATGGCACTTTTTAAATTTAGCTGTATTAACATTTTACGCAGAATGTTGGGTTATTACAGTGCTACAGTAGCATGTACTACTCCATGGCAGTTACTCTGAGGCTTGTGAAATATACGAGGTTAGAATGAATCTAACCGAAAATGTAGAGCATAATAAATGTACAATTCTTAGATTTTTGGTTACAAATATAAATACAAAATTCAAATATTCCTTTTCAATTCAGTTAATTGCATTTCACAATGGAAGAAAATAATTTGTACATTAAATTATAAATCCATACGTGTTTCATAGGAGCCCTCGAAACGTTGTGTACGCATAATCATAACGCCGGTGTTTAGGTCACAGATGAACATATTGTAAAAGCTGCGCCTCAAATAAATGAAACGTCAATTTCGAAGGCATCTGAAAACACTGAATTACAGTAATAAAATCAATGGGAATATGAGTGCAAATACTCTATATGAACAGCACCCGTATAATGCTTTTCCGAAATTGCACACAAATTTCACAGTACGTTACACGGTGGGTTGAAATCAGGCGAATATGCTTTGGATCATGTGCACATTGTCATGATTATGATGCAGTGTTAACGTGCCAATGGTAATGTCTCACTGGGCACGAGAGATGGGAGAGGGAGTGGCTCGCGATCGGAATTAATGAGTTCACATCCTGGTTGGGGGAGTGGGGGGTTTAATTCAGCCCATCATCTCTTTGCAACCTGATGATGCTGGGTGTAAACACCAGCGAAACGTCGCAGCCCTGCAAATGTTGGAAGATTACTCTGCAGCAGCAGCAGCAGCACCGGCGGTGGATCCGAAGCGGTTACGCATTTGGCACGTCCGATTCAACGTGGCACCCTCATTACTTGGCCGCGTCTGGTGGTGGAGGGTTTACGGCACACATTTTTTTTACATGAGCTCACCCAAAAGAAACCACCTGTGAATATTTTCGCAGTCGACTAATCTAAGCGCCACTTTTGTGTGAAAGTCAACAAGAGTGGCCGTCCTCTGGATCAACTCGCACCTGCGGTGGGAACGTGGAATTTCCACCACTGGCTCTGGGATGTAAATATGAGCTGGGCATCTGCAAGAAATCACTTTGACTCTTTTAGTGGTTTTTTTGTGATTCTACAATCGCATAAGAGAAGGTAGTGGAAGGCAGGTATCCGTAATAGTTTTCTTTTCCTGAGCCTGTCGTTGGCTGTGCACGTGTACTGTGGTAGTTTCTCGCGGGCTCGTGCTCAGCTGTGCACATGCACTTCTCGATTTTGGATGTTTCTTAATCCGAATGGCTCAGCTAAAACCACCAAGTTAAGCATTTTTTTTACCACTTTGACTGCCAGATACTTCGTAAGTTTCATAAATTGGTAGCACTCCAAGCAATTTTGAAAGAAAGGAAAACAAATCCAGTTAGCACTTGTATTGTGGAGGGTAAGATTGTAAATTTGTGCTGGGGGCTTTATGGCATAATTTTGTGCGTCATCCTTTACCATCACCGATGAGCAGTAGGTGATCTCATTAACGCGAGACAGTGGAAACATGGATAGCCAAGAGGCAGACGTTGTAAATCACAAACACCTTAGAATGAAGACTACAGTGTGAAAGTGTGAGATTAAAAATATAACATAAATGTTGCTGATAAATAATGACCTGGTTTTGTTAACATATGCAGTACAATACTAGCTTGCGTTCCCAGGAAACAATGGTGATTTACATAAAGCCTTAGGCTGTATTAAATTACGTAGGAAAAATGCTTCCATTGAACTTGTGAATTAAAATTTAAGGCCATGAAATTAATAAGCCTGTGCTTAATTTGCATGTGTTTTTCTTCTTTTGAATTAGGACACATCTAATGTAAGGCAATGTTTTTCACATACTCAGCATTTGCGCTTAATAGATACATACATAAGCATGCATCATAAACCCCACATGACTAACCCATTTATATTTCATATCATGTTTCCAAACAGGTTCAACATATTCTTTGCTGAATTCTGAACGAATCTATTGTCAGTCGTATGCGCATGAACACATTTAAATGAGCATTGAACACGGGATATTTCCATGTTCCCATTTATCAATGCCAGTTGGAATGGCAATCACAGTCTCTATTATGCCTTCACTTTCAAGACTGAACCTGATGTAGTAGTGACGTGGCTGCCATACAATCTTGTAAATAACAATACTATATACAATCATCACAAACTGTGCTTAAATTTAGCATATTATTGGTGAGCGTCAGAGGTTTCGGTAATTAAAACTGTACACATATTCTGCCCCTTAGGGAGTGGCTTGTTAATTGGCTTGTGCGAATAACAATTAATTTATTTATATCGCTCAATTAGCCGCAGCCACACATTTACACATTTCGGCATCTACATGGCAACTGAGGTTTCGCAAATATCCGAAGCCAGCAGCACACGACGACCCCACAACTTTTTTTCTTTCCAACACGTACAGATGTCAGCGCATATGCGGCACCGTATATGCGAATTTAACCGTTGCGATCGCGTTTCACAAAGCAAACCTCCTCCACTGTGTGCTTGCGAGCGCGCGCGTTACATTAACCATCTTAGTCGCGTGCATAGCTCTCGTGCTAAACTTGAGCCAAGTGCGATGCTTCTGACGTTTCCGAGGTAGAAAAAATTCGAAGGGAAGGGGGGTGGGATGTGAAAGCGCGCGTGTTACTCACGGTACCTTTCGTGGCAAAGTGACGCTTTCGCTTGGCAGTCGGATGCTTGCGTTTTCATTGTTCAGCAAAAGCACATTCGAGTAGGAAAAGAACAACACGGTAAAATAACAACAGAATTCTCAGACTGGTGGCAAAGTTCACCCTTGGCTCGACGCTCCTGAGAGAGAGAGAGAGTGAGATAAGCGCCGTTCGTGAAAGTGTCAGTTGTGTCTTTTTTTCTTCTCCCCCCCCCCCCGATAGAGTGGACAGACTCGAGACAGCCTTCGGGCGTAGGACGGTGCCTAAACAGCATTAATAAAAAAAAAACACATGAATATCTATTCGAGGTTTTGAAAAGGAAAAGACGTTCGAGTTAAATAACGGTGAAATGAGGGACCCTTGCCACTGATGAGGTCAGAGGACTCTTCCTCGTGCGTCTGCTGCCTTCCGTGGCAGCCACGCGTGAGTCCGCGCGCAGAATGCTCGCGGCGCGCGTCTCGACGCCGGGGAGACTTTGTAAGCTCCTCCTGTTGCCGCCCGCACCGCTCTCACGCTGCCTTTCTCTCTCAATTGCGTCCGCGGCTGCCAACCCCGCAGTCTCGCGCTCCTCTTGCAATCCAGTTTTTATTGATAAATCTTTAATCCTCCCCCCCCCCGCTCCCTCTAATCCATTATTCATGGGTTTGTCCCAAAGAAGCAACCGCACGCTCCACGCGTTCTCTCAACGCTCCCCGACCCCCCCGTCCCGCCGATACCCCCCCCCACCAACACCCCCTGCCCGCCGCGTCCCAATTGGCGTCGTTGTCAAAAGTGGCTGCTTGCCCAAAAAAAATGGGCATCTTTGAGAGTTGGATGACCGGCCGAGGTCATGGCTCACATGCTCGCAGCGCAGGATAGATCCTTACACGGGCCAACAGTCCTGACCCCATTGCTTTAAAGGCAGGGGCTTAAGTGTGCCCACGTGTTGAAATGCACAATGTTCGCAGAGCCGCTCAGGGGGCGTTACTAATTTAATAGTGAAAGTCAGTGTGGAGTCGGTGAAGGTAGGATATTGGTAAGGACCGATTCGGTTATTAACGTTGGTCGTGGTTGGGAATCTAACGCAGGTTTGCCTGGTTCACCGAAAACTGCCCAAATTTGAACACAATCATTCCACGCCAAGCTATTAATACTCTACAGTATGTCCGATGTTTTTTTTCTTCTTCTGTAAATGATGCATGCTCTCATATAATGACCCATACTCATACATCCAATGGGAATGGTTTAATTCACCTGATGCCATTAATAATATTTCAACGTCATCAACATAATCATGCATTCTCTTACCACTGCTGTGTGTCGTTGAAATATGAAATGCACCAAAATGTAATTCCATCATCATCATTCTATCCATCATCTCAAAAGCGTCGCATTTATAATAAGGTTGAGGAATCATCAAATGGGATGAACGTGCTGATGTTAACTTTTACAGTTGCAGCACAGTGACAGAAAAGAGCGATCGATATTTTACTACCAGCTGTTCTATTTGGCCTGGAAATTTACTGAAAGTGGTGTGGTGGAAGCATCTGTCTTCTCAAAGAGGCACCGCATTATTGCATTGATGAAAAAAGGAACATTCCAAGCGTGTGAAGATGTCACGACGTTTTTTAAAATTGTCGTAATTTGCAGTCTTTAGACTGGCTAGGCGTCTGTGTGTATAAATGTACGATTTGAATATGCAGAGACTGATTGTTTTTTTTACACAAAAACAACACTCACTTCAGCAAAGTTCAAGGAACGTGATAGGTCAGTCGACACAAAACGTTGGTCGTTTTTGTTTCCCTCCATTATTATTGTTCAACTCTGTTTTTGCGTTTCATCTTCAACTTTCTGTTTTTTTAATTTATGTAGATTTGCGAAAAGAGGACGCAACACTGGGGTTGTGCATATAGTCCAATTTAGCATTTGAAATGTTTTAAGGTTTCACTGGAATGCGTGGATATGCACAAGGGGACTCGATTGTTCTACTTTTCGCTGCTCTTTAGAAACATCAAACAAACCTGTCCCACATACAGAACATCCCTTAAGGAATTGGACAAACATCCCACATTCAGAACCCAGCAATCCTTCTGAACAAGGGCATTGACACTTAGGAACATAAGTTGAACGATGTGCTGTGTTTTTATATGTATGTATAATCTCAGGTTTTTTCGGTAAAGTCACGTAGGTAAAAAAAGAAAAATAATAATAATATAAAGAATAGAAGAAATAATAGAAATAAAATAATAAATCTCGACGTTTCGGAGGCAACACAGGCTTCCGTCTTCAGGTGGAACCGTCACAGCACAATTGCTGTATCAAGTACTTGGACTCAATTGTTCTTCTTGTCGCTGCTCTTTAGAAACACAATTGCTGTATCAAGTACTTGATACAGCAATTGTGCTGTGACGGTTCCACCTGAAGATGGAAGCTTGTGTTGCCTCCGAAACGTCGTGATTTATTTTTTTATTATTTCTTCTATTCTTTTTATTATTTGTTTATTATTTTTTTTACCTACGTGACTTTACCGAAAAAACCTAAGAGTATGAATCCTTGCAGTCACGAACGCTTCAAATCTAGAATGTATAATCTCACCCAGTTATTAATATTTTTACCATCGTTGTTAAGTGAACACGATCACAATTATCTCTGTCCTCAAATGTTGAACTTCTTTCGCACTGTACGTCGCCAACGGTGCTAATCGAAGGTGCGGAAATGAGTGCTGCCCATGCTCAAACAAGCATGGGTAGTACTCGGTTGGCCGACTTAAGTCTAAATAAGTAATATTAAAAAACCTTGTTTTAAAACACGCTTTTATGAAATGTACTAGTAATGGCAGAACTCCACGACTCCAGGAAGTGGACCCGAAGCTTGCCATGACGTAAGGGACCGTGGGCAATTAGACCCAAGCCGAAACATAACATATAAAAAATTATGTTTAAAAATATATTTAGATTTTTTATGTTAGAATATAGTATTGTCATCAGTATGACATAAGTATACCAATTTTGCAGTCGATACCACATTGGGAAGTGGGGTAAAATTGAGTTACAAGATTTGAGGATACAACAACGACAACAAAAACAGACAGTGACTTAATACTGGTAAGAACCTCCTGGTTACACCAGCCCACAGTGGATTATTGTGTCCGTCCGTCCATTATGCAGGGAGGGGCTGGGTGGAGAGGGGAGGGTGGGGAGGGGCTGGGTGGGGAGGGGCTGGATGGGGATGGTGGGGCTGGGTGGGGGGTGGGAGGGGTGGGGCTGGGTGGGGAGGGGCTGGTCACCCCGTGGTGCCCTTATAAAACTCAACGTTTAACCTACTCACACTGGCTTGTGCCCGCCCTCACAGTCGGGCATATTTGCGGAATACACCACGCCGCCGTTGACCCTGGCCATTGACCGAGCAACCCAACGTTCCTACCAGCTCCCTCCGCAGGAATGTGTTAAAAAGCGTGTAAAAAAAAAACTGTTTGGACCAAGGTAAAAAAAAAATAAGTCCGTGTCAGCACCCAGCTAACCTCTTCTTAATTCACCAACGTTTGCAATGCCCTTCACCAGTTATTATCAATCTACAGAGATTTTGAAAGCAAAACAAACAAACAAACCCAGGCACCGTGTGATATATTTCTGGCCACCCCATTGTTCGAGTTCCAAGGGGTCCTTTTGCTGCATGCTCACTTTCTTCTCTTCGTCCGATTTACCGGCTTTGATCTCTTTTCGAATTCGTCAGATTCCAAAAGTGGGCTCCCCTTTTCTTTTGAGCAATGGGATGGCACTCATTTCCTGAGCCCAAGGGTGACAATTTCACGTGTCTGTTGAGTTGGGAGATACTGGCAACAGGCTCCCATAGTTGGGACCCCCCCTGTTTGTCTACTGCACAAAGTGTTAATTCTTCTTGGTTCTTTCGGTAAAGTCACGTAGAAGGGAAGTAATAAAATAATAAAAATAAAACATAATAAAATTATATTATATTATTTTATTATATTATAGTATTATATTATTATATTATATTATTTCATTATGTTTTATTTTTATTATTTTATTACTTCCCTTCTACGTGACTTTACCGAAAGAACCAAGAAGATTAATCCCTGCAGTCACGAAAGCTTTAAATCGAAATTTAAAGTGTTAATTATTTTAGTCACCAAAGATGGATGAACGGCTCGACGATCCCTGACCTGGTTTTTAATTCGCAACCTTCTGATTGCAAGCCATGCACCACTGAGCCACGGTTGTATACGTACGGTGTCAAAGAAGTTCAACATACATACGTACAGCGTTTAGAGTTGGACAGAACAAAAGTTCCACCTTTCTTCTTCCATAGAACAACTACAATCAACTCGTCAGAATGCAGAAATCCTCTCCGGCCGGGATTCGAACGTGGAACCTTCTGGTGGCGGGTCAGGCGCCGAGTGTTCATGGTTTCAAGGTGAATGGGCGACCACTCCGAGTGGTCGGATGAATGGTCACGCGTGGGTTGGACGGGTGATGGGGCAATGCTGTGAAATGAACTGATAATTATGAATCCCACGTGCGTCACCCTGCTCAATAATTCCATCCAAAATATTGTGGAACAACAGCCTCAGTTTGCCCTTGGCTCGTATGCGCTTGTTGACTTTGGCATTCTCCTTCACTGGCTGATGATCGTAGCCATTGGTTTAAGGTTCCCTGCGTTAAATAATTAACCTGCCCTTTCTTTTATCATAACCTCCCTTTTTCCAGTTCCTGCCGTGCCTTTTTGGTGCTGATTTATGCATTTATTTTGTATTGTTCATTCCGTCTATCGTCTTACCGCCCCGCATGTTGCCTTTCTGTCAAATCATTAGAAAACCCTTGGAAAGGTGAAATAGTTGTATGTTAATTTTTCAGGACAGCAGGACCATTTCTCCATAATTAATGCTGGCTTAATGGATACTGGCAGACTATATCGCTGAACTAAAGTGGAGCAATTTATCATTGCTTTTTTTTAATACCCCTATGGACAGTGCCTTTGCTCTCACACTCAACACTCAGCCCTTACGAAAATGTTCCATATTTATGCCCCACAACATGGCTCTATTGCGGCCAGGAGGGAAGAGTCAGCTCAGGTTTTTACATTGCCTTTAAGTGTGAAATGTAATTTGCAGTCGTTAAAGCATGCCCACACTTATCAGCACCCTCAACCTTGGAATGGTGTCATCCTGCTCGACCTTCGTGTCGTTTAAAAAAAGAAATTGTATTCTTTTCTCTAATTTTTTTTTGTAATCAGTGGATGTGTCATTAAATTAATGTAGGTGGCTGCTCGGGCATGGGCTAGCTTTTACCACCAAAGTGTCTCCTCTGCTCATCGAGCACAGGGGCTGTGCGCTTCTCTCTTCAGAGCTGAGATGATCTGTGGATGAGGTTGATTGATTGGCTATTTTATTTTTCGGTCGATGGCTTGGGACTTCATTAAAAATGTTAGCCTCCTGCACATCCTGCTTCCCGGAAGGCAGGAAACCCCCCTACAAGGCATGGCCAGCGTGACGTCAATGGCGCCGCAAAGCTCCGCCCATAACCTCCCGTTCAGTGGCACATGTGAGGGCAGCAGAAATGAGTCCGTTTTTCAACAACTTCTGTCGCATCCAATTAGACGGCAATCGAATTGATTGTCCGATATAATCAGTTACTTAAATAATAATAGGATAGGTCAGATCAGCTGCAGTGATGGAAATGTAACATTCCAGTGGCAGGGCCATTACTTGCTAAACTATTCAAACTAAACTATTTAAAAAATGTATCACATAAGGCCCACTGAGCTATTTAACTCTTTTTCAGAAGCGACTTAGCCACAAAGTAGAATTCAATGAAGTGACTTATCACGTGGAAATGTATAAAAGCCAAATACTCTAAACGCATGCTGTTTCTAAATGTGACGGGAAAATACGGAGGACCTGGAAAAATATCCACACGACCACGGGGAGAGAGACATGCACACTCCAAATATACGGCGTTACGGCTGGGATCGAACCCACGCCCTCCTGTGTACCAGGCGACGTCATTAACACTAGCTTTATAACCCGGGCTTCGCCCGGGACTTGGATTCACCACACCCGACCGCCTTTGTCTCCCCAGTGGCGATGTTCACACACCACACCAGTTACTCGTTGGAGGCTGAGTCGACCTAGGGGAGGCCTAGGACCAGGTTCAAGTAATCGTCACCGGTGGTGGCCGTGAGCGGGAAGCGAACTCGGGTCGCCAGGTTCGTAGCACAGCGCGCTAACCACTACACTACCGCTCCCCCCCACACACACACACGCGCGCGCGTCCATAGGTACACATACACGCGCTTGCTGCACACACACACAACTTTCATGGTGCGTACGGCAGTAAACGACTGAAATAATAAAGCAGCAATGCTGCGCGAAGAACGCCTTAGACCTGCAACACATTTGTATTTCACTTTACCCGCGGAGGGTTGGGGTGCGTGACATGAGCAGGCACACTGCGTTACGCTTCTGCATACGGGTCACATGACAGATGTGACGTCACAGCTCACTTTCCGTGCAAAATAGATGCATTATTGCGCCCCCCCCCCCAAAAAAAATACAAAAGTGTATTTTTATAATTTTTGCATGGTGTACAGTCTGGAAAGTACCCACATGGCAAATTCCAAGTTTGTTGCATGTCGGGAAGTATGCTAAACATTTTGAACAGACACACATTCACAAATTTGCCTTATATATATACTTTTATATATAGAGAGATATATATATATATACAACGTGTCTCTGAAGGTATCACCAATTGTGAAATAATTAAAATTATATAGCAGCTTGACCTGTGGAATAGCAATGTTGCCTGAATGCTCTGTGTGCACTAGAGGTTTGTATAGGCCAGGGGTCGGCAACCAAAATAACAATTAGAGCCATTTTGTTTCGAATTCGGAAAAAAAAGCTCAATATTTCAAGAGCCGCTTTGCATGTGAGTACGAGACGGTGGGGGTCCTTAATAAACAACGGCTCACGAAGCAGTTCCTTACAGAGCCACCGCATGCGACTCTGTTGGACACGTGTAAGCTGAGCGTGATGAGACTCATATGTTCATACTACCAAGTGTGTGTGTGTGTGGCTTTTGTGTGGACCAATATCAGTGACGATTATCTGAACCGGTCCCGGGCCTCCCCTAGGTTGACTCAGTCTTAAATTGTGCGGTGTGTATAAACATCAGCGCTGGGGAGACAAAGTCGACTGGGCGTCTTGCTGGCCACCCACTCTCTCGTGTCCCGTGCCGGCCTTCATAGGTGCTCGCTAACAGCACTTGCCCCAACGGTCTGTTAAATGCTATATTGTGCAGGGAATATATGTCTTTATGGACCTAATTCGGACTGATTGTAGAATTATAATTCTTTAATAGTGGCTGATACCTTCATGAACACCTTGCACACTCTTTCAAGTGCACCTTAAAAATCTCATAGTGGAGCTTGATGGTCAACTGGCACAAGCTGATACAAGATGTTTGCTCTTCAGAGTCTCATTAAAAGTAAAAGTGATTGTCCTGCTCAAATCGAGCATTTAGGTGGTGCTCATCTCCTGTCCACAGCCCCGAGGCAGTCGAGGAAATTCCACATTCCTATGGTAGGAGTGAGCGTCTCCACAGAACAATCAATGTTGGTTGTGGTACAATTCTTTATCGACCCCAGAGGTATAACGACGATGATGAGTCAACTCCAAACCAGGATGTGAACTTGCAACCTTCAAATTGCGAGCCGTTCGCTCGATCGTCGTGTTTTTCTGCAGACTTCACCAATGAACTCGATGTTCTCATATAAGACGTGGGAAAACGCTGAGGCTTAAAAATGCACCTGCATTAAGTGAAATGTGCTAACACACCTTTAATAACACCCAAGGCCGGCTCACCTCCCCAGTGGACCATAGGCTCTTTGACAGGTGTTCACAATTGACAATGCAATTGTAAATTTATTGCAGTGCTTCGGCTGCAGACTAACATCGTATTTCATAGCGTAACCTCATTGTAAATTCCTCCATCAGAGGACATCGGCTGCTCGAACTTTTTTTGCCCATCGCAGGCCACAGGTCCAATTTGATTGAGTGTGTTCAGGTCACGTGCAGTTATTGAGGCAATTTTTTTTTACGAGTCTTACATGCTGCTTGCATTTGGCCAGGACTGGTGTCTGCGTGTTTCATACACCATTAGCAGCCCTCATTCATTCAGACGAGCTGTACTCTGCCAATTAGCAGTGTCCATGGGGCTCAGCCATTGATTGTAATTGATGCACAGTGGAGCTGCTGGTTCATGCTCGACGGCGGACAATCTTTGATGGGTCGGTAGAACGCAAAGTCAATTTTGTCGGCGGATAACATCATGTCGGGTCGGTAACGGACTCGGTCAACTTTTTTTTCCGTGGAGCAAAGTTTCTCGTCCACATTGCCACCGAGAATGGCTTCACGTGACTGGCAGTATTAATGTGGATAATGGTTTCTCAATTAGGGCGCCTCGCGAAAAGTTTTGACGAATAAAGTCTTGAGAGCTGAGAATTGTGCTGCCACCTTCTGGCCAAATTCGCAGCCCATCATGCCGACAACACCCATAACGCCTGGGTGGTCATCCATTCAATTACCAAGCCAGGTTCATATCTACTTAGCTGCTGAGATGCAAACGATCGGGTCCATTTATATGGTGATTTTAGATAATTACATAAGTGGTAAGCCCTTTGGAAACGTTTTGAGCATCGGTCAGGCTTCATGGGTCTATAATTGGCGATTACATTTCCCCCCCCTATAATTACAATGATGCCAATTATATCAGCGGGAAAACCTCACTGAGGCTCAAGGTTATGTTACAGCAGGGTCTTGTCTCGGGTTGTTTTGCCAATATCATGAACAAAGTGTTTGGCTTAATGCACGAGGTAACAAGAGAACCCGGAGAAAAGGATCGCATTGCAAGGGGATGACACTCAGCGCTCATCGACAGATCGTCCCAGCTCCACACCTTACAACACCTGGCAAGCTCTGGTGGTCACCCATCCAAGATTCATGACATTTGGTGCATTTAGGGTGATTTTTGTTGTAGGTATACATCTATAGAGTATATATATATACAATGTTTGATGTATAAGAAATAAAGTCATAGTATATCATTGTCTCCCCAGGCCTCAGCATCCATTTCCAGCATCTACAATTATTTGGTCAGTGACAGAGAAAAAGCAGCGAAAGGCAAAACGAAACAAAAGCTGAACAGTGCACAAAGAAGCATGGAGAGGTGCGCCCTTGGAATTGCACTGAGAGAACAAGGAACACGTGGATCACAGGAAAAGAATAATCATTAATTACAGACATATATACAGGGACACTCCCGGTTTACATCTTTGACGTTGTTTCGTAGACACGTCGTCACTCGATTAACACAGCGACCCAATTTGCGTCGCCTCAACCTCCCACACTCACGTCGTTGACAGCGTCGTCCGCCATTTCTCCTTATCCGTCGCCTCTCAGCCTTCGCCGCTTCCACGCGCTGCCCTGTAAAGGGCTTCGATTGACTTCGTTTCGATATTCGTCGTCGCAACTTTCAGGAACGCCCCCCCCACCCCCCCACTCCCGACGTAAACCGGGGTTAAATTTCGATGTAAAGCTTTCGTGACTGCAGGGATTCATCTTCTTGGTTCTTTCGGTAAGGTCACGTAGAAAGGAAATAATAAAATAATAAAAATAAAACATAATAAAATAATTCTCACGACATTCATTCATTCAGACGCTGTCTTTCTGACAGACCTGTTCTTCGCCTGAGGACGGCTGCTTGCGTTGTGGCCGAAACGTCGTGAGAATTATTTTATTATGTTTTATTTTTATTATTTTATTATTTCCCTTCTACGTGACTTTATCGAAAGAACCAAGAAGGTAAACGGGGGTGTTACCGTATCATGTTAAGAAAGGTAAGAGGCCCTAGGGCAGGACACTTGAAGGGTTAATGGACAGTGGTCGAGACTAAGAATGGAGTGGCAGCCAAAGGTGTGACCAACAGGACATCCGCTGCAGAGGTGGAGCAATGAAATCAGCTCGTGCACAGGAGCGAGATGGATTCTTGCATTCAGTAGATCTTGGCTGATGCTCATGATGAAGGGAGTTTTTCTCTTGATACGACACTCACTGTAGGTTTGCCGAAAATGAGGACTCATCATCGTCAGGCACTCCAGAGGAATTGTAAGTCGAGTGCCGACCTTGATCGACACGGTATATAGGTATGCATGTGTAGTGGTGGTGTTGACGTGCGCCGACAGTGATGGTTCACGGGGCGGCACGGGGTGCGGGGTTGGGCACGCGTTGTGGGCGTGGTGTGGACGCGCGCGCCGGGAGTGAGAGATCACGGGGCGGCGCGGCGTGAGTGGTGAGGCGCGCTGACACTGTGGGAAAACAGGATCGTAGCCAGCGCCCAGTGATTGGTCAAATGGGATGAGTGCTCTCAGCGACGTCCGCAGGGAGTGTATAAAGGGTGACGCGCGAGAGCACTCGAGGTTGTTGTTTAACCAGTTGAAGATCGAAGACGGAGGGAAGAGGTAGTGCCCTGAGACCCCTAGTCCCGCTGTCCTTGTTGGGACCGGGGCCCTGTGTGGCTCGGAGGCGAGACTGTGGGACCCGTGGTCCGACGCCTATGTGGGTCGGGACTGTGGGACCCAGAGTCGAGAGGAATACCCCGGCTGGGTGTGTTCCGAGAGGCTACGGGGCGTAAGAGCCCGTGTTGGTGTAGCCAGGAGAACCCTGTGGGGTAGGCGGGTGTTAGCCACCCGTGTAGCTGAGTGGGTGTTAGTCACCCGTGTAGCTAAGTGGGTGTTAGTCACCCCAGTAGCTCAGTGGGTGTTAGTCACCCGAGTAGCTAAGTGGGTGTTAGTCACCCGAGTAACTAAGTGGGTGTTAGTCACCCGAGTAACCAAGTGGGTGTTAGTCACCCGAGTAACCAAGTGGGTGTTAGTCACCCGAGTAACCAAGTGGGTGTTAGTCACCCGAGTAACTACAGTGGGTGTTAGTCACCTGTGTAACGAAGTTGGTGAAATAAAGAGTGTGCTACCCGTGAAGTCGTCTCCCGCCGAGTTACTACATTACAACTGGCGTCAGAAGTAAACCTGTCTTCAAGAAGAATGGATACTAGGAAGACTACCCGTACCCACGAGCGAGATCGGGAAGACGACGGCGTACCGGAGACACCAACCTCGGGAGGAGAGGACGAGGAGTTGCCGCCGATGCAGCACTTCGCGGCGATGGCCGACGCTCCGCTCGCCTCCGACACCAGCCTACAGGACGCACACTCCCGCCTGGCGGAGTTGCTGCTCGCCGCCGCTGCAGTTTTGGCGGAGATCTCCGTTCCAGCGGGCGGAGGGATGGCTGCGGGGTTGGAGGAGGCGGCGCGGCTGGAGGGATCCCGCCAGAAGGCGCCTCGCGCCAAAAGTTTTGAAGTTGGCGCCGTTTTTGAGGGTCCGCCATTAATTGGCGGGAAGCGCGGACACCACGTGGGCGGAGAGCTCCACTCAGAGTGGCCCGCGTCATCGGCGCGCGCCGGAGCCCTCCATTATGCGCCTGCAGACGGAGCCGACATTTTCTACAACCACAGCGGCGCGCGGGAAAATCGTTTCGACAACGACGACGACCGGGTCCTCCAGCAACGATTGGCCGCGCTGTCAGCGTTCAAGGCAGACGGGGGCGACTGGGAAGCCTTCCAACGAAGGTTCCTCGCACATCAAGAAATGTCGGGGTGGTCCGACACCACTGCCCTGCGCGCGCTGCCAGCGATGCTCGACGACGACGCGCTTGCGGCCTTCACATCGGCCCCTAGGTCGTCCCGCTCAACGCTCCAGGCCGCGCTACACCTAACGGCTAAAGTGTTCGGGCCGCCCTCGACCTGTCGCCACCAGTTCTACGATCGGCGAAAGGTGGTTGGAGAAACAACGCTCGCCTATCGCACGGCGCTGCTCGCCCTGGCGGACGCAGCTTTTCCCCGCATGGACAAGGAGGGGAAGGACGCCATGGTGACGGAGCAGCTGTTGGCGTTGGCTCACGGCTTGGGAGTCCCCATCAATATGGCGGACGAAATGGACATCTGCTCCCTGGGGATTGCCACGAGTATCCACGCATACGAGGTCCTCAAGCGCAAGCCAACGGTCATCTGCGCATCGGCGGGGTAGGGGGCAGTGGCTGCCACGGTCGCCGAGCCTCAGCCTGCTGCGGCTCGGGAGGAGGCCTTCACTGTATCGAGACCGGGGGAGTGGAGAACGGGAGGTCGTTCGCCCACACGTTCATCCCGCAAGCTGGAGCAACCGAAACCTACGACGTCCCTCGTCGTCTGCTACAACTGCGGCCTTCGGGGTCACGTCGCAGCCGGGTGCCGGGCTCCGCGTCAGCGCGCCACGGGACCACGTCCGGACGACGACCGGGGCCACAAGTCATCACAACTAAACCCGGCAAGTCGCGGCACCTCACGCGCTTGGTCCCCATACATGGCACGTTTGGGTCGCCGCTTGGCGGTGCGGGGACCACATAAGGGTACCGGGGGTTCGGTTCGGCGAGGGGGGTTCGTACACGGCCCGGAAGCAGTCGAATGGTCCGAATTGGCCCACAGGATGGTGGCTGCGTCGGCCGGGTCGTCCGTGGTAACGGGGTTTATTGACGGGGTTGAGGTCCGGGTGCTTGTGGACACGGGTGCGTCGGCCACTATCATTTCGGACCTTATTTATAACATTCTTCCCGTCCAATGTCGACCCCTTCTGCCGGTGGACGTACCATTTTACGCGGCGAACGGGGGATCCCTGGGAATCATCGGCCAGATTCGGGCGACTATTTGTATTGGCGATATCAAATTGGCGGGTCCTATTTTTGTATCATCATCGCTGGCCGTTCCTTGTTTACTAGGTACGGACTTTCTGTCCAAAATGCCCATCAAAATTCTCATAGATCAAGCCTGCATTGAGCTTCCATCGGGACGGCGGGTTGCGTTTTTGACGAGCCCTACTAAAATACGCACGGTTTGTGCGACGGTGCAGGCGCTGGCAACTCAGACTGTACGGGTGCCCCCGGGATCGCAAATGTTGGTACCCCTTCGGTTGAGAAAACTCCTCGGGGTGGATGCGGGGGCACAGGGAGTTCTGTTGGGGCCGTCTAACAGAGCAAAAGGGGGCCTCGACTTAGCGGTAGCTCAGACCATGATGAGGGGGGACAGTGAGCCGTTCGTTATGATCCTGAACACGGGGTCGCGGCCGGCCGTAATTACACAGGGAACGGTGCTGGCTCACGCCGCGCCGCTACCCGTCGAGGAACAGCTCGTTGCTCACGCGGGATTGAGTGCCGATACGCATCCTCAAAGTAAGGAGGGGACAGAGTGGGTGGACTCGTTGTGTGCCGGGTCTAGTAACCTGTCCAGTGTGCAGTTGGGAGCATTGAGGGGCTTGCTACTCGAGTTTGCTGACGTGTTTAGCAGTCACAAGTACGATATTGGCTGCACAGACCTGTTGCGCCACCACATAGCTACGGGGGACGCGGCTCCTATTCGACAGAATCCCTTCCGGCTCAGCCCAGCCGAGAAGGAGCATGTGCAGTCGGCGGTTAATGACATGTTGGCGGCCGACATCATTTCGCCCTCTTCCAGTCCGTGGGGTGCTCCTATCGTCCTAGTTAAAAAACAGGACGTCTCCTTGCGGTTCTGTGTCGATTTCCGCCGCCTAAACAAAATCTCTATGGCCGATGCGTATCCGCTCCCCAGGATGGATGAGTCGCTGGATGCCTTGGCGGGAGCACAGTTTTTTTCGACGCTCGATCTGCTTTCGGGATTTTGGCAATTGCCCCTCGATGACGAGTCGAAACCAAAAACCGCTTTCCGGACACCGGGAGGCCTATTTGAATTCAACCGATTGCCCATGGGCTTACATTCCGCTCCCGCCACGTTCCAGAGGCTCATGGAATTGGTTTTGTCAGGCCTCCAATGGGACACCTGTTTGATTTACCTCGATGATATCATCGTTTTCAGCCGGACTTTTGAGGAACACCTCCAGCGACTGAGAGCGGTGTTCCTCAGGATGCGTTCCGCTAAGCTTAAATTTAAACCGGCTAAATGTTTTCTGCTTCGGGAATCGGTCAGGTACTTGGGCCATATCGTTAGTCGTTCAGGGATCTCGACAGACCCTGCTAAGACACACTGCGTCAGCTCATGGCCAACGCCAACCTCGGTCACTGAAGTCCGCAGCTTCATAGGATTCGCCTCCTATTACCGGCGTTTTGTCAAGCAGTTTGCCACCATAGCCAGGCCCCTGCACGCTTTGACGGCTAAAGGTGTGCGGTTTCACTGGGGGCCGGAAGAGGAGGCTGCGTTCTGCTCCCTTCGTGACGCCTTGGTGCAGGCTCCCCCCTTGTGTTACCCCGATTTCACGCAACCGTTTTTACTCGACACGGATGCCAGTAACACGGGTATCGGGGGAGTGCTCTCACAGGTGGTCGGGGGGGTTGAACGGGTGGTCGCCTACGGTAGCAGGGTTCTGTCCCCTGCGGAACAACGCTACTGTGTGACACGTCGTGAATTGCTGGCGATTGTGTTTTTTATACAGCAATTCAAGCCGTATCTTTACGGCCGTCATTTTACGGTTCGTACGGACCATGCGGCTCTCCAGTACGCTATGCGGGTGGCGCAGCCATGCGGCCAATTGTCCCGTTGGTTGGAGGTCCTTCAGGACTACCAATTCACGACGATTTACCGCAAGGGATTGCGCCACTCGAACGCGGATGCCTTGTCGCGGTTGCCGCCGCGCACGGAATGCGAATGTCTGCTGGGATCGGCGCGGTGTAAACCCCCTGTCGCCGTACCCGCGGAAGTTGTGCTCACCGCCACTGACACTACGGGGGTCGACGCTCCCACGGGGAGGGACTCGCTGTTAGCGTTGCCTCTCATCGAGTGGGGCCGTCTCCAAATGGCCGACAGCTCCCTACTTACGCTACGTCGGAAGGTTGACGCTCCCGAGGGGGGGGAAGCGCGGGTCGGTTCCTGGGTGTGCAGACAGGGCCTCTTGATGAAGTGGGACAACATGTCCCGGCGTCACGCGCTCGTTGTGCCATTTGCTATGCGGGGTAGGCTCGTTCTGGCTGCTCATGAGCGACTCATGCATTTGGGGTTTCACAAAACGCTCGCCCTAATCCAGCGAGACTATTATTGGCCGGGGATGGGCAACGACGTGGCGAACATTCTTAAGGGATGTGTAAGGTGCGCCCAAAGGAAGCCGCCACCAGTAGCGGCTAATCCACCGCTGCAATCCATTCAGGTTTCGCGCACAAACGAATTGGTTGCGTTAGACATCTTGGGGCCCTTTCCAGCTACACCTAGGGGAAATAAGTTCCTGCTGGTTGGCGTAGAGTACTTCACCCGCTGGCCCATGGCTTGGCCACTCGCCAACCAGTCGGCTGCGGCAGTGGCGGACGCCTTTGTCCAAGGTTATGTTTTGGACAAGGGCGCCCCTGAACGCTTGCTGACGGACCAAGGGAAGAATTTTTCGAGCGTTTTGTTGCGCGAGGTGTGCGACCTGTTGGGTACAAAGAAAGTGCGTACCTCCCCGTACCACCCGCAGACTGACGGAATGGTTGAACGTCTGAACAGGACGATTACGTCTATGCTGTGCCAACAGGTCTGCGATGATCAGGTTGATTGGGACTTACAGGTACCGGGGGTGCTCGCGGCCTATCGAATGGCCCCTCATGCGGCGACGGGGTTTTCCCCATTTTTTCTTATGTATGGGCGGGAGGCCGATCCGGCCATGGACGTCCAACTGGGGATTTCCCAGCCACGTGCAAAATCTAAATTGGCAGACCACATCAAGTTTAATATCGCCAAATTGGCTGAAGCGCGAGAGGCTGCGAGATTGAATTCGCAGTCTCGGCAGATCGCGAACGAGAGATTGCATGGACGGAGGGTGCATACGCACGATTGGAAACCAGGCGATAAGGCCTGGCTGCATTGTCCACATGCACCGTTGGCTACGTCCCCCAAATTGTTGAGACCATGGAGGGGACCGGTGGAAATTGTGCGGGTTGCACGACCCCAGAGTATACAGATTAAATGGGAAAAACGCCGTTGGTACGTGCACCCCTCCCGACTGAAACCCTACGCGGCACCGCGTGACCCCGTTTTGTGCCGTAACGACCGAGCGTGTGATGTGACCGTCGACTCGGGGAGGGATGTGTCGCAGGCTGATCCTCACGTGTCTCCACCTGACCCACCCCCAGGTGTCTCGGGCCTGACGGCGGTTGACCGTCGGGAACCGGAACCCCGCGGCACGCACGGATCCCCGATGCCTGGCCCGTGCCTTCCTGAACTGCCGGCACCACCGGACGGTCAACCGCGTCTGGTGCCGTACAACGGACCGGCAAGGCGGACTCGGGCTAGGACACAGCACTTTTCATGAGAAGAAAAAAAAAATTTTTATAAAATTTTTAAACCCGGGCTCACCGCCGTGTTCCCCCTCTGCCGGGGTAATGTCCCGTTCAAGGGACGCTCGGGAAGAATGGGACGCTGCACGAGTCAGAAGAAAGAAAAAAACTATTTTTTTTTGGCATACACGTTTATTGTTGTCACTCGCCGGATTGTACATATTGTTCTGTTGTTGTGGTGGCGTTGCTGGTTTTTGCGGATGGCGGTGTTCGTGTTGTGTTATGTTGTTATGTTGTTGTTGTGTTACGGGGCACACATGGGAGGGGGTGTTGTATATTTTTATAGCAGCTGGGTCGGCTGCGAGCTATGTGGTAGGGGGTGATGTAGTGGTGGTGTTGACGTGCGCCGACAGTGATGGATCACGGGGCGGCACGGGGTGCGGGGTTGGGCACGCGTTGTGGGCGTGGTGTGGACGCGCGCGCCGGGAGTGAGAGATCACGGGGCGGCGCGGCGTGAGTGGTGAGGCACGCTGACACTGTGGGAAAACAGGATCGTAGCCAGCGCCCAGTGATTGGTCAAATGGGATCAGTGCTCTCAGCGACGTCCACAGGGAGTGTATAAAGGGTGACGCGCGAGAGCACTCGAGGTTGTTGTTTAACCAGTTGAAGATCGAAGACGGAGGGAAGAGGTAGTGCCCTGAGACCCCTAGTCCCGCTGTCCTTGTTGGGACCGGGGCCCTGTGTGGCTCGGAGGCGAGACTGTGGGACCCGTGGTCCGACGCCCATGTGGGTCGGGACTGTGGGACCCAGAGTCGAGAGGAACACCCCGGCTGGGTGTGTTCCGAGAGGCTACGGGGCGTAAGAGCCCGTGTTGGTGTAGCCAGGAGAACCTTGTGGGGTAGGCGGGTGTTAGCCACCCGTGTAGCTGAGTGGGTGTTAGTCACCCGTGTAGCTAAGTGGGTGTTAGTCACCCGAGTAGCTCAGTGGGTGTTAGTCACCCGAGTAGCTAAGTGGGTGTTAGTCACCCGAGTAACTAAGTGGGTGTTAGTCACCCGAGTAACCAAGTGGGTGTTAGTCACCCGAGTAACCAAGTGGGTGTTAGTCACCCGAGTAACCAAGTGGGTGTTAGTCACCCGAGTAACTACAGTGGGTGTTAGTCACCTGTGTAACGAAGTTGGTGAAATAAAGAGTGTGCTACCCGTGAAGTCGTCTCCCGCCGAGTTACTACATTACACATGTAATGGTATGTTTATTGAACTTCTTTCGCACTGTATGTAGCCAACCGTGCTTATCGGAGGCACCTCACGGGCTTTGTCGCAGTGCAGCTGAAGACCACTGACATGTATATGTTAAATGAGCAATAAATATAGACAAGGCCGTAGTCATGGAGTCAACATTGGGGGGACCAAATCTTCCAGGGGGTCTGGGAGTCCCCCCCCAGAAAAAAAAAATCTAAATTTAAAAACGAATTTCCTACCATTTCCTGCCTAATATATAAAACATTCACCAACACATAGGATGGACTTTTTATTTATTTTTTACAATAATATCTAATAGTATATTGTATTACATTGCTCTGTTTGTTTTGTACCTTTTTTGTTTAATTGTATGTAATGGCAGAGATTAGGGATTAATAAAGTACAACCATAACCACAATCATATTAACAGAAATCTATTTTATAGCAATATATTGGGGGGGACATTTTGGGCATATTTTAATATTGGGGGGATATGTCCCCCCCCGATATATTATAATTACAGCCTTGCATACAGATGACATTTTACTTTGCTGAGTGGAAAGACTAACAAACTGGCTTTTCCAGCATGCAAAATGTCCCGCTGGCCAACAATTGTCAACCGTCAAAACACATTTAACATGAAAGGCAATGAAGAGTACACTCATTTAGAGCAGACGCGATTTAAAAAAAAAATAGATTTATCCGAAACAATGCGAAAATGTTCTCCTCTTTGCTTCCCGCTAACCTCCATTCGGACATCACGGTTGCAGTGCGGCATTGTGGTGGTAAATGTGAGAGATATTACGCGGCGGTGGCGGTGTGGTGACTGCTGTGCAGGAGATTGCAGAGTCAAGTGCGGGAGCCCGCCCTCCAGCACCTCTGTGTGCATTTAATTAAGCTGCTTCACCACATTTTTTAAAGACACTCTTTTATTCTTGGCACGTGTTTGTGTGTTGTTGTTGCTTTGTGATCATAATAGCAAGCAAATTGAGTAGGTTTAATGTTGCAGTAGCACCCCCCTCCCTCCCGTCAGACTGTTATGTTTTTTTTAAAAAAAACACTACCATTACGTTTTTGTCTTGGGGAATTGAATTCTCGTCCACGACCATATTAAATTAACCGTACGTATACTTGTTGTGTGTACAATAGAACCCCTCTGAACGACCAACCCTGTTAACGACTAATCGCTTAACGACGGGCCTCCATTGGAGCCCAATGTGTTCGCTTGTGACCATTCCCCTGTTAACGAATAATCGCTTCACCATGGGCCTCCATTGGAGACCAATGTGTTCGCGTATGACCAATCCCATGTTAACGAATAATCGCTTAATGACCGGCCTCCATTGGAGACCAATATGTTCACTTACCGACCATTCCCCTGTTAACGAATAATCGCTTAATGACCGGCCTCCATTGGAGACCAATGTGTTCACTTACCGACCATTCCCCTGTTAACGAATAATCGCTTAATGACCGGCCTCCATTGGAGACCAATGTGTTCACTTACCGACCATTCCCCTGTTAACGAATAATCGCTTAATGACCGGCCTCCATTGGAGACCAATATGTTCACTTACCGACCATTCCCCTGTTAACGAATAATCGCTTAATGACCGGCCTCCATTGGAGACCAATGTGTTCACTTACCGACCATTCCCCTGTTAACGACGGGTTGTTGTAGGTACAGTAAATATTAATCAATGTATTGATTCACCATGTTTCCTTTCATATTATGTGTTTATAATGTTGTTAGTATCTTTGTGTATTAATATCCATCGTTTAAACATTAGAAAGTAAGTTTTTTGTGTGTGACAAGGGGAAACTTTAGATGCTTTCGGAACGAAGTAAGCCTTTGACATGTATTTCATAAACTCGCTTAACGACCAAATCACTTAACGACCGGTTTCGTGGAACCAATTCACCGTCGTTAAGAGGGGTTCTCCTGTATGTTGAACTTCTTTCGCACCATATGTAGCCAACCGTGCCAATAGGAGGTGCGTGGGGAATGACACCAACAGCAAACTAACACACAAAGAGAGGTTCAAAAAGCTGTCCTGGGATGACCACTACAGTGTAATGGTTAACGTAATCGACGTTTGAAACGATGGTTGCAAGTATTTTTTTAAAAATCCCTGCTGCCGCCTCAGCCGTTTCAATAAATACACGGCAATCAGTTTTACTGTTTAAAACTAGTTTCATAGCTCATCGGATTCTTCCAGTCCAAATAAAGATTCTGATTCTGTTAGTTGGTCGGGAGGAGACGTGTGGTAAAGTGTGGGTACTTTCACCTCGTCTAAGATGTCTGGCCCGAGTAGAAGAGTAGGCCAAATACCCCCAAGAGGGGCTCTCTATAGTTCCCCGTAAAGGAAGCGCATCCCCCAGCAGTGGTGTTAGCAAGCAGCTGCAGGGCTGCACCTTTACCCTCTTGCTGTGGGCTATTTAACATTATCTCCCTGCTCAAAGGAGTATCCAGCATTGGCAAATAAACATTCCGATGAAGGAGTCAATCTTTCAATGGCACGGTAATCGTTCATTGGACACAAATTAGTGCTCATTTTTCAACCCTGCAGGGAGGACAGAATGAGTAAATGGACCGAGCCTTCGTAATTAATGTTTCCGAAGCAGCAGTTGTATCAACACAGAAACCTGGGACAGATTTTAAACTTGCCTGAGACTCATTCAGCAAAGTGTGGCCTGGTAGAGCGACACCTACATGCCCTCATGTTATATGGACTGGAACCACCAGGGAACGGTGGGCGGTACAAGCCAACGTAGCTGTTGGGTGAAGGTCTGTGAGGAGACACTCATTGTGACGAGCGGTTCTTCAGCTGTTATCTCGCTTCGCTATGAAGCCAGCGACCGGGGTTCAATTCCCAGCCACAGATATCATTTGGTGGCAATTGGTATATTGGGCCTATGTCCTGGGCCTCCCTTAAGTCAATTCGGCCTACACGGAGTCACTTTTCTGCGATCAGAAAATTATCTGAGGAGACAATGTTGGCTTGGAGTAATACCAACCACCTCCTCGTGCGTCATTCTGCCCTTCATAGGTGCTTGCTAATATACCGCATATATACACTAATGCACACACAAACCAAAGAAAAACCTAAGCCATATATTGCAATAAGATTCTTGTTGTTGTAGACAAAGGGTACGGCGTGGTTTTGTTCAACTGCTGAATGCTGGCGCATGACTTTTGTTCATGCTCTGCTTAACTCATCCTCTCAGACCCCATAATCTCTTTGTCTGTCTCTCCTAATCTCTTGCGCTTTCAATTTACTTGTGCATATCCTCGTGCGTTTGCTTGCATCTCTCCTCTTATCCTGCCTGCCTACACGTGAGGTTCGCTTCCCCTTTTTCCATGTGCTTTTCATTCCGCAGAAAGGAGTTTGTATTTATGATCCGGTACAGATGCACTTTGGTATTTTAGGATTTGGCCTTTAAGAAATATTCGCTGCCAGTTGTTGCCCAGTATTTAAATTCGACTGCATTATGATTACTGTCTTTATTGCAATACTGTCGGTGGACTTATGCTGTCTGTATTTAATTGCTGTTTAGGTTTTTGCGGTTGTGCTGTATACTTCTCTGATGTGTGTGGCACCGCATGTTGTTGTTTGGGAGAGCGGTGGTGTAGCGGTTAGCGCTGCGCTGCGCTATGAACCCGGCCACCCGGGTTCGATTCCCGCTCATGACCACCAACACCAGTGACGATTATCTTAGCCGGTCCTGGGCCTCCCCTAGGTCGACTAAGCCTCAAATGAGTACCTGGTGTGGTGTGTAAACATCGCTACTGGGGATACAAAGGTGGTCGGGTGTGGTGCCGGACACCAACCACTTCGTATACCGTGCCGGCCTTCATAGGTGCTCGCTAACAGCACTTTTCCCACCCAAACAGTCTGTTAAGGCTATACAGGGGATCTTTGTCTTGTTTGTTGTTTATCATGACTTGCTTTGTTGTGTTTAGTTTGTTGTCGTTCCCCCGCCCCTCTGATTAGCACGGTTGGCTACGTACGGTGCGAAAGAAGTTCAACGTACATAATGTGTACGACGTCTGACGTTTTGCTCCACGTACAGGGATCTTCTTCAGGAACTGAACTATTCGAACAACGCACGGTACAATGCTAAAACAGATCAGAGTTTGATGCATTTTCTGGCCGTAAAATCCACTGATGTTGTTCAATCAAAGGCATTCATTTTCTCATTTATTTATTGTTGCAGGGCCGGGGGAGGGGGGGAATGATCAAATATAAAAAGGTGGAAAAACATTAATGCTGTTTTTGTTTTAATCAAACAACGTATGATCACTGACGAATCATGAATGCAATTTAAGATCAAAGACACGTGCAGAAAAACAAACAAAATAAAATTATCTATAAATGTTCATAATCAACATAAAATGGCGCTAAAGTTTGACATTGTAAAATGTTTGCTAATTAATGGCAGTGATCAGTTACCAACACATATATTAGTAATCTTTTACAATTGATGATGTCATATTTAACAACATTTTAACACAGCAGACGTCAGTGAAATTCGAGTTATTTTTTTTATTCTGTAGCTTGCCTGCTCTATCGTCAATTCTTTTTCATTTTGATGACATTCATCTTACAAGATATTGATTGATACGGTTAAACACAATGCAGGCAATTCAGATATCTCAAAAGAACATCTTACGTGGGAGCTAGAGGCTTTTTGAAGGTTGTTTGAGTTGGTTCAGGTGCTCCTTACAATTTCTGAAAGTCAGGATTAGAGTGAGCCTCCCCCATATGCCTCTCCCCCACAACACACATCCCCCCTCCCACCCCACTGCTTCCCAAGCCCAGAATACATTGAATGCTGTGTTTTTTTCTCCTTGATAACATTAGTGTGAACGAAGCAGTTAACAGATGCTTGCTCAATCGTAGTTTATAATTTGGCAGATTACATAAACAGCGCCGCCGATTCACGGTATCCCAATTGGTTTAAGTGTGATTAATCATAGCAGTTAAAATGTTATATATATATACGCTAATGCTAATTTGAAGTATTGACATTTAATGGTCTGTACACACACACACACACTTTCGTGGGAGTTTATATCAATTGCGTCATTTCATAAACTTGAGTTTTTGTCAAAAGTGACAAGGAAAATTCCAGACCTATCTTGTGTACAATTCGAAAGCAAGTACTGAACTAGCAGCAGCAACGATTGCCTATGGACTTGGCACAACTAACACGGTTGCAAAGGTTGCTATGTACTTGCGGAAGATATTTACTAAAAAAGACTTTGAAGAGTCTGGCAGCCTCCCTATTTGCATTTGCTGTGTGGCCATCTGATTTCCTGATCTAAAATAGTCGATACATTTCTGAAGCCGACTTGCAATGACATCCAAATGTTTAAGGTTCCGTGCAATTCGAGGCCATATGAAAGGGCAACGTTTGTCAGTCTATGTAATTTGTCTCCGACTTAGCATTCGAGTTTTCTCCGCTGTAGTCTGAGTGTTTTGTATTCCGTAGAGATGCACAGCTTACATAAGTCACTCCGTTGAAGGATTATTTGGCCATTTATAATTTCCTCTCCTGATTACTTGGCAAACTTTGGTGAAGGCCTGACGAGGAGCCTTCTCAAACTCTTCTTGCCAGAAATGTCTTTCTAATCGTCTCTCCTCCAGTAGTGTGGATCTTGAACACGTTTATTAGGACGTTGTCAGTGGAGCTGTTCCTCACAAGAAATAAAGTCATCGCCTAGTTTTTCAGCTCAGAAGCTTCTTATCTCCTCTCCTCTCGGCTATTTCAATGACTGATTTGTATCCACCGTAGTCAAACTTCGAAGTTCCTTCCGTTGTCCATATACTCGCATCCGTGTAGGTTGACGTTCGTCTCTTTGACCGCATCCGCTGCACAAACAATGACAGACGCGAGGATACCTGACGCACACATGAAGAATTAAAAACCCTCCAGTAGTGTGTGACTGTGGCCACCCAGAACGGACCGTGCAACATACAACGACGCAACGTCTGATGCGTAAATACGAAGGAGACATCACAGTGATGCACTCCTCCGCTGCTCCTGCTGCGGTTATCTGGCTTGACCACCTGCATGTGAAATTGTCGATGTTGCTCTTCATCTACAACAACCACATGAAAAGAGAGTAGAAAGAGAAACTTGCAAGGGATGCAGTCGGCCTTTAAGAGGCTCTATTCGGTTGGCGTGAGGTTCGATGTTGCAGCATGTTGTAGGTTCCGACAGAGCAGGTGATGGTTTCAACAGGGACAGGTTCATCGGAAAGCTTTGGTAGCAGTTATGGTGGAATTCGTGTGCTCCTCGATGCACTCATCAGGTCGTTATTCACAGGTAACCTCTATCATTTGCCAAGATCCTGCAGGTTGAGGTAAGGCGCTCTTCTTCCACCTCCAACCCAGCTTAAAAAGACGCTCCAAGCCTGGGGTTGTCATTCAGACTCTGTCTTCTCGACAGACCTGTTCTTCGCCTGAGGACGGCTGCTTGCGTTGTGGCCAAAACGTCGTGAGAATTATTTTATCATGTTTTATTTTTTATTATTTTATTACTTCCCTTCTACGTGACATTACCGAAAGAACCAAGAAGATGAATCCCTGCAGTCACGAAAGCTTTACATCGAAAAAAAAGAATTTCTTTCTTTCTGTATTTAACTTATTCAGTCTTGTTTGTTCCTCTCCCAATCGATGTGCTTGCTCTTTCCTTCATTCACTCCAATTTATTGAAAGAACAAATACTAATAAAAAAATTATGACCTCTTATGTCAGAAAATGTTGGACGAGTGCATTCACACTGCCTGTCCACACAAGCTGTAAAGCAATCTGTAGAAATGTTAACACTGCCGCTGATACTAAATCTACTAAACGCTAAAGGCTAATCGTATGTAAGCACAATAAACATGTATTACTAAGGATACACACATTCCATAACCTGGCACATAATCTTATGAAATAATGTACGTTAATATAATGTATTGCTCCTTTGGCAATGTTAATTATTTACTTTTCAATAAAGGAATAAAGTTTTGAAAAGTTCGGAGTCAAGAGCGTGAGTTGTTGGGCACCGGTACACCAGTTAACAGCTCCCAGAGGCTTGCAAAACGGCTGAAATTAATTCCGAGAGTCATTTATCTCGTAACCTCAATGCGAAACATCACAAACAACAATTACGAAATAGCGTGAGCTTGAAAACAAATTAGTTTTTGGGTGAAACACCCACCCCTGTCTTATACGCATTGACGGTAAGTCGTCGCTTTATGCGTTTTCACATGACGCGTTCTCGTGGTAATGCATTTGTGCACGTTGGACTTCCTTCGCAGACAACAACGCTGAACGCGCTTTGAAGGGGAGCACTTTTTCTCAGAGCGTAGCGCGGTCGCTGTACTTTTTTTTTGAGCTGCGTGGCTGAACAGTAATGGCAATTCTGGATGCACGCGTGGGATTACACAGCAAGCAGCATACTCTCATCTCAGTTGCCCCAACATCTCACTGAGTATGCGTACATCGTATCTCGCTTCTCCCCCCCCCACTCCCCACTTTGTAGATGATTTCTTTACGGGGAAATTGTTTTCGCTTGATGCGTTTTCGCTTGATGCGGCACTTTTCAGGAGCGTATCTGCCGCGTTTAAAAACGGGTTGAGATATTTGGATGCTGTTTGTGTGTCACGGACAAGAGTAAATGTCCAAATGTGTTGCCCATGTGTATAAAAGCCACTGACTTCGACAACGAAGGATTCCTGTTGGGGAAATGCCACAAATTCCCTGCAACTACCCCAACTCCTTCTTAACCACTGCCACCTCTTCTCCTTACACTTCACCATAACTTCACCACCACTTCTAATAATCCACTTTTTATTTTAACCACGATCATCTTTTAAACAGTTTTTATAACTATTATAAAGCACCTTGGACGAATGTGCTATGTAAATCTGCATAAGGGAAGATATCACTCATTGTGTACCCTAAAGAGACCGCTTGGGGTTCACCTACTAAATATTCAGCCAAGAAGAGCAAGTGCATGTCAACATTTGCAATGTTGATTTTTTTTTCTTGTTTGGAAAACCCTAAAGCATAAAAAAATGTACCAAGGAGATATGGAACTTGGAGGGCATGGGCACGCGGTGGGAGTGGGGACGTGGGGGGAGAGGGGCGGGGGTATGTGGGGGGAGTGGGGTGGGGGGAGGGGGGAAGTGGGGGGAGGGGGGCACACTGGGCCTACATATCCCAGGGTCTGAAGAGCATGGCTGTTGACATGATTATTGTTATTTTATGGATGTCATTAGTTTCAGTTGTTTTTCTTCCAATTATACAATCACATATATTGTCCAGCCCAGACAAGGAGATGTTAGTGGGTGATTACAAACTTGGGTCCATAATTGTGAAGCAATTTAAAATCGTAATCGTGCATTTAATAATCTATTTAGAAGGAACGTGAAATGTTCCGTTGAAATGATTGTCTGAAGAGGCCCAATTGAAAGCATAGAAACCTATAACTAAGATTGGATAATGCGATTTGATGGATGGCTCTTAAACCTCTCAACAAAGGGGCATTCATATCATCACATTGAGAATGGACCAAAAAAAATCGCAGCTTAGTAGCGCCATGACTCATTTTGTTCTTCTGCATAGGCGCATGTTCCCTGGCAACCAACTCGTTGTGATAACACACAGATGAATGCCCTGAATCCTCGGTGCCTTGGATGTTATCTTGGCGCGAGTTTCCAATGCCGATTACATAACGCCCATTGTAGGGCCGACTCCGCCCCAGCATGAGTGGAAGTTTGAATGCGGCCGGGCAAATTTTCACAGACTGCAGCAGACTCTCTGACCCTGTTAAGATGCAACTCCGAGCAGAGGCGTAGCTAGGGGGGGGGGGCAGGGGGGTACATATGTCCCCGGGCGCCAAGGTAAAGGGGCGCCAAAATGAGGCTTACAACGTTACATTATAACTTATTGCGGCGGGCGCGGCAGCCTGAAACTACTGCACAAATCTACACCTCAACCTAAAAGTTAAATATCCCGCCACACACAGCCTACATGTCATGTAATTATATTTTGGTACGCGCGCCTATTAAGAACTTACATGGAAGAACGTCCCAAACAACAGACAGGCGCAGTCTTTCAGCCTTAGTCACTGGCCTGTTTTTTGGTGGCGGAAACTACGACATGATGATGAACTTGTTGACAGTAACGGGGAAGATGAGATAGAAGAATCTTCTGATAGAAAAGCTGAAAATACTCATTATGATGCTGTTCCTGCTGTACTAAGGTTTCACGATGTTGGCTACTTAGAATATGATAAAACGACAAAGCTATCGAAAATATCACAGCCACTTCGCAATGAAATGATTACTCTCGGATCCTTGCCTTTTCAGCACAGACAATCTATCATCAGTATCCAGAGAACGTTCAATTACATCCGCATGGTATGAACGCCGACTAGCGAATGAAGAGGAAGTGAATCGTTCGTGGCTATTATATGCATCAATCAATAAAGCGGCTTACTGTTTCTGTTGTCTATTATTTACATCATCGAGTTCAAACTCACGAGCTTCGTTTGAGTTAACAAACGGTTTCAACAAGTGGAGATAGCCAGAAAAAATAAATTCTCATGAAAACAATCCTAGCCACCGCACAGTATATATTTGTTTTTCTCTCGTTCAACAATTCGTTGCGAAGAGTTAAAAAAAGCTGTGCCCATCACAGTAAAGCGGGAGTCTGAAACACGCTGGAGTGCACGATCAGAAGCTGTTAAAGCTATCTATGAAGGACTGGATGAACTAGTAGGGCTGCTAGACAAATTATCGGAGGACGTAACTATGACGCCTGAAACCAGAAGCGATGCAGAACAGTTACAGGCATGCGTATTAAATTTTTACTTCATAGTTTTATTACATTTCTGGAATGTCATTCTTGGAAAAATTGATCGTGTTCAGAAGCGCTTACAGGATCCTACTATGAATTTCAAGGAAGCAGCAACTGATCTTGAATTTTTGGAGCATGAATTTGTCAAGCTTCGTGATGATTTGAGCGAAGTTGCTGTAGAAAACGCCAAAACAAGATGCACAGCCTGGGGGATCGATGTGGACAGAAGAATTAGATTCCAGGAGAACTGGCAAGAGATGCAGAACTTTCAGCAGAAGAAGAAATTGTGTTCGTTATGAAGAGCGTATTTTATCGACTTCAACAGGAGATGTCAACACGGTTTTTACGACTAAAAGACCTGAACACAAAATTTGGATTTCTGCTGGACGTCAAAACTCTTCTATCCGACACAGATGTCGATGCAATTCGTCGAAATTGCACAGATTTTGGAAATTTCTATGACACAGACATCAATGGCCACGAACTTTTCACAGAAATTGGAGGTTGCAAAATGCTGCTCAGTAACCGGAATTAAGTTCTACCAGAAACTCCTTTGGATCTTCTTGGTTTTATTGTGTTTTATGGAGACGACATATTTCCGAATTTGCGAATTTTGACTGCAAATTTGATTAACAATAGCAGTTTCAATTGCAAGCTGTGAGCGGTCGTTCAGCAAATTGAAACTTATTTTGTCGCATTTGCGTGCTTCAATGGGACAAGATCGTCTCAGCGATCTTGCTCTTCTTAGCGTTGAAAGAGAAACATTGGAAAAAAACAGATTTTGATTACGTGATTGACTAGTTTGCGACAGTGAAATCAAGAAAAATTAATCTTTTGTAGACTATGTCAACCAGTCTACGACAGTGGCTGAGTGAGCCATGTAATATAATTTCTATATATTTGCTTCTTTAAATACAATGTAATAGGAAAATGTGATTACACGGAGGGGAGGGGGGGCGTCAATTTTATAGTTCGTCCCCGGGCGCAAAATATCCTAGCTACGCCTCTGACTCCGAGTGTGCACCACCCCTCTCGCAGCAGAAGCTGCAACTGGCCGCATCGTCTAGCACGCGGCCCGGCGCACGAGCAAAGAAGCAGCCTCTTCGGAAAGAGATCTGAACGTGTGCAGCCTTGTCAATGTTGTTTGTTTCATTTCTTGCTGGGTTTTTCTCTCTCTCTCTGTCTCTGCCTCCCTCCCATCTTGCCCCGTTGGACATGTGCGTGTCCATTGTCAGTGTCGTATTGCGGTTGGCATGGGTCCTGGTGCAAGGGAACACATTGGGGTTTGGGGTAAGTTTGGGGTGGGGGGGGGTCCCCGTTACAATTTCCCTCTCTCATCGTAGCCACCCCCTCCCCAGGGCATCGGTGCATGCAGCCCGTGTGCTCCATTGCAGCTGTACCGCCTGCAAACTCGATAGCTAAGCCACCGTACACTGTCAACCAATTCAGTGTTTTTGTTTAATCTTTCTGAGGAGTTATTTTATTCATTTAAAGCACACTTCTTTCATTGGTAAACTCGACGTTTGGTGCTGCTCAATTTTTTTGGTTATCATGACTGAAAGAATAAGATTAGGGTTTGCCCCTTTCTCGCAACGAAACAGGTGTTCGTTCTCTTTGGTTCTTTCGGTAAAGTCACGTAGGTAGAAAAATAATGGATCACGACGTTTCGATCGCAACACAAGCAACCGTCATCAGGTGGGACAACCACAGCGAGAAACAACTGCTGAAGTAGGCGAGAGATCTGCCGTGGCACGAGGTTATATAATGTAGTGTATAGTGTAGTGTATAAGTGTAGTGTATAGTGTAGAGTAGTGTATAGTAGTGTATAGTGTAGTGTATAGTAGTGTATAGTGTAGTGTATAGTGTAGTGTATAGTGTAGTGTATAGTAGTGTATAGTGTAGTGTATAGTGTAGTGTATAGTGTAGTGTATAGTGTAGTGTATATTAGTGTATAGTGTAGTGTATAGTGTAGTGTATAGTGTAGTGTATAGTGTAGTGTATAGTGTAGTGTATAGTGTAGTGTATAGTAGGCCTCGGCAGTAGGGGGGGAGAGATAAGGGGGGGGGGGGCAGAGAGTGGATCCCGCAGCAGCACCCGGGTCACTCTCTCCCCCCACTTTCTGCCCCGCCTCCTCCCTTACCCCCTTCTCTCTCCCCCCTACTGCCTATATAATTTTCTGCTCCCCCCTCCTCTTTTCCGAACATAGATGGACTCGTCCATCTGGCAACCTGCCAAATCGCTGTCTATGGTGCTGACGTCAGAAAAAACCGCCACTTTTTCAAATTTTTTTTCTGTGGATTTCACACCTGATGATGATTGCTTGTGTTGCAGTCGAAACGTCGTGAGAATTTGTATTGTTTTATATTAATATTATTTTGTTATTTCCCTTCTACGTGACTTTACCGAAAGAACCAAGAATATGTATCTGAAACCCTGTTTTCTTGCCAGGAATGGCAAAACCTACTTTTATTTTGATACTTGTGTAATGCGGGCGAAAGCGACCTTCCGGATGTGACGTCACGAGGAGGCGGAGCCAGGTGACGTGGGTGAAAGGTAGGGGGTCCTTAAGCGCGTAAACCGGAAGGAGAAGTCAGTCGGGGTGTGAATGGAAAGGTGTGGGGCCACGCGGGCGTACGAGCCGAGGGGGCACCGTCAGAAGCGGGAGCCAACCCTGGGAACAGTAGGGAGCTACTGGGAGGTGTAAAGCTGCAGACAGAGATAGGCAGTAAGGCTGTGTGTGAGGGGCAGCGAGGTGGCTGCCAAGAGTCGCAGGAGCAACGAGAAGGCGAGACAGCACGAGGCTGTCAGAGCTGCAGCAGGAACCAGCACAGAGAGGAGCTGTGTGAGAGTACAGCAGCGGAGCTGCTGTGGGGCTGCAAGAGCGACAAGAACAGCAGCGGGGCTGCTGATGTGGACTGGAGTGACATCGGAACCAGCACAGAGAGAATAAGAGAGACAGCCGTGTGGGAACGCAGTACGGACCGAATAAAGGACACTGAGCCAGAGATCGTGGTCAAGTCTTTTATTACACTGGGGTCAGAAGTGAAACGGCATGTCTAAGCAAGTAAGGAAGAAAATTCCCCCGGCGCCAGCATCGGCTTCTTCGTCCGACGACGACGAATTCCCTCCGACCACGGATTCTGCTGGGGTGGTGGAGGAGAGCCCTGCTGAGGCGAGCACGGGGACGGGCGTGGAAGATGTCGGCGCGATGGCGGGTCCGTCAACAACATCGGACGCTGACCAAAGATGGCAACAGGTGGCAGAACAACTGAAGACACTCAAGGACGTCCTGGCGCATCTATGTCACCTCGTTACGCCAAGGACGACGATGGAACGAGAAGGTGCTCCACGGGCCGCCACGTTGCCTGCCCTGCCGCCGCCATTGGCCACGCGGCAAGAAGACGCCATCTTGCGCGCTCCGCGGCGCCAAACCGCCATCTTGGCCACGCCGCGGGCCGACGCCATTTTGAATTTGCCTCCAGAACAACCATCATTGGAAGACGGCGTAAAGAGGAGTCGGAGTCGCCACCTTACTACAGTTAAGGAATTCTCTATCGGGGGCGATTGGAGCGCTTTCGCCTGCCGATTTTTGGCGGCGGTTCGTTCAGCAAGATGGACCGATGCGGAGGCCTTGGAAGTGTTGCCGACTCTACTGGACGACGAATCTGTTCGATTTTTCCGTTCCATAACGGCCGATAAGAAGAAGACTTTATGTGGAGTTTTTGAGGAAATGGCCGACGCCTATGAGCCACCTGACGACGCGCATCGGCGATTCGCTCAACGACAACGAGCACCCGAAGAATCGCCCGTGGCGTTCAGGGGTGCGGTGTTGGAGCTGGCCATGGCAGCATATCCTGACACGCCACAGGATCTGCTCGAGCCTCTCATATTGGGGAAAATGCTGGAGCTGTCTCGGGATCTGGGGATCCCCATGCCTGTGTGTGGGCATGAGAAGCTCACGTCCCGGGCGGCAGCGAAGTGTCTGGATGCGCAGTTTAATCTCCGTCGCTGGAAGCAAGTGGCGGCATGGACGGGTGGGCCCGTCAAGGAAGGAGGCGCGATGGGGTGGGACCCCACAAGGGCGATCTATGTGCCGGATGAGCGGGGTCCACAGGAGCTGACGGCTGCCTCCTCTCCATGGCCGGGGCCGCGCGCTACGCCATCGGGACGGGGCCGCCGGGATGCAAGACCTGCGCTTCGGCGCAACGAGGCCGATTGCTTCCGCTGCGGCCGTAGGGGCCATTACGCCAAAGATTGCTGGGCCCGCTTCCCGGGTCCGCCGCAGCAGGAGCCCACAACACCGGACAAGCCGACCAAGGAACCTCCGAAACAGGCATGTCGGCACGCACCAGACACTCGGCAAGGCTTTACACCTCACCCACCACCTTTGTTGCGCGATCCTATTGTTGTTGTTAAAGAAAGGCCATCGACGGGGCCTTGTCATTCAGTTACGCAGTGGCGCAAATTGGCACGGAGAGTTGTCGCGGCCGCTACGGGTTCGTCCACTGTACCGGGGTCCATACAAGGTGTGGACGTGCGCATTTTGGTCGACTCGGGAGCGTCTGCGACTATTATATCGGATGTCATTTTCCATCTGTTGGGCATTCCGCCGGGGGCTGTGCGTCCGGTTTATGGGTCTTGCGTCGCTGCGAACGGGGGTAGTATGGGTATCGTGGGCCAGGTGGATGCTAAGATATCTATAGGGGATGTGTCGGCTTCGGGCGTTGTGTTAATATCGAGATCTTTGGCGGTTCCTTGCTTACTAGGCACGGATTTTTTGGCTAAGATGCCCATTTTGATTAAAATCAATGAGAATTGTATTGAATTGCCGGGGGGGCCGTCGAATCTCGTTTCTGCCGTCGCCCTGGGGGCGACCTGCTTCGGCCGTACAGGTGCAGGCGCTGTCCGTCGCATCTGTGGACATCCCACCTGGTTCACAGATGCTTATACCCTTGCGGTATCGGAAGCCCCTGCCCAATCGGCTAGGAGCACAAGTGGTCTTGTTGTCACCATCCGCCACGATAACAACGGGATTGGCGTTAGTTGGGGCACAGACCATCGTCCGGCCGGATCAATTACCGGTTTTACAGGTGCTTAATGCGGGGGTGGAAAACATCCGTGTTCCGGCCGGTACGGTTGTGGCACATGCCACTACGGCGTTTGCGACGCACGATTGTCCGCATCGCCGGGGAGTGGTCGCTGGTGTTTCCGAGCCAAGGGGTTCGGATAATCGTTGGATCGCTACCTTATGTGACGAAAATTCTTCCCTGTCCGTGGGGCAACGTGATGCGCTGCGTAAATTGTTGCTGATGTATTCGGATGTGTTCAGCTCCGACGATTTGGATTTGGGACGCACATCGTTGCTTTCCCATCACATTGAGACGGGCGACGCTGCCCCTATTCGGTTAAATTCGCATCGGATGAGTCCAGCGGAGCGAGAACACGTTCGGGGGGCGGTGGAAGACATGTTGGCTGCGGACATTATATCGCCATCGAACAGCCCATGGGGCGCTCCTGTGGTCTTGGTTAAGAAAAAGGATGGCAACTTGCGATTTTGTGTCGATTTCCGGAAATTGAATAAGATATCGGTGGCAGATGCGTACCCCCTGCCGCGTATGGACGACTCCCTTGACGCATTGTCGGGGGCTAAGTTCTTTTCCACACTGGACCTCTCTTCGGGATTTTGGCAGCTTCCCCTTGACGAGTCCTCACGGGAGAAAACCGCATTCCGTACGCCGCAGGGGTTATTTCAATTCAACTGCCTCCCGATGGGATTGAATGCGGCCCCTGCTACATTTCAAAGACTGATGGAGCTCGTTTTGACGGGGTTGCAGTGGGAGACGTGTCTTATATATTTGGACGATATTATTGTGTTCAGCCGCACATTTGAGGAACATTTAACGCGGCTGGAGACAGTGTTCACGAGGATGCGCTCTGCCAATTTGAAATTCAAACCAAAGAAATGCCACCTACTGCAACGGTCCGTCCGTTATTTGGGGCACATTGTGAGTGCAGAGGGGGTGTCCACGGACCCGGAAAAGACGGCGTGTGTCCGGCATTGGCCGACTCCGGCCTCTGTAGGGGATGTTCGGCGGTTTTTGGGATTTGCCTCGTATTACCGAAGATTTGTGCCGGGGTTTGCGACGATTGCGAGGCCCTTGCATCTCCTTACGGGTAAAGGACGGAAATTTGTTTGGGGAGAGCCGGAAGAGGGGGCCTTTCGGAGTCTGCGTGATCTATTGGCTACGGCCCCGACATTGGATTATCCCGATTTTGATCGCCCTTTCATTCTTGATACGGACGCGAGTGACACAGGTATTGGGGCGGTATTATCACAGTCTAAAGGGGGCGTAGAGCGCGTCGTGGCGTATGGTAGCCGAGTCTTGTCGCCTGCGGAAACACGCTACTGTGTCACTCGTAGAGAACTTTTGGCGGTTGTTTTTTTCCTACGGCAATTTCGACCGTACCTTTACGGTCGTTCTTTTATTGTGCGTACGGATCATGCGGCCTTGCAATATGCACTTAAAATGGACCAGCCATCGGGACAGTGGGCACGTTGGTTGGACACGCTGCAGGAATTTTCCTTCCAAATTCAACATCGGAAGGGAGTGCGCCATGCGAACGCTGACGCACTTTCTAGATTACCAGGGCGCGCCCCTTGTAAATGTGCGTCGGGGACGCATAGGTGTTCGCCGATTCTGAACCCCCCTCAGCCGCTTACGTTGGCCGTCGGGAAGTCGGATACTCCGATGGAACCGGGACCGACTGATGGGGTTTTGAATCTGCCGCGGTCTGTCTGGATTCGGGAACAGATGATGGACGAGTCGTTGTTGTCCATGCGGAAGCGGTCTATGAGGGACAATGGGAGTCCGAGTTCGGCTGTGGGGCCGCGAACCGCTCTCCGAGATGGTCTGCTTATGTGGCAGGAAAGGTTCCAGGAAAGCTGGCGTGTGGTGGTACCAACGTCCTTGCGATTTGAGTTGATTAGAACTCTCCATTGTGACACACTATTGCATTTAGGGGTGCAGAAGACCTTGTTGACGTTACAACGTCATTATTTTTGGCACGGCATGGCGACAGATGTCGTAGGGCACGTGCGCGCGTGCCCTGAATGCGCCCGGCGTAAGCCGCCTAAACATCCTTACGTGCCGCCTCTCCAGTCGATTCAGGTGTCTCGAGTCAATGAATTGGTGGCACTGGACATATTGGGACCCTTCCCACCATCGGCGAGGGGAAATAAATATTTGCTGGTAGGGGTTGAGTATCTCTCCCGTTGGCCGATGGCCTGGCCGTTGCCCGATCAGTCGGCCGCGGCCATCACCGACGCCTTTTTGTTTGGGTACATTATGGACAAGGGGGCGCCGGAGAGACTCCTCACGGACCAGGGCCGAAATTTCTCTTCTAAATTATTGGCTGAAGTGTGCGCAGGCCTTGGGACTAAGAAGATACGGACATCTCCATACCATCCGCAGACGGATGGTATGGTTGAGCGGCTGAACAGGACATTGTCTGCCATGCTTTGCCATACTGTGAGTGAACAGCAATCGGATTGGGATCTGCACATCCCCGGAGTGCTTTCGGCGTACAGGATGACGCCCCATGCGGCTACAGGGTATTCGCCGTTTTACCTTATGTATGGTCGGGAAAACGTGCCTCCGGTGGATGTGCAATTGGGTACTGGGGTGAAGGGACCTCGTAAACCACTCCCTGAATACATTCAGGACACGGTTCGCCGGGTTACGGAGGCGCGGGAAAACGCCCGCGTGGCTACGGCCAAAGCCCAGGCCCGGAACGAGCGGTATGCTCGGCGGTCTGAGGGAGAGTGCCCCTGGAAGGTGGGAGACCTGGCCTGGCTCCATTGCCCGCAGGTGCGGCCGGGGACCTCTCCTAAATTGCACAAACCTTGGCATGGTCCTGTGCGCCTCATTGAGGTTCCCAATCCACAGTCGGCGCGCGTTCAGTTTGGTTCTCGCCGTTGGTTTGTTCATACGTCGCGGTTGAAACCATATGTTGCTCCCCTACGTGATGCGTCATCTCCCAATGTTGCCTTGCCGGGGTCTGTTGCTGCTGACTCTGACTCTTCCCCGCCTGCGTCCATTGATCTTGCTGGAGCGCCTGTCGTATCTGTTCCAGACAGGCCGACCGTGACACCGCGGGGGAGGAGTGGGCCTGTTCGGAGGGCGCCTGCCAGGGCTGCGGTACCTTCAAGCCCGGCGACCCTTCCGACCCCGCTGCAGGCGCATTCGCGGAATACGACCAAGACTGATTCGTCAGGGACACGAGATGTCGGTGGACTTCCAATCGCAGCAGGGGAATTACCCCCTGTCATTTCTCGTGTTCCTTCGCGTCCCCGTTCTACAAGTGGGCCGCCGACCGTCCGGGACGGGCCGGCGACCCGCACTCGTTCCAAATCGCTTACGTTTCGTTGATTGTATGTTGTTATTGTTCTTGTTCTTGCCGTCGTATTTATCGCATGCTTTCGTACGTTCGTCGATGTTACTTGTGTGTTGTTCTTGTTGTTATATTGCATGCTTAGTGTCCTTTAAGGAGGAAGGTCGGTTCACCGCATTACGCTTTGGTGTTGTTCAGCCGAGGTCGGCTGGGTTTTTTCTATGGGGGAGGGTGGTGTAATGCGGGCGAAAGCGACCTTCCGGATGTGACGTCACGAGGAGGCGGAGCCAGGTGACGTGGGTGAAAGGTAGGGGGTCCTTAAGCGCGTAAACCGGAAGGAGAAGTCAGTCGGGGTGTGAATGGAAAGGTGTGGGGCCACGCGGGCGTACGAGCCGAGGGGGCACCGTCAGAAGCGGGAGCCAACCCTGGGAACAGTAGGGAGCTACTGGGAGGTGTAAAGCTGCAGACAGAGATAGGCAGTAAGGCTGTGTGTGAGGGGCAGCGAGGTGGCTGCCAAGAGTCGCAGGAGCAACGAGAAGGCGAGACAGCACGAGGCTGTCAGAGCTGCAGCAGGAACCAGCACAGAGAGGAGCTGTGTGAGAGTACAGCAGCGGAGCTGCTGTGGGGCTGCAAGAGCGACAAGAACAGCAGCGGGGCTGCTGATGTGGACTGGAGTGACATCGGAACCAGCACAGAGAGAATAAGAGAGACAGCCGTGTGGGAACGCAGTACGGACCGAATAAAGGACACTGAGCCAGAGATCGTGGTCAAGTCTTTTATTACACTTGCAAAAAAAAGGTCCCATTGACATCATGACAAAATGTTGAAATTCGACATTTCCATGGTGGGAGGTGGGGGGGGGGGGGGTCTTTCCATTGATTAACAACTGTTAGCTTCACCCAACTTGGCACAGCGTGCCCTTAATATTCGCGGGGGTTACTCCCGCGGTTTTGCGTATCCGCGAGACATTAAGTGCTATTGGATTTTCGCAGGGTTGTATTTTTAAAATGCATTCGCGGCCGTAGCTCGCGAGACTATCCGGCGAGGCGTTTACACGCCAGTGTTTAAGTTTACAGTTTACTCCTTTTATCGACCCTCGCGGGATGATGAGTTGAGTCCATCTCAACTGGGATTCGAACTTGCAAACTGCCGATTCTCAATCACATCAACCGCAGCGCCGCCTGGTTGACATTAATCTCGTTAATGTGCTGCGACAAAAAAGTATATGAAAAAGAAATCTGAATGCACAGAATATTTTTATTTTCATAAAACTATCGACGTGTGCTTCTTACAAAAAATCCCCTGTTTAATTTTCTAACCGGGCTGCCTTATGTTGACCGTGTGTGTGTGCACATGCGTCACAACGTGATGTAACGCACCCACACATTGCTTCAATAAAAACAAATATTTATATTCGTGGTTTAAAAAAAAACCCGTCGGTGATGCTTTATACCGTCTTCATCGTTGATGCAAATGTGCTTCTTTAAAACGCGTGGGGTTAAATGCATATCGTGTTTCAGAAACCAAACGCTTTATATTTCATTGATTTTTAAACCAGAGTTTGACGTGCGGCTGAAAACGGTCCAAAGCGTCACCTTATTGTGCCAAATATAGTGTGTGTCCAGCTGACGTAATTGTTAATAGCATTGCTTTAAGTCTTGCTCTTAATTGCTGGCTAACAATCATAGCACTTCCTAAAGACACTTGCTCATTGCCATTAGCAGAAGTGGATTTAGCTAATCAGCTCCACTCACCAGTGCTGGCAAAGGCCATCTTCAAATGTCATCGCAAGTGAAGCCCTGTTTTTTCTTTCTAACGCCGAATAAAGGTGTTGATGGGCGGCGTGTGTTGTGTGCAGTCCCCGTCTGAGCTTTGCCTCTAAAGAAAGCCTCACACTGCTTGAGGAACTGATTATCACGTCCAGTTGTTTGCATGTGGTAACGCTAATTATCTAGGGTTATGTTTTTTTAGAAGCTATTATTATTGTTTTTGGGCAAACTACTAAATTGCCATATTTTTGGGTAATCTTTGGCATTTCACAATTTTGGGCAGTCATTCCATTATTGATTTTCTACTTTTGTCCTGTGTATTGCGATTTATCTGTTTCTGTTATTCGACCCACTGCTATTTTTATGTGTGTGTCCGTCTCATGCTTGTGCCATTGTTGATGTGGCTTTTACCTCTTCTCAATCGCGCAATTGCCGGTGCCTCGCTGTTGTTGTGCTACAGCTATTGGGCAGCTACATGCAATTGCGGTTAAAGTGGCTTTCACAGTGGTGGCGAGTGGTGGTCCAGCGGTTGGCACACCATGATCAAAACCAGGCGAGTATTATCCGGGACTCCCTCTTCACCGATCCGCATTGACCAGCGTGGTAAAGTATGGTCAAGCAACCCCTATGACCGAACCGGTGTGGGGATGCTTTCATCCATCAGTGCATTGTTTGCTTCACATCCGTGCTTCGCGACTGCCTGCAGTGGAGGCATTCGTGTTTAGTCGGTTTCCGCAGCGTGGAATGGGCTACACCGCAAGGTAAAGGTGCAGCCCTGAAACTGCTTACTCACGCCACTGCTGGTGGAATGGCCTCCACCAGAGGGAGCTTAAGATAGTCCCATTTACAGAGTATTTGGCTGCTATACATGTCCACGTGGTAAGCCACTTTTGTCGAGCTATCATTTATGGCGGGTCACTTCTGAAAAAGAGCTACAGTAAAACCTTGGATTGCCAGCATAATTCGTTCCGGAAACGTGTTTGTAATTCAAAGCACTCGTATATCAAAGCACTCGTATATCAGTGCTGATCACGTGACGCTCGGCAGACAAAGCGTATACGTACTACTCGTATTGAAAACCTCACTCGTTTATCAAATTAATATTTATTTTAAATGTTTGCTCGTCTTGCAAAACACTCGCAGACCAAGTTACTCGCAATCCAAGGTTTTACTGTATATAGCGCGTTGGGCCTTACCTGGTGAAATAAAAAAAATGAGTTAGCAGTTGGTATGCTGGATAGCCGTCTTGGGACAGGTGTGAGTATCCACACTCTACAGCACCACACGTTACTTGCTGATCGCCAGCGCTCTATCCATTTACACTGCTGAGTAGACAGAGGCAGGGCAGCTGGGATTTAGAACGCGAGACCAGTTTGCTGAATCATGTCGTGCAGCATCCCAACCAATAAGCGCAGATTGAGAAATGTTGGGTAAACAGTCACGTGTACTTCGCACCTCCGGTTGGCACGGTCAGCGATGTACGGCGCGAAAGAAGATCGACAGGCATACGCTCCGAGAAGAAGACGGGGAACGTTTCCCTTCAGCGATGTCTCGTACACGGGAAGAGAGAGTAATGGGAAAGGTAGGGTAAGGGAAAACAATCACTAATCACAACGTACGAAAACAAATGTGCCTGGTTCATTTCGCAAGGCAGCATAACCCTAAGAGGACGTGTGTCGCCACTCTTTTCGGAAATTAATGTCACAGCCGTTATTGTAGAACAGAGCACACAGAGATAACTTAAACAAAGTTAAATATTCACCGAATACGTTTTTGTAAAGTAAGAGATTTCAACGATCACACACTATTGAACAATAAAAAGCTACATTAAACTAGTCTAGAGTCACTTTAAAGAAAGCCTAAATATAAATTGAATATCTATACCAGTATAAAATTATAGATATTATTTCCCCGATTTCAATAAAACGTGATATTCAAAATGTAACATCGCAGTTGACTTTCACTTCAATTAATTTCTCAAAATAATTACATTCGTACGATATTTGCCAAATAGTGGGGATGGGTGCTTAGCATAACTAAGGCGTTGCAGTATGCTAACATGCGATCGCACGTGAATATACATGGAGGAAAATATACTTTGTCGTGCAAATATTGCTCGAGTTGGCCCAACTAAAATTATACATGCATACCTTTTTTCCCCATAATTGGGTGTGCAGTTAATTTAAAGTAAACAGTGAAAATGTAATCCCTTGGTATTTTTCACATTATCAAGTCAGTAGACATTATCATGAAATTATTTTCTCGTGTAATGCTAGATCACCTGTATATGCAAGATGACTGCATATTTATTTGTATTTTAATTTTATTTCTGTGCAGTGGTAGCATAGCAGTAAGGGTGCTGTACTACAAATCCAGCAACCCGAGTTTGATTCCCGCTCACGGCCTACACCAGTGGGCCTCCCCAGGTCGACTGAGCCATACATGAGTATTTGGTCTGATTTGTAAACATGTGTGAACATGTGTAAACATCACTACGAGGGGGTCAAAGGCGGCCGGGTATGGCGCTGGCCAGCCACCCCATCGTGTGTTGTGCCGGTATTCATAGGTGCTTGCAAACAGCAATTACCACAACAGCCTGTTAAAGCCTGTACATGCACTCTCTGTCTTTGTGTGTGTTTGTGGAGAGGCAGTTTGCAGAATGAACTACAATCCCTGAAATCTGAATTTGATACCTGGCCCTGCACAATAGTGACAAGTGTTATTTGATTTGGTCCTGGCCTTCCCCTAGGTTGACTCAGTCGTAAATGAGTATATTGCATTGCATACCTGCTGGCCTGGGGAGATAGACAGTGAGGCACGTTGTTGGCCTTACCACTCTCTCTAGCCTTACCAGCCTTATGCGGTAGACTTGTCAATAGCACTTTCTCACACCAGTCTATATATTCTCAAATGTGTAGAGATTCCTACAAGTGTTCATATTCCCATATGTTACTAGTAGGAACCCACTGGTTCCACCCGCTCACAGGGGATTATTGTGTCCGTCCGTCCGTCGTGCAGGGAGGGGCTAGTTGGGGAGGGAGGGGCTGGGTGGGGAGGGGAGGGTAGGGAGGGGCAGGGTGGCGAGGGTGGGGCTGGGTGGGGAGGGGAGGGTGGGGAGGGGCTGGGTGGGGAGGGTGGGGAGGGCCTGGGTGGGAGGGGTGGGGCTGGGTGGGTGCCCTTATAAAACTCAAAGTTTAGCTACTCACGCCGGCTTGTGCCCGCCCTCACAGTCGGGAATATTTGGGGAATACACCACGCCGCCGTTGACCCTGGCCATTGAGCGAGCAACCCAACGTTCCTACCAGCTCCCTCTGCAGGAATGTGGTTTTTTTTTTGGGGGGGGGGTATAATATGAAAAGCTCACAAATTTTGGTTTAAAGCAATGTTTTATCAGTCAGTAATTCTGCTCAGGAATCTTTTAAACAATAGTTGCTAATTAAGGTAATTGATCGAATGCTAATTGGGAATTAACGAATAATAGAGACTTCTGAAGTCCAAAAAAAAAGTCAACCTTGCTGTGCTTGATCATGACATTGTAATCAGCATTGTGCCACGTGGTTGCCAGAGGGATTAACTTCCACCATTGTTTATAAACTGCCCATCTGGCTGAACTTAATTACCACATAATTCATGTTTAGCTGGACAGCTTAAATTTTACATTAAAGTGTACGAGCGTAGTAGATAGTCCCTGATTTGGTAGTAGTGGCATGTTCGATTTGTTATTGTTGTTGTCAGCTTTTAATTTCTCACTGCTGGTCAATGGCCTCCCTTCCCCATTTCCTTCCATTCCTTTCTTTCCTTAAATTCTTGTCCAGGAAGTGGCCTCAAAATTAATTGAGGTCCTCTCACTGCTGCCACCTCTTCCGCTGTCTCCCCTCTGATTCGTTTGCTTCCTCTCGTGGTCTCCGCTCCGTAGCCGATTTTGTCTGTGATTGTCCCCCCCCCCCCCCCCTTCTTATACCCCCGTCGATTGTTCTCTTGCACGTGACGAGTGCTGCCCATTTTGCGCTCAATTTTTCTTCCCTCCACAACGACAGCGCCGGCGGATCGCTGTTCTCTTTCCCTCGCGCCTTCATTCCCTCACCTGTCCCTTGCACCTCGATACTCACTCCTGCGGCGTGTATCACACACACACAAATCCCTTTAATTTTACACTTCTCGCATTCCACACCGCCCCCCCCACCCCCCCCCCCGTTCAGGGTTAACCCTGGGAGGGAACGATGAAAGGTCATGTTGGCGGCAGGGATTTCTTGTGGGAGCAAACGTGACTACACAAGCAGGGAGCCGTAATTTGACTTCATTTCCCCCCCCCCACACTGCACGCCACCAGTAATCTCAGAATCCGTGTGCCTTATCACGTTTTGCTTGACGCGCGCCTACACTGATGGGCACGCAGAGAGAGAGAGAAAGAACGAGAGGTTGACGTGAGCGCTTCGAGTCACTTTGATGATATCAGCAGGCAAAAGAAGAAAAAAGCGACTGCCATCGGCCTACAGCAGGAAATTGAGGAACCTTTCCCCGTGACACGCCAACGACGCATATCCCGCCAGGACCCCTTTTCAAAGACAAATTTCGTCGTTTGACACTTTTGAGAATGTTGTCAGCGGATCAAATCCCGTGTTTTATCTGGGAGAAAGAAAAAAAAGACGTCGATTCCATAATTCAGTTCACGTACTTTATCTTGTAATGATTTCCTGCGATGAACGGAGGTAAAGCAGCCATGGTGTGCGAAATTCGGCAAAAGGCTTCCTTGAGTTTGCAACTGTTTTTGTCACGATCAGCTTTCATTTGTGCCGAACGTGAAAAAAAATGTTGATGTCGAATGAAAGGTTTCTTATCAGCAGCTGGAGCTCTGCTGGATTTGATCTGAAGGAATGGCTGCTCAAAGGGCAGAGGGTTGATGGGTCGCCGGCACATTGGAGGATCCCACATCTTAAGCCCTGCCTTCACAAGGCCTTCTGTAACTCACTTTATTGCCAGCAATCAAGTGTGCTCATTCCACGAATTAATTATCGCAGTTTTACGTACCCACCGCCATCATCATCATCATCATCGTGTATTACTTGCTATTACGCCTCACACAAGTATGAAACGAGTCCCAAAGCGTCGACGGAATTAGGCAGCACAACTAAACAGTCCGCTGCCCGTAGGCAGCGCACACAAATAAGACGTCGCTCGCATATACTTCACACAACCCCAAGTATACAAATAACTATTTGGTAATAATTATTAAGTATGATTCCTCAGTCGTATGCAGTGTAATTGCGTCTCATTGTCAACAATTTTCCCAGCATGCTCTTTGGTTTTTTCGGTAAAGTCACGTAGGTAAAAAATTAAAATAAATTAAATCACGACGTTTCGGGCGCCACCTCTGAAACACACTTAAGCGGTGTGCTTTCGTTAAGTTGTCTCCACCTGCAGAAGGACGCTTGTGTTGCGCCCGAAACGTCGTGATTTAATTTATTTAAATTTTGTAACTTCGTGACTTTACCGAAAAAGCCAAATAGTATGAATCCTTGCAGTCACGAAAACTTCAAATCTAGAATTAATTTTACCAGCAACGTAAGTATTAATTCTACTCCGCAGATAGAGTGATTCACGGGCAGACATATATTTAAAAAAGCACATGTTAAAGTATGTACAAAGCAAGTAAATAAATCAGTATTTATTTGTATTTGTGTAAATGAATATGTAGATGATTGTATCTAACCGGCTGTGACGGTCCCACCTGATGACGGAGACTTGTGTTGCCTCCGAAACGTCGTGATTTTTTCTTTTCTTTTCTTTTTTTATTAATTTTGATGTTTTACCTACGTGACTTTGCCGAAAAAACCTAAGAATATGATTCCTTGCAGTCACGAAAGCTTCAAATCTAGAATTAATTAAAATGTTTTTCCTATCCATGCGTCATTCCCTGTATCCTTCTGTCTCTACCCAACAGAAGACATATCAATAGGCTCTTACCTGTTCAAAGATACCTATCTACCTATCATAGACACTGATAAACATCCATTTCCAAAGGGTTAGTCCCATTGAATGGTGTGCATTGTTTAGTACCAAATGGTAACCTTCTCAAGGTTGATTTCTTATCTATGATTCGTTTTATTACACAAATATGTACGGAGGTTTGGAGTATCAGGGCTAGGTCAAAAGTGTCATGATAAACAGATCTATATTAATTATACAAAGGCCTTTTAAAAATAATTTGACACAGCTATGGAGAAGAGGATTAAGGCACAAGATTAAATCTTTGCATAATAGAGTATATAAATAGGTATATCTGTACCACTATCTCCCATGAAGCTACAAATGAAATCCCACAATCCTTCTTACTTAGCAGGAGTGGCTACCAATATTTGAGTGCAGTTCCAATACCCCGGTCTCCGACTAAACATTACAGGACCCTTTGTGAGATTAATAACAGAACAAGTACATATGCATCTTTCCTTTCAGCCCCATGGATTAATCTGAGCGTATTGGTTTAACCGATATTTATAGAGAACATAACTACATTAAACAATAATATTTTACAATAGCATTTTATTGATTTATTTACAGTTTATTTGGTATTACAATAAGATAATTGTAAACTGTTATGATAAAACAAAATATATTTTAAAAAAAAGTTACAATAATAATGTGTAGCTTGTTGTCAATAATTGACTGCTGGATGAAGGCCTCTCAATGCCGTGTGATTCATGGGGGTTGTTTGACCATACTTCACCACGTTGCTCAGTGTGGGTTAAATTTTAGGAACGTAAAAAAACCGCTATTTTGTCTTTAAAACATTTGGCTTGACTTTCAAATGTTTATTTTGCGTGGCAGTCTTCAAAATACTTGAAAGGCTGCTTTCCATTGCCAAGTTTATCTTCTGAAAGTGCTCAAGCCTACTCTTGTTTGCCCCCCTTCATTCATTCATTCATTTTGAATCTCTCCAGTTTTTACTGAATGCCATTAGTATACATATTCTCCAAGATGAAAGTTGCATCTCTGCAACAGTTACTTGAGGTCAAGACCGTGTTTCTTACACAATTAAATGCTTCACGTGACAAAATGTATACGCAGTATTATATGTTCCTGCCGCAGACAACATCTTTGATCGACTTGTTTTTTGGCGACATATTTCCACCCTGTGTGAATTCCGACGTAGGGATTGCAGAGCAGCTCATGAAGAAAAAAACGTCCGGAATATTCTGGCCGCAGTGAAAATTCGGCCGACTTGGGGTGACAAAGCGAATGGCAATTAGATGTATATTGCCCGTGTAAACACAGTCTCTATTTCTCGTTCTCACGTGACATTTGAAAAGCAACTGACAAAAAAATGATAACTGTAAACTGAGTTTGGCAATCCATTCGATGGCATGAGGAGTTCCTCGATGTGGAGTGTTCACACCTCCTGTGTAAGCGTACAATGGCGCAGTGGTCGGTTAATTGTGATGGAACACGGTGTGAGTGTGTCTCGTAATAGTCATCTGAGCTCAACGTTACGCACAGAATTGAAGAGTGTCTACATTAACTGTCCCCTCAGCGGCATTCTTTCAAACAATCCAGAAGCAGATCATTGTCAAATTCTCTCCAAACGAACGGGGTACAGCACATGGAGACAAATGCGCTCTGGAGAGTGTTCGGAGATTTCATTAAACAGAGTACGAGTGGTGAACGGTAGTTTTCCATCTGCCATAGCGCAGCATTGGCGGTGCAGTTTAAATGAAAAATGTACGATTTTTAACCCCCCGTTATACTACTTAGCATCGCCTTTGAAGAAGGTGCATAATTTTATAACATCTACACTTAAAACAAATTGTACGACCGCTGGTCAGAGATGGATTGGTGACTGGGGGCAGCACACTGGAGCACGGTACAGTAGAACTGCAGTGGGTTTTGCTGCAATTCCCTCCGCTGACCAAGTCCCGCAGCGTTATAACGCCTCTCTTGCGCATGCCACTGCGGACCCCGCTTCCACCTGGGACCACGTGGTGCCCCCAATGCCCCAAAGAAAAATCTTCGGATCCAGAATTGGACCCCTCAGCCATCTCAAGAGCCACCACCAAATCTGATGGACGTCATCCTCGAATCACCGAGGAACTGCTGACGACGAAAACGACGCATGGTGGTCTCCCTTCCAAGCACTCTCCAGGCTCATCCCTGCTAAGCTTCCCAGAAATGATGAGATCGGGTGCACTCTGGGTGATTTGGCCACAGGCGAAATACAGCATATTTATATGCACAGTATATTTTAGAAATGTTATCATCATGGCGGTAATCAAATTAATAACGATGAGTCCGATGTTTAACGCGCGCATAATCCGTGCGGCGAGTCGTTAACACGAGTGAAATAGGTTATGGGTCGCTTGCGTAGCAGTTTCGTGTGGGAGCAAAATTACTGTAATGCCATTCACAGCTGCTGACCCATATCAGTGTTAAACATGTGCCCTATGTTTTGATAAATGGCCATTATTAACTGTTGCTTCAGCACACACGAATGGAGTGTAGCCTTATAACCGAGTCGGCTTTTTTGTGTGCAAATGGCTCTAAGCTCATGTGTTGTTGTAAAATGCCACTTGAAGGATCATTAAATGTTTGTTTATGAACGGCTGTTATGGTGCACTTTTCGCGTGCCGTTGTGTTCCTGGTCTTGTTGTCTTTGGTACGCTCTTCCTAATTGTTATGATCTTTTAGAAATGGGGGGGGGGGGGGGTATTAGTCGGTACCACCTGTGGTGGCCATTGCTTCAAGTATCCCACCATGAGCAAAATGTTTTGGGTATATACCCTACCGTCTGTTTCATGCATGCTTCATATTTATATTCATATTCCGGGAATGTTTCATATGGCGTTCGTTTAATTACCCTTGAAATGGTACTTTCTATAATACATACGATGGTACCCTTGTTCAATGACATTTTGCCACAAAATGCTACCACGGTGACCTTGCTCTCACACGTACTTGTGATCTAAATATCACATGTTTCTAGAAAATCCTTGTTAGCGTCTGCCACCCTGGATGGTACCAATAAGACATTTGTGGGCCAATGGCTCAAAGAAGGCCACTATTCTGCTCCTATATGGCTACAGTTTTTCTCAGGTGTTATTTTGTTATGTATAAGGATGCTTCTGTGGTGTTACGGTTGGCATACCTGACTTGCAGTCTAGAGGTCACTGGTTAAATTCGATCTCCTGGCGCAGCAGTTGAAACAACGGTTCAAGTTTCCTAAATCCCTACCCCGGCTACTGCCTCAATCCACCCTGCAGTAGAAACGAGCATCGGCCAGTCAGCCAATCGGTAGGTCGCGTACGTGCGGTGGGGTGAAGTCTGGGGACTCCCACCACTTACAAGATGGCTGCCTGGCATAGAAGAGTCGGCAAAAATGACTCCGAGAAGGGGGCTATCTGGAGCTCCCTTGAGTGGTGGCACTTCTAAACTATATATATAAAAAACTGAACTAAAAGTAAACTACAACTATAAACTAAAACTATTTTTTATTTTACCAGTTAAGGCCCACTGAGCACTATATAGCACGATATAGCAGCTAAATGCTCTAAACAGATGTTGATTCTAAATGTGGAAGTAAAAATACGGAGGACCCGGATAAAAAATCCACACGACCACGGGGAGAGAGACACGCAAACTCCAAATATACAGCAGGCGTCAGGGTCAGGATCAAACCTACGACCTCCTGCATACCAGTCGAGCTGGTTAACAACTCGCCACTGCCAGCAGTGTTGTGAAAGCACCCGCAGGGCTGTACCTTCAATCTATTTTTTTACCGTAAGTCACTGGCATAGTGCTACGAATATCACAATACGTTACCATGTGCCAGTTGTTACATGGTCACAGCTAACCTACTAATTTATCTGAAAAGGTGCAGAAAATCAGGAATAGCCTCACGGTCTCTGACTCTGCTGTTCCTATTGCCTGTTCCTTTGTCTCGCCCTTGACATCCTTCAGCATGCTATCGTAAACAACATCACGCAAAAAAGTATTCTTCTAACCTCGATCCTTTACTCACAAAATCCAAATTGCATCGCAATTGCGTTTTGTAAATTACAGTAGCTTATAATATTCTCACAGGACGAGTGGCCCTGTCGGCTTAAAACTTGGAGTTTTCTTTGTATTGAAGTGGTTTGACCGGAAGAAAGCTCTATTATAATGCAATTTTGTTGGCCCATTAGTAGTGTGTTTCACCTCTTTAATGCAGAGCCAGACTTTGTTTTGTTGTTGTTGTTGTTGTTTTACTCTGGCTCATCATATCACACTGCATTCCACAGAGGGAACAGTGATTCCCCGTGAATCGCTCTGATCGCCTTCATCTCTTGCCAGATGCCTTTAGCATGTCGCAAACCCATGGCGTGCAAATTGACTTAAAACGCAAAGTCAAATTCGTGAAATGGGAGCGTGCGCCTAATTTTTTACATCGCTTGCCTCGAGCGTCAGCTTGTTTCTGCGCACGTTTCAAACGAAACAAAATGTATTTGTGCGGGGAAATGCTGCACTGGGTATCATTACAGGCAGAAGTTCTGCGAGGAATGTGTATATGACCCCGAATCTTTAAACCAAACAATTGCAATGGACATTGTTTGAACCACTTGCCGTACCGGGAGCAACGTGACTCCGTGATAATTTGTACACGAAGACACTTTGAAAGACATACGCATCAACAGTGTTTGTTGCAAGGAATAACTGGTTGCCTGACATTTGAACAGCGGGAAACGGTGTTTTTCGATATTGCGCTATACTTATGAAAGCAAGTGCTCATTTTCTGCAGAAGTTGAGTATCTGAAAGGCATGCTTGGATATCAACCTGTTTTGTGAAGGACATTCCAGCAAACACAAGGCGCTGCACATTATGCTGTAGCTTTACCCTGTATTTACTTTGTAGGGGAGCCCATATCAGCAGGATTATTGAGAGTCCAAGACTCATCAGATGATCTACGGTCAAGCCGCGGGCTACATTGACAGCTCTCTTTCATGTGACGCTCACATCTCCATGTCCCACATCTGCTTTTACCCTTTCATCCTTTGCCTTCCCTACCTCGTGTTCTCCCGCTCACACCCACCTTCACAGCAACCCGTATTTTTGTGTTCGGTTTGATAGTTGAGGATGATTTATTATTGTTTATATTATATATTCGGTAATTGTTATTGGAGGTTGTTATGCATAGTGGTCACTCATGCATGCACTACGGTGGCAAGATGTTAACTATCTCGCCTTGTATACAGGAGGTCGTGAGTTCCGATCCTGACCCTGCGCCTCTTGCATATTTGGAGTTTGCATGTTCTTCCCGTAGTCGTGTGGATTTTTCTCCGGGTCCTCCGGGTTTTCCCTCCACATTTAGAATCAACATCACGCGTTTAGAGTATTGTGGCTGCAATACATTTCCACGCGACAAGCCACTACGTGGAACTGTCATTTGTGTCCAGGTCGCTTCTGAAAACAAAGTAAATAGCTCAGCGGGCCTTATCTGGTGAAATAAAATGAATCGTTGAATAATTTAAGTTTTGTTCCTATCCAGGTTTAACCTGCTTAGCTTCTGAGAAGTGACAAGATGAGGCACCTTTCCGATGTTAATATTATAATCAGTGATCGATGCTTTGACAAACGGGAACAATGTAGTTTCTATTTGACCTCTAACGTTTCTTCGCCCTCAAATGTTTTCTGTGATACAATTTAACTGATTGCGGGAATAATCCGATTGTGAATGCGTTTGATACGGGCTGGGAAGATTAGACGATTAAGAAGATTATAATGAAGATCCACCAATTTTGGTGGTCAATTGCTTAGGCCCCTTTAAAAATAACCTCCACATTGTGCCTTCCGAATGCAGGAAACCCCCGATAAGCCACGTCCAGTGGGACATGGCTGATGATGATGATGCCGACAAGGTCATGAAGCCCCACGGCATCACCTCCCGTCCAGTGGCACAGATGGAATAAAAAAAAATCGATGTTCCAGCTCTAAGTTCAGTATGGCCTCTAACTCACCTTGTTTATTTGCTTATTTATATCTACTAATGATTTTAACTTGTATCACTTGTAATTTAAGAGTTTCTTCATGATATTTGACATTTATATTGACTTGAAATTGTGCGATTTTCCATACCTGCCCTTGTACTGAATATATTTAGTAACCCATGGCCTCCATTGATGATTTAAAAAAAAATAATTATTATCAATGGACGCTCGCGCATTTACCTGTTTGTGTCTCTCTTAAAAATGTTCGATATCTGCTTCCATCCTGACCCTGAACCAGACTTCAGTCACAATTTGGTAAAAGTTGTTCAAACGGTTTTCAAAATAAAAAATAAACTAAACTAATATTGAATTTTACTAGGTATGGCCCACTGAGCTATATAGCTATTTTACAGAAGCGACCTGGCCACAAATGATAGCTCAACGAAGTGGCTCATTACGTGGAAATGGAAAGCAGCCACAGAGTCTAAACGCGTGTCGATTCTAAATGTGGAGGGAAAAATCGGAGGACCCGGAGAAAAATCCACGCTACCATGGGGAGAACATGCAAACTCCAAATATAGCAGCGTCAGTGTTAGGTCCGAACCCACGATCTCCTATTTACCAGGTAGTTGACATCTCATGCATGAATGATGCTAAAGAGTGGCCCAAAAAGTCAGGACACAGAGTTATTTTGCGTATTTGAACACTGGTATTGAAATATTAAGTTTATTATTTAAGTTGATATTGTATATTTGATCGTTATTGATATATATTCTTCTTCTTGCAATGGGGTTACCTCAAATACGTAGTTTATACATCTTGACGAGCAACCCTGAATGAACTGAGACAATACCTAAGTGATGGATGTTCACAGACTGCAAGTGTAATTTATTTAATTTTTTAAAGTCCGACATTCATTTCAAAAGATAATTCGTACATGCATTCATGTCAATGGAAGTCAGTTTTAACATTTGTTAAAATACATGTGTCCTGAACATTTGGCAACCGCATATACATATATGAATTTGCACAACCACCCGTGTTGTTTACGTGGGCACGGCAGACATTTCAGATCAATGCTTTCAAGGGGGATCTTATTTTAGACAGAACACACCGTCTTAGCCGTTTGGGTGCTTGTTGGCATTTCAACCTTTAACGGCGGAATTAGCTTTCACCCGCCAGCAAAAGTAAATTCCATTCGGTGTTGTTTCTACGCCGCTAGGCCCTCTGTTCTGTAATTTTCCGCAGTGCGCTGGGACATTGGTGGGCGGGTTGTCATCCACAGTAATTGAATGTCATGCGAGTTTATTTGTTCCGTTAACAAGGCTTTCATTTACTCACACAGAAGGTCACACTGGGGCACGAGAGCACTTTGGTCAGCCGGTATGAACTGTTGTATGATGTTACGCATTAATTTGGCCTGCGCAGTGTCATTTTATGTGTGTGTATAGAAAATCAACAATCATTACCTATCCACTATTGGTTGAAGACCTCCCCATGTTTGTGCCATTATCTATGGTCTATATATACAGTGCATGATCCCTTTTTTTAAAATCTATATTGTTTATTCTCGCATGAGCTGACACGGTAAGGTTTTTTTTTTTCAAAGATTGTTTTTGGTCTGAATAAATGCGAATAAAATCGGTGACCTTATCTTAGCGCATAACAAAAATTAACTTTTTTATCCACCAAAGCCACACTGGGTCGTAGAACTTTTGTTTCAGGAGGGTCTTCATGGCACATTGAGGATTTTTATTTTAGAATGTTTTTAGCCAATTACAAGGTCGCACTCATTACACATAAAGTGCCAGACACAAATTAACCCACAATACCTTGCTGATCTGATGAGTTTTCAATCTCGATGATTTAAAAGTGCTTAGCTCCTGTGGCTTCCTAATATCAGAAGGAAGAGCGTTCCAGACAGCCGCCAAAGCGTGTCTATAAAAGTGCCGTGATGCGGTGACCGTCTTCGTTCGATGGCTCGACAGATCATGCCGCTGTGAGGATGATCGGAGTTCACGTGATGGTTTATACTCCTTGACGAGATCAGATAGGGATTGACAGGGCAGGAGCTACGGAGGAAAGGAGGGAGTATGTTTTTTTCTTTGCATTCTGACCTCAAGCATTGTGGCTAATGCAGGCATGATTCCGTGTAAAAGGTTTCAGTTTGGTGTTTTAACATCTTAACATCTGTTTTGTTGCCAGAAAAAAGGGGAAAAACCTATTATCAGGAAAGGAGAGAGTCGAACAAAATGGAGGCCTCTGCTCAGCAGTGGAAAGTTTAAACAACAACAGCAACAACTTCCCTCTACATCCTGTAAAGAAATAACAAAAGGCGTAAAAGCAATTTTGTGAAAATGTAATTGGTAAAAGGACCAACAATGCGAGGTCACTATAATAATCTACATTGAATAGCAGCATTCCCGTTCAAGTTATTTGCCCAGGGTCAGCTGTAAAGAGTTTGGTTTTAATCCCACCCAATCTCCTCAGATTTTTCAAGCTAAGGAGGCCTTAAGCCTGGATAATTATTGAGTGGGTGACATCGTGGTCAACACAGGGCAATGCAGCAAACCCCACAAGTTGCACTGTACTTCGATGCTTCCACGTCTGTTTATGCCTGCCTTCACCAGCCCACACTGACCAGCTTTGTGAAGTATGGTAAACAAACAAAACAACCTTACGACCCAAACAGGCATGGAGCGGCCCTCGTCCAGCAGTGGATTGACATGTAGCACATGGAGTTTTAAAAAAAGAGATGACCACTGACTTTAAACACTCTCCGTGATTGCGCGTGTGTTCATTTTCCAATAATCAAGCTCAACCGTCCCGTGTCTGTTGTCATTAGCGTGGCCCTTAAATAAGTAACATCCTTCCCCCAAGAACTTATTAACGCCAAATCACCGAGACGATAAGGAGCTCATTCCACACACTGGGATTGATTTAAAACCTACCCGCTTCCCTGTCCCTCCCTGTACACTCACCACCACTCCCACCTGATTCCCTCCGCTGTTTCCCATTAAAACTTCGACATAGGAACGGGAGGGGGAGGTTCGCAGACGCTATTCAAGCAAAGTAAAAACACCAAGAGCCAATGGACAGCAGTAACAGCTGACGGAGGCCTAAGCCACCAGCTTTTTAAAAGACCGAGGACTTGAGTTCAAAGCCAGATGGTTGCCCCCGTTACTCAAAGGAGTCTTCTATGAGCTGCGCGGGAGGTCGGGTGGTGAGGGGCCCGGTGATGTTCGTGGGTTTCGTTGCTGTTTTGCGGGGGGGAGTGGCGGGTGGTGGGTGGGGGGGACTCTCTCGTTCGCGAACGGGCCAAGGAGCCGAGTGACTCCTCTGCGGGGCACGTTGGGCGCGTTGTTAATTCGTGACTTGATTCGTGGTGTTTAGCCCTCCCACCCCGCCGCCTTTTTCTCGCAGCCTTGTTGTCTATTTGTCAATGCGGCACCTGACTAACGAGCGCAGTCAAAGTAACTCTTGGACGATGATGATGAAAAAATGTGAACAGCCTCGAAGCGCGCAGCTTCACTCCCGGCTCCCTCCACAGCTCCGTCCCCTCACTCTCATAAAAAAATGGCGGGAAGCGAACGGCCTGGCCCCTTTCAACGTGGCGGCAATCGTAAGCTGCCTACAGTATAACACGTAGAGGCTTACGCCATAATATGAGTGGTTTTTTTGGGGGGGGCGCACGACAAATTGCCACGTTCTCTTTGCGTGACAAACCTTACGAATTCGGCCTGCCCAGGACACGCCGGCAGGACGATGTCGCTCGGCTGGCCTGGGAACGCCCGGGAAATCCCCAGGAAGAGTCTGTGTAATAGTAGTGTATAGTGTAGTGTATAGTAGTGTATAGTGTAGCAGTGTATAGTGTAGTGTATAGTAGTGTGTAGTGTATAGTAGTGTACAGTAGTGTATAGTGTAGTGTATAATGTAGCAATGTAGTGCTGGAGTCCGTCGCCACGGAAAGGGAGGTCTGGACCGCCACAACTCTACACGTTGCCGCCGCGACCCTCACCAGGACAAGCGGTTTGAGAAACGAACGAACGGACGAAAATAACAACTGACAGGGGGTGAGAGACTAAAATGTGTTACGGAGTGGAGAAATCGAGAGAAGGAAAGAAAATCGGAGAAAGGCAGCGGGAGAGGTGGCAGCAACAGCAGCAGCAGCGAGCGAAATCAAATAATGTTGAGGCCACTCCTGGATAAAAACTGAGGAAAGGAAGGAATTCTACTGAACTCTATTACTACCACACGTTTTTATTTTACCAGGTAAGGGCCACTGAGCTATATGGATCTTTTTCAGAAGCGACTTAGCTACAAATGATAGCTCAAGGGAGTGGCTTATCACGTGAAAATGTATGGCAGGCGAATACTGTCAACGCGCACGATGTTTCTAAATGTGGAGAAAAATACTGGAGGACCCGGAGAAAAGTCCACGCGACCACGGGGAGAACATGCAGACTCCAAATATATAGGCTTCAGGGTCAGGATCAAAACCACGACCTCCTGCATACCCGGCAATGGAGTTAACATCTCACCACCCTGGCGCTCTCAAATAAATTCATGTCCTTTCCCAGCAAAAACAATAACAGTGCAAGATTATCAACCCACTGCTGGATGAAGACCTTCCCATGCCTTTTCAGTCACGGGAGTTTTTTTCCCCAGCCATACTTCTGTAATGCGAGTAAGGACAGGGTCACGTGAGTGTGGGCGGAGTCAGGGTCACGTGCGAAGGAGGAGGAGTCAGGGTCACGTGAGGGGGAGGATATAAGGGGAGAACCGGAAGGGGATCGGGAGTGGAGACAGAATAGACAAGGGAGAGGCCACGCGGAGTGCTGGCGAGGAGTGGCGCGATTTCCACGAGGCAGGAGTCACGGCACCGTCGGCCAGCGGTGTTCGTGGAGCAGCGGGGGTGTCGGCAGAGTGTGCGGGAGCACACGGAGCAGCAGGGTGGCTGCTGTGTGTGCGGAGTCACACGGAGCAGCAAGGGCGCTGCAGAGTGTGCGGAGCACACGGGCAGCGGGGTGGCTGCAGAGAGAGAGAGCGGGAGCGGAGGACTCAGACGACGTGCGGAGGCACGAGGCGGAGAAGACGCGGGTCGGAGCGGAGACATCACGGGGTGCGAGCAAGAACCCAATAAAGGACACGGAAAACAACATCGGCTGAGAGTCCTTTATTACACTTCACCATGTTGATGAGTGTGTGTTGGTCAAGTGGGCAGGTCCAGGACCATTTCAGGAATCGGGCACCACTGATGTTAGCCTTGGCCGGGAATTGAACTCGACTTTACGCCCCTTTTTACTGCTCGAAATTGCCCACACAATGAGTTTTTTCAAGCGGTTGCTTAATTGTTTGGGATTAATTAAGTGAGTTTGCCACCCTTCGCCCCCCTCCCCACCCACGCGAAGTGTTTAAATGAGAAGTGTAATGAACACTTCTGACGCAAAGACCAGCAGCAACCCACACGTCAGGCAGCAGGAGACCGCTACTTTGGCACCCGCTTATGGCACTTGCGCAAAGAGACAAAATCTGCACTTGTAAATGGGAGCGTGGGTTGCGGACGTCAGTAAATCTATTTACACTGTTTTTTTTCTTCTTTGTAAAACAGCTTGCGTTGAGCTATGTTTAAGACGGTGCCGCTATTATATGTCCCTAAAATACGCGTTCGCGCAGCCTGTTTAACCTCTCCACTTGTCATCTCACTCGGCTCCCTTCCTGGTGAAACCCTCAACGTTCCTCTCATTCCTCTGTTGCTGCCTCCCTGAGTCTGGAATTTCTTTCTTCCTGGCCATTTGTGCTGCAGACGCCCCCCGCCCTTCTTCAAATCAAGGCTCAAGGCCTGCCTCTTCGTGACCTTCTTCCTCAATAGAGTAGAACCCCCCTCTTAAGGACGATAATTGGTTCCATGAAACCGGTCATTAAGCGATTCGGTCATTAAGCGAGCAAAGGAAATACGCGTTAAAGGCTTAATTCGTTCCGATATTATCGAAAGTTACCCTTTTTCACCCAAAACACGTACTTTATAATATCTAAACAATGGATATAATTACGTAAAGATACCAACAACATTATAAACAACTGGTTTACCTTCATATAATTTATTAGAACGCGATTTTCCCATAACGCGGTGTTCTTCAGGAACGCAACTACTGTATCGTGTTATAGGAGGACACGACTGTACGTGTGTACATATAATTGAACGTCTTTCGCACCGTACGTGGCCAGCCGTGCAAATCGGAGGTGGCCATTGCACCAGCGGCAGCATTCCCAACTCACAGAGTAGTGCCGATATTGGCTTCTAGTTCCTGGTGGGTGGCCACACAATGCTTGACAAGGTTACCTGTGGGATTGAATCGGGCGATACGAGAAATTATTGTTTTCACTTGCAGCCCGGGAATAAAAGCGTGCTGACATTGTACCTTTCCGTGCATGCGTTTTGTTGTACGTATGTATGCATGTTGAACTTATTTCGCACCGTACGTTGATGATGATGATATACACCGTACCTGTCAACCCATATGGGTTACTCCGTATTCTTGTACGGGGAAATTGAGTTTTAAGGTCCATACGGCGTACAGCCGTTTCAATGCGGGCACAAAATGTTTTGTCTATGTGTTTGTGTTTCTCCCTTTTGATGGGACTTTGTAGGATGAACGTTTAAATTTATAAGGGGCACAGGGTGACCAATAAGGTCTGAATTGGTCTGTAATAAGGTAGGCAGCACTGATAAGGGGTTGACAGGTATAATACATATTATTGGGTCTTTCGGTAAAGTCACGTAGATAGGTTCAGAGAAAATAATCAAAAATAACAGAAAACTATGACGTTTCGATCGTAACGCAAGCGGTCGTCTTCAGGAAAAGGGGGGGTTATCTTCTAAGGCAAACTGTTTATAAGGGTTTGAAATGGGCGTAGCCCAAATGTCAGCAGCCAATGATATGTAAGGGTTCGGCAGCCAAACCGACGGGCTGCCAGGTGAAAATTAGCATGTTAAAGAGAGATTAGCATGTCGATTTAAAGCTTTCGTGACTGCAGGGATTCATCTTCTTGGTTCTTTCGGTAAAGTCACGTGACTTTACCGAAAGAACCAAGAAGAGAGATTAGCATGTTGATGGAAGATCGCAGAGCCGCAACCAAGGGGTCGGCGCGCGATGTGACTGTGAAAGGCAAGCTTGAAATGGGCATAAAGCACAACTAACATCGGAAGGTGGTTGGATGGGAACATCATAGCCAATTATGACTCAAACTGGTTTATAACGTCTTTCCAATGATTGCTCAGTTTGAACTCATCTTTTCGGTTGAGATTGTGTCTGTGTCTATATATGGATGGCTTCATGAACGAATCTTTGTTGATAGTCAATGGGCTTGCAAAGTACCTTTGTCTTTGTGAAATAAATTTCGTGAGCCCACTACATTAAAACAAAGATCAGCCACGGCCGAGTTATTGGTCCTACTGTGTTTCAGATCTGCCTTGTGTTCACGAACACGGTCCGACACATGTCGGCCATGGCTGATCATTGTTTTAATACGGTGGGCTCACACGAAATTGATTTCTCTAAGACGAAGGTACTTTTCAAGCCCACTGGCTATCAACAAAGATTCGTTCATGAAGCCATCCATATATATAGACACAGACACAATTTCAACCGAGAAGATGGGTACAAACTGAGCAATCATTGGAAGGACGTTATCAACCAGTTTAAGTCATAATTGGCTATGATGTTCCCATCCTACCACCTTCCGATGTTAGTTGTGCTTTATGCCCATTTCAAACTTGCGCTTACACAGTCACTTCATGCGCCGACCCCTTGGTTGCGGCTCTGCGATCTTCCATTAACATGCTAATCTCTCTTTAACATGCTAATTTTCACCTGGCAGCCCTTTGATTGGTGGAAAACGAACCACCGCCGGGTTGGCTGCTGAACACTTACATATCATTGGCTGCTGACATTTGGGCTACGCCCATTTCAAACCCTTATAAACAGTTTGCCTTGGAAGCTAATCTCCCTTTTCCTGAAGACGACTGCTTACATTGCGATCGAAACGTCGTAGTTTTCTGTTATTTTTTAATTATTTTAGTCGAACCTATTTACGTGACTTTACTAAAAGACCCAAATAATATGAATTCCTGCAGTCACGAAAGCTTTAAGTCAAGGTATAATACATTTTCGGTTGGGATGCACAGTCGAGATCCCAATTAGGGGTCGATGCATAGTTTATAGGTAACACTTAGCCATCTGTGGCTCGGCACTAACCACCATGCTTGCACCACGTTGGAGGGCAGAGAAACTCTCGCTCGCTCACATTAGCATGCGTATGACGCTAAGATGTCGACGTTTCTTTACGATAGCTTCACTCGCGAGTTGGATTTTACTTCATCTGTCCTCGTCTGTTTCTATACCAGTGCAATGATCACCCTACATCCATTCACAATTTTCTGTCACTCAATTTTACTTCGAATGGTTTTAAAAAAAGTTATTTGTTCGTCGCCCTCCACTTCGGTTCCCCCCTCCCCTTCCTCCCCTTCCTTCCTCCCTCGCCCCTGTCCCTCTCCTTCCCCCAGTCTGTTAGCTACCTTCCACGGTACCACTTTCCCCCTCCCCGATATGAATCTTCATGCCACCCCGTACGCGGTCCCCCACCTGCGGCGAGGAGGCAGTGTGCCCAACGTCCCCCCTTCGCAGGGCCCTCTCGCGCCGAACTCGGGCTGCTGTTCGCGGAGTTTCTGTTCACCCCCCACCCCACACCTTCCCGTTCTGTGATCAGCGTTGTGTACCGCTCTCACGTTGAGTTGCAATTAAACCAAATTAAGTTATTTGTCCCAGTCAACTTTTGCTCTCTTGGGAATGTATTTAATGTAGCAATGTTCATGTTTGTGCACTTTTTTCGTTTCCCTGAGGGACGCAGTTGTTTTTGCTCTAATTTCTATTTTCCTCATTGTTGTCCTTGGGTTTTTTTTACATTATTGCCCCGAACATTTATTTCGAATAAAGATTAATGAGTATTTTTGTTCTAACCCGGGTCACGATTGTGGATGAGACTTACCTTGTCTCTTGAGTTCTCACCTAGTTAAACAAAATGAACCTGAAACTTTAGTCTGGTACTTGCGGGTAAAGCCCGTTCACATTACAAACAACCACGGGCCACATTTCAACTTCGGTCCTCTCCCATGGAGCTCCATCCATTCCGCATGGAGAATCAGGCCAAGCACACACGCCACAAAGCGTGCACAGGCACACACATCAAAGTGCACACAAATAAAAGATCCACCGTTATGGCCTTTATAAGTTATTGGGGCAAGTGTTGTTGACGAGTACCTTTTAAGGCGGGAATGTCGTGCGAGGGCGTGGTACGGCTAGTACCGTGGCCAGCCGCATTTGTATCTTGGCAGAGCCGAATCTTTTTTTTCGCATAATCATTTCTGTGGAATGTGCGCCTATCAACGAGTTCACAAAAGTGTGAAAGCAAATTATAAGTACGGATTTGGACCCTTGAATCTTAACCGTTGTAATAAAAAAACAAGATATTATATGATATGCATCAATAGCTTTCGAATTCAAATATAATTCGAAGTGAAAAATAAAGTGGTTCAAAAACAGTATTTATTTCTATTAAAATATATATTAATTATTATATTTACAGGCAAGATCAAATTATCATTGCTTTGTCTGATTCCTCATTAATGCCAGAGCAGTTGGCAGACATGGTCCAAATCCATCTCTGCATGGACTCTGTTGAACCAGGCACTCTGCCTCCTCTAATTTGTGTGCGCGGATGTGGCAGTATTCTCTTGGGGTGGGTCACTATGTGCTGTGTCATGGCCTTATTTCCCAGAATTACCCACACATACTAAATTTGCCAGGTTGTTTCTTGTTGAACACTTGCCAAGGCTGGCTACCCGTATGCCGAGCTGCCAGTAATCCCCATGGCCTAACATTTCTTCATATTTTTTTCCGCATGTCAAGAACAGTGATGATGGTGATAATAACAATGGTACCACCATTGGCAGTCATTCATTAATATACGAATAGATACAAAATAACTTTTCCAATTTGCAGTTCATATGGAATTACTAAAAGCCTCATAGGCAATGCTTTGACATAATTCCAAGCTACACTATTGTTTTAATTGGTAAGCATTGAAATGTGTAAAATGAAAAAAATATAACGATACCTTATTAAAATTAGAGTGACATCTAATATATATTGTTATTCTGCAATAACATCGTAGACAAGATATTACACTGGCCATGTTTCGCATGTCATGTATAACTTGGTTAAATCTCTTTGATATTGATATGATATTTTGTCATGATTAATTTTTATAGTATTATTATCACTTTTATTGAAAGAGTTGTCATTTTTATTTCTCAGATGTTTGTGGATGAAGAGGTTAAGCAAAACTTATAATATCAGCTGGTGTAAAACATTGATCAAAACGGAGCTAATTTCATTAAAATATGATGTTATGAAATGAATCCGATTGAAAGTTTTGGTGGAGCGATCTCATGGGCGTAGCGTTGGCATCACATTCAGCCCTCAGGCTATGTGCTGTGCATTTCCACCAACTCCACATTCCTTGCGTTCCAGGCCAGTGTTTTTTTTTCATGAAAAAAAATAACTTCATAAAGAATTTATGGGGACATCTGTTTGAATTGGAGGAGGACTTTCATTTCTCACACGTGAAAACCCTACGTGTGCAGAAGATAAAGTCGTAAATTGCACTGACATTGCATTTCTTAAGACAATAACGGTGGAAATTTGTTACACCTCCAAGAGCTCGCTTGCTTATTTTTTCCGCACATTCTGTTTTTATGTAAGAATGCTTGCTCTTCCGCGTGCCTGGGGGTTCTTGTATTAACGCGCGCGTGTTCTTGTACTTGTGCGCTTGTGCGTGCGTAATGGTTATGTCACGGCACTACAAACCCATATGCCTGAGTTTGATTCCCAACCGCAGCATACACTTGCGGGCATCCAAACCGGTTCTGAGTCCTCTGCAAGTTTGGCTCAGCCTCAAATGGGCTACCTGGTATGCTGTGTAAAACATCAGCGGTTGGGAAGACAAAGGCAGCCATTCGTGTTGGTTGCCACACCACCGCCGACATGAATAGGTGCCCAATAGCAGCACTTGCCCCAATAGCCTACGTAGGCTACACAGAGGATCAGTATCTCTGTGTACGTAAGCACAAAGACATAAAAAACCCTATAGCCTGAACAGACTGTTGGGGCAAGTGCTGTTAGCGAGCACCTATGAAGGCCGGCACGGCACACGAAGGGATGGGTGGCCTGCACCACGCCCGACCACCTTTGTCTCCCCAGTGGCGATGATAACACCGCACCAGGTACTCATTTGAGGCTGAGTCGACCTAGGGGAGGCCCATGAACGGTTCAGATATTCATCACCGATGTTGGCCGTGAGCGGGAATCGAACTCGGGTCGCTGGGTTCGTAGCACAGCGCAGTGACCGCTACACCACCGTGTACGTGCACATACAAACAGACACATATCCCCCATATAGCCTTAATAGACTTTTGGGGCAAGTGCTGTTAGCGAGCACCTATGAAGGCCGGCACGGCACACGAGGGGGTGGGTGGCCAGCACAACTCCCGGCCGCCTTTGTCTCCCCAGTGGCGATGCTAACACACCGCACCAGGTACTCATTTGAGGCTGAGTCGCACACGTACGCGCGTGTGCACAGGCGAGCTTGCTTTCCTCTGTGGCGTCGGTCGTGCCTGCTGCATGTCAGCGTAGAGGGTGGGAAGGGTTGGGGAGGGTGGTGCATTGCCGGCAGCGGGGAAGGGCGACGCGCTGCACTGCAGGGGGCTGTTGGTTCACGAGCAGCTTGCTTTGGAGGTCTCGCCTGTCAGACGTTAATTAGACTGAGTAATTTATCCAGCCCAGCCTCAAATGACTTTTGCCAGGTTAACGTGCCAAGAGGAGCACAGAGCCGCGACCACGTGCACACGGCGGCGTGTTTTGTTTTGTGCACTCGCCAGTTACGGGATTGCGTGCCTTTTTCTCCCCTGCAACCCTAATTGGCTTTGACAAATTGGGGAATCGAGGTTCAGCAGGTTTTGCGTGGCTTACTTCAAAAGCAAGGACAAGAAAAAAAATGTGCAATAGATCATTTTATTATTTCATATTTTTATTCACACGTAATAGCCATACTCTGTAACAGTCGTGCATAAAAGTGCGCCTTGGCCACACATATGCGCTGAAAAGAGGCTTCCTTGAATTGTTTAATGGAAATTCCAATACCAATGTCGACATATGCTATCTTGCATTCATTTAATATACATTTGTATGCATGCATTAACTTCTGCCAGCTTATTGCATGACTTACAATTTTCACGTGCTATTTAAAAGAGATTCATCTGAGGTTGGAAGTCTTTTTACATACACTGTGGAGTGACTTACTCCCACCATAGGAACATGGAATGGGCGCCAGCAGCTCAGGACGAACAACGGAGAATGCCGGTATTGGGTGAAATTGTGAACAATAGCCATATCAGATGTTAGTGCCTCTAATCGGCATAACCATTGGTTCTCTTGCAGCCTAAAGACTCAGTCCCTATAAGTCATGTGGGGCAGTTTGGCGATTTCTCATGTGTGCGGCATTTGAAAGCCTGAAGACCAGAATTAGTCATCTCGTCGACAATGTGTTCATCAAGGAGGTTTGTTCCATATCCGGATGGCAGAGTGAAGGAGTCTACTGTCCAGGGAGCAATGTTCTGGCAACTGGGGGCGGGAGGGGTGCACACTGCCTGGATGGTCATTCAAGCAGGGGCACACTTTGGGCCGTATTCAGAGTCCGCAGCTCAGCTCTGGCTCGAGTGAGCCGGATCAAACCCTTGGTTAACATTGAGCCAGCTCTGAGCACGGGCATTAGCGATGGTCAGGTACTCAAAGAGCTGAGCCTGAGCCGAGCCACAGTTGAACCGCCGCTCACTCACAGCCTGCATCACCGTCGACAAGTTGTTGCTGTCACAGTCTCGTACAAAATGCACACCAATCACTGCCCCCCCCACAACCCAGAGGCTTTCAGACCACGCTTCCACTCCCATGTGAAAGACGCCGCAGTAGTTTACACAGATATTCAGTAGATCATAAAGATAAACATAAATGGTTGTGTAAATTGTTGGCGTTTGGCAATAACAATGAAGATAACATTAATGCTTTACAATAGTGGGCCTGAAAAAGTAATTCATGTTCTGGAAAGTTGTTTTGGTTTCCATATCAATGTGTGATTCCGATTAACACGGTTGGCTACATACAGTGCGAAAGAAGTTCAACAACATACATATATTCCATTGAGAGTGGAATCGGGGCCTTGGAATGACCATGAATTGTATTGTTCATTAAATGGGAGTACGTATCATCCAATTAAATTGTCCTATTCAGATTTGGACAAATGGGTGTAAAAAGTGTAGAAATTCATGGAATTATTTTGCAGGCACTGCATTTTTAATTAATATGTCCAATCTCCAAATATTGAGATTGGCAAAATGTCACATTGCCAATATCGCCGTATCATTATAAAAAACTACTCATAGATGTTTCACACTTACTAGGAATAATAATAATGAAGTTACCACACTGTTTGAAATGTTAATGTAGATGGTGTATTTTTTGCAGAGAAAAGGCTTAAGAAAGCAAATACTCCACACTGATGAAAACCATATGCATTTCTTGATTTAATATCCTGCCATATACTCCAAGTATTATTGTACCAAACACAATTCTTACGTGTGGAAATGTTCTGTCCAGGTTGGGAATTCAAACTATATTTCCATAGCAGAGCAAATGACATTCAAGACATATTGTCATAATTTTTGCTGAATAAAAATCTGTTAATGGTTAACACGATCAAATGCATTTAAAATTAAAGCCTCTTTATAAATTTTGATTAAGAATCGTAGTTTGAATGCATGGAGCTTGATTGCAAATTCATGGAAATAAATGGCATTTAATAATTTTTATTTGTTTAACACTTTTTTCAGTTCGGCCCTGCGTAGACATATATTGGCTAGTTCCATCGAGTATTTTTTGCATGGAGGCGGAAATTAAAGAGTGCTCAGAGAAAACCCATGCTTTAAAGGGAATAACATTCCGAGTTCTGCACTAACCGTTCACTGCACAACCTCTTTGCTGTGGACACTTTACTGGCCAGCGGTACAGGCCTCGGTAGTCACCAGCCCATTCGAACCAAACTAACCACCTGCGACACAATATCTTACGGGATTCAACTTTGCTTCTCATTTTCCACCTCATGCGTGATGAGAGATCCATGCATTAATATCTCCGCTCTATTTCGCAGCGTTAATTTAATTGCTGTTTGCTCTGGACCAAATCGCCTTGAGAGTCAGAGAACCAAGGCAATCTCTTAATTGCATTCGGCATACGAGCGTTATACGTTCAGTGCACATCTGACCCAATGACCGAGAGTGTTGTTCACAAAGGCGCCACTGTACGTACTTGTATGTGTGTATGTATGTTGAACTTATTTTGCACCGTACGTAGCCAACCGTGCAAATCGGTGGTGAAAAATGAATATGGGCCAAGAGATAGCCCGAGGCCAGGATGGACTTTAACATTGTATTGCCACACTTTCAATAACTGGAAAATCCAAATTCATTTATGGTGAGTTACAACACATAAGCCCTTTATCGAGGAGGGCTTTGCAGTCTCTGTATTATTAATATAATCCAAAGTGCATTTGTTCACATTTGTGCTTATACAATACTGGCTCTCACAATGTTGAAGATGGTTTTCCTTCAATGATATTTCAACCGAATCGATTATGCACATCCTGTAGATACCAATGCCAGGTTTCGTGCGGCATCTCTACGTTTTCATCTTCCTTGTACCCATTTTGCTGGAGATTTTTTTGGGTTTTGAGAAGGCATTTTAACCAAAGCTTGCACACCACATTCAGCGGCGCACAAATTAATGCCATTATTGAACAAGCTAAAGCCATGGGCAGCGAGAATTTATCTGGTGAATGCACACCACTTGGAATGCACACTTAGCCAGGTGTCTTATTAGTCAAAGTAAAGCTTTTTCCAAGCATCGGCACAATGTGCTTATTTAATGCATGTGTCAACGTGGGCATTGATGCGTGACTTTTTATTTGGGACCACTCCAAACTGCATGTTTCATTGGCAATGCAAGAGATGGGTCAAATTCCTAAGCTCGTTAAACAGAACGCTACTCTATATTAAGTCTCGTGAATTTGGAGCCAATCGTACATATTTCCTTTTCCGAATGTTTTATTTAATAAAAATAAAATATAGTTTTTTTTATATTCTTGTTTAATCAGGATAGCCTCACTGAGTCTGAATACTCTTTTTTCAGGAGGGTCCTGCCAAGTATTTTCAGTAGGCACTAATGTTGCTGCTATGTGGAATCCCAGTCAAGTATCTTGCGGGTAATATTTCAGTTTTGGGATGTCGTTTGGCCAATATCAGTTACCTATTCCTGTTTTATCACTATCGGAGGAAAACGGAGAACCCAGATAACACGCATACAGAACAGAGGGAGAACATACAAATTCCGCACAGAAAAGCACCTGACTCAGGAATCAAACCCATGTATTATTGCTGTGAGGAACAATTATTACCATTGTGCCACTCTGCCTTGTACGTTAATGTGGTGGAGTGATTTCCGCGCATCATTATATCATCTCATCAATAATGGTAAGTTGTTGCTGTCATTTGTAATCACCAACATGCTGTTCCATCACCAGCTCATCAACAACATCATGGGAACATGCCGATTCCAAGTGTAGTGGCATCGGTGGAGGCCACTGCATGAGGTATAAGCCGGCCTGTGTGAGGCACGATGCACGCCACTCACACCAGCTACATGCAGTGCCAGCCTCTGGCGGTTAGGGGGCGATAGTACCAGGGACGGTGCAGGGGTTCACCGGGGGCCATGGCAATCCAGGTGAACCCGGAGGCCTGGTGACTAGAGGTACCGGCCAAGAGGCCCCAAGGAGGGGGCTGGTCGGACCACGGGACCAGGACCAGGTCCCTCTCGAAGGCGCGAGAAGGGAGGCATGGCTAGGGGCGGACAGTGCCCCGGGACTGGCAATATAAGCCGGAACCCTGAACGGGTCGAGGAGCTGTTGCAAGACTGAAGACAGAAACTGTCACCCGGAGAAGACCTGCCCGACTACAGGACCCGGACCCGAGCCAGGGTCCGGTCTGGGATAGCCATCCCGTGTGAGCTCGGGTTAGCTAGTCCGGAGGAGATACCTCCCTAGGGTAGCTGCTGAAGGTGCAGTTATATCCCTTCGTGTTCTAGGGCTTATTGTGAAATAAACATGTTGCCTCCAAATAAGTATCATGTGAACCACGACAACTGGTGTCAGAAGTGGCCACACAGTTATTAATTAACTGGCTGAATGGAGATGAGGAGCAGGGCACGTACCTGGTCTCCGGAGGAAGAGGAGGGGGATGGAGAAGCACCATCGGGGCGAGCAGCACGCCATCCGGTCGCTCGGCAGCTCGCCGCCATCATCGGGGAGGGTGCTCCTGGCGGCTCACTCCCGCCTTGCTGAGCTCCTCCACACAGCGGCGTCAATTTTGGAAGAAACCCATCGTGGGGGACTCCAGCCGCCGCTTCCAAAGTTCCCGCCGAATATGCGGAAGTTTCCACCGAAACTCTCCGCCAACCGGAGGTCTTCGTGGCTCCCGCCAAATTTTCGCACCAACCGGGGACCGCCGCATCATGCTTGGCATGACCGGCGCAGGGGCCCGCCATCTTGATGGCAGAGAGCGGCGGAGTTCCCGCTAAAAGTGACGGGGAGCAGCTGTTGGCGGCTGCGCGTCCCATCTATCCAACAGCGCCTGCCCGTTCTGAGGGAGTTCTCGGCCACTGGGGGCGACTGGGCCGCCTTCCAGCGGCACTTCCTCATAAACTGCGAGACGGCGGGGTGGACGGAGGATGAGGTGCTACGGGTGCTTTCCGCTGCGCTCAACAATGACGCCCTGGCAGCCTTGGTCACTATCCTGCCAGCTGATCACACCACGTTGCACCAGGCGACGCAACAGATGGTGGCGACCTATGGGCTGCCGTTCAACACTCATCACCGCTTCGCCGCATGGAGCCGCGGGGACACTGAAACGCCCCTCACCTTCCACAATGCGCTGCTGGACGAGGAGGGCATCGACGCCCTGGTGACGGAAAAGCTCCTGTCATTACCGTGGGAGCTGCGGGTGATCATCCACGCCTTCGATGACACTGACTTGTGCTCCCTGCAAGTTGTATGGAGCATACAAGCGCACGTGCTTCTCCAAAGGGAGACGGGATTGGTGGTGTGTGCTGCGCCCGAAAAGGCGTGCAGCCAGCTCCTGCCCATGCCTTCACGTCAACCGCGGATGGTGGATGGTGGAGGGACGACCGGCCACGTCGAGACGGCGCTGGGGGAGGACGTCGCCGTGACCGGAGCATTGCATTGGGATTCTGGGTGCCGTGACGATAGGGTGGTCGCCCCGACCGCAAGTTCGTCAGTAGTTGTGGGCCCCATTGAGGGGGTCGATTTTTGTATGCTCGTTGATACTGGGGTATTGGCGACCATTTTTTCCGAGTTCATTTATAACATCTTGCCGGATAAGTACTGTTCCTTGTGCCCTGTCGAAGTGCCGTGCTTTGCCGCCAGTGGGAGTTCATTAGGCATCATCAGCCAAATCACTGCTCAAATTTGTATTGGCGACATCAAATTGTCAGGGCCGATCCTCGTTTCATCATCCCTCGCTATCCCATGCTTACTAGGGACCGATTTTTTGGGAAAAATGCTGGTGAAAATTTTAATCGATCAGGGTTGTATCGAGTTTCCTTCTGGCCATCGGTTGACATTCCTGCCCTCCCCCACCCGCTTGTGTACAGTCAAGGTAAAGGCCAGGTCAGATTCCCCCAGGCGCACAAATGCTCGTTCCCCTGTGCTTGCGAAAGCCGCTTGAGCCGGTGGCAACAGCGGGAGGATCATCCTGGGTCCCTCTAACGCAACTGTGCGGGGGCTGGATTTGGTGGGGGCACAGACTCTGGTGTCTGCTGATAGGGACCCGTTCATTCATGTCCTGAATGCGAGGTTACAAACGTCTGTACTTTCCTATGCATCGCCCGCACTTTGGGGCGATTGTGTGATGGATAGCGTTGGGGCCGGGTCACGTCCGATGCCGCGTTCAGGGTTCAGATGTCACTGGGTGGACTCCCTCTGCTCAGAGGCTGCGAACTTGTCCATTGCCCAGCGGAGCAAATTAAGGTCACTCTTAATGGAGTTCGCTGACATTTTCAGCACCGGTAAATTCGATATTGGCCGCCCCACATTGTTAAGCCACCACATTGGTACAAGTGATGCTGCTCCCATCCGCCAAAACCCTTACAAGCTCAGTCCTGCTGAAAAAGAGCATGTCTGACTGGCAGTTGATGACATGTTGGCCGCAGACATTATTTCGCCATCTACCAGTCCGTGGGGAATGCCTTTTGTGCTCGTTAAGAAGCACGATGGTAGCCTGCTCTTTTGCGTCAATTTTCGGAAACTCAACAAAATTTAGGTGGCTGATGCTTACCCTCTGCCCCAGTATTTTTACATGCTCGACCTCCTGTCCAGGTTTTGGCAGTTGCGATTGGACGACGCTTCCAGGCCCAAGACGGCTTTCCGCATGCCGCAGGGCTTTTTCGAATCTAGCCGGCTTCCGATGGGACTCCACTTCGCGCCGGCGACATTCCAACGTTTAATGGAGCTAGTTCTAGCTGGACTCCAGTGGTCTCCTGTCTCATATATCTCGATGATGTCATCGTCTTTAGCTGCACGTTCGATAAACACCTCGATCGGTTGCGCGCTGTTTTCGCCAAAATGCGGGTGGCAAATCTCAAATTTAAGTCCCAAAAATACCACCTGCTGTAAACATCTGTGCAGTATCTCGGCCACATTGTTAGTAAGTCCGGCGTTTCCACTGACCCCCACGTCAGTGGGGGAGGTGTGGAGCTTCATCGACTTCGTATCTTACTTCCGCCGCTTTGTTGCCGGGTTTGATACCATTCCAAAACCCCTCCACATGCTGACAGCCAAGGGTCAAAAGTTTCATTGGGGAGAAGAGGAGGCCTCGTTTTTGGCACTTTTCGAGGCCCTGGTCAGCGCCCCTCCTCTCCATTACCCCGATTTCACTATTCCGTTCGTCCTCGATATAGACGCGAGTGACACCGGCATTGGAGCAGTTTTATCTCAGGGTGGAGTGTGTCATCGCATATGGTAGCAGGTTACTTTCCCCGGCCGAACAGCCCTACTGCATCACGCGCCACAAACTCCTGGCAATTTTTTTTTTGTTCAGCTCTACCGTCCATACTCTTAGGTTTTTTCGGTAAAGTCACGTAGGTAAAAAACTAAATAAAAAATTACTAAAAGTAATAATAGAAATAAAATAAAATAATAAATCACGACGTTTCGGAGGCAACACAAGTCTCTGTCATCAGGTGGGACCGTCACAGCTATTTATATGGCTGGCACTTCACAGTGCGCTTTGACCATACCGTGCTGTAATATGCGCTGCGGGTTGACCAGCCATCTGGCCAACGCTCACGATGGCTCGAGATCCTCCAGTATTTTTCCTTCACCGTGGCATACAGGAATGGCACTCAGCACTCCAACGCTGATGCCCTGTCACGGTTGCCGTTGCGCGCCGAATGCACGTGCTTTTCGGGCTCTGGCTGCTGTAAGCGGCCAGTTGACGATTCGGCGCCACCCCTTGCTGTATCGGCTGAGGTGGCTTCCACGGAGGTGACAGACGGTCCTAAGGCATGCGACGCCATACTTGAGCTTGACCTCACTAAATGGGGACGTCTCCAGATGGAGGACACATCCCTGGTCAAGTTGCATCACCGTGCTGAGCATTCCGCGGATGATGAAAGCCGTAGGTGTCTGGCTCCGGTCGTCCTGAGGGATGGCCTGCTGATGTGCTGGGACGAGGGGGTGCACCATTATGCCGTTGTCGTGCCCATGGCCCTGCGGAGGGAGGGTTGTATGGGCCGTGCATGCCAAACTTCTAAACTTGGGCGTGCACAAGACCCTTGCCATGATCCGTGATTTTTTCTGGCCAGGTATGGCCAAGGACGTGGTTGACCTATTGAAGGGTTGTGTCCGGTGCGCGTGGCGGAAACACCCGACCAGGCCCTGTTGTCTGCCCTTGCAGTTGATTCGCATCTCATGCATCAATGAACTGGTCGCACTGGACATTCTGGGTCCCTTTGCCATTACCTCCCGGGGTAATAAATATCTTCTGGTGGGGGTGGAATACTTTTCGCACTGGCCTATGGCTTGGCCGTTCCCAAACCAATCGGCGGCTGCCATCACTTACGCCTTCTTGGAGGGCTATGTTAGGGATCAGGGTGCTCCCGAGCGTCTATTAACTGACCGTCTATTAACTGACCAGGGGAAGAACTTCTCCTCCAAGTTACTGTGGGAGGTGTGTGAGCAAAACGCTCACCTCAATGCTGAGTCACCAGGTCAGTGATGTGATGGGATCTTTGCCTCCGTGTTTACCCACATCATCTGGATATGTTACTAGTGAGTATTTGCCACTTCATACTACACCTAGCCTAACGCAAGTGCTTCCGTGTTGTCACTGGAACATAGTTCCAAATGTCAGATGTGTGCGCGCGTTTGTGCCATGTATGCAAGTGTAGTGACATCAGAGATGTCACTAGAGATGTCACTATATGGTGCCGGCCCGGGAGGGCCATGGCGTGCGATGTGCTTCCGTCGCGGACAGCACCACGTGGGTTGCTGTGTGAGGCCGGCTCTAGCACAGCATGGCGTGCGATGCACCGTCATCGCGTACACACCCCGTAGGTGGGTGTATTACCAGCTCTAGTGGGACTCGGTGAGCGCTGGGATAGCACAGGCACCACGCATAGTGTATAGTGCAGGCTCCCACAAGGGGGAGTGGAAGAGTGTCAGCCCAGGGACAGGGTTGGCCCGGGGCATGGCACTCTGGTTGACCCCGTAGACACGTGATCTGGAGTGTCCACAGAGAAGGCGCCAGGTGGGGGGGGGGGCTAGGGGGTGATCACTTGTCCAGGGAGAGCTCTTGAGCATTCTAGGGAGCTAGAATGCTCGAGGAGGCGGGCGGGGCAGAGGGCGGAGCCGGCCCCGACCCAGGAGGGACCGGGGTCTCTTCGATCTACAAGCCAGAAGTTCTACGTCCTATGAGGGATCAACACGTGGCCGGAGACCCATGTGAGGGTCTGACCCTTTGTAGCTGTAACTCCTACGTATAGTGTAGTTAGCTGGGTGGTCACCACCCCAGACTGTATCTGGTACAATGAATGTTTTGCCTCTAAAAAATAACGTCTGCGACTCAGTTGGACTCACTACAACTGGTGTCGGAAGTGGCCAACATGCTAGTCTATACAGCTAGCAGTAGACTATGTCTACACATCGCAGACCATGTATCCCAGACATTGGACAGTGAGGACGAGGACTTTGTGCCGCCTACAGCTCTGGAGGATGCAGAGGAGACGCTGCTAGCGGAGCAGGGCGCCATCCGGGCGCGTGACGCTTCGCCGTCAGTGGAGGCGACCCTCTGGGAGGCGCACGGTCACCTCGCGGAGCTCCTCCATGCTACGGCTTCACTCCTTGCGGAGATCAGTCCCACGGTCTCGCTGGTAAAGGAGGGAGCGGCAATGCTGATCATCGACATTGACTCCGCTGCCATTTCGCAGCTGGCGGGAAATTCGGCTGCGCCATTCTGTCGCCGGCGTGGTATGCGCAGCCTGCCAAACTGGAAGACGCGCCGTCGGTGCCGATGGACATCCTGGCTTTCCGACAATGGCTTCCCTTTTTCTAAAAGTTCGCGGCTACCAGTGGCGACTGAGTGGCCTTCATGTGGCGTATCCTCACCAACGCCGACTTGGTGGGATGGACGGAGGCGGAGGTGCTGCGAACGTTGCCTGCCACCTTCGACGACGACGCCCTTGCGGCGTTCCTCGCCATCCCGCTGCTGGAGAGGTCCACTCTCACGCAGGCTTTAGACCAGATGGCATCTATATACGAGCCTCCGGCAACACGCACCACAAGTTCGCCACACGGTGGAAGGGGGAGACTGTATCGGCCCTCGCCTTCCATAGCGAGCTTTTGGCGCTGGCAAAAGCCGCCTTCTAGAAGATGGACCACGATGGGATCGACACGTTGGTCCTCGAGAGACTGCTGGCCTTGGAGAAAACCCTCCACACCATTCTTACAGCTGAAGATGATGACGATTCGTCTCTCAAGGTCGCTAATTGCATCCAAGCCCATCAACTTCTACAATGGGTCAGGGCGCAGGTGACGTGTGCTGTGTCCCGCATGGAGCCGGGGCCACCTGATGGAGCGGAGTCCCTTTCGGCATGCCGTCGACTCGGAGTGGAGGCGACCGGCGTGGCGATGGGGCACGATGGATGGATGAGCAGCGGCAGCCAAGGTCGTCATCTCGTTCGGGAGGCGGTCGTGTTATCTGCTACAATTGCGGCCTGCCGGTGCACGTGTCATCGGGCTGCCGAGTACCACGATGGCGCCTCCCAGCATCACCGCCATCCTACGCTTCCTTGCACCCTAAGGCGAGCCGCGACACACTCCACACTCGACCCCTGGTCTCACCTCACTCATCTAGGCATTTCGATTCGTGTCTTGGTCGCATGTCGGTACAGGCAAGTCCTATGCGTGATGGTGAGATTCGTCAGCTCCGACCGGATCAGTGTTCGGAGCTGGCCCATCGAGTGGTGGCTGCGGCCGCGGGTTTATCTGCCATGCTTGGGTTTATTGAGGGTCTAGAAATAAGGATGCTAGTCGACACGGTTGCGTTGGCAACTATCATCTCGGAGTTGATTTACAATATTTTGCCCCCTAAGTGTCAAGTTCTAGACCTTGTTGATGCACTGTGGTTCGCTGTTAACGGCAGCTCATTGGGTATTATCGGTCAGATAATGGCCGAGGTACACATCGCTGACCTAAAATTGTTGGGACATATCATAGTCTTTACGTCCCTGGCTGTTTCATATTTACTTGGAACCGATTTCCTTGGTAGGATGCATTGACCGTAGTTGTTTGGAATTGCCATCCAGCCTTCCCCCACCCGTTTGTGTACGGCCAACCTTATGGTGCAGGTGCTCACGTGCCGAATGGTGAGAATCCCTCCCGGCACGCAGATGTTCGTTCCCCTCAGCTTGAGGATGCTGCTCGGTTTTGGGGCTACGGAGAATGGGATTGTTTTGGGACCTTCCAATAACGTCAGTCACGGACTAACTTTGGTGGCGGCTCAGACATTAGTATCCAACGACCAGGAACCTTTTATTCAGGTTCTTAATCCTGGGTTGGACACCACGGTCATCAAGGAGGGTACTGTGTTGGCTCATGCGTTGCCGGCACGTCCAGAAGGGTGCGTCATCGGGAATGTGGGCGCTGAGTCTTACATGCGACAATCCCGGGACATGGATGAAGGTTGAATAGACAAACTGTGTGCTGAGAGTGGCACCTTGTCCACGGACCAGATAGGGAAGCTGCGGATGCTCTTGCGTGAATTCTCGGATATTTTTAGCAAGGGAAAATTTGATATTGGGTACACGTCGCTCCTGAGTCACCACATTGACACGGGCGACGCGGCCCCTATCCGGCAGAATCTCTACCGGCTGAGCACGGCGAAGAACGAACATGTTCGGCTGGCAGTTGATGAGATGTTGGCCGCATACATCATCTCACCATCCACCAGTCCCTGGGGAGTTCCGATTGTGCTTGTGAAGAAGCACAATGGTAGCTTACGATTTTGCATCGATTTTCAGAAGCTTCATAAGGTTTCTGTTGCGGATGCGTATCCCTTGCCTCGCATGGATGATTCGCTTGACGCGTTGGTGGGGGCACGTTTCTTTTCCATCCTCGAGCTCTTATCTGGGTTCTGGCAGTTTCCACTTGATGATGTCTCGAGACCTAAGACGGCCTTTTGTACACCTCAGCGATTGTTCAAATTGTATCGGCTTCCTATGGGGCTCCATTCCGCGCCAGCCACGTTCCAACGTTTGATGGAACTGGTCCTGGCGGGCCTCCAGTGCGACTCGTGTTTAATATATCTTGACGATGTAATCGTCTTCAGCCGCACTTCCGATGACCATTTTATCTGCTTGCGTGCCGTGCCGTCTTTCTCAAAATGCGTGCGGCTAACCTTAAATTTAAACCCCAGAAATGTCACCTTCTCCAGAAATCGGTTCGGTATCTTGCCCATATTGTTAACGAATCAGGTATTGCGACCGACCCGGAGAAAACTGCGTGAGTTCGAACTTGGCCAACCCCCACCTCGGTGACTGAGGTGCGCAGTTTCATCGGCTTTGCATCTTACTATCGCCGTTTCGTTACTGGGTTCGCATTAATGGCTAAGGGTCATAAGTTGGGGGGAGGAAGAGGCTGCATTTCATGCCATCCGCAATGGATTGGTGAACGCCCCTCCCCTCCGTTATCCGGATTTTTCATTGCCATTCATCCTAGATATGGATGCTAGCAATAGCAGAATTGGAGCCGTCTTGTCTCAGGTTGTTGACGGGGTGGAGAGCGTTGTTGCATACAGCAGTAGGGTGCTGTCTCCAGACGAACAGTGTTACTGTGTTACGCGCCGTGAATTGCTGGCTATTCTGGTTTTTGTGCAGCAATATCGCCCCTACTTGTGTAATAAAGGACTCTTTCACTGTGTCTGTCTCCGTTGTCCTTTATTTGGGTTCGTACAACTTCGCCCCGCACGGCCCTCACTCAGAGCCTTCTCCACCTCCCGCTCAGCAGCCATTCTGCTACCGTCGCTCACGTAGCCTTTTCTCCTGGCTCCCGATGCAGCTCCGCTGCTGGCTTTCCTCTCAGCCTCTCCGCCCAGATGCAGTCTCTCGGCTGCTCCCTCTGCAGCCCCAACGCTGCTCTCCGTCTCCCCCGTGCCCGGACACCGCTGGCCAACGGTGCCGAGTCCCGTCCTGTGGTGATTACGCCACTTTCCACTCCCTGCCCTGCGTGGCCTCCTCCCGTCTTTATTCTTACACTTTCCTCCCGTCTCTTCCGGTTCCCGCCCTTAAGAGTTTTCCCTTCTCCCCACGTGACCTAACTCCTCCCCCCGTTACGTCATATCCGCGAGGCCGTTTACGCCCGCATTACACTTGTACGGTAGACGATTTGAGGTGCGCTCTGATCATGCAGTGCTCCAATATACGCTGCATGTGGACCAGCCGTCGGGCCAATTATGACGCTGGCTGGAAATCCTGCAGGACTTCTCGTTCTACGTTATGTACCGCAAGGGTTCTTACCATACGAACGCCGATGCCCTGTCCCGATTGCGAACGACTGGAAGTTGTGCATGTTTCTTGGGTTCCGCGCACTGTAAACCGACCGATGTGACATTGCATCCTCCTCTCGCGACATTCTGCCGATGCGGCGACAGGCGGGACAGGCGCCGGTCCGGGTGCACGGGATGCGGTCATTGGTCTGGATTATGTGGAATGGGGACACCTTCAGGTGGAAGACGCTTCGCTACTCAAATTGTGGCATCGTGCGAGGGAAGCTGATGGGGGCACGGATTGATGCAGCGTCGCCTCGGTTGTTCTGCGGGGCGGCATACTCATGCATTGGGACGGGGGGCTGTGCCGTTATACCATTGTTGTCCCCACTGCCCTGCGAGGCGAGGTTGATTGGGCTGTGCATGAGCGTCTTTTGCACCTAGGTGTGCAGCAGACGCTGGCCATGCTCAAACTGGATTTCTATCAGCCGGTCATGTCTGCTGATGTGGACGATTTGCTCAAAGGGTGCATGCAGTGTGCTCGGCGGATGCCGCCGGCGACACCCTGCCGCCCCCCCCCCCCCCTTTCAATCAATTCAGGTATTGTGTGTCAACGAATTTGTTGCACTGGACATCCTCAGCCCATTCCCCACTACCGATCGAGGGAACACATATCTGCTTGTGGGGGTCGAGTATTTTTCACGATGGCCTGTCGCTTGGCTGCTCCCAAATAAATCGGCTGCGACTATTACGGAGGCATTCCTCAATGGTTATGTTATGGACAAGGCTACGTTACTGAACGCCTTTTGACTGATCAGGGCAAGAATGTTTATTAAAAATTGTTGCATGGGGTCTGCGCTTTGTTAGGAACAAAAAAGGTGCGCATGATACTGTACCACCCGCAGACGGATGACATGGTCAAACGGCTACATAGGACTCTGACCTACATTCTTTGGTTCTTTCGGTAAAGTCACGTATAAAGATAAAATAATAAATTAAATAATAGCAAACTACGACGTTTCGATTGCAACACAAGCAATCATCATCAGATATAAAAGAAATAGCAACAAAAATCTAACCAAAAAACTATAGACAAACATATAAGCAGACAGACATCATAAAGATGCACAGAGAGAGAACACGTATCGGCACAAAAAGAGCGGTCGTCTCTGTGATGGGGCCTTAAATATAGAGAGGGGCGGGGGCGGAAAGAGGGAGGGGGCAGAGAAAAAATTAGCATGTCAATGAGTGGACAACGACGTGGTACGGTACGCAAGCTTGAAAATTAGGAGAAAGACACACTAAAATTAAATAACCTAGTAAAATATCGAAATGTATTGTAATGCAACACAGAGAGTCGGTCAACACACAATTAACGCATAGCACAGTTGATTACGTATTTCAAAGATTGCTAAGTTAGAATTTTAAGTGTGAAAATTCCAAAGAGAGGACACAGGCAGAGAGAGAAAACAAAAAACCAGAGAGAGAGAAAAAAGATAAGCTTAAAACTTCCCCGTAGAAGTGGTTCAATCTTAATTTTGGAGCTTTCGTGACTGCAGGAATTATTATTTGGTTCTTTCGGTAAAGTCACGTATAAAGATAACATAATAAATTAAATAATAGCAAACTACGACGTTTCGATTGCGTATTTCAAAGATTGCTAAGTTAGAATTTTAAGTGTGAAAATTCCAAAGAGAGGACACAGGCAGAGAGAGAAAACAAAAAACCAGAGAGAGAGATTGAACCACTTCTACGGGGAGGATATAAGGTGGGTCACTGAGAGGAACCGGGGTCGCTGCGATCTACAAGCTGAAAGCTTCACGTCTACAAGCTGGAAGCTCTTCGGCCTACGAGGCATCAACACGTGGCCGGGGACCCATGTGAAGGTCCGACCCTTCGTAGCTGTAACTCCTACGTATAGTGTAGTTAGCTGGGTGGTCACCACCCCAGGCTGTATCTGGTAAAGGGGTAGCTACCCCTTTGTATATACGTGTTACAATACATATGTAGTAACGCTCACGACTCGTTCACACCGGAGTTGGAGGCACACTTGTTTATTTAACACCAACGTTGTGACATACACATTTGAGGGGGTATCGGCCCCCTCACCCGTCTGTCTGAGGACACACCTCTCTAGCTAACCCTAGCCTGCCTCTGAGTCCTCCACTAATGGGCTAGGGGAGGCTATCTTGGCCCGACACTGGTCAGTCGGGCCCGGTACCCAGAGTCCAGACCAGCACTGGCTCTGGCTCTGGTACCACGCCACTGGCTCGAGCCTGCGCGGTCCTGATAAGGACGGCGTACCAGGGGGAGTCCAGGGCTCTATCTCAGACGTCTTCCGCCTCCTCTTCTTTAGCTAAACATCACTCCCGCGCCCTTCGATACAATCCCCTTTTATACCCAACCCCTCCCTGAGGGGTGGGGCCCCGGGGGATCATAACGACCGAATCGACCCCCCAGGGTGTCTGGTGCGGACGTCGCAGAGGGCACCTGCTTGTGCACACATGTAGCCCCGCCTACTGTGTTTGTTTACCATAGGCTGCCATGCATAACGGGCTCTCTCTCTAACACCCCTACATCACTCCCCCCCGCATAGCATGCAGCCGTCCCGGCTGCCAACATACAAAAATTTGACAATAAAGGTGCCTTCACCCCCTGACCGCGCGTGTGCCTCACTATTTTTTTGAACAATAACAGGAACCAGAACAAGAACGCAACAACAAGATGAGAAACAACCCGACGCACCCCCCCGAATAAATACGAATTCCGTAAAAAAACAGCTTATATACAACCAGCAGGGAACCCACCCCGCACACACAACAAACGGTGAACCCAGCATATGTACATCCGAGGAGCGGGAAACACACCATCCACACAACACCCAATAAACACAACAGCTATGTACACATTTTCCGGCCTCACAACAGTTTGCGCATTTTAGCGCGCGTCCTTGCAGCGGGCCCCTCACACGGGGTAACCCCGCGTGGCGGACAATCAGGTGGCGACTGTCCGTCTTGAGGTGAGCATTCCTCTGACTCCGCGTGACCCTCGGCATCCGCAGGAGGGGTGATCGGGCGTGAGCCCGTCACTCCTGATGCTCCTGAAGGTGGCACAGCCGGCAAGGCATTAGGTGAGAGCGACGGAGACGGACCCAGCAAGTCGGCCGACCCCCCACATGTTTGGCCACGCGCGTGTGAAGTGGGGTTGTGAACCGCAGCGAAGGGTTTTAATCTGGAGGGGTGCACGAACCATCGCCGCTTCCCCCACTTGATGCGCACGCACTGCGGACGTAACACCTCCACCACTTCCACAGGGCCCCGCCACGGCCGCACAAGTTTAGAGGAGGTTGCCAGTGGCACCTGGGGGCAGTGCAACCATGCCTTGTCCCCCGGCTTCCACTGCAGCATGTGCGCTCGACTCAATCTGAGGCGCTCATTTGCCTTCTGACGGAGGTCAGAGTTTTGCATTGCAGCATCCCGTGCCTCGGTCAATTTGTCCAGATTAAATTTAACGTGGTCAGCCAGATTAGTTTTTCCCTGCGGCACGGGGATCCGCAACTGGGCACGAACAGGCGGGTCTGGTTCTCGGCCGTACATAAGGTAAAAGGGAGAAAACCCCGTAGCCGCATGGGGTGCCATCCGGTACGCCGCCAAGACCCCCTGAATTTGTAGGTCCCAATCCGTTTGCGAGTCCGAAACTTGTTGTGATAACATGGACGAGATGGTGCGATGCAAACGTTCGACCATCCCGTCAGTTTGTGGGTGATATGGGGAGGTCCGAATTTTCTTTGTGCCCAGGAGATCGCAGACTTGTCTGAGTAGTTTACCGGAAAAATTTCTGCCCTGGTCGGTCAGCAGCCTCTCCGGAGCACCTTTGTCCAGGACATAACCCTGAACAAAGGCCTCCACGATGGCTGCTGCCGACTGGTTGGCCAAAGGCCAGGCCATAGGCCAACGTGTAAAATACTCGACACCCGTCAACAAATATCTATTCCCTCTGGGGGTGGCGGGGAATGGTCCCAAAATGTCCAGAGCGACCAGCTCGTTTATCCTGGACACTTTGATCGATTGCAAGGGCGGGTTAGACTCCCGTGCCGGCGGTTTGCGTTGTGCACATTGAGGGCACGATCCCAACAAATCCCCCACATCCCTCGTCATGCCAGGCCAGTAAAAATCAAGTTGCAGCAAGGCGAGAGTCTTTTGGGTCCCCAGGTGTAGGAGGCGCTCATGAGCGGCCCATACCACCCTACCCCGCAACCCAGTAGGGACAACCAGCCGATGTCGACGTGACTTCCCGTCCCAATGCATTAGCAGACCTTGGCACATTTCCCATGCGTCGGAACCACCACTTTTTCCCCCCGCCGCACCGCCAACGCGACGTCGCCACCCGAGGAGGGAGACATCCTCCATCTGGAGGCGCCCCCATTCAATGACGGGCAACCCCAACAGGGAATCTTTGCCCTGCTGTTCGATCGAATTAGGAACCATTGCATCGTCGTCGTTGGCGGCCGCCAAGACAGGTACCGATGTGTCCCCTGGAGGCCTGCAACGTCCAGACCCCAGGAAGCATGCACACTCGGAGGTGGTTGGCAAGCGTGACAGAGCGTCCGCGTTGGTGTGGCGAACGCCCTTACGGTATGTGGTTTGGAAATCGTAATCCTGGAGGACCTCCAACCATCGGGACAATTGTCCCGATGGCTGTTGAACCCTCAGGGCGTACTGCAGTGCCGCATGATCTGTGCGGACGGTGAAATGCCGACCGTACAGATATGGGCGATACTGTTGGACGAAATGGACAATTGCCAACAGTTCCCTACGGGTGACACAATACCGTTGCTCCGCTGGAGACAACACCCGACTGCCGTACGCAACCACATGTTCCACGCCGTCAACCACCTGGGAGAGCACGCCCCCAATACCCGTGTTGCTCGCATCGGTGTCGAGCAAGAACGGTTTTGAAAAATCAGGGTAAATCAGGGGAGGAGCGTTTACCAAAGCATCCCGAAGGGAGCAAAAAGCAGCCTCCTCCTCCTGACCCCAGCAAAACCGAACCCCTTTAGATGTTAAAGCATGTAGGGGTTTGGCGATAGTCGCAAAATTAGCGACGAAGCGTCTATAATACGACGCAAACCCAATAAAACTCCTAACCTCTCCCACTGAGGTGGGAGTCGGCCAGGAGCTTACACACTGCGTTTTGGCGGGATCGGTAGAAATACCTGAGCGCCCCACGATGTGCCCCAAATAACGCACCGACTCGCGTAACAAATGGCATTTTTGGGGCTTAAATTTCAAATTAGCAGCCCGCATCTTTAGGAAAACCGCCCGCAACCTCTGGAGATGTTCCTCAAAAGTTTTGCCAAAGACAATGACGTCATCCAAATAAATCAGGCACGACTCCCATTGCAATCCAGCCAAAACCAATTCCATCAACCGCTGGAAAGTTGCCGGCGCTGAGTGTAAGCCCATCGGCAACCGGTTGAATTGAAACAGGCCGTGCGGAGTACGGAAAGCAGTTTTAGGCTTTGAATCATCGTCCAGAGGAAGCTGCCAGAATCCCGAAAGTAAGTCCAATGTGGAGAAGAATCGCGCTCCCGCCAAGGCGTCAAGCGATTCGTCCATCCGTGGGAGCGGGTATGCGTCGGCAACCGTAATTTTATTAAGGCGCCGAAAGTCAACGCAAAACCGCAACGAACCGTCCTGCTTCTTAACCAGGACGATCGGCGCTCCCCAAGGGCTGTTGGAGGGAGAAATTATGTCGGCGGCTAGCATGTCATCAACAGCCGATTTGACATGGTCCTTTTCGGCGGGACTCAACCGAAAAGGATTTTGGCGTATTGGCGCGCTGTCACCCGTATCAATATGGTGACGCAGCAGATGAGTGCAGCCCAAATCGTATTTATCCCGACTGAAAACGTCGGAAAATTCCCTCAGTAGTGTCTTAAGACGTTGGCGCTCTAAATTTGACAGGTCCGTCGATCCCGCGCAAAGCGCCTCGAGCCACCCTTCATCGCTGTCTGAATGTGGTCGCGGTGCAGGGGCAGCGCCGACATGACTCGCGACGGGTTCCTCACAGGGCACCGGCGTTGCGTGAGCAAGCACGGTCCCCTGTGGGACCACCACCGTCTGCGAGCCCACATTGAGGACCGCGATGAAGGGTTCTCCATCCCCTCTCACTATGGTCTGGGCCGGGAGTAAATTAGGTCCACTGACCCCGGCCCTAGACGGTCCCAGCAAAACCCCTTGAGCCCCAATGCCCTTAGCGAAGGGCCGCCGAAGTCTCAAAGGAATTAACATTTGCGCCCCCGGAGGAACGCGCACCGTTCTATCTACGAACGCCGGCACCGTCGCGAACGCCGTCCGGCTCGTAGCGGGGGATGGCAAAAACGCCATGCGTCGGCCCGATGGGAGCTCAATGCATCCCTGGTCGATTAATATCCTAATCGGCATTTTGGCCAGGAAATCCGTCCCCAGCAGGCACGGAACCGCCAGCGAGGAGGAAACAAAAATCGGCCCAGATAATTTAATATCCCCGACACAAATTTGGGCTCGAATTTGTCCGATGATGCCAAGTGAACCCCCGTTAGCAGCAAAGAATGGCACATTAACAGGCATCAAAGGACGGCTCTGGGCAGGGAGAATGTTATAAATCAACTCCGAAATAATGGTCGCCGATGCTCCTGTATCGACCAGGATGAGCACCTCGACCCCATCGATGTGACCCACAACGGCCGACGACCCCGATGACGCGGCTACAACCCGATGGGCCAACACGGACCACTGGCTGGGTTCAATGTGAGTACCCAGAGCGGTGCGTGTTGGTGCCATGGTACGCGATATTTGCCCCCCCTTCGCTGCGGTGTTCGAGTGTGTGACGGGCGTGTGCGTGGGCCAAACATGAGGGGTGCCGCGACTCGCCGGATTATGATGGTGGAGCTTGTGACGAGGGCCGGCGTCCCGTTGAGGTGTCGTTCCGCGCTGCCGAGGAGAGCGGCACCCCGAGGCGACGTGGCCCCGGATGCCGCAGTTATAACAGCGTGGAAGCGCTGGTGGCGACGATGGACGTTGTAGACGGCTTGAACCGGCCCGGTCCTCCCGCGCTCCCGCTCCGTGCTGCCGTTGATGGTTGATGGCGCAAACCTCTTCCGCCGGGAGGGTGGCCGCAGCGACGGCGCGCCCGCTCGCCGCCTTGCTGGCCTTCCGTCGTTGAGAGGACAGGTTTGCGTGGAGGAGACGGGCCGCTTGGAGGGAGCACATCTCTGCATCGTCCTGTGCGACAATGACGATGTCTAAGTCGTCCGCCAGCAAAAGTATCTTCTCTGTCACCATGGCGTCGACACCCTCGTCATCCATTCGTGGAAAGGCCTCCTTCGCCAGTGCCAGGAGGCTTGTGCGGTACGCCAGGGGCGACTCCTTCGTCCCCCGCTGGCGATCGTAAAAGAGTTGGCGACAGTCCGATGGTGGACCATATACCGCCGACAGCACCTGCATCGCCTTCCGCAGCGTGGAGCGCCTCTCCTTCGAAGCCGATGTTAGAGTGGCGAGGGCGTCGCTGTCGAGAAGTGCTGGCAGCGCGCGGAGAGCCTCGGCGTCTGTCCACTGTGCCATCTCCTGGTGAGCGAGGAAGCGCCGCTGGAAGCCGCCCCAGTCGCCATCCTCGCCCACAAATTCCTTGAGTGGAGGTAGCCGCTGATGTAAGGCAGCGGCTGCAGAGGAAGAACGCACTCCCTCGTCCGCCTCACTCAACTCAGCGTCGGCACGAACCAGCGATGGCATCGCCGGTCGCACCCGTGGTGACGCGGCAGGCACTGTACTCCCGCCGTTGGACGCGATGCTTAGAGCGGCCACGCCCTCAACAGCAGCTGCGGCGATGGCGGGAGTTTCAAAATGTTGCTCCGTTGAAATGGCGGGAAGGCGCTGTGGTCGTTGGCTGCTGTCGCCTCGTGGCGGTCCCGCAGCCCCCAGCCGCGTGATGTTGTCGAGCATGGCGGCTGCGGCGTACAGCAGCTCGGCCAGCTTCGCGTGCGCCTGCCTCAGCCCCTCCGTCGACGGCTCCCCTTCCTCCAGCTGCTGTGGCGTG